>NW_027250777.1:1200000-1800000 GCF_044704955.1 Pristiophorus japonicus
CCGGGTGGAAATATTTTGTTGGAACTTTCTCCTCAAGCATGTTCAGGGGAGTGATTGTTCTCCAGTGAAAGGAGATAAGATCATAATAACGTTAGAATTAGGAACAGGAGTCGGCCATTCGGTCCATTTTAATTTTTTCAAAGTGATTCCACCCGGAGACCTTTGGTGTGTTTGGGGAACGTGATAACCGCTACACTACAGACACACAGTGGTAGATGTTGTCTTCGGAACATAACCAGAACTCTAACCAACACAGCTGGCCAATACTTCAGGAGCTGGTTTTACGAGAATAGAATGACGGTGCTATATTTAGGAAGGCTGTGAGAGTGGCAGGAATTGATCTCGTGTTTCCCAGACTTTATACACAGGAACATAGGAACAGGAGGAGGCCATTTGGCAGCGAGTGGTTGGGATCCGGAATGCGCTGCCTGAAAGGGTGGCAGAGGCAGAATTAATCTTATCTTTCAAAATGGATTTGGATAAGTATCTGAAGGAAAAATATCTCAGAGGTACGGGTAAAGGCCGGAGGAGTGGGACTAGCTGAGAGTCGGCACGGGCTCGACAGGCCGAACGGACTACTTCCGTCCTGTAACCGTTCCATGATTCTATATTATGTTTAAACTTGCTGTGGATGAACAATCGGAGGCGAGCTTAGTCTCCTGGTAAAACCGCTTATGCTGTCTGACCAGCTGAGATTTCCAGCTATTCTGTTTTTATTTGTTATTTATGGATTGAGTCGGTACAACTAGAGCTTTCTGATTCAGAAGATTCGGGGGGCACGGAAATTTGGGAGTTTAACGACTTTGAAAGGAACATTTTTGACTTGTGCAGCTTCGGTCAAAGAAATGTTTGTGTTATGATTTTTTCACAGAAAGGGATTCAGAATTACACCTTCTGGTTTAACACTTCTCTCTGGGCAGGCAGTTAAACAGGGGTTTCTGTAGTGTAGCGGTTATCATCTTAGTTTCTCACACTTAAAAGGTCCCATGTTCAAACCCAGGCCGAAACATCATTTTAGAATATATTTGCTGTGAAATAAATTGAAACATCAACCTGCAGATGGCCACATACACCATCCCGGTCGGAACAATCTGAAGCTTTAACTGACTGACACCCTGGTTTGTGATGTCGTGCATATTATACTTCCATCAATCTCTGTGGCGCAATGGGTTAGCGCGTTCGGCTGTTAACCGAAAAGTTGGTGGTTCGAGCCCACCCAGAGACAAAGCCGTTAACTGTTTTTCCCCGAGTATTCAGTGCCGCACAGTCCCAGGTTGTCATTGGCTGCATGAATATATTCCGCAAATGTTGCCACCAGTGCTATTATCCAGTTAGTTCCCACTCCAATATTTTATGAGCATTCAGTTCAAGTAAAACATTAACAATGTTTTACATGGATCATATTACTCCATCGAGCCCACTAGAAATAAATTATGTGATTGGGTTTAAAGAAACTGGTGGAAATTGATTCTATTGATACATTTCTAGGGCCCAAGTTTCCACATGATTTGCGCCTGAATTTTTGGAGCAACTGGTGGAGAATGGACTATCTGAGAAATCGCAATTCTCCACATTTTTTTTTCTGCTGTTCCAGTCAGGTAGAACAGTTCTACTTTGGAACAGAATTTTTTCTTCAAAAGGGGGCGTGTCCGGCCACTGACGCCTGATTTGAAAGTTCCCACAGTGAAAACGTACTCCAAACTAAGTTAGAATGTAGCAAGTGAAGATTTTTGTAGAACTGAAAAAACCTATTCTACACATAAAATAATCAGACGTAGGTTACAAATTAGGCGTCCAGAACGAGGTGGGGTGGGAAGGGAAGTCATTAAATTGTACAATAAATCCTTATTTATACTTCTACAAATATTATACAAATAAATCCAACCTGAATAAACATTTATAAGCAAAGATAAGATTAAATAAACCATCTTCCTACCTGTGTGAAAGTGCTTCAGGCACGGAGAATGCTGCAGTCAGCCTGAGGCGCCCGTTCTTCCCGCGGGGGGGTAGGAGGCGCCCGTTCTTCCAGCGGGGGGTGGGGGGAGGGGAGAGGAGGCGCCCGTTCTTCCCGCGGTGGGTGTAGGAGGCGCCCGTTCTTCCTGCGGGGGGGTAGGAGGCGCCCGTTCTTCCCGCGGGGGGGGTAGGAGGCGCCCGTTCTTCCTGCGGGGGGGAGGGAGGGGAGAGGAGGTGCTCGTTCTTCCCGCCGGCGGGTGGGGGGGAGAGGAGGCGCCCGTTCTTCCCGCGGGGGGTGGGGGACGGGAGAGGAGGCGCCCGTTTTTCCTGCAGGGGTGGGTAAGAGGCGCCCGTTCTTCCCGCGGTGGGGGGGAAGGAGACAGTGAGAAGGCTGATGTGCTGATGGCAATGTGCTTTTATTAAAAAAATGTTCAAAAATTAAACAGCTACAAAGAACTACAAAAATGGCCGAGTGCCAATGTTTTTTTCACACTGAGCATGCGCGAACGCTGCAAAGTGCACGCGTAGCGTTGCCGGCTGGAAAAAAACTAATTTAAATAGTATCCGCCCCCTCTCATTTACAAAATCGGCGCGAGTGTCGGCTCCGGCCCCCTGGGCGCTGCGCCAGGCAGACAAGGAGCTGCAGAACGCTCCAGAATCGCAAGTTTTTTTTTAGGCACCGTTTTAGGCGCGAAAAACGGGCGCCCAGCTCGGAGGGGTACCCGTTTCTTATCGTGTGGAAACTTGGGCTCATAGAACTGGAACTTCGGTCTCAAGTGCTCCTCCTATCAAGAATAGACACACACACAATCAATGGTTTTACAACTGAGTCATAAACACTTACAATTTTAAACCATTCTCATACAGCGTGTAAATGAGATAGGGATAAAACTTCATCACATGTAAAGAGAAAATGAATGATTGAAGATAACACTGTTCCTCAGTAATTATATTATTATTTATTTCATTCTGAAGAAGATTATCGGCGAATTAACGGTGATTAAAATAATTCTTACTTTTGCACGTTGGCTGCATGTCATCAATTTTATAAGGTTTTGAATTTAAAAATGGTATTACAAAAGTTATCGCCAAGACCTGGAATCAAAGCTCTTTTTCGGTGGCATAAGCAGTGGTTTTATCCAATCATTTAAAGATGATTTCAAAGAATCACGTGGCGTTAAATTCACATCATTGTTACGATTTGTTTCGGTTGAAACAAGTGGATTGAAAAGGACAATAATATTAAATAAAGAGTAAAGCTACCACTACACAGTCACATCAAAGCCTCCCAGGACAGGTACAGCACGTGTTAGACACAGAGTAATGCTCCCTCGACACTGTCCCATCAAACCCTCTCAGGACAGATACAGCCCGTGTTAGATACAAAGTAAAAATCCCTCTACACTGTCCCATCAAGCTCACCCAGGGCAGGTACAGTACGTGTTAGATACAGAGTAATGCTCCCTCTGCACTGACCCATCAACACTCCCAGGGCTGGTACAGAACGGGTTAGATACAGAGTAAAGTTCCCTCAATACTGTCCCATGAAACTCTCCAAGGGCAGGTACAGCATGCGTTAAATACAGAGTAAAGATTCTTCTAAACTGTCCCATCAAACGCTCCAAGGGCAGATGCACCACGGGGTTAGATACAGAGGAAAGCTCCCTCTACATTGTCCCATCAAACTCTCAGGGCATGTACAGCACAAATTAGTTACAACATAAATCTCCCGCTACACAGCCACATCAAACTCTTCCAGGGGCAGGTGCATGGTGCATATGCAATAACTCAGTAGGCTTACTACCTTGAACTCAATCAGGTGCATCCTGACCGTACTTTTCTAGCTCTCGAACAAAGGATTAAACATGGAGGCTTTCTTTATATACAAGAGTTGCATGTGTGTGCCTGTGGCCCAATGACCTTCGACGGTCGGTCCCCCTGGTGGCAGGTAAACCCGGGCATATATACATTACAGTGCAGCACGTGTTTAAATCTCCCTCTACACAGTCCCATCAAACCCTCCCAGGGCAGGCACAGCACAGGATAGATACAGAGCAAAGCTCCCACTATACTGTCCCATCAAACCCGTCAGGGCAGGTACAGTATGGATTAGATACAGGTTAAAGCCCCCTCAACAATGTTTCATCAAAGACTCAGAGGACAGGTACAGACTAAAGGTTCCTCGACACTGTCACATCAAACCCTCCCAGGGCACGTACAGTATGTATTATATACAGATTAAAGCTCCCCCTATATTGTCCCATCAAAGACTCACAGAGCAGATACAGCCCATCTAAGATATACAATAAAGATTTCTCTAACCTGTCCCATCAAACCCTTACAGGGCAAGTACAGCATGGGTTAGATACAGAATAAATCTACATCTACACTGTACCATCAATCTCTCCCAGGACAGATCCAGCACGGGGTTAGATACAGAGTAAATCTCCCTCTACACTGTCCCATCAATCTCTCCCAGGACAGGTACAGCACGGGGTTAGATACAGAGTGAAGCTCCCTCTACACTGTCCCATCAATCTCTCCCAGGGCAGGTACAGCACGGGGTTAGATACAGAGTAACTCTCCCTCTACACTGTCCCATCAATCTCTCCCAGGTCTGGTACAGCACGTGGTTAGATACAGAGTAAAGCTCCCTCTACACTGTCCCATCAATCTCTCCCAGGGCTGGTACAGCAGGGGTTATGTTAGCACAAATCTTTTCCTGGAAGAATCACTCGACACTCGGGTCGGTTCCAATGCCAAAATGGCCTATATTACACCGGCGGGGAGAGAGCCTCTGGTCCAACTCAGGCACTCCACTCCACCGAACAAAGAAATTCATCGATATTTATATGTTTTACAACAATTCATTACAATTACTTAGCCCATGTCGGCTGGACACAATCCAATCATAAGGACTATAAATTACAAATCGATTCCACTGGGCCAATGGAATTGGCCCCCAGGCACCAGGGGACTGCGTGATCACCTCATGTTTTAGCTGGGGCTTATTCATGGCCTCGTGATATTCTCCAGATCCCCTTATCTCTACTGTCCTTGCGTTCTGTCTGCACCTAACCTCCTTATCCTTACACAGTCACAGGAATTTCTTTATTCAGTATTCTGCTGGGACATCTTGTCTGTGGTTTGTTGATTAAGGGTGTTCTGCTGAGCTCGCTCTTTCCAGTGTTCCTGTACATGGAACTGCAGTGTCATCAGCCACCCAAAAATGTAGTCAAGCAAACTGTTAGCTGAATTCCCCTAGTGCTTTGCAGAATCCCTGGCAGCCATTTTATATCTGGCTACCATTTTACACATACATATATGCATACATATATTCAGCAGGTGCCTTTGCCTTTGCCCTACAACAATCCCCCCTTTCGGTAATGGACTAATCCTAGTCTCCTTTAACCGACAACATTATTTGTTACTCGACTTATATTTTTATGTACCACCCGGTACTTCCTGTCACAACGTGCTGGCCAGTCATGTGGTGTCAGAAGTCCCAGTTGCTTAGATCAAATTGATATAGTTCAGATTCCCCTGTCCCTCTGCTGGACAAGTCACTTTATTTACTTGAGCCCTTGTTCTGATACTCCTTTGTCGTGCATAATGCCTGCAGGATCGACAGGCCATGATTCTCCATGTTAGTGCTAAGACCAGCTGTATCCCTACCAGTATGTGTGATATTATTCCAATCCAGGGGTGGATGTTTACGTTCATGCCCCAGTCCCAGACCCTCCTCCACCAACTCTGGTTTTGTAACTCTTGGTCAGTATCCTTCTCCAGTATTTCAATCTTTGTCTATAGTTGGTGGTAGAGTCTGACACACTGGCCTACTCTGAGTCTTAGTCCCCTTAATACTGCAACTAAATGTGGGATAGGGGCCTGCTCTGGCTCGTCATAATCCTGCAGGTGATCGTGGAGCTGATCGATGGCTTTAATGATTTTGGGCCTCGGCGTCTAACCTGGATAATGCGGGCTTGTCCTATTGAGAGGTCATAGGGCTGTGAAGCAAAAGTTTGGTTGCGAGATCTGGCATTGTAAGCCATTGTACCGATATGAATGTGCCGTGGTAGAGACACAGTATTTTCCTTTGCCCCCGTAATCTGTTCTGGCAAAATGTGTGGGGGCAGGTACTATTTCCAATACACATCCATCGGTTGGATTAAATCCACATTCGACTAGTTCTCCCTGTCCCACCGGGTGAGGGCACACCGTAATGTCACCCGGCTGCTTGCATCCCGTCAGGGAGATCCCATAGAGTGTGTTGTCTCTGCGGACAGCAGGGGCTGCGGTCAGATAGTAATGGAGGGAGGTGTTTTCCCGTATGATCCTGATATTCTACAGTTGATAAAGGGGAAACGGTCCTGAATCTTGTGTGACTATAGGTAGAAACATAGAAACATAGAAAATAGGTGCAGGAATAGGCCATTCGGCCCTTCTAGCCTGCACCGCCATTCAATGAGTTCATGGCTGAACATGCAACTTCAGTACCCCATTCCTGCTTTCTCACCATCCCCCTAGATTCCCCTAGTAGTAAGGACTTCATCTAACTCCTTTTTGAATATATTTAATGATTTGGCCTCAACAACTTTCTGTGGTAGAGAATTACACAGGTTCAACACTCTCTGGGTGAAGAAATTCCTCCTCATCTCGGTACTAAATGGCTTCCCCCTTATCCTTAGACTGTGTCCCCTGGTTCTGGACTTCCCCAACATTGGGAACATTCTTCCTGCATCTAACCTGTCTAACCACGTCAGAATTTTAAACGTTTCTATGAGGTCGCCTCTCATTCTTCTGATCTCCAGTGAAAACAAGCCCAGTTGATCCAGTCTTTCTTGATAGGTCAGTCCCGCCATCCCGGGAATCAGTCTGGTGAACCTTCGCTGCACTCCTTCAATAGCAAGAATGTCCTTCCTCAGGTTAGGAGACCAAAACTGTACACAATACTCAAGGTGTGGCCTCACCAAGGCCCTGTACAATTGTAGCAACACCTCCCTGCCCTTGTACTCAAATCCCCTCGCTATGAAGGCCAACATGCCATTTGCTTTCTTAACCGCCTGCTGTACCTGCATGCCAACCTTCAATGACTGATGTACCATGACACCCAGGTCTCTTTGCACCTGCCCTTTTCCTAATCTGTCACCATTCAGATAATAGTCTGTCTCTCTGTTTTTACCACCAAAGTGGATAACCTCACATTTATCCACATTATACTTCATCTGCCATGCATTTGCCCACTCACCTAACCAATCCAAGTCGCTCTGCAGCCTCATAGAATCTTCCTTGCAGCTCACACTGCCACCCAACTTAGTGTCATCCGCAAATTTGGAGATACTACATTTAATCCCCTCGCCTAAATCATTAATGTACAGTGTAAACAGCTGGGACCCCAGCACAGAACCCTGCGGCACCCCACTAGTCACTGCCCGCCATTCTGAAAAGTCCCCATTTACTCCTACTCTTTGCTTCCTGTCTGACAACCAGTTCTCAATCCATGTCAGCAAAATACCCCCAATCCCATGTGCTTTAACTTTGCACATTAATCTCTTGTGTGGGACTTTGTCGAAAGCCTTCTGAAAGTCCAAATATACCACATCAACTGGTTCTCCCTTGTCCACTCTACTGGAAACATCCTCAAAAAATTCCAGAAGATTTGTCAAGCATGATTTCCCTTTCACAAATCCATGCTGACTTGGACCTATCATATTACCTCTTTCCAAATGCACTGCAATGACATCCTTAATAATTGATTCCATCATTTTACCCACTACCGATGTCAGGCTGACCGGTCTGTAGTTCCCTGTTTTCTCTCTCCCTCCTTTTTTAAAAAGTGGGTTTACATTGGCTACCCTCCACTCCATAGGAACTGATCCAGAGTCAATGGAATGTTGGAAAATGACTGTCAATGCATCCACTATTTCGAAGGCCACCTCCTTAAGTACTCTGGGATGCAGTCCATCAGGCCCTGGGGATTTATCGGTCTTCAATCCCATCAATTTCCCCAACACAATTTCCCGACTAATATAGATTTCCCTCAGTTCCTCCTCCTTACTAGACCCTCCGACCCCTTTTATATCTGGAAGGTTGTCTGTGTCATCAGGGCTATTCCCACTCCGGCAGCTTTGCCCATTCGGCAGTTTGGGATCACTGGGCATACTCTGGTTAGTCCCTTCAGAGTGCAATTACCCAGTGTCCCCTTCAGTTTGGCCAACTGAGCCAGATGTGGGCTGTCTATCCAGTCTGGCAACTCCCCCCTTTGGATATGGTCGAGGTTGTGTCGTATCTGTCCCACCATCCATAGGCCATAAGCTTGACAGAGTTGTCCCTGTTTAAGTTTTGTGGTATCTTCTCTCTCTCTGTTGATAAGGTGATTGATTGTTTTTGCCTGAGCTTCCAGGACCGAGAGGCCATCCAATTGGATTTCAGCACCTCTCTTCCGAGTTCGGCTTCATCTTCCTGATTCCACTCTGCCCGTTCTAATAATCCCTTCATCACCCCTTTAATCTGCTCCAGCCTTTCATTTAGCCTTTGTATGTCCAGTGAGTTTATTATGGAGGTTCCGGCATTAAAACCGGTAGCAACATCATTAACTATTTCCCTCTTAGTCCTATGAACTGGCTCCTGTCCTCGGAATCTACTGGCACCCATGGCATCGGCAGCCTGCTGCATTACAACTTTACTTAATACATTATACA
Organism: Pristiophorus japonicus; assembly: GCF_044704955.1. NCBI lineage: Eukaryota > Metazoa > Chordata > Chondrichthyes > Pristiophoridae > Pristiophorus > Pristiophorus japonicus. The sequence goes on from NW_027250777.1 coordinate 1,208,655, forward strand.
TATTTCTTGCCTGTTCTGTACAATATTCCGGCATCTGTATACCTGAGATATTGATCAGGACAGGCACAATTTCATGCTTAACATTATCATACAATGGTTCACCCTCGATGGACAGCACAATCCCATTTTCCGGGCCCCTTGTAATTGTTGGACATGACAATTCCATGGGCAGTGTGGTGGTTCTTATGGGGCGTGGTGTCAGAGAGGGTGAGAAGCATACAAACAACGATATTGCGGCAGCCTCTACCTCCTCATAGTATCCACACAGCCCCACCCCCTCTTTGTGGGTGATTAACGGTTGTGGCTGGGCAGGAGGCGCGCAAATTATTCCAAAGGTACATTCATCGGGCCCCCCGGCCTCCCTTCGTCTAATGCAACTGCTCCTTGTACCCGTGGAGCATTGCACACATACTCTATTCTTATCCGGATTCATTTGTAGCCACGCGTTAAAATAAGTTCTGTCCTTGCTCCAGTCCTTGGCTGCTGGAATGCATATTCCATCAGTAAAAGTAAACAAAACCCCATAGTTGATGCAGTTGTGTCTTTCTTGCGTGTGCTGTACCTCTCATAGTCGGTCTGTATTATCCAGTGATGGTGTGGGCCTCAAGGTTCCCAGTATCATGAGTCCCCAGAGTCGAAGTCAGCACTGCGGTCCTATCTCGGTGATGGTTGTATCTGCAAATTTTAAACAGATAGACTGGGCGACATCAGGTGTTAGGTTTTGGTCTACTTGTGTCGCGGTCACTCTGTGGAATCGGAGGTAAGGGTTAGGTTATCCATATTCTTTATAGTCGTACCATCTAGATCACTTCATGTCCCTGTCTGGGCTGCCGTCGGTTTTATATTTGAGCCTGCTGTGCTCGAGCCTGCACGATGACCCATCTAAATATTATCCAAACTCTAATCAGCACCAATGCCAGCACTATTCCTCCAAACATCGCAGTGTGCTTTGCTGTTAGGTTGGGTTTGTGGACTACACCTACCCACCGTGGGATACATTGGCTCGATTGCCATAGGTGATGGTGCTTTGGCTGCACACTGCACTATCCGTCTGCTCCTGTTTTTTAAATCTCTTCCAGCTTATTTATCTTAGCTTTTAACTCTTGACCAGCTAGTTCTGTTTTATTTTTATTCTGACTATCCCACCATTTCCACAGTCTGTCAGGTGAGTCTTCTTTATTTTAGTAAGAAATTCAAATTCGTAAGGTCCAGTGTTAAACAGCTGTCAATGGAAAGGGTTAACTCCTTTACAGGTTTGTAAGAAGGCCTGATGTCATTACGTGACTTCGCGTAATCATCCAAATCTTTGTGTCTTCTAAACTTGCTTAGAAATTAGGAATCCGTTAAAACAGCAGAAATCATTAGTAAAGTGGTCATAATAAAAATCTTGTCATCAGGAAAGACAGCATTTTAGATTAACTCCAATTTTTTCCTGAACATCTATTTCAAGTACTTGCCTAAGATTTTTTTTTAAATGAGAGCACACATTTTTAATAGCTATTTTGTTGACTGAAATCCAATTTTCACACAAGCTGTATACATGCTAACATTTCGTTTATTTTTTAACGGTCCCGTTCATTGGGCAAATCTTCTGTTTAATATCTCTCTCTGCTGAGTTCGCAGAGCTTAGATCTTTTCTCCTCGTTATTTTCAAAACCCTCCTGCTTGTTTAGACTGTTTGGGACTTTTCTTGATTAACAACGTCTATTCTGGAAATCTTTTCAAACTGCAGTGAAACTTTCTCATAATTTAAAATCATTATCAATGGAGACTGTATTTTACCTCCTCCAATTTTTTTTTCCTTTTCCCAATTAAACCAATATCTTTTTCACAGCCAATATCAACTCGTATTTAGTAAGTTATGTCTTTTTCCATCGCATACACATTTTTTTTCAGCACTTATTTATTCGTACATTACGTCATTTTTTCCAAACCTTTTCGTTTTATTTTTTAAAAGAGATCAGATTTAACTTTTTGTTTTAAACGTATCGCATTTTGTTGCACCTATTCTTAACCAGTGGCACTTGAAATCTTCACAACAAAATTAACTCTTCACTGTTCCCATCCTAATTTCTGCTCCCCTTTTGTAGAATTTGTATTTATTATTGAATTTCAAAATGTCAAATATGGTATTACTGGATTTTTTTGCCTAACTTCCGTTTTAGAAGCTGATCAAAAACTCTAATCTTTTGCTCTGTAACTTCAATTTTGTGGTACTATATCTCATTAATTACATCTTTTGTAAGCTTCAGTTCCTGATGCAGTATGTGTACTTTTATTAAAAAGGCTTCCAAACCCAAGATTTTCCTATACAACCAAAATGTTTATCAACGAGAATCACCTGAAATATCTCAAAATCCCAATTCAATATTGTACTGCCAATCTGCAATTTAAAAATCTCTTTCCTGAGCGAAAAGCTTTCGCATCAAGGTTTTACACAAAGGAAAAAGGGGAGCGTACTTCCCCAGCCTGCAGCCTCCAGAGACACAGGCTTTTTAAAAAGGCATTACAGCTTCCCTTCTCCATTCTTTATCTCATTCCTATACATTCACAAATGCCTCTTTTCATTCAACAAAGTTTATTGTTTGGCTAGCTCTATTATTGGATCCATACTTCTTTTCAGATAATCACGATCAGGTTTTTTTTATTTCTTACATACTGATTAACTTCCTCTGTTAATTTTATGTGGGCTTGAAGAATCAAGACCACGGCTTTCTCATCTTTATCTTTCCTTTCCTTCTCCCAACATTCCCGTTGATTTGCTGGCGGGTCCTGGGGGTTCCATTCTGACTTAATCATCTTCTCAATTCGTTTATTTTGTTTTTACGCCAGATGGCGGGTAAGGGACCCTTCTAGTCCCCACTCGAGATTACTTGCTTTATTGGCCATTCCTGGGTAGGACTAGAACCGTTAGGAATCGACTCTCAGAGATCCACTTTCTTCCTAGTGTAACTTGTAGCAGACCGTCTCCTGGCTACTGTCAGGTCACAAGTTCTGCTATTACACAAACTTATACAATTCTTAAAACGCGTTTAAGCAATTCCCGCAGTGCCCAATGCCTCCTTAACGACTACATACCACCGTTTTGTCTGTCGGTTCGACCCTGTTCACAGGTTTGGTTTCCTTTGGTCGCTGTGCACCGCCTGGTCTCCGGGGTCTATTTTCAAATCACACGACTGGGTCCGGGAGATGTCGCTCGGTATCACAATCCCACGGTCTAAGTGCGTTCCCTACGCCTACTTAGTTCCTGGCCGTCACGTGGGACAAAAGTCCTCTTAATTCAGGCTCAGGCTAGGCAATTGAGATACTAGACCGTTTCGTCGTGTCGATCAACCGGCCTCCACCTTCCGCACCCTTAATAATTAAAACATTTTTATACTCACCCGGGTTTTGCCAAGGACGTCCAGCGACTCCGGGAAATCCTGTTCGTGACACCACTGTTAGCACAAATGTTTTTGTGGAAGAATCACTCGACACTCGGGGTCGGTTCCAATGCCAAAACGGCCTTTATTACGCCAGCGGGGAGAGAGCCTCTGGTCCAACTCCAGGCACTCTACTCCGCCGAACAAAGAAATTCATCAATATTTATATGTTTTACAATAGTTCATTACAGTTACTCAGCCCACTTCGGCTGGACACAATCCAATCATAATGATTCTAGATTACATATAGGTTTAAATGGGCCAATAGAATTAACCTGGTACATCAGGGGGCTGCATAATCAGTTCATGACAGTTGGGGGCTGATTCATATCCGTGTGATGTTAATCATGGGTTCCGCCGGTGCCTAGCTACTTATCTCCGTGGTTGCTAGGCACCCCATCTGTGGGTCACTGACTTGAGGACATTCCGTACTAGGTACCGCAGTGTTCTGTATACTATCTTGCCTCAAGTTGTTGATTCACACATTCCTGGTACCAGGCTCTGCAGGGTCAGCGCTCAGTCAGCAGTTTTAGCTAACTTGGCTTACTGAGCCCCCATCATGCTTTGCTAAGCCCCCTGGCAGCCATTTTATATTTGGCTAACATTTTAAACATACATACATTTATATATTCAGCAGGTGCCTTTGCCTTCCTACAACAGTGTCTTTCAATTTGTTTATTTACCCTTTTTACCTGCTTGTTTCCACTCTCTTTCAAACTCACTTTCTTTAATTTTGCTTTCTAATTCCAGCATTATTTCCCTGCCGATTGAATCTATTCTCAGGTTCCAATCCCGCTGCCAAGCTAGTTTAAACCCTCCCCAACAGCACGAGCAAACCACCCCGCGAGGATATTGGTCCCGGCTCTGTTTCAGTGCAAACTGTCCGGCTTGTACAGGTCCCACCTCGCCCAGAAGTGGTCCCGATGCCTCAGGAAACTAAAGCCCTCCTGCCTACACCATCTCTCCAGCCACGTATTCATCTGCTCTATCCTCCTATTTCTGTACTCACTAGCTCGTGGCACCGGATGTAATCCAGAGATAACTACCTTTGAGGTCCTGCTTTTTAATCTCTCTCCTAGTTCCCTAAACTCTGTCTGCAGGACCTCATCTCTCTTGCTACCCATGTCATTGGTCCTGATATGGACCATGACCTCTGGCTGTTCACCCTCTCCCCCGAGAATGGAGGTGATGGTGTTCCCATGTGCCTGCTGCCCTTGTCCTTCTAGGCGGCAGAGGTCACGGATTTGGGAGTAGCTGCCGAAGAAGCCTTGGTGAGTTGCTGCAGTTCATCTTGTAGATGGAACACACTGCAGCTACGGTGAGCCAGTTGCGGAGGGAGTGAATGTTGAAGGTGGTGGATGGGGTGCGCATTAAGTGGGCTGCTTTGTCCTGGATGGTGTCGAGCTTCTCGAGTGTTGGAACCGCACTCATCCAGGCAAGTGTAGAGTATTCCATCAGACTCCTGACGTGCGCCTTGTAGATGGTGGAAAGGCTTTGGAGAGTCACGATGTGAGACACTCGCCGCAGAATACCCAGCCTCTGACCTGCTCTTGTTGCCACAGTATTTATGTGGCTGGTCCAGTTAAGTTTCTGGTCAATGGTGACCCCCAGGATGTTGATGGTGGGGGATTCGGCGATGGTAATGCCGTTGATAGCCGGGCCTGCTTAAGTTGCATGTTCCTGTCGCTGATTGCTGCCAGGTGACTGTTGGCTCCGCCCCGTGGGTTTACCTCGAACTTCAAACCACTAAATCAGTTCTCCTGAATCCCAAGGTGTGTACGGAAATCAACCATCAAATGCCCTGTCATTAACCCCGGGGATTCCGGCAATTTTCTGATCACAAAGCGCTTTCAGTCCTTGTCCTTGTCCAGAAAATTGCAGACATGAAAATTCGGGAGTTTAATGACTTTGAAAGGAGAACATTGTTGTTTGGTGCAGTTCTGGTCAGAGAAATGTTTGTGAAAGGAACTTTTTGCAGAGAGAGGGATTGAGCATTTCAGCTTGTTGCTGAACACTTCTGTCTGGGCACTGAGCTAAGCAGCAGCTTGCGAAGTGCAGTGGTGATCACGTTCGCCTCACATGTGAAAAGTCCGCAGCTCGATCACGGACAGAAACATTGTTGTTGAAACAAAAACATGTCTGCAATAAAATTGAACAAAAGCATTCCAGGGTACATTGATGCATGATGCAAACTACCTCAGGCCTGGGCCAAAGCTCCCTGTACACCAAGCACAGGCTGAGGAAAACCCCAGGGAAGAGAATATCCTGGTCACTGGGACTTCCAGCAACACTGAACAAGTGCCCATTCTGAAACTATCCAGAGTAATAATTTGTAAAAAGAGCATCCAACAGTTAGGATGGCCGAACGGTCTAAGGTGCTGTGTTCAGGTCACAGTCTTCTCCGGAGGCATGGGTTTGAATCCCACTCCTAACATTCATTGTGTTTAATTACAAAATCATTTATTTTGACACCACTCTGAAGTGCTTTGGGACATCCATCTAATGTAATAAAATGACTCCACTTCAATTACAAACGGTGATATCAAATTTACTTCCCAAACCAGGAATCGATCCCAGGTGGCTGTAGCGAAAGGAATAGTTTTGTGAAGCATTGAAAGGTGCACTCTAAATATCTCGCACTGCTAATTTAAAAACACGGTTATAATTTGTTTCGGTGCAAAAGAAGGCAGGCTCGAAGGGCCAAATGGCAGACTCCTGCTCCTGGTTCTTGTGTTCTTATGCAGTTCACAGAACAAATGATTAAATTATCAACTCTCCCTCAGTTCGCATTCCTTTTATTGTGCAAAGAAGATCATGGGTTCATTAAAGATGTTTTCCCGTGAAAGCAACATAAAGTTTAAGGAAAATAATTCGCTCAAATCGAACCCACGACTTTGAGATCATGAATCGCATGCTCTACCAACTGAGCTAGCCTGGCTGCTCAACATCTACCTTGTCAATCCCCTTCAGAATATTATCCGTTTCAATGAGAATGTAAATGTAGATTCTTTTCTCTCAATCTGGTTCAGTAAAATTACTGAGTCGAATACCTCTTGTGCTTTGAACAAAGCAGTCTTTATTTTACCGGCTGGCAAGACTTATCAGACAGAAGATATACTTTCTCGATCGAGCGGATACACTCCCTACGGATACGTAAAGTTACATCGTAAAGCGACAACAGTTATACAGTTTTGAAAATAGAAAACAAAATACAATTAGATTGACATTCTAACTCAGCCACTCATTAGTCAATCTATATGAGATGTTTTTACTTTTGTAGCGGACTATCCGCATCCGTTGTTTTATCCAACTGATTACCCATTTTCATGCTGTCCCTCGTATTACCGTGTCGTTACGCGTTCCCGTAGTCGTGCGATTTAAACAAACTTAAAACTTTCAGACATTACTAAAACTAACACAAAGCCACGTCGCCCCGCGGCTTGCGTCGTCACGCGATTCAAAACACTTGAAGTAAACAGACTTAACAAACTTACTAAACTAACACAAAGCCGCGTCGCCCCGCGGCTCGCGTCGCCGCGCGATTCAAACTTGAAACAGACTTAACAAACTTACTAAACTAACACAAAGCCGCGTCGCCCCGCGGCTCGCGTCGCCGCGCGATTCAAACTTGAAACAGACTTAACAAACATACTAAACTAACACAAAGCCACATCGCCCCGCAGCTCGCGTCGCCGCGCGATTCCAACTTGAAGTAAACAGAATTAACAAACTTACTATAAACGGACCTACAAAAATCAGCAATGACTTGATATTATTTCGTGGTTCGCGTGGCTGCACGTTCGCGTCGGCCCACGTTCACTCGGGTGCACGCTTGCGCCGCCGCACGTCTCGCGTCACCACGCGTTAGCGCCGCAGCGCGTCTGCGTTAGCCCTCCTTTACTCGCCCGGACGCTCACGCCGCCGCACCTCTCGCGTCGCTACGCGTTAGCGCCGCTGCTCGTCTGCGTCAGCCTTACCTTTCGAGTTGCTGCGTGATTTAAATTCAATCAGTGCCGAGACGGGCCAAGTGATATACAAGGTCGACGTCACACCTGATTTGAACACCTATGCTCTATTTAATTCCCCATAAGCCTTATTTAATTCCCTGTGAGCCTAATTTTCTAAATTTAATTTATTTTCGTCTCCAAATTTCCCTATCCTATCGCGTCACTGCGCAGTTTAAATCCAATCAGTCAATGAAAGCCCTAATTTAATGGAGTTTTTCTGCCAACTGGACAGGAGTGATTTTTTTCTTTTAGACTGCAGTGGAATTTTTCTCATAATTTAAAATCTCAGAACATTTTGTTTTCAGCACCTATTTAGTACGTTACTTTTTTTTGTCTTTTCCATAACTAGAGAGAAGTCTGGCACGTAGGCTGTGGACTGCTTTTCATTATATCAATTGTTCCAGCCTCAAGGTCGTGTTACTTAATATAATATTTTTTTTGAATACTTTTGAATCCATCTCAGTTGTTTTGCTGTGCCTTCTCTGAATGTGTTCTTTCGACAAGTAAGTGAGCATGTTAAATCCTTTTTTTTAACCACCAACAAACCTATCCTTTGTGCATTTCCTGGCTCCGTAACTTATCATCCGAATATATGTAATTCAATAAGGTTCACACTCTTAAACTTCCCACATACAGGAAAACTTTCATTCTGTTTGAGATAAAACAAACCACAACTCCCCGGCTTTTTTTTACAGTAAAAATCACAGAAGCATTTCTCATTTAAACAGACGTTCACAAGAGTCTCTTTTCTTTCCTGTTAATTTTTGGATCCATGATTGATCATCTATCCCTATCTAGCTCTAACTATAACCTATCTTTCCAAGTCACCACTTGGTTTGCGTCATCGCGCAATTTCCCTATCTCTATCCCTCTTCTAAGTTTGAAAGGTATTCACCAGATTGTCCTGGATCCCGTTCAGACACTACCTGAGAATCAGCGAGTGGCTAAACTTTCCTCAGACTTTTGAAACCGGGGGAAACTGGAGCAGTATTGAAATCATACTCACTCCAGTGGCCACTTTCCCCTCGTCTCGTCCAAGGCTAGTCTGGCTCTTAATTCGCAAGTTTTCGGCAGTCGTCCGTTGAGATCCCACTTCTGACACCAAATGTAAATGTAGATTATTTTCTCTCAATCTGGTTCAGTAAAATTATTGAGTCGAATACCTGTTGTGATTTGAACAAAGCAGTCTTTATTTTCCCGGCCGGCAAGACTTATCAGACGGAAGATATACTTTCTCGATCGAGCGTACACACTCCCTACGGGTAAGTGAAGTTACGTCGTAAAGCGACAACAGTTATACAGTTTTGAAAATAGATATCAATATACAATTAGATTGACATTCTAACTCAGCCACTCATTAGTCAATCTATATGAGATGTTTTTACGAAAGCTCAAGCATTGCCTCTGAATGTTTCAATTTAGTGGTGTGACTACCAGCTGAGACCTTGCAATTCTGCAGATTTATCCATATACTCATTTCATGTTACAATTTATGTTATTGGCAGGATTAGTAACTTGAAACTTTGAGAAAGACTGTTAACTGTGCTGATGTTGCACTATTTGCAATCTGACATTCTCCCAGCTATTCTCCATGGCTTTATACATTTTCATATATCCAGTTTACTTTACTGTCCTTAATTCCATATATTCTGTTCAGATATCCACAAGATCACCGATCATTCTTCGAAACTCCAGAGAGTATCAGCATATTCTACACAATCTCTCACCATTGGACAGTCCTCTCATCCCAGGAATCAATCTGGTGAACCTCCGTTGTACCACCTCCAAGGCAAGTATATCCTTCCTCAGATAAGGAGACCAAAACTGTGTGCAGTACTCCAGGTGTGGTCTCACCAGTGCCCTGCCCAATTGTAGCAAGATTTCCTTACTCTTATACTGTGGGCTATATATTAGGTACTATGGGCCGAATAACCTGTTTTTCTGCTGATTCTACGGTTGTATAAAAAGTTATGAAAATTCGGCCATCGCTCAGCAAACATATTTGTATTTCCTTCAGTGTGCAACACATGTGGGTGGAATAATGATGATTAAAACAATTATTCAGTATCTCACAGACTTGAATTATTTTTGTCAACTTGCTCTGCAAAAATGCTTTCCCTGACCGGGAATCGAACCCAGGTCACGGCAGCAAAAGCACCGAATCCTAACCACTGGGTGACCAGGGAACACTGTTTGCAGTCTCTGCGATAGCTTTAAATATAGTCAGCTTACAATCACAGCTGAGAATTGTGCGGTGACACGGCGTGTAACTGGATTTGCTGGGAGCAGCATGGAAGCCCCGACCTGCGTGAGAACACCAGCGGCAGGTCGGGGCCATAAAAGGAGCGGTGAGCGGCGGTCTGGGAGCAGATTGGTGGTGTACCACGGCAAGGTACAGCGCGAGCTGGTGCAGGAGGGCGACGGCAGCGAAGAGTGATGTCATCAAGGTCCAGGTCGGTGATTGGAGCGTGGGCAGGTACAGCAGGAGCAGCGAGAGACTGTGGAGGGATGTGATCGGGGCCCAGGGGTGGTGTGCGTTCAGGGCCAGGGGCCCAGGGGCAGCACGGGCCAGCTCACACTGCGATATGTGTGGGCACTGGGTCCGTGCAGCAGAGCTGGTCTCCAGTCGTCTTGGATAACCCTTGCCACTGGACCAAGACCTCACTCTGTCAAGCCCGTGTGATGGCTGGGGTGCAACGGCCACCACACGTTAAAAAAATCCACGCACAGGTATCTTCCACCATTCAACATGCAGTTCGGTACCTGGAATATTAGGTCCATCATTGAAACACCTGTGAACTCATTGTTTTTTGGCGTGGAAGCAAGTCATCCTCACTTCGAGGGACTGCCTATGATGATGATGAACTGGATTTGCTGCAGTCCGCGGGCAGCAGGTGATGAAAGCGGGCGTGAGAGGGTGAGTGACAGGTGGGCACTGCTTCTGATGCTGTCTGACACACGGTGGGAGTGGCCGGGGATTTTAAAGCCCTTTCATTGCACCAATGCAGGGTCAATGAAACTGTGTTTCAGGAACCTTCATGTATACAAACATGGGCACTCTGCACTGTAGACCTCCTGGTGCAACGGTAGTGTGTCTGATTCCAGATCAGAAGGCTGCGTGTTTATATCGGGGTCACTGTTCTTTTCCATATTGTTCTTCCGGAATTTAGATTTTCTTTGCAGTATCACAATTTGCTTTCCCACCCATCTTTGTATCATCAGCAAACTTGACTCCATTACACTCGGTTCCTATATCCCTGGGATAGGGGAGGGAAGACACATCGGAGAAGTGTGAGCTTGTGGACCGGAGAATTTGCAGCTGCTGGAGCTGTGCGTTTTGTCGGGGAGGGACGGGGGGAGAGCCCGCTGAGCGACCGGAGAAGCTGAGAAGCTGCTGTGCTTTTCATCGGGTTTAACACTGTTTAAAAATGGCAGAGTGCCAAGTTTTCTCTCCCTACTGCCCATGCGCGAAGGTGCCGGCAGTGTTTTCGGCGCAGGCATTTGGCTCCACCCCGCACTTCACCATCGACACCACGCCAGGACTCCGGGAACTGCACACAGCGGCCAGGATGGGGCGAGTTTTTTCCCGAGCCGTTTCCTGCGCACAAAGTCGGTGCGCTTGAGGTCAGTGCGCCGACAATACTGCTTGGGGAAAATCTAGCCCTTGAAGAGTAAGGAGTACAGTGAAGGAAATATAAATATGTTTGCCGAGCAACTGTCAAATTTTAATAACTTTTTATATAACCATCGAATCAGCAAAAAAACAGGGCACTTGCCCCATAGTACCTAATAGAAAGCCCACAGTACAAGAGTAAGGAATTCTTGCTACAATTGTACAGGGCCCTGGTGAGGCCACACCCGGAGTACTGCACACAGTTTTGGTCTCCTTATTTTAGGAAGGAAATATTTGCCTGGGAGGTGGTACAACAGAGGTTAACCAGATTGATTCCTGGGATGAGAGGACTGTCTCAAGTTGAGAGATTGTGTAGAATGGGCCGATACTCTCCGGAGTTTAGAAGAATGAGAGGTGATCTCATTGAAACACACAATATTCTGAAGGGGATTGACAGGGTAGATGCTGAGAAGTTGTTTCCCCCGGCTGGTGAGTCTAGAACCAGGGGGCACAGTCTCAGGTTCAGGGGTCGGCCATTTAAGACAGAGATGAGGAGGAATTTTTTCACTCAGAGGGTTCTGAATCTGTGGAATTTTCTGCCCCACAGGCCTGTGGAAGCTGAGTTTCTGAATATATTCAAGGCTGCGTTAGATCGATTTTTGGAGTCTCGGGGAATCAAGGATTCGAGAGATCATTGGAGTTGACAAGAATGAGAGGGGATGTCATCGAAACATATAAAATTCTGACGGGACTGGACAGGTCTCAATGTTGGGGAAGTCCAGAACCAGGGGTCAGATTGTAAGGGATAACGGGTAAGCCATTTCGGAATAAGATGAGGAGAAACTTCTTCAATCAGAGAGTTGTTAACCTGTGGAATTCGCTGCCGCAGAGAGTTGTTGATGCCAGTTCGTTAGATATATTCAAGAGGAAGTTAGATGTGGCCCTTATGGCTCAAGGGATCAAGGGGTATGGAGAGAAAGCAGGAAAGGGGTACTGAGCTGAATGATCAGCCATGATCTTATTGAATGGTGGTGCAGGCTCGAAGGGCCGAATGGCCTACTCCTGCACCTATTTTCTATGTTTCTATGTCCTGCTACTGCTTCTTTAATAATGGATTCCAATATTTTCCCAACCACAGATGTTAGGCTAACTGGTATATAGTTTCCTGCTTTTTGTCTGCCTCCTTTTTAAAATAGGGGAATTACATTTGCAGTTTTCCAATCTGCTGGGTCCTCCCCAGAATCCAGCGAGTGCATGTCCACAGATCCCTGAAAGTCGCAGGCCAGGTCGCTAAGGTGGTTTAGAAGGAATATGGAATGCTTGCCTTTATTAGCCGAGGCATAGAATACAAGAGATGGGGTATGTGGGGCAGGTTAGGCCACAGCTGGAGTACTGTGTGCAGTTCTGCTCGCCATATTACAGGAAGGATATGATTGCGCTGAAGAGGGTACAGAGGAGATTTACGAGGATGTTGCCGGGCGTGGAGTAATTTAGCCATGAGGACAGATTAGATAGGCTGGATTTGGTTTCCATGGAACAGAGCCTGAGGGGAGACTTCATTGAGGTGTATAAAATTATGAGGGGCCAAGATATAGTGGATAGAAAGGACCTATTTCCCTCAGCAGAGGGGTCAACAATAAGGAGGCATAAATTTAAAGTAATTGGCAGAAAGTTTAGAGGGTAAATGTCTTCACGCAGAGGGTTGTGGGGGTCTGGAACTCACTGCCTGAAAGGGTAGTAGAGGCAGAAACCCTCACCACATTTAAAAAGTGCTTGGATGTGCACCTGAAGTGCCGTAACCTGCAGGGTTATGGACCTCGAGCTGGAAAGTGGGATTAGGCTGGATGGCCTCTTGTTGGCCGGCGCGGACACGATAGACCAAAATAGCCTCCTTCCGTGCTGTAAACATCTATGATCCTTTGGACTTCTTTGCAAAGAGTTGAGGTGCGTGTGGGGTGATTTGGGCACATCTTTCCTCACATGACAACACTCCAAAGGCAACTCAACAGCTGTAAAGCACTTTGAGGCATCAGGAGTTCCTGACAGACGCTGCAGAAATGCAAGTCCTTCTTTGCAGAGTTTCGATGCAAATTTCAGGTAGCAAACCCAAAGCAAAAATCATACCCCTAGACCAATGAGCCAACTGCTTAACACAGGTGGAGATAAGATTTAACCATTATTGAAGGATTTTTAGTGTGTGTTGCTGTTCTTGATCGGAGGAGCACATGAGACGAAATCAGTGACTTTGCCTTTTCCACATGTCTTCTGAAGCGCCGCACGGTCCCACTCCTGCAGTCAATGAGCTGTTGGGACGTTAATGTATCCATCATCGTCATCATCATAGGCGGTCCCACGAAACGAGGATGACTTGCTTCCATGCCGAAAAAGGATGAGTTCACAGGTGTTTCAATGAAGGACCCGAACGACATCCAGAAGGATGGAAGATGCCTGTGCGTGGATTATTTTAACGTGTGGTGGCCGTTGCATCCCAGCCATCACACGGGCTTGACAGAGCTAGGTCTTGGTCCAGTGGCAAGGGTTAACCTAGACGACTGGTGACCAGCTCTGCTGCACGGACTTAGTGCACACACATATCGCAGTGTGGGCTGGTCCGTGCTGCCCCTGGGCCCCTGGTCCTGAACTCATGCCTAACCTGGGCCCCGTTCACGTCCCTCTGCAGTCTCTCGCCGCTCCTGCTATATCTGCCCATGCTCCAATCACTGACCTGGACCTTGATGACGTCACTCTTCGCTGCCGCTGCCCTCCTGCACCTGTTCGCACTGCTCCCTGGAGTAGTCTCCCGAGACCTCCAAGCTGCTCCCAGGGTCGCTCGCCGTTCCTTTTCTGGCCACGGCCTGCCGCTGGTGTTCTCCCGTTAGTGTATTCAGGCTGTGGGTGGCCACCCCGAGCGCAGCAGAGGGGTTTCTGCATTAGTTCTGGGTTGGGACAGTATCTTTCCCCTTCTCTCTTCCTCTTGTCTGTATCCCTGTGCTTTTATTTCTCAATTTATCCCCCCTGTCTCAGTTTCTAGTGTTTAAAAGGGAACAAGAGATGAAATTGGTGTCTCTGTGGAACAACTTCTCTCACTCAATGTTAAATGCACTACCGTTGCAACATGAGGTCTCGGTAGCGAGCCGTTGACATTCAGGTTCATATATAAATATATATAAATATATCTATATGTATCATAACTGTTCCCTGGTGGTCGAGGGGTTAAGATCTGGTGCACTAATCTGGTTTCAATTGTCGATCAATTCGTCGCATAAAAATAATTGAGGTCTGAGAGAGGATTAATAATTGCTGTAATCACCATGAATACCAATACTTTCTGTGATAGACCGAGCTTACAGACTATCTGGCTTCTCCTGCCCTTTGCCGGGCACGTGCTCCGGGTTTAATTTTGTAAACTGGGCGAGTTCGCTGATCGCGGGGAGACGGTAGGAGCCTATTTGGCCCCACTGTGAGGATGTGGAAGTGAACACGGTGGCTGGGTGATCCGTGACATTTCTGTAAAGGAGGAGAAGGATTGAGAACTTTCAGTGTGGGACAGAAGTTGTTTAAGGTGGGCCAACACATTCCCGATCAGCACAGAGGGAGCTCACTGGTCAGCTCCCCTCTGTTGCGGCTGTTGTGCCAGAGGTTTCTGTCGTGCAGTGGTTATCATGTTTGCTTTACACGCAAAAGGTCCTTGTTTCAATCCCGGGCAGAAACATTATATTTAAACTTGCCATAAGGGAACAATCGGAGGAGAGTTTATTCTCATGGCAAATGCTGCCTGACCGGCTGAGGTTTCCAGCATTTGCTGTTTTTATTTTCTATATATTCTCCTGGCAAAAGGGCTCTGTTATTCCTTAATTGCTCTTTATTTCACTTCAATAACTTTGAATGAGCGAAAACGGATCCACCGGGGACCTTTCGCGTGTGAGGCCAACGTGATATCCGCTACACTGCAGCCCATCAAAGGGCGAGAAACCACTGAATATAAAGGATGAGCTCACAAATATCAGGGGCAGTGCAGTCTGGTCAACGTCAAACCCTCCTTTCTTATTCAGCAGAGGCATGAACGGGAGTCAGATGCCACAAATTGTAATGAAAGATACAATACAAGTAACACTTCCAAATCTTTTCACTGTAAAATTATTTCACTTTATTTGAAATCCTACTGCGTTGAATCTGAAAATGAGCACCATGGGATTTTATCTTCACTACTGATTCTATTTTCTGTGCACGGTAGGAATAACTGGTGCTGTTAAATCTGACAAAAGTTGCCCCAGATTCCTGGTGTCATCGGCAATGAAGATTTTAAACCAGACTCCTAAAATACAGTGTGTAAAATAGGTTAACATGCGCAAAAACATAAGAACATAAGGAATAGGAGCAGGAATCGGCCACACGCCCCTCGAGCCTGCTCCGTCATTTAATACGATCATGGCCGATCCGATCATGAACTCGGGTCCACTTTCCTGCCCGCTCCCCAAAGCATAGGACAAATGATTGAAGTATCCGACTGTCCCTCAGTTAGCATTTTTTTCATTGTGCAAAAGAAGGTGAGGGGTTAATTAATGATGCATTCCCGTGAAAGCAACACTTTAGTCTTCGGAAAAAACACACGGTGACTGGCAGCTGAGCGTTGCTTCTCATTCCTGGTGGGAATGGGCAGGGATTTTAAAGCCCCTTGTATTGTGAAACCTTCAAATAGAGGAACATCTCAGGTTACCTGTGTAGGCCTTGTGGTGCAACGGTTGTGAGTCTGATTCCAGATCACAAGCTTGTGTGTTCAAATCAGGTCTGGATCACTGTTCTTTTGGATATTGTTCTTCGAGAAGTAATATATTCTTTGCTGTTTCACGATAACCAGACCCTTGCTCCAAGGTCTGTCTCATTGTTTTCCCGGTGTCAGGCAGAGATACGCCTGCTGTCCTCATTTATTTCATGTGACAGGACACAAAAGTTCAAAATCAATCTGCCGGTGGCCAGATGCAGTTTTAATACTCAGGATGGCTGAGGTGTTGTGTTGAAATTGCAATCTGCTCTGTAAAGCTTGGCTTCTCATCCCACTTCTGACGTATTTTATTTTTCATCATTAAGCAAAACTCATTTGACACCACGACGAGCTCCTAAAAACTGGGATTCAGCAGTTCACCTACTCGCTTAACATTTCCGTCTGACCGGGTGCTGAAAGTGCAGATCTTTCCGCAGTGTAGCGGTTAACACGTTCGCCTCACACGCGAAAGTTCACCGGGCGGGAATATTTTCTGCAGCTTTCATGCATGCTCTGGGGTGAGTTTGTTTTCCTGTGAAAGGTCATACGATCATAAACATGTAAGAATTAGTGGCCGGAGTCGGCCATTCGGCCCCTCGAGCCTGGTCCACCATTCAAGAAGATCCTGGCAGTTCCTCGACAGCAAGTTTAAACATCTGTGGCGGAGCCAACAGGCGCCTGGCTGCAATCAGTGACAAAAACGTTTATTTGAGCAGAAGCCCCGTGAGATCAATCGGTCGATCATGAAACTCTTAATCTCGAATTTGTGGGTTCGAGCCCCACGTTAACTGTTAAAACATGTTCCATTTTGCACAGTGTGTTTCCGGGGTCTGGTTCAAAATGTTCATTTCTGGTAACATCAACAGGAGACTGGGGAAACACTGCGACTGACTTTAGAGCAAGAGTCTGGTTATTGTGAAACACCAAAGGAAGTATAAATTCTCGAAGAATGACATCGAAAAGAAATGTGACCCCGACACCCAGAAAGAAGTGTTAAGGCAGAAGATTAAATGCTGCATTCCTCTGTGCAAAAAATTCCTTTCACAAACATTTCTTTGACAGAAACTGCACAAAACAAAAATGTTCCTTTCAAAGTCATTAAACTCCCGAATTTCCGCGTCCCCTGAATCTCCTGAATCAGATACCTCTAGTTTTGCCGACTCAATCCATGTCCCTTTGCAATGTTCTGCTTCCACCCACAATAGGAAATGTGCCACTAACTTATAGAATCATGGAATGGTTACAGCTTGGAAGGCCATTCGGCCCGTCGAGCCCGTGCCGACTCTCAGTGAGTCCCACTCCCCCGCCCTTTCCCCGTAGCCCTGCAATTGTTTTTCCTTCAGACACTTATCCAGCTCTCGTTTGAAAGATAAGATTGAGTCTGCCTCCACCACCCTTTCAAGCCGTGCATTCCAGATCCTAACCACTCGCTGCTCAATGGTCACCTCCTGTTCCTATGTGTAAAGTCTGGGAAACACTCGATCAATTCCTGCCACACTCACAGCCTTTCTAAATATAGCACCGTCATTCTATTCTCGTAAAACCAGCTCCTGAAGTATAGGCCAGCTGTGTAGGTTAAAGCTCTGGTGATGTTCCTGACATTGCTGCAGTGTTTCTGTAATGTAGTGGTTATCAGCTCACACAAAATGTCCCTGGTTCGAAACTGGGCGGAAGCATTTTGAAAATGTGTTGAATTAATTATTCGAAAAAATGGATTTATTTATATTAGTGGTTCAATATTAACAAAACACAATGTCCCACAGCCTTGTTAAATTTTCTGATATCACTGTACAGTTCTGTATACACTCAAACTCGACACTTGAACTGAATGCTCATAAAAGTATTGGAGTGGGAACTCACTGGATAACAGCACAGCTGGCAATGTTAACGGAAAATGTTTGTGCAACCAAAACGCACAATGTCAACCTGGAACTGTGCGGCACCAAATCCTCAGGGAAAAACAGTTAAAGGCTTCTTCCCTGGGTGGACTCGAACCACCAACCTTTCTGTTAATAGCCAAACGTGGTAACCCATTGCGCCACATAGACTTACGCAAAGGCACCTTGCAAGACATCCCAAACCAGGGTGTCAGTCAGTTAAAGCTTCAGATTGCTCCAACCGGGATGGAACATGTCCACTCTCATTTTTATTTTTCCCAAGAAAAGCGTGGGACATTCATTGTGGATGTGTGGAAGCAGTCTGGTCCCTCACACTGCAGACACTTCCATGTCACCGCCAACCAGCTCTCCCACAACCGGTGTGATCTACCTTCCAACCTTCCGGTGCCTTGTCTGTGACGAAGTATTCAAATGGTCCCGAAGCCGGTATTCGGTTTTAATTCCTTTTCGGCTCCTGACTGCAGATATTCCTGTGATTAAATGTGAACACAATGCTTACAGGGACAGTTCGATTCACCGTTTCTTTGCTTGGTGAAATTTCAAAGATTGAAAGCGACGCACTTCAACCCCAAAACTCACCGACACGCAAACTCGACAAAACGTTGCATTTTCTTTTCATGCCAAGCATTTTGCATTAATGCATTGCAATGCCAATGCACTTTTTACCTGGCAAGACTGAATTACAAGGGGTGATGAACAGTGTGAAACAGAAACAGCTAATTGAGAACCCATAGCCTCGACGGTATCTGTGTGAATTGCTCTGCATCAATAATTAGCAGAGCGTTAAGAGAGGAAACTGACGGTGTGGATGAGAAAAGGCAGAACCAAAGTGTACTGTTGGAGGTGATCTTGTTGTTTTTGAGAAATGTTTCAAAGATTTTACATTATCTGTTCACTGGTGTAATGGTGAGCACTCAGAATTCTGAATCCAGTGATCTGAGTTTAAATCTTTGTGGAACCTGAATGCTTGTTATCCCAGCTGCTGAAAATTTGGGACAAACAAATGAAAGACACCTGGTGCTGGTGGGCAGTCTTGTTGCCGTTGACATTGATGCTTGATCTACAAGTCTAGTTGTCAATTCGTGTGCTCAACCATCAGTTACCTGTTACAAAATGTTGTAAACAGCTGTCTTGCTCTTTTCACTTCGTTGCTTTTAACGTCGAATTACCCGCACACACTCCGTTGTAGTAAAGGCAGGATCGGATCTCTTATTTGAACATTCATACAAAACAAACCAAGTATGAAAGTTACTGAGAACACTTCACAAAGGCAGCTTGCTTCGATTTCCGTGGCTGCTTGAGACACACACCTTCCGAATGACCAGTGTCTCTGGCGTCTGCGTGTGTGAGTCTCATCTTTATTCTCTTATTTCTTTGCATTTAAACAATCACAGCTAACGGCTTTGAGAATAGTTTAAGACACAGACTTAATATTGCTTGTTTAACCTACATATGTCATTAAATAGTAACAAAGGTACAATCAAATATTTAACATCCAGACAACGACCAGTTACTCATTTCAATGGCTGAAGGCACCACATGGTCTAACAGTCTCTTTCGATCCAAACTTCAATCTTCCTGTTTTTTAATCCAAACTTCAGACTGCGTGCTGAAGCAAAGAGTTCAGCAATGCGGGACTGTGCTCCCACATTCCCCCACTTCTTCTCCTCGCCTCTCTGCAGGTCTTATCTGGGTAACAGACATTTGCATGGTGTCTCAAGCTCGCTCAACAGCATTGTCCAGTTGTAATCCTTGTTTTCCAACACGACATCCACAGTAAATCAAAATGACCAGCACGGTCAACTGAACCAGCACCAGCATAAGGACAGGGTGTATCATTGTGTTCATCACACCTGTTGCCGTCGGGCTCCATCCCAACAATGACTCCCACCAGCTCACATGTTCAAACTGGTCCAAAGTTGTGTGAAACTTCTCGATTTCCGCAGTGTGATGGTTAATGTCCACAACGATTGCTTGATTCAAACTCTGTAGCTGTTGAAATTTTGTATTCCATTTCCGTATTTCCTTCTTCCAAATAGCAGCACGCTTCGGGTCAAAGTAGGGTTCTTGTAGATTCAGATTCTGAGGATGCCATTTTAAAGTCCGTTGGTCTGTGATCACCATATCCATTTTTACTTAAAAGTCAATTTTCAATTTTTGATGTTTCCAACTGAATTCCATGCTGTTTAAATTCAGAAATATTAACTCGCAATCGGTGTCTTCAACCAAGTCTGTTGCCCTCTGCACAGGTTTTAACAATTTCCTCTGCTTTGTGGGAGAAGTGTAACAACATGCAGTAAAGGATGACGGAAATGCTGAATAGTCAGTCGAGAGACCCAGTCCTTCTCTCAGTTCACCCTTCGGAACTGCTGTCATTCACTCTCTCGACATTTGCAACAATCCAACTTCTATTTCACATCCTTTAAGATCATGTTTGTAACTCCCACATTTGATCTTTTCACTGAACATCTCATCAGTTCTGAGACAGCCCATTCCTGCAGAAACTTTAAATGTTTCTGAACAAGCCTCTCCCACTGCTTTCATCTCTGACTGTTCAGTAACTGCTCCTCGTGTATCTGGGGTGTTGGGGAACAGTCTCTGAAGAGGGGAATCCCCTTCCTCCAGGAGCACCTTCATTTGTCCGGCAGACACTGTGTCCATTTCCCGCTGCCCTTCCACACAAGCCTCGATAAGGGTATGGCCACCCCTATCCTGAAGCAAGGGTCCTAAATGAACGACATGTGTGGTTGAGGCGCGGCATCCCAATAGGGATCCTCCCTCACCTGCGGAATCTACCCCCAAACTCAGCAACTGAACCGAGGTATCATTCCTGTCTGTGTCTCCAGCTTCTCTTTCCTGATTCTTCAACTTTTCTTTTAACTTTTCTAATTCTTTAGCCAGTCTACCCCTGTCCTCTATCAACTGACGGCCACCACCTGGTCCTGCTCCTTTTATGTGACTGCTCGCGGGATTCATCCACTCAGGCCCTTCTGCCTTCCATCGCTGTAACCCCTGTCTCACTTCCATGACTGAAATTCCTGCAGCTCCCTGATACAAGCTTTCTACCCTTGCCAACCATTTATCAAAACGTTCGGCCCCACCCCAGGCATCTACTTCCAGAACTACTGACGGGGGTAGGAGAGTCAAAATGATCTCTCTATATGTACCATCCCCGTAATGACTGATATCAATCCAATTACTTCCAAAACTTTTACACAACTGGAATATACGTTCCCCAGCTTCCCTGGGTCCTTCCCCTGGTAATAATGCAAGCCGCTTGATTAACTGTGGCCCTGAATGAGTAACAAAGATTGCAGCTATTATTCTACCAAGCATGAGACTTGGAAGTTGTTTCAAAACCTACTACCTTTCCCCGGTGATTCCCGAAAGCTCGCAGAACCATGTGAACCCTCGGTTTCTCTGATATGTTCCCTGACTGCCACCATCCCAGAATATTACACCATCACTGGGCAAACTTATTAAGATCCTGAAGAGGTGCAGGTCTCACTTCACTAAGGATAGCTCTCATGTCCTGTAACTGTACCCCTCCTCGCTCATACCAGGTATCCCCAAAACCACTTAAGGTCGTGTTCCCTTCACGAGCTCCACAGGGAGTAGAGGAACCATGATCCTGCTCTCGCCTTGTCCGCTCGAGCGTGCTTCCCCCACTCTCCACATTACCGGAAGGTCGTGTGTAATATTTTGGGGTGTTAAGCGTCTGATTAACCGAAGAGGCATCTAACTGCTCTGCCTCCGATCCTAACGTTGCCACGTGAACCACACGGGTTCGAGGCTCCGAAGTCAGAGAAGACAACGGAGCTGTGGATGGGAACGGTGGGCATTCTCCCTGTCCCTTAATCCCCTTTAAACTCTCAGACCCGGGGAATCCTCCGAATACCACCCGGCTTTATCAATTGCTGTCTCCGCTGGCCAACCTAATACCACCATCTGCTGCAGCTTAGATATTCCTTTCTCTAGATCTTGTTTACACTTCTGTTCATCAGCAAGATGCTGATCCTGTGTCAGAACAGTCCTGGCTGCCCCGAGTGCCTGAAATCACCAATTCTCTACTATTTACTCAATGCTGTTAGCTGCTCTCTGAGTTCTGAGACTTCCCTATCTCGAGCCTCAGCCTCTTCTCCTAACGTTTGAATCCCCAGCATGAGACACTGCAACACGAACGCTTTTCTCTTTTTATCACTTTTTAACCCAAACACTTTAATCTTTTTTAACTGGACACGCTCCACTAAGGAGTGCCGTGTCTCTCTCCATCCTCCTGTCATTGTTTCCTGTCTTATCCCATAAGTTCCCCCTTTCGTCTCAATCCATTCATTAAGAAATGACTGGACTTCAACTGGAATATCCCCTGAGCCTCCCATTACTAACTGAAGATCCCTTTAATCACGACAACTAAGAGAATGCTCACCCCTCGAACTGATGTGTGGGAAACACTTCTTCCAACAACTCAGCCAACTTTCTGCTTCACGTCGGGGTCTTCGAATAAGCTAACGAACTTTTGAAAATCACGTCGGGGTCACCAAAATGTTGTAAACAGCTGTCTTGCTCTTTTCGCTTCGTTGCTTTTAATATCGAATTACCCGCACACACTCCGTTGCAGTAAAGGCAGGATGGGGTCTTTTATTTAAACATTCATACTAAACAAACCAAGTATGAAAGTTACTGAGAATACTTCACAAAGGCAGCTTGCTTCGATTTCCGTGGCTGCTTGAGACACACACCTTCCAAATGTCCAGTGTCTCTGCTGTCTGTGTCTCAACAGTCCATAAAAGTCTCATCTTTATACTGAAAAAGCCTTTGAACTCTTATTCTTTGCATTCAGACAATCCTGACGAACTGCTTTCTGAATCGTTTAACAGACAGACTTAATGTTGCTTGTTTAACCTACAGATCTCATTAAATAGTAACAAGGTTACACTCAAATACTGAACATACGGACATTGTCAAATCGTTTAGTCCTGAATTTCCATTATTCCCACCGTAACAAGGTACTCAAATATTTAACATCCAGACAATGACCAGTTACTCATCTCACTGGCTGAAGGCACCACATTGTCTAACAGTATCTTTTCCATCCAAACTTCAATCTGCTTGTTTTTTAATCCAAACTTCAGACTGCGTGCTGAAGCAAAGAGTTCAGCAATGCAGGACTATGCTCACACAGAGCATACGATTTGACAACGAGACTTGCAGATCAAGCATCAATCACAAAGGCAACAAAATTATCCAACAGCACCAGGTGTCTTTCACTTGTTTGTCCCAAATTTTCAGCCACTGGGACAACAAGAATTGAGGTTCCACTGAGATTTGAACTCAGATTGCTGGATTCAAAGTCCAGAGTGCTCACCATTACACCATGGAACCAACCACACAAAAATCTTTGAAACAGTTCTCAAAAGCAAAAAAATCATCTCCAACATGACACTTTGGCTCGGCCTATTCTCATGTTTCGCGTCAGTTCCCAATATTGGGGATGTCCAGAACCATGGAACACAGTCCAAGAATAATGGGTAAGCCATTTAGGACCGAGATGAGGAGAACCTTCTTCACTCAGAGAGTTGTTAACCTGTGCAATTCACTACTGCAGAGAGTTTTTGATGACAGTTCATTGGATATATTCAAGAGGGAGTTAGATGTTGCCCTGACGGCTAAAGGGATCAAGAGGTATGGAGACAACGCAGGAATTGGGTACTGAGGTGAATGATCAGCCATGATCTTACTGAGTGATGGTGCAGGCTTGAAGGGCTGAATGGCCTACTCCTGCAAAGATTTTCTATGTTTCTATGAAGTGCCTGCATTTCAAAAAGCGTTGCTTTTATTCATCCTGCGGAATGCATATTGCACAGATAATCTCAGCACACATTGTGCAGGCAAAGGCAGCATTAGATAAAAACACTGGTTTATCCTCCGCTGATTTGTAAAAGGTAACTGATTGTTGAGCAGACGATTTGACAACTAGACTTGTGGATCAAGCATCAGTGACAATGGTGACAAAACCGCCCTCGAACACCAGGTATCTTTCACTTGTTTGTCCCTAAATTTCAGCAGTTGGGACAACAAGCATGCAGGTTCTACAGAGATTTGAACTCAGATAACTGGATTTAAAGTCCAGAGTGCTCACCATTACACCATGGAACCAACTACACCCAAATCTTTGAAACATTTCTCAAAAACAGCAAAATCATCTCCAACATTACACTTTGGCTCGGCCTTTTTTTATCTAAAGTGGCAGTGCCTGCATTTCAAAAAGCGTTATTTTTGTTCATCTTGCTGAATGCTATTTGCACAGATAATCTCAGCACACATTGTGCAGGTAAAGGCAGCATTTTAGACAATAAACTGATTTCTCCTCCGCTGATTTGTAACAGGTAACTGATGGTTAGCAACATAGAAACATAGAAAAAAAAAGGTGCAGGATTAGGCCATTCGGCCCTTCGAGCCTTCCCCGCCATTCTATAAGATCATGGCTGACCATTCCTTCAGTACCCCTATCCTGCTTTCTCTCCATACCCCTTGATCCCCTTAACCGTAAGAGCCATATCTAACTCCCTCTTGAATATATCCAATGAACTGGCATCAACAACTCTCTGCGGCAGGAAATTCCACAGGTTAAGAACTCTCTGAGTGAAGAAGTTTCTCCTCATCTTGGTCCTAAATGGCCTACCCCTTATCCTAAGACTATAACCCCTGGTTCTGGACTTCCCCAACATCGGGAACATTCTTCCTGTATCTAACCTGTCCAGTCCCGTCAGAATCTTATATTTTTCTATGAGATCCCCTCTCATCCTTCTAAACTCCAGTGAATGAACACATGATTTGCCCACGAGACTTGTCAATCAAGCATCAATGACAAAGGCAACAAAACTGCCCACCAGGTGTCTTTCATCTGTTTGTCCCAACTTTTCAGCAGCTGGGACAACAAGCATTCAGGTTCCCCCAAGATTTGAACTCAGATCGCTGAATTCAGAGTCCTTACCATTACACCATGGAACCAACAATGCAAAAATTATTTGAAACATTTCTCAAAAACAATAAAATCATCTCCAACATTACACTTTGGCTCAGCCTTTTCTCTTCCATAGCGTACCCTCTTTACGTTCTGCTAATTATCGATGCAGACCAATTCACACAGATGCTGTCGAGGCTATGGGTTCTCAAGTGCCTGTTTTTGTTTCACACAGTTCATCACAGCTTGTACTTCAGTCTTGCCAGGTAAAAAGTGCATTGGCATTGCAATGCATTAATGTAAATGCTTGGCATGAAAAGAAAATACAAATTTTTTCGAGTACAAAACATGCAGTGCCTGAATTTCAAAAAGCATTGCTTTTATTCATCCAGCTGAAAGCATATTGCACAGATAATCTCAGCACACATTGTGCAGGTAAAGGCAGCATTAGATAAAAAAACTGGTTTCTCCTCCGTTAATTGGTAACAGGTAACTGATGGTTGAACACACGATTTGACAACTAGACTTGCAGATCAAGCATCACTGACAAAGGCAATAAAACTGCCCACCAACACCAGGTGTCTTTCACTTGTTTGTCGCAAATTTTCAGCAGCTGGAACAGCAAGAATTGAGGTTCCACCACAATGTGAACTCAGATCACTGATTTTCTGAGTACAGAATGCTCACCATTACACCATGGAACCAATCATGCCAAAGTTTTTGAAACATAGAAACATAGAAAATAGGTGCAGGAGTAGGATTGCAAAAATTCATTGGACAACCCCCCAGTGTGTGGACTCATTGGAAAGGAAATTTAATTTGGAACTATCAACCAGAAAGTTTGCGATCCTAAAGTGCACATGGAAGAAACTACAAGTTTTAATCGAATTTGGAATTTTACAAGGCAGATTGGGTCCGTGTGGAAAGGGCTGAGAACTAAAAGATCGTTCAAAGAAAGCAGTTTGGGTATTGAAGCTGTCTGGGATATTGAAGCTGAACAAATTGTGTGGGGAATTGTGTAAACTCGAAAACCCATCTCCCCTGGAGACATTAACATAGCAACAATCAACCCAGAGATAGCCAGCCATCACTCTGAGCAGGAAACCCATCCAGCGTATACATAATCACAATGGCCCATCCAGCCCGCATGGAAAACCCAGGCCTCGGCTGACATTGCAAATACCAAAAATCTAATTTTCCCGATCAAGAAACAAATTCAAAAGATCAACACATCCGAGACAGGTTACCATTAATGGGCCCGCCAAAATATAACAAAGAATCGGGGCTCATTTGGCACGCAGATTAGAACGGCTCCCAAAGTATAACTGGGGCCTTGTTTTTTAACGAAAGAAGGAGAACGGGAAGGAAGGAAAAAGGAGAGAGATCGCCAAAGCAGTTTGTAACAAGCCTTCCAGAGAGCTTGCTACACAGCCTCCTATGCAGCTCTTCTGAGCTCCAACATCTTCAGCCTCGACGACACTCCTGGACCACACTGCCCTGCTACCGAAGGAGAAGGAAGAACATCATCACAGCAGAGAAAGCAGTTCCCAGTAACTTCGGACATCATCATCGCGGCAGCAACTGACCACAGCCAACTTGGTAACATCGAAAACACCGCGATCGGCAAATTCTAAGAACAAAAGTCCTCAAGAAGAAACCGAAGCTTCGAAAGTTTCCCCTCTACAATCTGTTCCTCGATACCAACAGGTGAAATATTACCTAAAGAACTTTAAAACCTATTGCTGACGGAAGAAAGTGGGTACTCACCCCATAAATCCAATACGCACCCTACCGCATCAGCGGACACCACCCAACTGAAGACTACGCAGTAAGAAGTCTTCCACGATGTTCGGGGTACGGCAAGCAGAACGTACAGAGTCCAGCGAACCTCAAAACTGCAAACCACCGCCAACTGACAATAAAATGATTGGTGAGCATAATCCCTGTTTGCCCTCGAGTTTCACCGAATCAGAGTTAGGCATTGGGAGGTGGGAGGTGTATTATTTTTCTGTAACCCCTTTAAAGTGTGATAAGTGTTTTTTATTCGAGTAATTACAAGCTCGACATTTTACGTTCTTGCACTTAATAAAATTGAGGTTCTTTGCACCAAAACCAATTGTCTCTTGCACTTTGTCACATCCCAAATAAATCCAAAGTCTAGAACCCAGAGAGTGCGAGCGATTCAAACCGCTCAGAAGGTCAGAGGTGAACCTCACCCCACACACCACGCCCGACAGAATGGCGACCACGGCAGGACTTTGGTATAAAGGATGTGATGCAGAGATTGCTGTTTTGGAGAAAAGAACAAAGATGGAAGAGAGGATTTCCTCCTATGTGTATAAGAAAGTGAATGTCACTAAGGAATGGGTGCTTGGTCTGTTGCGCGCTGAGCGTTCAGGAGACGCTACGGTCCAGTGGACAGCCAGCAAGTACCACAAGGAATTAGTAGAAAAGGCAATTTGGTTGTCCTGACGATAGCAACAGGTCCAACCCCTAGATAAGAACATCGAGTCAATGCAGGCAGAACGATGTGAATGTGCAGAAACATCACATGACATGGCTATGGCAGAAGAAAGGTGTGGGGGGAACTCCATAAACTAAAAGATGGAAAGACACAGCGAATGGAAATGTTCAAAAACAGCCAGGACTGTTTTCAGTGTAAGGTTACCGAGGCTAAGAATAATGAAAAGATATTGTGGGAGGAAAACACTCGCCTCACCCTTCAAGTAAAAGAGCTGGAGGATAGGTTAAGAGACGTACAGCAGCTTATAAAGTAGCCAGCACTAATGGGTTTGAGTCAGGAGACCACGGTCCCTGCCAGCAACAAACAAAAGTTTAACCCTTACTCTGTGCAAGGCAAAAGGCAAGGTATTCCTAATAAACCCGGGTATGGCCCGGGTAAACCTGGAAGAGAAGGAGGAAACTGTTCAACCACCACCTGTGGTGCCGGTGACTATACCGGTTCGGCAGCAGGAGGGTGAACGAGTTGTGGGGCGGACAGAGAAAGTGGACCACCACCACCTGTGGCACCGAGTTTCAGCTTGGCTTGGCAGCAGGGAGGAGGTGTAGGCGAGCCAGAACAGGAAGGGCCAGAACCAGGGCCAATGTGCCCGGTCCGACAACAAATGTTTCGCCCGCCCACCGGTGCTGGGGGTCTGGGGCCCCTGGAAAGTCAGTTTCTGGTTCCCCACACGACCCAACAGCTCAGGGCTATGATAAGTCACCTGGGAAAGCACACCCCAAAGGGGGACACCTCGGTCCACTTTATGGAAGTGGAACAGGCAGGGGATATTAATGGGTGCGATGATGCTGAGATAGCAAATATGCACCTCCTCTCACTGGACGGCAATCTGTACCAGTCCCTCTCTGCCGAGAGCAAAAGGGCGCAAAGGACATGTGCCGCTGTCCAGGAAGATATTCGAGAAGCCATGGACTGTAATGATGGGAGTCCCAACAGTGCAGCTCACAGGGAAAATCCGACAGGTTTTCGCAGACAGGCTGTGGCCTGTGTACCAGAGCGTCTGTGGAGGGGACCTCGACCGGAATCACCTAACCCGGGATGAGAGAGCCCACTGGCTCCGAAGCCTGATGGCAAACAATTTACCACATATAAGGACAAAGGCTGAGGCCTGGTTTGACCCGAGAGATCCCCAGGCCACCGAACAGGGAGTGGTCAGAGAACTGACCCGAGCCTACTGGAACGGCAGGGGGATGGAAGAGCACCCACCCAAGGGAAGGGTCCTCGAAATCAGACCTAGTCAGGACAAGAGGGAATGGTGCCACGAGGGGGGCAACCCCTCCGGTACAAAACGTACCTGTTTTGGGTGCGGAAAGAGTGGGCACTGGAGAAAGGATTGTAGAAACCCATGGAGGAGTAGCGCAGGGAAGAGTTCTCCTGCCCCTGCCCAAAAGACCGAGACCGAGAAGCCAGCCCCTCCCCACACGTTTGATACCTTTCTGACTGCGCTGCGAACAATGCTGGATGGCTCTGGGAGGGTAGCCACCGCCACAGGCACCGAAATCCCATCTGCCCCATCCCAGCCAAAACAGTGACTAGAACAGACACAGCCTGTTCCCGTGTTCCCTCGAGTACGATGCGTGGGGGAGACCGACCGTTCAGATGGAAGTGGAGAAGGTGAAAGGGACTGACCTGCTGGATACCTGTACATCAAGCACCCTTGTCTATGTAAATAACCCCGCCGCCTCACCTCTGTCTAACGGGGTCCCCTAGAGCTTGGTGGGTTTCACAGGCACAGAGCAGGTTGGCTCATTCTCCGTTCCGCTCTCTGTTCATTTAGGAACACTCCACACCAAGTGGACTTGTGTCCTGATGAAGTGGGAACAGGAAGGGAGAGGGATCCTGGGGGCTGACTTTATTCTAGGCCACGGGATCCTAGTGGATTTAAGAAACGACTGTCTTTGGGGGTCAGTCTGTACGGGACAGGAGAGTGAGGTAATGGTTATCCCAGAAAAACGGGGAAAGGGGACAGTGTGCACCATGAAGCCAAAGGAGTGTTACGACCGTGAATCACTGGTCAGTAACACTCCGATGGAGTACCAAGAGTATGTAAGGGCAAACCTTGCAGCTTTTGCCACTCACAAACACGACTGTGGGAGGATAAACGTGGTCGAGGTTAGCATAGATGGGGGCCCTATGACCCGACCGTAGAAACAGTATAACTTCCCCAGGGAGGCGGAGGCGGACATGGAAACAGCCTTGGGTTTTTTAGTGAAACAGGGGTATTGAGACCAATAGCTAGCCATGTGAACTCTCCGTTGTGGCCGGTTAAGAAACAGAACAACTCCTGGAGAGCCACGGTGGACTATCGAGTACTCAACCGTAACATCCCCGACTGTGCACCCACTGTTGCTGCTGTCGCCGACCTCATTGGACGTATCCCAGCCTCCACGACCACCTTCACAGAGCTGGACATTTCCAACGGGTTTGGTCCATACCTTTAAGAAGAGAAGATCAGTACAAGTTTGCTTTTACCTTTAAAGGACAGCAATACACTTGGAACTGTCTCCCTCAGGGCTTCCACAACAGCCCCAGTATTTTCCATCAATGTATGGCCAACTGTTTAAAGAGCCTCAGCAGGCCCCAGCAGCTGGTACAGTATGTGGACGACCTGCTCCTGTTCACCGATGAGGGGGAGGAGCATGGTCCACTGCTGGCTGAACTGCTGGAGCTGCTGAAAGAAGAAGGGTTTAAAGTGAATCCCACAAAGGCACAGATCGGTCTGAAGGACATAAAATTCCTGGGACTGGCTGTGCGCGCTGGGGAAAGGGCCATTGACAAAGCTAGAAGGGAAGCAGTGCAGAAGTTACCAGCTCCCGACACAGTAACAGAAGCAAGATCTTTTCTCGGGCTAACCAGGTACAGCAGAGATCTCATTGAGGATTATGCAGCCACAGCAGCCCCTCTGCTCCGACTCCGACACAAGGGAATGGAGTGGGAATCGGACGAAGGCTGAGAGGCAGCATTTATCCAACTCAAGAAAGACCTTCAGATCGCACCAGCTCTAGGGGCTATTGATGGGGGTAAAGAGTTTTTCCTGGAGGTCGCAGCCAGTGAAGGGACAGCCTGAGTGCAGTACTGCTCCAAGAGTGGCATGGCCGGCTGAGACCAGTGGTCTACTCCTCCAGGATACTCACGGATGTGGAGAAGGGACAGTCCAACTGTGAGCGGCATCTCCTAGCCACTCACTGGGCTGTGAAAAGTTCACTGATCTTCACAGGGGGGTCCCCTATCACACTCCTTACCCACCATACGCCCACCCAAATGCTCCTGGACAGTCGGATCATGGACGGGACAGAGAGCAGTGCCTGCATTGCTCGCTGGACCCGACTCCTCTCCCAGATGGACCTGAGGGTAAAGGGTCTCTGCGAGCCAAGACTCGCAGCCAACATGATCTATCCAGGGACCGCCCACCGGTGTACGGTGGGAAATTAACATAGGTTTTCGGGCTGGGTTACACCGCAAAGGCCGAGAGATCTTTGTGGACGGTTTAAGCACGGATCTGCGGGTGAACGATTCACAGGCTGCGGAGTTTATGACCCAGAGGCAGGCATTGCCCTGGCAATTAAACTCCCCAGTACGATGAGTGCCCAGCACGCTGAACTGTCTGCGGTGGTATATGTAGTCACACACCCCGAAGAATTCGCCAGCCCACACACGATTTTCTCGGACAGTATGTTCACATGCAATTCGTGTCTGGAGTACTTGGCTATCTGGTCCCGTCGCGGATACACATCTGCAGACGGGAGACCCCTGGCAATTAAGCCCTGACTGGAAAAGATCATGACAGCCGTGGGGGAGGAAGGGATGATCTATATACATAAAGTGAAGGCACATTCCATCACTGAACCCCGTAGCGAGGGAAACCAGCAGGCTGACATATTGGCCAAGCAAGGTGCGCGCACGGGCAAGCTCTGGGATCCGTACAACCCAGGCCCCATCGCAGCAGTCAGGGGCAGGATTGGGATGACAGGGAGGGCAGGGATAGCTTTGTCCCCGGACCAAAAAACAGTTCAGATCCAAGACACCGTCCCCAAAACTGTCCTGAACACACTAGAAAAAGGGGATAGGGTAGACGGCCCATACAGAAGGAATGCTGTTCAGGGGGGAGCAATGGGTAGTACCCCAACAACAGCGTAGAGAATTCCTCCAGCTGGCCCACGAGGGTCCAGGAGCAGGACACCCTTGACCTGAGACCACTTGGCAACGGGTGGAACAGGCAGGGTGGTGGCCAGGACTCAGGGAAGACGTCCGCGAGTTCTGTGCCAGCTGTCTGGTGTGCGCTGCCAACAGCCCCGACCCCCAGAAAAGGAAGGTGTCTAAGGGACATATCAGGAGGGTAGAGGGATCCTGGCAGTCGATCCAGGTCGATTACATTGGGCCCCTACCCACTGCCCAGGGAGTTTACAAGTACTGTCTCGTGTTGGTGGATGTATTCACCAAATGGGTGGAAGCCTTCCCATGCCGAACAGCCACTGCCCTGGGAACAGCCAGGATCCTGGTCAGGGAGGTGTTCTCCCGATGGGGACTACCCCAGTACGTGAAGTCCGACTAGGGGAGCCACTTCACCAGACAGGTGATGCAGGAGATCCTTAAGGTGCTCAGCATTAAAGGTAAATGGCATGTCGCCCACAACCCGCAGTCATCCGGGCTGTGGAGCGTTTAAACCGCAACATCAAAGAAAGGCTGCGAAAAGAGACAGGGGACTCACCCAAGAGGTGGGTAGAGGTCCGACCACTGGTCCTCATAGGGATCCGGGCCAGCCAGTCAAAGATCACGGGGTACTCCCTGTATGAGCTCATGACCGACAGAGCCAGGCGAACCCCCACCCATGTATTAGCCCCGGTACTCACGGAAGGTCAGCTTAGGGAAGCGAGCTGGGACAGCTTTGTCAGGAACCTGTTTGAACACGTTAAACAGATTCACTGGCAGGCTGCTGACAATATGGGAAATCAACATCGGAGCAACTGACTGCTGTTAGATCCCGGCAAACACCACGAATGGGAGATAGGGGACCAGGTTATGGTATGGAACTACGCTCGAGTAGGGGTTTATGAGGCACTGTACATGGGGCCGTACCACATTTTCGACAAGGCAAGCCCCATGGTCTGTGCCGTGAAAATGCCTCGCCGTACAAAGTGGTTCCACATAAACCAGTGCAAACTTTTCAACCCCGGGACAGCAGCTAAACGTAAGGGACAGCCAGGAACAGAGAACCGTGTTAAAGGCAGGGACCCTCAGCCAGCAGCCCCCGACTGTGGAAATCCCACAGGGGACGTGGCAGACCCACAGACTGTACCCAGAGGGGCGATGGACTGAGTAACTTGAGGAGCTATCCCCCCAATCATTTGGGACTTGGACGCACCCCCAGGGGTCAAAACCCTGAGAAGGACTCTCCGCACGCCACGGCCTAAGGCACCGTGGACACCAGCGCCCCAATTTAAGTGGTTCAGCCCCGGGAGAAGGACCTGCCATGAAAGGGTACCTAAGATCAAGGACCAGCCTGCGAGCAGGGACACCCAGCCGGTAGCCTCGGGCGTCGAGGGAGCCCCAGAAGTGATAGTGGTGGACCAGCCACTAATTGGGGGTCCCCGGACCACGGCCCTCAACCAGACAGAACCCCCAGGGGACAAAATGAACCAGGCAGCCACCCCCAAAGGAGTGGTGTGCTGCATCACCGGAGGGGACATTCCCCCAATAGTGTGGGACTCAGACCCACCTCCGGTCAGGACACTCCAGGTCCTGCGCTACAGTCCGACCTACGACCGGCCCCGCTGGAAACACAGAGGCCAGAGAAGAAAAGAGAAGGACAATAATTAACCTGACCACCCGGAGATGGGTGGCAGATGTACATAAATAATACGATATGTGTTAATGTATGTTTAGTAAGAATCTAGCGTCGTGTAGATTATGCGTCTAATGATTTCAGGGCAACACAACCGAAAAGAAACCACACGTCTGGAAGGTGTGAAACGAGTAGAATAGGATAAGGATGTTTATATGAATATAGAAGTTAAGAGTTTCAGCCGACAGCCGGTGACTAAATAGTGACATATGTATTGGGGAAAGGAAAAGAGCCCACCTTGTCGGCAGTAAAAGATGTACTACAAGATCGATAACAACATGAACAGGGTCCTGTTCCTGCTGACCCTGATAAGGATGAGCAGTGGCAGCTGAGGAAATGTGGAAGAATACCCCATTTATGGTCTCAGGAGAGAGAGCACCGATCGTGACTGCAGCGGGTGGCACCCCGGGTGTGGAAGAGCTCGCCGTGTACGCCCACGAGGGAAGGTGGCCAGGGTGGATGGGGTCTCATTCCACCCACTACTCCAGCCAGGAAGGGTTTACCTCTGGGGAGGCCTCCGTTCCATGCCCCAGGATACGGGTCATTGCTGCATGGGTCAGTGTCCCGGAGGGAAAACGTGTATGTTTGACTTGTAAAGGAAAGATTCCCCTGGGTAGATGGTGCTGGCTCAGGAAGCTGAGCAAGGATGTGGGGGATCAGCACTCTGACTGGGAAAGACTCGGGAATGACACGTACCGTACCATCACGGGGACACGGGGAGGAGTGAAGTTGTGTTAGTACAAGTGGTGGGAGTCTGAACAGGGAATTTACGTCTGCATGTGGTGGTCAGAGGAGATCTGTCCTGCAGACATATCAATCGCCTTTGCCAGGCAATGGCAAGATGAGGGGGAAGGGATGAGGTGGGATTCCAGCCTACACGGGTGTGTGGTCCCACACTCCCCACTCCCAATTAACACCACCGAACTTATAGCACACATTAAGAAACCCCGGCCCACGACCCCGCCAGTGAGAACAATAATAGAAAAGTGTCCGACCACCACCAAGTGACTCAGGAACGGATTAGTATTGGTACCAACCGAAAAGGTGTTATACCATGGGCTACATTATGCAGTAGCTTCAGTTATTTTAAACTTTACCGAGGTGCATATACCTGACTGGTGCCCGAAGGAAACAGAGCAGCTATACCAGGCCCTACTCAGAGAAATGTTCAAGAACTTTTATGAGTTAGAATTTGAGAATGTAGACAAAACAGATATATACATCCTATACGCTAGGGACACCATGGGCACGGGAAGACCTAGAAGGGGAACCTTGAACGACATTTTAACTGCATATCATGCAGGATCCTCTGTGATAAATAGCCTGGACGATATAGAACTACACATGCAGATAAATGGTCTAAAGAACCAACTGAGAAACATCATGAAAGAAGAAAACACAGGAGAAGGCTCAGAGCTACACGAGAACCAGGCTATGATGATCCATTGAAAGGAAATCGTGGCTGAGCTGGAAAAACATGCACAGACAGGGAATGCACTCATAGGGGAGGATAGGAATGCTTCTGACCAGGTTGCACAGAACGAGGTGTGTGTGCTGTACGGGGCATGGTTGTTGGGCGAGGGCCGCAACAACCTGGAGGATTTAAAACAAGGTTTAGTCCCCTCCTGGATCAGTAACAAGCACCTCGCAGCCCTCCACCCGTACAGTAACTCACTAAGCCCGTGCCAGCTCGGCCTAGCTTCTGAAACTTACCCTGTCCCAGTCGATCGCGATGTTCTAATCACACCATCATGGGGATAGTACTAAGGATGTCGGCCATGGGTGGGACAGCCCTTCCCACACTGTATACAGGGTGGAGAACATTGGAGTCATTCAAGGAGGTGCACATGTTCATTTCACAGCAGTCCCACCCTATGTCATAAAGTGGGAACACGCTGTGACGGGTACTGACCTCTCCGGGTGCACACATAATACTGTGTCCCCAGCACTTGAACACTATTCTAAACCACAGTGTGGGTTTTAAGCTACTGGTGCACAGTCTATCAACTGTACCATGGAGGTAATGGCACAAAACCATGTTCCCCCACAGGGAGCATACTTCGGGGGTGGGACATATTGTGTCACCACCAGTGCGCCACACTACCAACATGGTCACTTCTGGTGTCCGGTCAGTGACAGCAGTTTTTGCTTTAAACCCGAGGCAGAAATTCAAGTGTCCCAGGAACGGATTGTCCCCATTCCTGAACCCTCCACTGTTCACCTCACTGTGAGAGAAAACATCACAAACCTGCAGGATTATGTTGTACATTTGGCGATGAAATTCCCCACTTCCCGAACAACTTACTGCTCTGCGAGCAGCTGTAGTAATCTCACAAAAATATTTCGATTCTCGAGAACAGAAAACAATTGAGATCGGGAGAAAGATTCTAGAGATCACAATTCCACCTTGGTGGGACATTTTCAGAAATATAGAAGTTCCTGCCGGGATCAGAACTCGCACTTTTTGGTTGTCTGTCAACTCGCGATTATTCTTTACTTATGGTGTCTCACTTGTTGAGTGAAACGCAGAGGCCGTCAGGTCAGGCACCAAAGGTGCTGTATGCTCCCTGGCCAAACTTGGGGATCGCACAGGGAGGAGTAACACCATACTACCATGAACTCATGTTTTTTGGCGTGGAAGCAAGTCATCCTCATTTCGAGGGACCGCCTATGATGATGATGATGATGGATACATTAACGTCCCGACAGCTCATTGACTGCAGGAGTGGGACCGTGTGGCGCTTCAGAAGACATGTCAAAAAGACAAAGTCACTGATTCCGTCTCATGTGTTCCTCCAATCAGGAATAGCAACAAACTAAAAATGCTTAATAATGGTTACACCTTATCTCCACATAAACTACATAGTTGGCTTGTTGGTCTAGAGGTATGATTCTCGCTTCGGGGTTGTTATTTGAAATATGCGAGAGATCCCGGGTTCAAATCCTAGACGAGCGCGAATTTTGAATTTGCATCGAACTTTTGCAAAGAAGGACTTGCATTTCTGCAGCATCTGTCAGGAACTCATGATGCCCCAAAGTGCTTTACAGTCGTTGAGTTGCCTTTGAAATGTTGTCACGTGAGGAAAGATGTGCCCAAGTCACCTCACACGCACCTCAACTCTTTGTGAAGGAGATCATAGAATCATCGAAGTTTACAGCACGGAAGGAGGCCATTTCGGCCCATCGTCTCCGCGTCGGCCAACAAGAGGCTTTCCAGCCTAATCCCACTTTCAGCTCGAGGTCCATAACCCTGCAGGTTACGGCACTTCAGGTGCACATCCAAGCACTTTTAAAATGTGGTGAGGGTTTCTGCCGCTACCACCCTTTCAGTCAGTGAGTTCCAGACCCCCACAACCCTCTGCGTGAAGAAATTTCCCCTCTAAACTTTCTATCAATTACTTTAAATTTATGCCTCCTTGTTGATGACCCCTCTGCTAAGGGAAATAGGCCCTTTCTATCCACTATATCTAGGCCCCTCATAATTTTATATACCTCAATGAAGTCTCCCCTCAGGCTCTGTTCCATGGAAAACAAATCCAGCCGATCCAATCTGTCCTCATGGCTAAGATTCTTCACTCCAGGCAACGGACTCGTAAATCTCTGTATCCTCTTCAGTGCAATCATGTCCTTCCTGTAATATGGCGACCAGAACTGCACGCAATACTCCAGCAGTGACCAAACCTGCCCCACCGACCACATCTCTTGTATTGCATTCCTCGGATAATAAAGGCAAGCATTCCATAGTCCTTCTTAACCACCTTATCGACCTGCCCTGCTACTTTCAGGGATCTGTGGACATGCACTGCCTGGATTCTGGGGAGGACCCAGCAGATTGGAAAACTGCAAATGTAATGCCCCTATTTAAAAAAGGAGGAAGACAAAAAGCAGGAAACTATAGACCAGTTAGCCTAACGTCTGTGGTTGGGAAAATGTTGGAGTCCATTATTAAAAAAGCAGTAGCAGGACATAGAAACATAGAAACGTAGAAAATAGGTGCAGGAGAAGGCCATTCGGCCCTTCGAGCCACACCACCATTCAATAAGATCATGGCTGATCATTCAGCTCAGCGCCCCTTTCCTGCTTTCTCTCCATACCCCTTGATCCCTTTAGCCATAAGGGCCACATCTAACTCCCTCTTGAATATATCTAACGAACTGGCATCAACAACTCTCTGTGGCAAAGAATTCCACAGGTTAACAACTCTCTGAGTGAAGAAGTTTCTCCACATCTCGGTCCTAAATGGCTTCCCCCTTATCCCTTAGACTCTGACCCCTGTATCTGGACTTCCCCAACATCGGGAACATTCTTCCTGCCTCTAACCTGTCCAGTCCCGTCAGAATTTTATATGTTTCTATGAGATCCCCTCTCATTCTTCTGAACTCCAGTGAATACAAGCCCAGTTGATCCAGTCTTTCTTGATAGGTCAGTCCTGCCATCCCGTGAATAAGTCTGGTGAACCTTCGCCGCACTCCCTCAATAGCAAGAACATCCTTCCTCAGATTAGGAGACCAAAATTGAATACAATATTCCAGGTGACGCCTCACCAAGGCCCTGTAAATCTGCAGTAAGACCTCCCTGCTCCAATACTCAAATTCCCCAGCTATGAAGGCCAACATGCCATGTGTCTTCTTCACCGCCTGCTGTACCTGCATGCCAACTTTCAATGATTGATGTACCATGACACCCAGGTCACGTTGCACCTCCCCTTTTCCTAATCTGTCACCATTCAGATAATATTCTGCCTTCACGTTTTTGCCACCAAAGTGGATAACCTTACATTTATCTACACTATACTGCATCTGCCATGTATTTGCCCATTCACCTAACCTGTGCAAGTCACCCTACAGCCTATTAGCATCCTCCTCACAGCTCACACCGCCACCCAGCTTAGAGTCACCTGCAAACCTGGAGATATTACAATCAATTCCGTTGATTCCATCTAAATCGTTGATGTATATTGTAAATAGCTGGTGTTCCAACACTGAGTCCAGTGGCATCCCACTAGTCACTGCCTGCGATACTGAGAAGGACCCATTTATCCCTGCTCAATGCTACCTGTCTGCCAACCAGTTCGCTACCCATGTCAATAAATTACCCTTTTACCATATGCTTTAATTTTGCAAACTAATCTCTTGTGTGGGACCTTGTCAAAAGCTTTTTAAATGTTCAAACACATTACATCCACTGGTTTTCCCTTGTCCACTCTACTAGTTGCATCCTAAAAAAATTCTCGAAGATTTGTCAAGCATGATTTCCCTTTCATAAATCCATGCTGACTTGGAACGATCTTGTCACTGCTTTCCAAATGCGCTGCTATTTCATCTTTAATAATTGATTCCAGCGTTTTCCCCACTACTGATGTCAGGCTAACTGGTCTATAATTATACATTTTCTCTCTCCATCCTTTTTTAAAAAGTGTTGTTACATTAGTTCCCCTCCAGTCCATAGGAACTGATCCAGAGTCGATAGACTGTTGGAAAATGATCACCAATGCATCCACTATTTCTAGGGCTACTTCCTTAAATACTCTGGAATGAAGACTATCAGGCCCTGTGGATTTATTGGCCTTCAATCCCATCAATTTGTCTAACACAATTTCCTGATTAATAAAGATTTCCTTCAGTTCCGACTTCTCGCTAGACCCTCGGTTTCCTAGTATTTCCGGAAGGTTATATGTATCTTCCTTCGTGAAAACAGAACCAAAGTATTTGTTCAATTGGTCTGCCATTTCTTTGTTCCCCATTAAAAAGTCACCTGATTCTGACTGCAAGTGACCTACGTTTGTCTTCACTAATCTTTTTCTCTTCACATATCGACAGAAGCTTTTGCAGTCAGTTTTTATGTTCCCTGCAAGCTTCCTCTTATACTCTATTTTTCTGCTCCTAATTAAACTCTTTGTCCTCCTCGACTGAATTCTAAATTTCTCCCAGTCCTCAGGTTTGCTGCTTTTTCTGGCCAATTTATATGCCTCTCCTTGGAATTAACACTATCCCTAATTTCCCTTCTTCGCCACGGTTGAGCCACATTCCCCGTTTCAGTTTTTTCTCCAGACAGGGATGTACAATTGTTGAAGTTCATCCATATGATCTTTAAATGTTTGCCATTGCCTAGCCACCATCAACCCTTTAAGTCTCATTTGCCAGTCTATTCTAGCCAATTCACACCTCATACCATTGAAGTTACCTTTCCTCAAGTTCAGGATTCTCGTCTCTGAATTCACTGTGCCACACTCCATCTTAATAAAGAATTGTACCATATTGTGGTCACTCTTCCCCAAGAGGCCTCGCACAACAAGATTGCTAATTAGTCCTTTCTCATTCCACATCACCGAGTCTAGGATAGCCAGCCCTCTAGTTGGTTCCTCGACATATTTTTCAAGAAAACCATCCCTAATACACGACAGGAAATCCTCCTCCACTGTATTTCGACCAGTTTGGTTAGCCCAATCTCTGTGTAGATTAAAGTTGCCCATGATAACTGCTGTACCTTTACGCATCCGTAATTTCTTGTTTGATGCTGTCCCCAAACTCACTACTACTGTTTGGTTGTCTGTGCACAACTCCCACGAGCGTTTTCTGCCCTATGGTATTCCGCAGCTCTATCCATACAGATTCCACACCATCCAAGCTAATGTCCTTCCTTACTATTGCGTTAATTTCCTCTTTAACCAGCAACGTTACCCGACCTCCTTTTCCTTTCTGTCTATCCTTCTTGAATGTTGAATACCTCTGGATGTTGAGTTCCCAGCCTTGGTCACCCTGGAGCCATGTCTCTGTAATCCCAATTATATCATATTTGCTGTTGATGCAGTTAATTCGTCCACCTTATTACGAATACTCCTCGCATTGAGGCACAGAGCCTTCAGGCTTGTCTTTTTAATACACTTTCTCCCTTTAGAATTTTGCTGTAATGTGGCCCTTTTTGATTTTTGCCTTGTGTTTCTCTGCCCTCCACTTTTATTTTTCTTCTTTCTATCTTTTGCTTCTGCACCCATTTTACTTCCTTCTATCTCCCTGCATAGATCCCCATCCCCCTGCCATATTAGTTTAACCCCTCCTTAACAGCACTAGCAAACATTCCCCTAGACATTGGTTCCGGTTCTGACCAGGTGCAGACCGTCCGGTTTGTACTGGTCCCACCTCCCCCAGAACCGGTTCCCATGTCCCAGGAATTTGAATCCCTCCCACCTGCACTACTCATCAAGCCACTTAGTCTTCTGAGCTATCCTGCAATTCCTACTCCGTCTAGCACGTGGCACTGTTAGCAATCCTGAGATTACTACCTTTGAGATCCTACTTTTTAATTTAATTCCTAGCTCCCTAAACTCAGCTTGTAGGACCTCATCCCGTTTTTTTCCTATATCGTTGGTACCTATATGTACCACAACAGCTGGCTGTTCACCCTTCCCCTCCAGAATACACTGCAGCCGCTCCGAGACATCCTTGACTTTTGCACCAGGGAGGCAACATACCATTCTGGAGTCTCGATTGCAGCCGCAGAAACATCTATCTTTCCCCCTTACAATAGAATCCCCTATCACTATAGTTCTCCCATTCTTTTTCCTGCCCTCCTGTACAGCAGAGCCACCCCTGGTGCCATGGACTTGGCTGCTGCTGCCTTCCCCTGATGAGTCATCTCCTCCAACAGTACCCAAGATGGTGTATCTGTTTTGCAGGGGGATGACACCAGGGTACTCCTGCGCTACCTTCCTTCCACTGCTCTTCCTGATGTTCACCCATTCCCTATCTGCCTGAGTAACCTTTACCCGCGGAGTGACCAACTCACTAAACGTGCTATTCACGACATCCGCAGCATCGCGGATGCTCCAGAGTGACTCCATGCGCAGCTCCAGTGCCGCAATGTGGCCTGTCAGGAGCTGCAGCTGGATACACTTCCTGCACATGTAGTCATCAGGAACACTGGAAGCGCCCCTGACTTCCCACATAGCACAGGAGGAGCATGACACGTGTCCGAGCTCTCCTGCCATGACTTAACCATTAGATTACTTAATTTGGTTTTTTGCTGCTAAGAACAAGAGGAAAGACAAAGAAACAGAAAACTACTCACCACTCAACCAGCCAATCACTTACCCTCTTGGCTGTGACGTCACCCTTTGATTACTTTTGACTTCTTTCTTACTTTTGACCCTGCACCAGCTGTAGCTCGCTGCTCGCTGCTCCTCCAGCCGCTGCTCCTCCGACTGCCGCCGATCCCCGGACTCCCGCTGGGCCTTTATAGGCCACTGCTCACACCTCCTCCGGTCACTGCTCCTCCAACTTTTGGAAAAAAATAATTCAGTCAGGCAGAGTCTGCATGGATTTATGAAAGGGAAGTCATGTTTGACAAATTTGCTGGAATTCTTTGAGGATGTAATGAACTGGGTGGATAAAGGGGAACCAATTGGATGTGGTGTATTTGGACTTCCAGAAGGCATTTGGACAAGGTGCCACATAAAAGATTACTGCACAAGGGGTTGGGGGTAATATATTAGAATGGATAGAGGATTGGCTAACTAACAGAAAACAGAAAGTCGGGATAAATGGTTCATTTTCTGGTTGGTAAACAGTAACTAGTGGGGTGCTGCAGGGATCAGTGCTGGGACACCAACTCTTTATAATCTATATTAACGACTTGGAAGAAGGGACCGAGTGTAACATAGCCAAAGATTGGAGGAAAAGCAATGTGTGAGGAGGACACAACAAATCTGCAAAACAACATAGCCAGGCTAAGTGAGTGGGCAAAAATTTGGCAGATGGAGTATAATGTTGGAAAGTGCAAGGTTATGCACTTTGGCAGAAAAAATCAAAGACAAGTTATTATTTAAATGGAGAAAAATTGCACAGTGCTGCAGTAACAGCGGGACCTGGGGGTACTTGTGCATGAAACACAAAAGTTTAGCATGCAGGTACAGCAATTGATCAGAAGGCCAATGGAATAGAAACATAGAAACATAGAAACATAGAAACATAGAAAATAGGTGCAGGAGTAGGCCATTTGGCCCTTCTAGCCTGCACCGCCATTCAATGAGTTCATGGCTGAACATGCAACTTCATTACCCCATTCCTGCTTTCTCACCATACCCCTTGATTCCCCTAGTAGTAAGGACTTCATCTAACTCCTTTTTGAATATATTTAGTGAATTGGCCTCAACAACTTTCTGTGGTAGATAATTCCACAGGTTCACCACTCTCTGGGTGAAGAAATTCCTCCTCATCTCGGTCCTAAATGGCTTCCCCCTTATCCTTAGACTGTGTCCCCTGGTTCTGGACTTCCTTAACATTGGGAACATTCTTCCTGCATCTAACCTGTCTAACCCCGTCAGAATTTTAAACGTCTCTATGAGGTCCCCTCTCATTCTTCTGAACTCCAGTGAATACAAGCCCAGTTGATCCAGTCTTTCTTGATAGGTCAGTCCCGCCATCCCGGGAATCAGTCTGGTGAACCTTCGCTGCACTCCCTCAATAGCAAGAATGTCCTTCCTCAGGTTAGGAGACCAAAACTGTGCACAATATTCCAGGTGTGGCCTCACCAAGGCCCTGTACAATTGTAGCAACACCTCCCTGCCACTGTACTCAAATCACCTCGCTATGAAGGCCAACATGCCATTTGCTTTCCTCACCGCCTGCTGTACCTGCATGCCAACCTTCAATGACTGATGTACCATGACACCCAGGTCTCTTTGCACCTCCCCTTTTCCTAATCTGTCACCATTCAGATAATAGTCTGTCTCTCTGTTTTTACCAACAAAGTGGATAACCTCACATTTATCCACATTATACTTCATCTGCCATGCATTTGTCCACTCACCTAACCTATCCAAGTCACTCTGCAGCCTCATAGCATCCTCCTCGCAGCTCACACTGCCACACAACTTAGTGTCATCCGCAAATTTGGAGATACTACATTTAATCTCCTCGTCTAAATCATTAATGTACAGTGTAAACAGCTGGGGCCCCAGCACAGAACCTTGCGGTACCCCACTAGTCACTGCCTGCCATTCTGAAAAGTCCCCATTTACTCCTACTCTTTGCTTCCTGTCTGACAACCAGTTCTCAATCCATGTCAGCACCCTACCCCCAATCTCATGTGCTTTAACTTTGCACATTAATCTCTTGTGTGGGACTTTGTCGAAAGCATTCTGAAAGTCCAAATATACCACATCAACTGGTTCTCCCTTGTCCACTCTACTGGAAACATCCTCAAAAAATTCCAGAAGATTTGTCAAGCATGATTTCCCTTTCACAAATCCATGCTGACTTGGACCTATCATATTACCTCTTTCCAAATGCACTGCTATGACATCCTTAATAATTGATTCCATCATTTTACCCACTACCGATGTCAGGCTGACTGGTCTATAATTCCCTGTTTTCTCTCTCCCTCCTTTTTTAAAAAGTTGGGTTACATTGGCTACCCGCCACTCCATAGGAACTGATCCAGAGTCAATGGAATGTTGGAAAATGACTGTCAATGCAACCACTATTTCCAAGGCCACCTCCTTAAGTACTCTGGGATGCAGTCCATTTATTGCAAAGGGGATGGAGTATAAAAGCAGAGAAGTCTTGTTGCAGTTATAAAGGAGATTGGTGAGGCAAGACCTGGAATACTGCGTGCAGTTTTGTTTTCCATATTGAATACTTGCTTTACTTGCTTTGGAGATGTAGAATTTACCAATATTTCGCAAAGATTCCTTGTACCTGTTCCCCTGTAAAGGAGAAGAATCCCTTTCTGGACTTCTAAAATGGAAGGACAAACTTCAGGACACAAATGAGTTTAAAGAGGAAGATGAGGCCTGCAGGGGATAAAAGGGGATGCATTCATG
The DNA here is from genome assembly GCF_044704955.1 of Pristiophorus japonicus. Taxonomy (NCBI): domain Eukaryota; kingdom Metazoa; phylum Chordata; class Chondrichthyes; family Pristiophoridae; genus Pristiophorus; species Pristiophorus japonicus. The sequence continues at coordinate 1,252,506 of NW_027250777.1, forward strand.
GAGCCCCAACAGTGTTTTAACTCATAAGAAAGGGAATTTAATTTGGATCTAAATTACAGAAGCCTGAGATCCCCTAAACATCTCTGGGAAGCAGCATATCAATTTTAAGATTCTACAACATTTTGGCTGCGAAAAAAAGAATTACCGAATACATGACATGGGACTAACCTCTGTGAAGCAAATTGGTGTATTAAGGATCTCAGATGTCTGGGGGAACTGTGCAACACCAATTCACCCCCTAAGAGATAATCAAATTACCAACCATTATCTAAACTATACAACTTAATCAAATTACTGCTGAACAAGCCCGACAAATTCTGACAAAGAAGAGAGCTCAAAACTAATGAGCAGCTCCCTTGAAACAAAGAGCTGGGCCAGATTTGGTGGGAGATAAGGAAGCCTTTTATTTGGATATATCTATTCCCAGTTTTACAAGGAAAAGAACACAAGCAGCCGGAGGTGGGGAGTGAAGAAATGGAGTCGTGGAGAAAAGTGCAAGAAATCATCAAGGACCGACCGACATGCAAACAGCACGAGGCCCACGAAACGGAAGGTTTTCAACAACCAAATTGACAACCCGGGCCACCACAACCAGCGAAACGACCAACCGAAACCAACTCAGCAAAAACCGAAGAATCGACATTTATTTCCACTCTACAATCTACTTCTGAACGACCAATGGGTGAGAAGTTACCAAAAAGGACTAACTAAAACTATTCCTAACCAAAGAAAGTGGCTACTTACTCCATACATCCAAAACGCAACTTACTGCATCACCCCAACTGAAGACTACGCAGTCCGAAGTCCTCTCCTCCGTCCGGGATACGGCTCGCCTAGAAGGCCAAGTACAGCGAACCCCGAAACTGCGATTCACCGGCAACAGTCAAAAGGGATTGGTGAGCATAGCTCCTGAACCCCCAGAGCTATAACCTAGTTAGTCAGGGGAATTGGGAGGGGAGTGGCTTGGATAACTTGTGTAAATGTATCTGCATTCTCCTCTTGACCCCATTTGGAGTTTAAGCTGTATTCTTTTCCCCATATGCTGTATGTTGACAATTTATTCAACATGTTGTACCCTTCGTGTCTATTGCTCTTACTAGTCTGTGTGTTATTAAAGATGTGCCTTTTACTTCCTTTTAAACACAATAAAGCCATACCTGCTTCTTATCTTGAAACCGATTGTTTGCCCAAGTCTGTCACAGCCCCTTTATAATTCAAGTGTCTAGAACCAAGGGTGTGGGAGCGATTCATTTAAGGGCAGAAGGGAAAGCTGACCCTCCGAAAACCACCCCTTACATAATGGCGACCACCAAGGGACTCTGGGGCAAGGGACGTGATAAGAGAGAGACTGGTTTCATGAAAAGAATCAAAATGGAAGAGAGGATTTCCTCGTATGTGTTTAAGAGGGTAAATGTGGCTAAGGAGTGGGTACTCGATCTATTGTATGCTGAGCATGCAGAAGATGCTGCAGCTCAATGGACCGAGAGCAAGGACCATAAAAAGTCAATAGAGAAGGCGATTTGGCTAATTTGCCTTCAGCGACAGATCCGGCTTCTAGATGAGGAGAATAAGAAAATAAAGGGAGTATTGAGGCAGGCAGAAGAGAGGTCCAGTGCAAGGGCCAGAGTCGGGGAAAGGCTGTGGACAGAGGTGGGACAGTGAAAGGAAAGTAGAGAGCTCACTAAAGAAAGGCACAAAACCCAACTGGACCTTTTACAGTGTCAGATTATTGAAGCCAAGAATAGCGAACTTGTATTGCGGGAATAGAATTCCTGCCTCGCCAAGCAAGTTAAAGATTATGGGGAGAGGGTGAAAGACATTCAGGTAGCCTATAAGGTAGCCAGTACCAGGGAATTTGAGGTTGGTGACCATGTCCCCTGCCAGCAGCTGATCCAAGGCTTGAACCTTGCTCTATCCCGGGCTAAATGCATGGTGTGCTTGAAAAACCAGGGTTTAGCCCAGGAATACCTGGTAGAGCAAGGAGAAACCCCGCAGTCACCGCCTGCAGCTCCCGGGAACAGCCCAGAGCAGCGTGGGTGTCAGCCAGAGTGCGGGGCAGACAAGGATTGCGAACTACCAACACCGGCAGTCCCGAGTTTTAAATCGGTTTGGTAGCAGGGGGAAGCAGGCTAGCCAATACAAGGAGGGCTGGAACCAGGGCCAATGCACTCGGTCCGGCAGCAGACGTTTGGCCCACCTGGTGCAAATGGGGCAGCAGGACCCCTAGTAAGCAATTTCATAGCCCCCATGGCCCCTAACGAGCTGGCTCACTGGCTCCGCAGCCTGGTGGCAAACAGCTTACCTGTAGTAAAGGCAAAAGCCCAGGTCTGGTTCGATCCAAGAGACCCCAGAACCACCGAAAAGGCAGTGGTCGGACAGTTGACCCTGGCTTACCGGAACGGGAAGGTCCATGAGATTAAACCCAGCCAAGGCAAGAGAGAGTGGCATCAGGAAGGTGGGCACCCTCCCCACAAAGGTGTTGAATGTTTTGGGTGTGGGAAAAGTGGGCACTGAAGGAAGGACTGTAGGAACCCTTGGAAAGAGAGTAAGGGAAAGGCCGCTCCAACCCCAGCCCGTAAGGCCGGTGCAGGAACACTCGACTCATATGAGACACTCGTAGCCACCCTGCAGACACTTATAAACGGACTGGGAGCAGTAACTACCGCAACCGGTACAGTAGCCGGTACGGTAAAACCCTCTGCTCCAACCCACCCATGTGTATGACTAGAGCCAGCGCAGCCTATGTACCTGTGTTCCCTGGAGTACGATGCCTGGAAGAGACCGTGCGTTACAATGGAGGTGGAGAAAGTGAATGGGACCTACCTGCTAAATACTGGTGCTTCCTGCACCCTTGTACATGCAGATAACCCGGCTACCTCACCTCTATCGAATGGGGTCCCGTACAATCTAGTGGGGTTCACAGGCAACGAGCAAACTGGTTTGTTTCCCATCCCGCTCACCATTCAGTTAGGGACTCTCAAAACCAAATGGAAGTGTGTCCTGATGAAATGGGAGCAGGAGGGAAAAGGGATCCTGGGGGCTAATTTTATCATTAGCCACTAGATCCTTTTGGATCCGAGGAACCACTGTCTATGGGGAGCCATAGGGACAGACAGGGAAGATTGATAGAGAAAATGAGGGTAAGGCAAAAATAAAGACATGGAGAGATACAGAGAGAGAAAGAGAAACAGAGCAAGAGGGAGAGAGAGACAGATAGATCGAGAGTGAGGGAAAGATAGAGAGAGAGAGACACAGAGAGGGAGTTAGAGACAGAGATATATAGAGAGGCACAGAGGTACAGAGACAGAGAGACATAGAGAGAGCGAAAGAGAGAGAGACAGAGAGAGACAGAGAGAGAGATAGAGAGAGAGACAGCGAGACTGACAGAGAGAGCAAGAGAGAGAGACGAACAGAGATACAGAGAGCGAGGAAGATAGGGAGACTGAACGAGAGAGCGAGAGAGGGAGAGAGAGGGACAGAGATACACAGTGGGAGAGAGACAAATAGACTGGAAGAGAGAGCGAGAGAGAGGACTAGACAGAGAGAGAGACTGACAGAGGGACAGAGAGAGTTGGGCATTTAATCTCCCTCCACACTGTTCCATTAAATCTCCCCGGGCAGGTAAAGCACGGGGTGAGATATAGAGTCCCTCTCTCTCGCTCTCTCTTTCAGACTGCCTGTCTCTCTGTCAGTCTCTCTCTCTGTCTGTTCCTCTCTCACTCTCGCTTTCTACACTGTCCCATCAAACACTCCCAGGGCAGGTACAGTGGGTTAGATACAGAGTAAAGCTCCCTCTACACTATCCAATCAAACACTCCCAGGGCAGGTACAGGGGGTTAGATACAGAGTAAATCTCCCTCTACACAGTGAGGTGAGGTGGCGGTGATTCCAGAAAAAGGGGCCAAGGGAACGTTGTGTACCGTGAAGCCAAAGGAGGGTTATGACTTGGAATTACTGGTCAGTAACACACCAGTGGAGTACCAGGCATATGTACGGGCACACCTTGCAGCATTCGCCACCCACAAACATGACTGTGGCAGGGTAACGGGGGTGGAAGTTAGTATCGAAGGGGACCCCATGACCCAACCACAAAAGCAATATAACTTCCCCAGGGAGGCAGAGGCAGTCCTGACAACGACACTGGGATCACTGGTAGAGCAAATGGTGTTAAGACCGATAGCAACCCATGTGAACTCTCCACTGTGGCCGGTTAAGAAATGGGACAACTCATGGAGGGCTACCGTGGACTATCGAATACTAAATAAGAATATCCCTGCCTGTGCACCCACTGTAGCAGCCGTAGCGGACCTCATAGGGAGTATTCCAGCATCCGCGAACACTTTCACGGTGTTGGACATTTCAAATGGGTTCTGGTCCACTCTTTTAAAACGGGAGGACCAGTACAAGTTCGCCTTTACCTTTAAGGGCCAACAATACACGTGGAACTGTCTTCCCCAGGGCTTCCACAACAGCCCCAGCATTTTTCACCAATGCATGGCGAACTGTTTAAAGGGCTTTAGCAGACCCCAGCAGTTGGTGTAGTATGTGGATGACCTGCTCCTGTTTACCGATCAGGGGGGAGGAGCATGGCCCACTGCTGGCTGAGCTGCTGGAGCTGCTAAAAGAAGAAGGGTTTAAAGTAAACCCGAATAAGGCACAGATCGGCCAGAAGGAAGTCAAATTCCTGGGGCTGACTGTGCGCGCTGGAGAAAGGGCCATAGACAAGGCTAGAAGGGAGGCAGTACAGGAGTTTCCAGCCCCCAACACAGTGACAGGGGTAAGATCCTTTCTAGGGCTCACTGGGCACTGCAGAGACTTCATTGAGGATTTGCAGCCACCGCAGCCCTCTGCTCAGGCTCCTACACAAGGGTGTAGAGTGGGACTGGGATGAGGGTTGCGAGGCAGCATTTAATTGCTCAAGAAGGACTTGGAGACCGCGCCAGCCTTAGGAGCGATAGATGTAGGAAAGGAGTTTTTCCTGGAGGGGCAGCCAGCGGGGACAGTTTGAGCTCAGTGCTGCTTCAAGAGCGGCACGGCCAGCTGAGACCGGTGGTTTACTCCTCCCAGGATCCTCACAGATGTGGAGAAGGGGTACTCCAACTGTGAGAGACACCTCCTAGCCACACATTGGGCAGTGAAAAGATCCTTGCTCTTCATGGGAGGGTCTATTCTAACACTCCTAACCCACCACACACCGACTCAGATGCTCCTAGATGGGAGGATTAAGGACGGGACGGTGAGCAGTGCCCGCATTGCTCGCTGGACCCTGCTCCTCTCCCAGATGGACCTCAGAGTAGAAGGCCCCCATGAGCCAAGGCTCGCAGCCAACCTAATCAACCCAGGGAAAGCCCACAGGTGCTCCGTAGAAGGGGTATGGGAGGTGAACATTGGCCTTCGGGCTGGGTTACACCCTACAGGCCGGGACATCTACGTGGATGGGTCCAGCACGGTATCTGCAAACGACTCACTGGGTGCGGATCCTATGACCCAAGGGCAGGTATTACCCTGGCAATCAAGCTCTCCAGCACCATGAGCGCCTAGCATGCTGAACTGTCCGCCGTAATGTACGTGGTGACCCACCCCGAGGAATTCCCTATCCCGTACACGATTTGCTCGGACAGTATGTTCACCTGCAATTCGTGTACGGAGTACCTGGCTATCTGGTCCCGTCGCGGATACACGTCCGCTGACGGGAGACCCCTGACAATCAAGCCCCTGCTGGAGAAAATCATGACAGCGGTGGGGGAAGAGGGAAAGGTCTACATACATAAGGTGAAGGCCCATTCAAAAATCGAACCCCGTGCAGAGGGAAACCAACAGGCTGACAAACTGGCCAAAGAAGGTGCCCGCAAGGGAAAGTTCTGGGACCCCTATGACACCGGCCGCATAGCAGCGGTCAAGAATAAGAACAGGGCAGCAGAGAGTACAGTGATAGCTTTGGCCCCGGACTTAAAAACAGTTCAGGCACAGGACCCAGTCCTGAAAGCTGTCCTGAATGTGCTAGCTGGAGGAGAGAGAGTAGAAGGTCCGTACGGCACAGCAGCCATTACCGTTAAGGAAGGCATGCTGGTTAAAGAGGGACAATGGGTCGTGCCACAGCAGCACCAGAGGGAATTCCTAAAACTGGCCCATGAGGGTCCAGGAGCGGGACACCCCGGGCCTGAGACCACCTGGCAACGAGTGGAACAGGCAGGATGGTGACCGGGACTCAGGGAGGACGTCCGTGGGTTCTGTGCGAAATGCCTGGTGTGTGCTGCGAACAACCCTGACCCCCAGAAAAGGAAGGTGTCCCTAGGACACGTCAGGATGGTAGAGGGACCATGGCCGTCAATCCAAATTGACTACATCGGGCCACTACCCACCGCCCAGGGAGGCCACAAATACTGCCTCGTCCTGGTGGACGTGTTCTCAAAATGGGATGAAGCCTTCAACTGCCGAACAGCCACCGCACTAGGGACAGCTAAGACTCTAGTGAGGGAAGTGTTCTCCCGGTGGGGACTCCCACAGTATGTGGAGTCGGACCAGGGGAGCCATTTCACCGGGCAGTTATTGCAGGCAACCCTGAACGTGCTCGGCATTGAGGGGAAATGGCACATTGCCCACAATCTACAGTCATCGGGTAATGTGGAGCTTTTAAACTACACCATTAAAGAAAGGCTGCGGAAGGAGACAGGAGACTCACCCCAAAAGTGGGTGGAGGTCTTACCGTTGGACCTAATGGGGATACGAGCCAGCCAGTCAAGGAGCACGGGGTATTCCCCACGCGAGCTCATGACTGGCCGGATCATGCGGACCCCCACCCATGTCCTCGCCCCGGTGCTCAAAGAAGGTCAGTTCAGAGAGGTGAACTGGGACTGGTTTGTCAGGAACCTGTTTGAACACCTCAAACAGATTCACTGGCAGGCTGCAGTAACATGGGCAGACAGCATCAGAGTAACCGATTGCTGCTAGAACCCAGCAAACACCACGAATGGGAGATAGGAGGCCAGGTCATGGTGAGGAACCATGCTCGGGTCGGGGTTTGTGAAGCATTATATATGGGGCCATACAGCATTGTCGACAAGGCAAGCCCGATGGTCGATGCCATAAAGCTTCCCCGCTGTACTAATTGGTTCCACATCAACCAGTGCAAGCTCTACAACCCAGGGTCAGCCAAGCACAGAGTTCAGCCGGGATGTGTGAACTGTCCTCAGGACAGGGACCCTCCGTTGGCCGCCCCCGACGGTGGAGGACCCACAGGGAATGTGGCAGGCTCAGAAACCGTGCCTATAGGGACGGTGAATTGCAGTACTGGAGGGGCTATCCCACCCATCCTTTGGGATTCGGACGCACCCCCAGTAATACAAGCCCTGAGAAGGACCCTCCATACACCACGGCCAAAGATACCGTGGTCACCGGCAGCTGAGCCTCAGTGATTCTACCCTTGGAGAAGGGCAGCCCGACAGGAAAGGCCGAAGGTCAGAAGTACAGAGGCCACTCAGAGTAGGGACCCGCAGCCAGCCGCCTCCAGCGGTGAGGGTCTCACAGGAGCAGTAGCATCGAGCTGTCCCAGAGACAAGAGTCTCCAGCTCACCGGCTGCGGGGAAACCCGAGCATCCAGGCGGCTATCAGACCGCACAAGGCATAGGCCTGACAGGGACTAACCAGGCCACCCGGAGACGGGTGGCGGTTGTACATAGCTCTAATTTTTAGTCGAAGGTAGCTGACTCTACCATTTTACATTTTAAGGTTTAGTTTAGAATTGAGAGTAATGTTTCAGTAATGTTTTGGTGATTGTTTTGAGTTTGTCTTGTGTGTCAGCCAGCCTGAGAGCAGTTCTCAAGGGCAGGATCCAGACATTACCGGGTGATGGACAAACCTCAGGAGACCAATTGATGTTGTTTAATTTGAATCTATGTTCTTCCTTCTGTAATGTGGTTGTACGTTGGCTACATGCTGGTGAATATAATGCAATTGAAATGAAATGTAACTGTGCTGAAATGCAATTGTAGGGATGGAACCCCCTCCAAGCTGGGAGGGTGTAAACGTAAAAAGTTTGTACCTGTAAAGGGAAAAGTGTGTATCTGTGGTGATGTTGCACAAGTGTAATGCATATTTTGGGTATTAGTTTAGTTAATTTACAGGGAAGGTTATTTCTTGAGAGCCAGGAACTTTGCTCACCTGTAAGATGATACCATAAATGACATGGTATCACAGGGGGGGAATGTAGAATTTACCAATATTTCGCAAAGATGCCTGGTACCTTTCCCCTGCAGAGGAGAAGAATTCCTTTCTGGGCTTTTAAAATGAGTTTAAAGGGGCAGACGACGCCTGCAGGGGATAAAAGGGAATGCATTCATCGAGACACCCCCCGCCCCCCACAGTGTTTGGACTCATAGGAAAGAGAATTCAAAATGGACCTAAATTTCAGAAGCCTGAGTTCCCTGAAACATCTATGGGAAGGAGCAGATCAATTTTAAGATACTACAACATTTTGGCTGCAAAAAAGAGTTACTGAGTACAGAAGGTGGGGCTAAACTCTGTGAAGCAAATTCATGTATTAAGGATACCAGACTGTCTGGGGGGAACTATTCACCCCATAAGAGATAATCGAATTACCCAATCAAGCACAATAGAAATCATGGTCAGGAAACTGGACAATCCTCAAACAATGCAAAACCAGTGATAGCACATTCTCACACCCTAATCGAGTTACTGCCGACAAAGGAGACATTTGAAAATCAATGGACAGAACAGTTTAAACAGAGCCTAAGAGATTTGATGGGAGATAACAAAGCCTTTTTTGGGGGATATATCTATCCCCCAGTTTTACAAGGAAAAACTAACAGAACACAGACTGGAACTCGCACTGACTCGAACAAGGACACAGACTGGAACACAGACACAAACACAAGCAGCCTGCTTCCTCTGCAGTGAAGAAATGGAACAGTGAAGGAAACTACCAGAACTCATCAAGAACTGACCGAGCACGAGGCCCACGAAACGGAAGGTTGTCAGCAAACAAATTGACAATCACTCTACAATCTACTTCTGAACGACCCAACGGGGCAGAAATTACCAAAAGGGACTAACTAAAACTATTCCTAACCAAAGAAAGTGGGTACTTACCCCATACATCCAAAACGTAACTTAACGTATCAACGGACGCACCCCAACCGAAGACTACGCAGTTCGAAGTCCTCTCCTCTGTCCGGGGTACGGCTCGCCTAGAAGGCCAAGTGCAGCGAACCCTGAAACCACGAATCACCGGCAACTGTCTAAAGGGATTGGTGAGCATAGCCCCTGAACCCTAAGAGCTATAACTTAGTTAGTTGGGGTAATTGGGAGGGGGGAGGCTGGGATAACTTGTGTAAATGTATCTGCATTCTCCTCTTTACTCCATTTACAGTTTAAGCTATATTTTTTTCCCCACAGGCTGTAATTTGACAATTTATTCAATGTGTTGTACCCCTCAGTGTGTATTGGTCTGTGTGTGTTATTAAAGGTGTGCCTTTTACTTCTTTTTAAACACAATAAAGCCATGCCTTCTTTCTACATTGAAACCGATTGTCTGTCCAAGTCTTTCACAGTCCCTTCATAATTCCAGTGTCGAGAACCAAGGGTCAGCGAGCGATTCGGAACCACTCATATAAGGTCAGAAGGGCAAGCTGACCCCCTGAAAACCATCCCTTACACTGCCGGCCACAACTCCTTCATAACCGATCTTATTCCTCTCACTACTTCTTTACCCATGGATTCCTCGTGAGGTTGTGGTGACCTGAAATTTCTAAAATCTTAATTTAAAACTAGAACTCTTAAACATTCTTAAACTCAGATCGTGTTATTATATACATCTGCCACCCGTCTCCGACTGGCCAAGTTAATCCCTGTTCTTCTCCTTCCCTTATTCAGCCTCTGGTTTGCCTGTGTGGCCGGCGGTAAGGCGGTCTGTACCACAGGACCCAGAGTGTTCTGACTGGAGGTGTGCCTGAGTCCCACATTATCGGGGGAATGGCCCCTCTGGGGCAACAACACACTTCCCCTTTAGGTGTGGCTGCTGAGTTCATTTCATTAACTGAGGATTCTGCACAGCCGGGGGCTGTAGGCTGGGGACTCTCAGTTAGTGGCTGGTCCACCACGACCTCTCCTGTGAGTCCCTCACCGCCGAAGGCTGCCGGCTGGGGATCCCTGTCCGTAGACTGATCCCTGATCTTGGGTATTCTCGAACGGATGGCCAACCTCCCGGGGCTGACCCACTGAAACTGGGCACTGGTGACCACGGTGTCTCCGGGAAGCGAGCCGGGACAGCTTTGTCAGGAATCTGTTTGAACATCTTAAACAGATTCACTGGCAGGCTGCTAACAACATGGGCAATGAACTCAGCACTTTAGCTTGAGTGTTCAGGACAGAACGCGCCCCTGAGCATGTATGAGGAAAAAGCTCCAGAAAATATTCTCGGCCAGGGAGCTTTCGCTTGTGAGGTGAACGTGTTAAGCGCGACACTGCGGAAACATCTCCACTTTCAGCACCAGGTCAGACAGAAATGTGAAGCGAGCAGGTGGACTGCAGAATCCCACTTTTAAGGAGTTGGTCGTGGTGTCAAACAAAGAGTTTCACTAAATGATTAAAAATAAGAAATGTCAAAGTCGAACATGCATCTCCAGAGGAGACTGCGATATGAACACAGCACCTTAAACAACTCCGCCACCCTGAGTATTCAATGCTAGATGTGGCCACCTGCAGATTGATTTTGAACTTTTGTGTCCTGACACATGAAATAAATGAGGGCAGCAGGCGTATCTCTGCCTGACACCGGGGAAACAGTGAGACAGATCTTGGAGCAAGGGTCTGGTTATTGCCAAACAGCAAAGAAAATATTTTCTGGAAGAACAATGTTGAAAATAATTGCAACCCCAACATGATTAGAACACACAACCTTTCAATTTGGAGTCAGGCATGCTACCATTGCCTGACAAGGTCCACACATGAAGTCTGAGATGTTCGGCGATATGAAGGTTTCACAATACAAGGGCCTTTAAAATCCCCGCCCATTCCCACCAGGTGTCAGAAGCAGCGCTCACCTGCCAGTCACCGTATGTTTTTTTCTTAAACTTTTGTATTGTTTTCACGGGAAAGCATCATTAATTAACCCCTCACCTTCTTTTGCACAATGAAAGAAATGCTAACTGAGGGAGAGTCGATACTTCAATCATTTGTCCTGTGCTTTGGGGAGCGGGCAGTGAAGTGGACCTGAGTCCATGATTGCATCGGCCATGATCGTATTAAATGTCGGAGCAGGCTCGAGGGGCGTATGGTTGACTACTGCACCTATTTCTTATCTTCTTATGTTCTTATGCATGTTGACCCATTTTACTCACTGTATTTTAGGAGTCTGGTTCAAAATCTTCATTGCTGATGACACCAGGAATCTGGGGCAACTTTTGTCAAATTTAACAGCACCGGTTATTCCGACCGTGCACAGAAAATAGAATCCTATGGTGCTCCTTTTCAGATTCAATGCAGCAGGATTTCAAATAAAGTAAAATAATTTTACAGTGAAAAGATTTAGAAGTGTTACTTGTATTTGTGTCTTTAATTAAACTTTGTGGCGTCTGACTCCCGTTCATGCCTCTGCTGAATAAGAAAGGAGGGTTTGACGTTGACCAGACTGCACTGCCCCTGATATTTGTGAGCTCATCCTTTATATTCAGTGGTTTCTCGCCCTTTGATGGGCTGCAGTGTGGCGGATATCACGTTGGCCTCACACGCGAAAGGTCCCCGGTGGATCCGTTTTCTCTCACTCAAAGTTATCTATTTATTGGTTAAATAAAGAGCAATTCAGGATTAAGGGAGCCCTTTTGCCAGGAGAATAAATAGCAAATAAAAACAGCAGTTTCTGCAAATCTCAGCAAATCAGGCAGCATTTGCCAGGAGACTCAACTCGCCTCCGATTGTTCCCATTTGGCAAGTTTAAACAAAATGATTCTGCCTGGGATCGAACCAGGGACCTTTTGCGTGTAAAGCAAACATGATAACCACTACACTACAGAAACCACTGGTACAGCAGCCCCAACAGAGGGGAGTTGACCAGTGAGCTCCCTCTGCTGATCGGGAATGAGGAGGCTCACCTGAAACAACTTCTGTCCCACACTGCAAGTTCTCAATCCTTCTCCTCCACTGCCCTTTACAGAAATGTCACGGATCACCCAGCCACCGTGTTCACTTCCACATCCTCACAGTGGGGCCACAGAGGCTCCTACCGTCTCCCCGCGATCAGTGAACTCACCCAGTTTGTATAATTAAACCCGGAACACGTGCCCGGCAAAGGGCAGGAGAAGGCAGATAGTCTGTAAGCTCGGTCTATCACAGAAAGTATTGGTATTCATGGTGCTTACAGCAATTATTAATCGTCTCACAGACCTCAATTATTTTTATGCGATGAATTGATCGAGTATCGTTACCACGTCAGTGCGGCAGATCTTAACCCCTCGACCACCAGGGAACAGTTATGATAGATGTTGATATATTTATATAAGAACCTGAATATCAACGGCTAGCTACCTTGACCTCATGGCGAACAGCAGTGCATCTAACTTTGAGTGAAGTAAATTGTTCCACAATGAAACCCATTTCATCTTTTGTTCACTTTTAAACGCTAGAAACTGAGACAGGGGGAATAAATAGAGAAATAAAAGCACAGGGATATAGACAAGAGGAAGAGAGAAGGGGAAAGATACTGTCCCCACCCAGAACTAATGCAGAATCCCCTCTGCTGCGCTCGGGGTGGCCACCCACAGCCTGGATACACTAACGGGAGAACACCAGCGGCAGGTCAGGGCCATAAAAGGAACGGCGAGCGGCCCTGGGAGCAGCTTGGAGGTCCCGGGAGACTGCTCCAGGGAGCAGCGCGAGCTGGTGCAGGAGAGTGGCGGCAGCGAAGTGTGATGTCATCAAGGTCCAGGTCAGTGATTGGAGCGTGGGCAGATACAGCAGGAGCGGCGAGATCGGGAAGAAGGAGCGGCGAGAGACTGTGGAGGGATGTGATCGGGGCCCAGGGGAGGCATGAGTTCAGGGCCAGGGGCCCAGGGGCACAGGGGCAGCACAGACCAGCCCACACTGTGATATGTGTGCACACTGGGTCCGTGCAGCAGAGCTGGTCTCCAGTCGTCTTGTTTAACCCTTGCCACTGGACGAAAACTTCGCTCTGTCAAGCCCGTGTGATGGCTGGGGTGCAACGGCCAGCACACGTTAAAAAAATCCACGCACAGGCATCTTCCACCCTTCAACATACATTTCAGGGCCTGGAATATTGAAACACCTGTGAACTCATCCTTTTTTGGCGAGGAAGCAAGTCATCCTCTCTTCGAGGGACTGCCTATGATGATGATGAACTGGATTTGCTGCAGTCCGCGGGCAGCAGGTGATGAAAGCGGGCGTGAGAGGGTGAGTGACAGGTGGGCACTGCTTCTGATGCTGTCTGACCCACGGTGGGAGTGGCCGGGGATTTTAAAGCCCTTTCATTGCACCAATGCAGGGTAAATGAAACTGTGTTTCAGGAACCTTCATGTTTCCAAACATGGACAATTTGCACTGTAGACCTCGTGGTGCAACGGTAGTGTGTCTGACTCCCGATCAGAAAGCTGTGTATTCAAATCATGTTGGGATCATTGTTCTTCAAAAGTTGCAAACTTCTTTGCTGTTTGGCAATAACCTGACACTTGCTCCAATGTTTGTTTCCCTGGTGTCAGGCACAGATATGCCAATTGCCTTCATTTACTTCATGTCACAAGACACAAAAGTTCAAAATTTAAATGAACTTACAGTCTGGATGGCCGAGCCGTCGAAGGTGCTGCGTTCAGTTTGCAGTCTGCTCTTAAAGCGCGGTTTCAAATCCCTTTTCTTATTTTTAGTCATTAAGCAAAACTCATTTGCTTGGCACCACGACCAGCTCCTTAAAAGTGGGATTCAGCAGTTCACCTGCTCGCTTAACATTTCTGTCTGACCGGGTGCTGAAAGTGGCGATGTTTCCGCAGTGTCGCGGTTAACACGTTCGCCTCACACGCGAAAGCTCACCGGGTGGGAATATTTTCTGGAGCTTTCTCCTCATGCATGCTCAGGGCGAGATTGTTCTCCTGTGAAAGGTCATATGATCAGAAACATGTAAGGATTAGGAGCTGGAGTAGGCCATTCGGCCCCTCGAGCCTGGTCCACCATTCAAGAAGATCCTGGCAGTTCTTCGACATCAAGTTTAAACATCTGGGGCGGAGCCAACAGGCGCCTGGCTGCAATCCGTGACAAAAACGTTTGCTTTAGCAGAAGCACAGCGAGCTCAGTTGATACAGCGTGAGATTTTTAACCTCAGATTCTCGGGTTCGAACACCAAGTTTGTTGATTACTTCTTAACTACATTTTATGTTGCTTTCACGGGAATACATCGTTAATTAACCGATGATCTTCTTTTGCACAAATAAAGAAATTCTAACTGAAGGAGATTCCATAATTGGATAATTTATCTCTGCTCTGCAAGTTAACTCTTAAACCATAAACCATTTTACACACTGCTTTCGGGGTCTGGTTCAAAATGTTCATTGCTGGTAACATCAACAGGAGACTGGGGAAACAGTGAGACTGACTTTAGAGCAAGGGTCTGGTTATTGTGAAACACCAAAGAAAATATACATTCTGGAAGAATAACATCGAAAGGAAATGAGACCCGACACCCAGAAAGAAGTGTTAAGACAGAAGATGAAATGCTGCATCCCTTTCTGCAAAAAATTCCTTTCACAAATATTTTTCTGACCGAAGCTGCACAAAACAAAAATGTTCGTTTCAAAGTCATTAAACTCCCGAATTTCCGCTTCACCAGAATCTCCTGAATCAGATGCCTCTAGTTTTGCCGACTCAATCCATGTCCCTTTGCAATGTTCTGCTTCCACCCACACTATGAAATGTGCCGCTAACTTATAGAATCATGGAATGATTACAGCACGGAAGGCCATTCGGCCCGTCGAGCCCGTGCCGACTCTCAGCGAGTCCCACTCCCCCGCCCTTTTAACGTAGCCCTGCAATTGTTTTTCCTTCAGACACTTATCCAACTCCCGTTTGAAAGATAAGATTGAGTCTGCCTCCACCACACTTTCAAATCGTGCATTCCAGATCCGAACCACTTGCTGCTAAATGGTCATCTCCTGTTGCTATGTGTAAAGTCTGGGAAACACGAGATCAATTCCTGCCACACTCACAGACTTCCTAAATATAGCACCGTATTTCTATTCTCATAAAACCAGCTCCTGAAGTGCAGGCCAGCTGTGTAGGTGAAAGCTCTGGTTATGTTCCTGACATCACTTCAATTGCAGTGTTTCCGTAGTGTAGTGGTTGTCACATTTTCTTCACCCGCGAATGATCTTTGGTTCGAAACTGGGCGGAAACATTTTGAAAACCCGTTTAATTAAAAATTAGAAAAAATTGATTTATTCGTATTAATGTTTCAATATTAACAAAACACAATGTCCCACAGCCTTGTTAAATTTTCTGATATCTATGTTCAGTTCTGTATACACTCAAACTCGACACTTGAACTGAATGCTCATAAAAGTATTGGAGTGGGAACTCACTGGATAACAGCACAGCTGGCAATGTTTGCAGAATATATTCGTGACACCAAAGCACACAATGACAAGCTGGAACTGTGCGGCACAGTATCCTCGGGGAAAACAGTTGAAGTCCCTGAGAGGGCTTAAACCACCAACTTTTTGGTTAACAACCGAACACGCTAACCCATTGCGCCACAGAGACTGACACAAGTGCATATTGCAAGAAATCACAAACCAGGGCGTCCGTCAGTTAAAGCTTCAGATTGCTCCGATCAATTGGAACTTGTCCACTCTCAGTTGCACTTTTCCCAAATAAAGGGTGGGACATTCATTGTGGATGTGTGGAAGCAGTCTGATCCCGCACACTGCAGACACTTCCATGTCACTGCCAACCAGCTCTCCCACAACCGGTGTGATCTACCTTCCATCCTTCTGGTGCCTTGTCTGTGACAAAGTATTCTGATTGTCCCGAAGCCTTATTAGGTTTGAATTCCTTTTCAGCTCCTGACTGCGGATATTCCTGTGATTAAACGGGAACTAAATGGTTGCAGGGACAGTTGGATTCACCATTTCTTTGCTTGGTGAAATTTCAAAGATTGAAAGTGACGCACATCAACCCCAAACCTCGTCACCTACTCGCTAACCGCTACACGCTGCTCCCGTGAGATGGAAGCCCAGTTGCTGTTTCAAGCTTGAATGCAGGTACAAGCAGAACTCATTCAAAGAAAGTCCAAGTCCCTGAGGCACCTGATTATTTGCACCAAACTCCTTTGTAAAGAGTTGAGGTTCGTGTGGGGTGATTTGGGCACATCTTTCCCCATACTACAACACTTCAAACATAACTCAACGGCTGTAAAGCGCTTTGGGGCGTCATGAGTTCCTGAAAGGCACTGCAGAAATGCAAGTCTTCCTTTGCAAAATTTCTATGCAATTTCAAAACTCGCCGGCAAAATAATGGACTCGTCCAGGATTGGAACCCAGGACTTCTCACAAATTTCATTTAACTTCGACTCATCTAAAGTCACACCTTTAGATCAATGAACCAACTGCTTGACAATCATAACGGTAATGTATAGCCATTATAAAAGCAAGTTTTTGTGTGTGGCTGCTCTTGATTAGAGAAGCACGTGAGACCGAATCAGTGACTTTGCTTTTTCGACCTGTCTTCTGAAGCGCCGCACGATCCCACTCCGACAGTCAATGAGCTGTTGGGACGTTAGTGTATCCAGGCTGTGGGTGGCCACCCCGAGTGCAGCAGAGGGGTTTCTGCATTAGTTCTGGGTGGGGACAGTATTTCCCCTTCTCTATTCCTCTTGTCTGTATCCCTGTGCTTTTATTTCTCTATTTATTCCACCTGTCTCAGTTTCTAGTCTTTAAAAGGGAATAAAAGATGAAATGGGTGTCACTGTGCAACAATTTCTCTCGCTCAAAGTTAGATTCACGACCGTTGTGCCATGAGGTCTAGACAGCTTGCCGTTGACATACAGGTTCATATATAAATATATATTTTTATATTTATACAAATTATCGAAGCTGTTCCCTGGTTGAGTGGTTAAGATCCCGAGCATTAACCCTTTCCATTCTCAATCAGTTCATCGCAGAAACATAATTGAGGTGTGTGAGAGGATTAATGATTGCTGTAATCGCCGTTAATAACCCCACTACTATCTGTTACAGAATGAGCTTGCACACTCTCCTGCTTCTCCTGCCCTTTGCCGGACACATGTCCCGGGTTTAATTTTACAAACTGGGCGAGTTCGCTGATCGCTGGGAGACGGTAGGAGCCTCTGTGGCCCCACTGTGAGGATATGGAAGTGAACACGTGATATTTCTGTAAAGGGCAGCGGAGGAGAAGGATTGAGAACTTCCAGTGTGGGACAGAAGTTGTTTCAGGTGAGCTAACACATTCCTGATCCTCCTCTCTTCTTAGGTAATCCCGGAGTCGAGGATGACTTGCGTCCACATTAAAAATCAGTGGTGATCAGCACAGAGGGAGCTCACTGGTCAGCTCCCGTCTGTTGAGGTCACTGTGCCAGAGGTTTCCCGAGTGTCGTGGTTATCACGTTTGCTTTACATATGCAAAGTCACTGGTTCGATGCCGGGCGAGAACATTGTGTTGAAATTTCCTATAGGGGAACAAGCGGAGGTGAGTCTTATTTCCTGGCAAATGCTAACTGACCTGCTGAGATTTCCAGCATTTGCTGTTTTTATTTGCTCTTTATTCTCCTAGCAAAAGGAATTCCTTATTCCTTAATTGCTCTTTATTTCACCAATAAATAGATAACTTTTAGCGAGAGAAAATGGATCCACTGGGGAACTTTGGCGTGTCGGAATAACCGGTGCTGTTAAATTTGACAAAAGTTGCACCAGATTCCTGGTGTCGCCAGCGATGCGGATTTTGAACCAGACTCCTAAAACACAGTGTGTAAAATGGGATATGGTTGAACAGTTAACATGCAAAGCACAGAACAAATGATTGAAGTATCGACTGTCCCTCAGTCAGCATTTCTTTCATTGTACAAAAGAAGATGACGGGTTAATTAATGATGCTTTCCCGTGAAAACAACACAAAGTTAAACAAAAACATACGGTGAC
Organism: Pristiophorus japonicus; assembly: GCF_044704955.1. Taxonomy (NCBI): domain Eukaryota; kingdom Metazoa; phylum Chordata; class Chondrichthyes; family Pristiophoridae; genus Pristiophorus; species Pristiophorus japonicus. The sequence goes on from NW_027250777.1 coordinate 1,270,673, forward strand.
TGGCAGGTGAGCGCTTCTTCTGATACCTGGTGGTAATGGGCTGGGATTTTAAAGCCCCTTGTATTGCGGAATCTTCATATAGACGAACATCTCACACTCCCTGTGTAGACCTTGTGGCGCAACGGTAGCGCGTCTGACTCCAGATCAGAAGGTTGTGTGTTCAAATCACGTCAAGGTCACTGCTCTTTTTGGTAATCCCGGAATTAATATTTTCTTTGCTGTTTGGCAAGAACCAGACCCTTGCTCCAAGGTCTGTCTCACTGTTTCCCCGGTGTCAGGCAGAGAAACACCTGTTGCCCTCATTTATTTCTTGTGACAAGACACAAAAGTTCAAAATCAACCTGCAGGTGGCCATATACAGCACTGGATAGTCAGGACAGCCGAGCGGTCTAAGCTGTTGTGTTCAGTCTGCTCTGAAAGTGTGGGTTTGAATCCCACTTCTAGCACCTTTTATTTTTAGTCATTAAGCAAAACTCATTTGCTTGGCACAACGATCAGCTCCTAAAAAGTGGGATCCTGCAGTTCACCTGCTCGCTCAGCATCTCCGTCTGACCTGGTGCTGAAGTTGGAGATGTTTCCGCAGTGTGGCCGTTCACACGTTCACCTTACTGTCATGTATCTCACACCACTCTACAGTTCTAAGTCATTTTGAACATCTCTTTCAGCCAGGTGTGGGTACCTTCAAAGGGGCTAAAGTTAAAATCTACATCACACAGGATGCCAGACCGGTCCATCACAAGGCTAGAGCTGTGCCTTATGTGATGAGGGAAAAGATTGAACACGAACTGGACCTGCGGGAAGGCATTATCTCATCCGTGGAATTTAGCGACTGGTCAAGTCCCATCATCCCCGTCATGAAGCCTGATGGATCCGTACAAATCTGTGGGGATTACAAGTCTACCATAAACAGAGTCTCCCTGCAGGACCAATACCCGCTGCCCAGAGCAGAGGACCTATTTGCCACGTTGGCTGGAGGAAAACCTTTCTCGAAACTAGATCATACAACTGCGTATATGACGCAAGAACTGACCGAAGAGTCTCAGCTACTCATCACCATCAACACACATCGAGGCCTTTTTATGTACAATCGATGCCCATTCGGCATCAGGTCGGCAGCTGCTATATTCCAGCGCAACATGGAGAGTCTGCTCAAGTCCATCCTGGGGACGGTTGTGTTTCAAGATGACATACTCATCACGGGCAGGGACACCGACTCCCATCTCCGCAATTTGCAGGAAGTACTAAGTCGATTGGATCGAGAAGGCCTAAGAGTTAAGAAATCCAAGTGTCTGTTTCTCGCGCCTGAGGTTGAATTTTTGGGCAGAAGGATTGCCGCTGATGGAATCTGCCCAACAGAATCAAAAACCGAAGCAATTCGTCTGGCACCCAGGCCCTGGAATATCTCGGAACTGCCTGCCTTTCTCGGGCTATTCAATTACTTTGGGAACTTTATGCAGAACTTGAGCACGCTGCTGGAGCCTCTCCACATGCTACTCAGAAAGGGGTGAGATTGGTTTTGGGGGGACACCCAAGAACGCGCCTTCAATAAAGAACTCAATCTTCTATGTTCCAACAGTGTTTTAGCCTTTTTTGACCCAGGTAAAAAGTTAGTTCTTACATGTGATGCGTCAGCGTACAGGGTCGGGTGCGTTTTACAGCATGTCAATGATGCGGGTAAATTACAACCCATTGCTTATGCCTCCAGGTCACTTTCGCGGGCGGCGTGCGGGTACGATATGGTTGAGAAGGAGGAGCTCGCGTGCGTGTACGGTGTCAAAAAGATGCACCAATACCTTTTCGTGGCCAAGTTCGGGTTAGAAACCAACCATAAACCCCTCACGTCCCCGCTACCTGAGTGCAAGGCAATAAACGCCAAAGCCTCGGCACGCATTCAGCGGTGGGCACTCATGCTGGTGTCTTACGACTACACAATAAGGCACAGACCAGGCACAGACAACTGTGCCGATGCACTTAGCAGGCTACCCCTGGCGACCACAGAAGGTTCGGACGAACAGGACTGTGAGATGGTCATGGCAATCAATGCCTTTGAATCCACAGGTTCGCCCATGATGTCGCTCCAAATCAGAGCCTGGACGAAAGATGCGTTTTAACAGGTGACTGGGCAGAGACCCGCGATGCCTGCCCCGAGGAGATCAAACCTTTCCATCGGCGCAGGCATGAACTATCACTACAGGCAGACTGCCTGATGTGGGCAGCCGAGTAGTTATGCCCTTGCGAGGCTGAGAGGCGTTTGTCCGGGAGCTCCACCGCGAGCACCCGGGGATCGTCCTAATGAAGGCCATAGCCAGATCCCACGTCTGGTGGCCTAGCATTGACGCGGACTTGGAGCTCTGCATCCGTCGGTGCACCATTTGTGCCCAACTCAGTAATGCCCCCAGGGAGGCCCCCTTAAGCCCCTGTCCCTGGCTCACAAAAACCGTGGTCGCGGGTGCATGTAGACTATGCGGGCCCATTCATGGGCAAAATGTTCCTCGTAGACGTTGATGCATTTTCAAAATGGATCGAATTCACCATTTTAAACTCGAGCACTACATCCACCACTGTGGAGAGCCTGAGAACCATGTTTGCAATGCACGGAATTCCTGACATATTGGTCAGTGATAATGGTCCGTGCTTCACTAGCGCAGAATTTCAAGAATTTATAGTTGACCACGGCATAAATCACGTTAAGACGGCACCGTTAAAGCCGGCCTCCAATGCCAGGCGGAGCAAGCAGTGCAGATCATTAAACAAGGCATGCTCAGAATCCAAGGTCCCATGCTGCAGAGCCGCCTGTCGCGACTGCTGCTGGCATACAGATCTCGTCCACATTCGTTGACTGGGGTTCCCCCCGCGCAACTATTGATGAAATGAACCTTAAAGACCAGGCTCTCGTTAATCCTCCCAGACATGCATGAAATTGTTGAGGCTAAGCGCCGGAAGCTAACTGAGTACCATGACCTAAATTTGAGGGGGAGGTGGAATGAGATAGGGGACAAAGTGCTTGTGCTAAACTATGGCAGGGGTCCCAAATGACGTACAGGGACAGTAACAGGCAAGGAAGGAAACAGGCTACTGGTTATACAAATGGACAATCGCCAAACCTGCCGGAGGCATGTAGACCAATTAAAAAGTAGATTCACCAACAATACTGCAGGACGAGAGGCAGACTACAGTATGGAACTCACACCACACCTGGTGGACAGACAGAGGGAACAACATGAGGAAAGGGCAGTCTCAACAGACAGCCCAGGCGAGATACCAGCAATCACACTGAAAGAAAAACAGGCACCAAGGCAAACAACTGAACCACAACTAAGACGCTCCACGCGAGAGCGTAGACCACCTGAGAGTCTGAATCTATAAAGACAATAAGACCTTGGGGGAGTTTGATGTCATGTATCTCACACTACTGTATATAACTGTATCTTACCATGCTATACATGACTGTAACTAGATATGACCTGTAACCACAAGCATACGTTACCACCAGAGGTGCACTTGTAGGAGACACTGCATACCTGTTCCACACAGGTATATAAAGGCAGGTCTCAGGCAAGTGTGGCACTTGAGAGCTGTGAAATAAAGGTGCAGGTCCAGAGTGACCTTGACTTCAGCATGTGCCTCGTCTGAGTCTGTACTGCAGGGTCAGGACTTTACACTTACAAGCGAAAGCTCACCGGGTGGGAATATTTTCTGGAGCTGTCTCCTCATGCATGCTCAGGGGCGAGTTTGTTCTCCTGTGAAAGGTTATAAGATCATAAACATGTCAGGATTCGGAGCCGGAGTAGGCCTTTCGGCCCCTCGAGCCTGGTCCGCCATTCAAGAGGATCCTGTCAGTTCCTCGACAGCAAGTTTAAACATCAGGGGCGGAGCCAACAGGCGCCTGGCTGCAATCAGCGACAAAAAGGTGCATTTGGCAGAAGCCCGGCTCGGTCAATCGGTCGAGAATGAGAATCTTAATCTTGGATTCAGGGGTGTGAGCCCCACGTTAATTGTTAAAACATGTCCCATTTTACACACTGTGCTTTAGGGATCTGATTCAAAATGTTCATTGCTGGTAACATCAACAGGAGACTGGGGAAATAGTGCAACTGACTTTAGAGCAAGGGTCTGGTTATTGTGAAACAGCAAAGGAAATATCAATTCTGGAAGAATGACATCGAAAAGAAATGTGACCCCGACACCCAGAAAGAAGTGTTAAGGCAGAAGATTAAATGCTGCATTCATCTGTGCAAAATATTCCTTTCACAAACATTTCTCTGACCAAAACTGCACAAAACAAAAATGTTCCTTTCAAATTCATTAAACTCCCGAATTTCTGCTTCACCGGAATCTCCTGAATCAGATGCTTCTTGTTTTGCCGACTCAATCCATGTCCCTTTGCAATGTTCTGCTTCCACCCACACTATGAAATGTGCCACTAACTTATAGAATCATGGAATGGTTACAGCACGGAAGGCCATTCGGCCCGTCGAGCCCGTGCCGACTCTCAGCGAGTCCCACTCCCCCGCTCTTTCCCCTGAGGCCTGCAATTGTTTTTCCTTCAGACACTTATCCAACTCCTGTTTGAAAGATAAGATTGAGTCTGCCTCCAGTACATTCCAGATCCTAACCACTCGCTGCTAAATAGCCAGCTCCTGTTCCTATGTGTAAAGTCTGGGAAACACTGGATCAATTCCTACCACACTCACAGCCTTCCTAAATATAGCACCGTCTTTCTATTCTCGTAAAACAAGCTCCTGAAGTATAGTCCAGCTGTGTAGGTTAAAGCTCTGGTTATGTTCCTAACATTACTTCAAATGCAGTGTTTCCGTAGTGTAGTGGTTGTCACATTTGCCGAACACGCGAAAAGTTCCTGGTTCAAAATTGGGTGGAAACATTTTGAAAACTTGCTCAATTAAATATTGGAAAAAATGGATTGATTCATATTCGTGGTTCAATATCAACAAAACACAATGTCCCACAACCTTGTAAAATTTTCTGATATCACTGTACAGTTCTGTATACACTGAAACTCTACACTTGAACTGAATGCTCATAAAAGTATTGGAGTGGGAACTCACTGGGTAACAGCACAGCTGGTAATGTTTGCGGAATATGTTTGTGCAGTCAAAACGCGCAATGACAAACTGGAACCGTGCAGCACCGAATCCTCAGGGAAAACACAGTTAAAAACTTCGCTTCTGGGTGGGCTTGAACCACCAACTTTTAGGTTAATAGCCCAACGCGCTAAACCATTGCGTCACAGAGACTGACGTAAGTGCACACTGCACGACATCCAAAACCAGGGTGTCAGTCAGTTAAACCTTCAGATTGCTCCGACCGGGATGGAACTTGTCCACTCTCAGTTGTACTTTTCCCAAATAAAGGGTGGACATTCAGTGTGGATGTATGGAAGCAGTCTGGTCCCGCACACTGCAGACACTTCCATGTCACCGCCAACCAGCTCTCCCACAACCTGTGTGATCTGCCTTCCAGCCTTCCGGTGCCTTGTCTGTGACGAAGTATTCTGATTGTCCCGAAGACGGTATTCGGTTTTAATTCCTTTTCTGCTCCCGACTGCAGATATTCCTGTGAATAAACGCGAAGAAAGTGCTTACAGGGTCAGTTCGATTGACCGTTTCTTTGCTTGGTGAAATTTCAAAGATTGAAAGCGACGCACATCAACCCCAGAAAATGCTGGAAACACTCAGCAGGTCGGGCAGTATCTGTGGAGGTGGGAAAGTGGGAATAATCGATGGGTTTGTTTGCGGCTTTGATCTGCTGCTGGGAAGTGAGGCAGCGCTGCAGGATGCTTTTTTTCGAGGTGTAAGCAGAGGTTTCCGTCGTGTAACGGTTATCAAGTTCGCCACACATGTGAAATATCCTCGATTTGAGCACGGACAGAAACATTGTTTTGGAGAATATTTTTCTGTGGAATACATTTTTTAAAAGTAGCCCCAGATTCCTTGTATCATGATCGATGGGCATTTTAACTCACTCTCCTAAAATACAGTGTGTGTTAAATCAGATAGGGGATAAAAGTTCATCAATGATTAAAGTTCCTTAACTCATTAAAGTTCAGTTCTTGAATTTTCCATCAATTCATTTCATAAACATAATTGAAGTGTGTGAGAGAATTAATAATGGGCTTTAATCGTTAAGGACCCCATTACTTTATGTTATACACCCAGGTTACACACTCTCTTGCTTCTGAAAGAGTTGAGGTCCATGTGGGGGTGATTGGGCACATCTTTCCCCACATTACAAGTGTGTCAGGAAACCAACCATCCAAAGCCCTTTCATTAACCACAGGGGTTCCCGCAATTGTCTGGTCTCAAAGCGGTTTTAGTCCTTGTCAATATCTCTTGTCCATTTCCCGATGTTTCCCGATTCTGTCGGTCTCCCTGGCTCTCTTCAATCTGTGTGTGGCCACCTACGAATTGGATTTCAATGAATACCTGTGTTTGTGTTTTCAATAACAACAGAAAATGTTTCTTATATATTTCTTATGTTCTCTCCAAATCCTCGATATCCTTCCTAAATTGTGGTGCCCAGAACTGTAAACAGGATCCAACTGAGGCCTAAGCAGGGATTTATAAAGCTTTGGTGTAAGTTCCTCACCAGTGTAATCTATTTCACGTTATAAAGCCAAGGGTCCTGTATTCTTTTTTAATAACCTTATCAACTTGTCTACCCACCATCAAATATTGCTGTGTGTAAATCTCTCGGTCACTCTGTTTCTGCATCCCCTTTAAAACAACACCATTTAGTTGAAGTTTCCAAAGATCACCACCGTGTGTTTCCCAGACCTGACACAGAGGGACATAGGAACAGGAGGAGACCATTTAGCCCCTCGAGCCTGTTCCACTATTCAGTGAGATCATGGCTGATCTGATCTTGGCCTCAGCTCCACTACCCTGCCATCTCCGCCTAACCCTTGACTCCCATTACGTTCAAAAATCTGTCTACCTCCACCTTAAATATATTCAATGACCGAGCCTTCACAGATCTCAGGGGTAGAAATACAAAGATTCACGCCCCTCTGAGGGAAGAAATTCCTCCTCATCCCCATTTTAAATGGGCAACCCCTTATTCTGAAACTATGTCCCCTCGTTCTAGATTCCCCCACGAGGGGAAACATCCTCTCTGCATCTACCCTGTCTAGCCCCCTCAGAATCTTACACCTTTCAAAGATATCATCTCTCACTCTGCTAATCTCCAATAGGTAGATCCCAACCTGTTCAACCATTCTTCATAAGACAACCTTGTGAACCTTCTGTGAAATGCCCCCAATGTAAGTTTATCCCTCCTGAAATGAGGAGAGCAAAACTGTACGCAGTACTCCAGGTGTGGTTTCACCTGTGCTCTGTACAGTTGTTGCAGGACTTCCGTACTTTTATATTCCATCCCCCTTGAAATAAAGGCCAACTTTCCATTTGCCTTCCTAATTACTTTCTGTATCTGCATGCTAACTTTTTGTGATCAGGAAGGCCAATGGTATCTTGGCCTTTATTGCAAAGGGGATGGAGTATAAAAGCAGGGAAGTCCTGCGACAGCTGTATAACGTATTGGTGAGGCCACACCTGGAATACTGCATGCAATTTTGTTTTCCATATTTACGAAAGGCTATACTTGCTTTGGAGGCAGTTCAGAGAAGGTTCACTAGTTTGATTCTGGAGATGAGGGGGTTGACTTATAAGGAAAGGTTGAGTCGATTGGGCCTCTACTCATTGGAATTCAGAAGAATGAGAGGTGATCTTATCGAAACGTGTAAGATTATGAGGGGGCTTGAGATGGTGGATGCAGAGAGGATGTTTCCACTGATGGGGAGACTAGAACTAGAGGGCATGATCTTAGAATAAGGGGCCACCCATTTAAAACTGAGATGAGGAGAAATTTCTTCTCTCAGAGGGTTGTAAAACTGTGGAATTCCCTGCCTCAGTGAGCTGTGGAAGCTGGGACATTGAATAAATTTAAGAGAGAAATTGACAGCTTTTTAAATGATATGGGGATAAGGGGTTATGGGGAGCTGCAGTGAAATGGAGCTGAGTCCATGATCGGATAAGCCATGATCTTATTGAATGGCGGAGCAGGCTCGAGGGGCCGTATGGCCTACTCCTGCTCCTATTTCTTATGTTCTTCTGTAAAAGGACTCCCAGATCCCTCTGCTCCACAGCATTTTGTAACCTCTCCCCATTTACGTAATTATTAGCTTTTTTTGTTTTACCGACCAAAGTGAATAACCTCATATTTCCCACATTATACTGCAGCTGCCAATTTTTTGCTCACTCACTGACCCTATCTATATCGCTTTGCAGATTGTTTGCGTCCTCCTCACAACTTGCTTTCCCACCATATCTTTGTATCAGCAGCAAATTTGTCTACATTACAAACATGCAGAGCCCAGAACAAATTATTTTGCACCCTGGCGATGTTTTCCCATTGCCTTTGAAGGCGTGTTACGCAGATTACCCAGAATGAAACCGTACATTTCAGATTTATACTATGAGGGAAAATTGCACCTTATTTTATTAGTTCGAGGTGTTTCATTAATTGATTTGACATGCTGTATTTGTTTGAGGTGCTGTGGAAAAATGGATCCTTACTCATTGCTGACTCTAAGTTAGAACAAATGAGTGTTCGACAGTAAAATGAGCACTGCACTTTAATTGAGAATTACATATCCAGAGTTATAGTAGGTAGCCGCACACCGCAGTGAAGTAGAGCAGACCCGAGAGACTCAGCTAACATTTGGAAAATAATCACTGAATTAACACAGAAGAGTGCAAAACATTCATCAGAACAATGTACAATCAATACAATGTGTCTGATTGTGTTTGAAGGAACACGGCCATTGGAGAGAGAGCATCATTTCCAATTACATTATATAATAAGTCTGATCAACATTTTCCAGTTTTGGGACGTTTAGCTTCAATTTCGGAATTTTGCATTTAAACATATTCTATGTCATGAGGGACTCAAATCAGCGGCCGTAATGTGTTTGTTCAAACTACAGAAACTAATTTCAACTCTGTTGCATCTTGACTGTCCCAGTGGGGAGCCCACAGGATATAATTGAAAGGCTCCAGGAATATTTCAGAGTTTAATTCAGAGAGATTGCCGAAAGCATGAAGAGGCAGCATCGCTTTACACAGAAAATGCCTAATACGTCCTTACTACAGAGTATAAATACACATGAGGCCCATGCTTGAGAGAAGGTCAGTCTGTGACCTGTCCTTTATTCCTTCGCACTCAAGTGATGAAGGTGGGTGGAGCTTCCCCTTTTATACCTGAAGGTCCAAGTTAGGTGTATCTCCCACCGAGTGGTCAGTGTTCTCACGGTGTACAACTTAGGTCAGTTTATACATGGGTTACAATGCTGGTTGAATACATGACATCACCTCCTACTCCAAAGTCTTATTGGGATCACAGGTTGAGTCTCTCTAGTGGTTTACGCTCCCTTGTAGAGCGCCTGAGTTGGGGCTCCAGTTGTTGGGCGCTGGCCTGAGCGTCTGCTGTTTGCAGTGCTCAGGCCTGTCCGGACTGCCCACAGTGACTGGGCTCTCCTCCCTTTGGTTCCGGTGTTCGGTCACCTGTGGTGGAGTGAACTCTATATCGTTCTCTTCCTCTGCTTCTTCTATGGGGTTGCTGAACCTCCTTTTTGTATGATCCACATGTTTGCGGCAGATTTGTCCATTGGTAAGTTTAACTACCAGAAACTTATTTCCCTCTTTGGCAACCACAGTGCCTGCGAGCCATTTGGGCCCTGCAGCGTAGTTCAGGACAAAAACAGGGTCATTTACATCAATACATCATGCCCTCGCATTCCTGTCATGGTAGTAATATTGTGACTGGCGCCTGCTCTCGACAATTTCTTTCATGTTGGGGTGTATAAGGGATAATCGGGTTTTGAGCGTCCTTTTCATTAGTAGCTCTGCGGGTGGAACCCCTGTGAGCGAGTGTGGTCGGGATCTATAGGCCAACAGGAGGCGTGACAAGCAGGTTTGTAGGGAACCCCCTTGGAATCTGAGCATCCCCTGTTTGATTATCTGCACTGCTCGTTCTGCCTGGCTGTTTGAGGCTGGCTTGAACGGTGCCGTTCTAACATGGTTAATTTCATTGCCTGCCATGAAGTCCTGGAATTCAGTGCTTGTGAAGCACGGGCCATTGTCACTGACCAAGATGTCCGCTAGACTGTGGGCGGCGAACATTGCCCGTAGACTTTCTACCGTGGCAGAGGATGTGCTTGAATTTAAAATGTCACACTCGATCCATTTGGAGTAGGCGTCTACTACAACCAAAAACATTTTCCCCATGAAAGGACCTGCGTAGTCCACATGAATGCGTGACCAAGGCTTGGCCAGGGGCTAAGGGGGGCTTCCCTGGGCGCATGGCCCAGCTGGGCACATGTGTTGCACCTGCGAACACAAAGTTCCAGATCTGCGTCTATCCCTGGCCACCAAACGTGTGACCTGGCAATTGCCTTCATCGTGACAATGCCCGGGTGCCCATTGTGGAGTTCTCTAATGAACACCTCTCTGCCCATCTGGGGCATGACTACGCGGTTTCCCCACAGTAGGCAATCGGCTTGAATCGAGAGTTCATCCCTGCCCCTGTGAAATGGTTTAAATTCCTCAGGGCATGCCCTGTACGTGGCTGCCCAGTCCCCATTCAGGACACATTTCTTGACTAGAGACAATAGCGGGTCTCTATTTGTCCAGACTTTAATCTGACGGGCTGTCACTGGTGAGCCTTCGCTTCCGAAAGCTTCAATAGCCATGACCATCTCAGCACCATGCTCGGTAGCCCCCTCAGTGGTGGCAAGTGGGAGCCTGCTGAGTGCATCGGCGCAGTTTTCAGTGCCCGGTGTGTGCCGAATTGCGTAGTCATAGGCAGCTAACGTGAGTGCCCACCTCTGTATGCGGGCCGATGCGTTTGCATTTATGGCCTTGTTTTCGGCCAAAAGGGACGTTAGGGGTTTGTGATCTGTCTCCAGCTCAAATTTCCTGCCAAACAGGTACTGGTGCATTTTGTTTACCACATATACACATGCGAGCGCCTCCTTTTCTACCATCCCGTAGCCCCTTTCTGCCTGGGACAGACTTCTGGAGGCATAAGCTAGCGGCTGTAACTGACCCTTGGCATTGACATGCTGCAACACACACCCGACACCATAGAACGACAGATCGCACGTTAACACAAGTTTCTTACATGGGTCATATAGCGTTAACAGATTGTTGGAACATAACAAATTGCGTGCTCTATTAAAAGCCCTTTCCTGGCTGTCCCCCCAGACCCATTCACGACCTTTGCATAGGAGCACGTGCAGCGGTTCCAGCAGCGTGCTCAATTTGGGAAGAAAGTTGCCAAAATAATTCAGGAGCCCCAGGAATGAACGCAGTTCCGTCGTGTTACGGGGTCTGGGTGCTCTCTGGATCGCTTCCATCTTGGATGCAGTTGGGCTGATCCCGTCTGCTGCTACCCTCATCCCCAGGAATTCTACCTCTGGAGCTAGGAAGACGCACTTCGCAGTTTTCAGGTGCAGACCTACCCGGTCCAATCTGCGTAGCACCTCCTCCAGGTTGTGGAGGTGTTCTTCAGTTTCGTAACCCGTAATGAGGATATCGTCCTGAAAAACCACCGTCCCTGGAATCGACTTGAGGAGGTTTTCCATATTTCGTTGGAAGAGCGCGGCGACCGAGCGAATCCCGAACGGACATCTGTTGTACTCAAACAACCCCTAGTGTGTCGTGATGATGGTCAGCTTCTTCGACTCACTCGCCAGCTCCTGGGTCAGGTAAGCTGAGGTCAGGTCCAATTTTGAAAAAAGTATGCCACCGGATAGCGTCGCAAAGAGGTCCTCCGCTCTCGGTAGTGGGTACTGGTCTTGGAGTGACACCCGATTGATGGTGGCCTTGTAATCGCCACATATCCTGACTGACCCATCCGCCTTGAGCACTGGCACAATCGGGCTCGCCCAGTCACTGAATTCGACTGGCGAGATGATGCCTTCCCTCAGGAGGCGGTCCAATTCGCCTTCCATCTTTTCCCGCATCACGTGCGGCGCCGCTCTGGCCTTGTGTTGTACTGGCCTGGCGTCCGGGTTTATGTGAATCATTACCTTGGCCCCCATGAAAGTGCCAATGCCGGGTTGAAATAATGAGTCAAATTTGTTCAGGACCCTCGAGAATGATACTCGCTCCACAGAGGAAATTGCATTGACATCGCCCCATTTCCAGTTCATGACAGCAAGCCAACTCCTCCCCAATAGTGGGGGCCGTCCCATGGGACAATCCAGAGTGGCAACCTGTTCTCTGAATCTTTGTGGGTCACGACTACCGTGGCGCTGCCTTGCACCGGAATGATCTCCTTGGTGTAAGTCCGTAGCTGTGCGTCAATCGGCGATAATTTTGGCCTCCTGGCCTTGGATGCCCACAACTTTTTGAACTGTTTGATACCCATCAGGGACTGGCTGGCACTCGTGTCTAACTCCATTGATACTGGGATGCCGTTGAGGAGCACTTTCATCAATATTGGTGGCGTCCTGGTGTATGAACTGTATACGTGCTCCACATGAACTCGCTGAACTTCAGCTTCCAGCGATTTCCCCCAGTGTGCATTTCTGCAATTTCTGCAGGCATTTTGCTCATCTCTGCAAACTCCGGCTGAATGTATGCCTCCACGCCTCCAGCATGAGTTACGGTTTGAAACTAAAGGTCCCTTTCCAGTCGATCGTCCCTGACTGCCCCTGTTATTGTTCTTGAGTGCACTATTAACAGGTGTTGATGGCCCCATTACTGGCCGTATTGTCCCTTGCAATGGCGTGAATCACTGTTTAGCTTGCCATTGTCTCTGTGGAACTCCCCCTCTGGGTTCGACAACATGTTGGGGCATGCCTGACTGCCCTTGTCTGCCTGGAGAACTGTGTGCTGCTTTAACAATGTTGAATCTCTGTCCCAACCATTCCTTAACACAGTACCTCTCGTCTGTTCTGCTAGTGGCCATGCTCGCGTGGTTTAAATCCCAGTTTCTTGTCGCCATTGATAGGTCCTTACTTCACAGTATAAATGCACACAAGGCCTATGCTTGAGAGTAGGTCAGTCTGTGACCTGTCCTTTATTCCATCGCACTCAAGTGATGAAGGTGGGTGGAGCTTCCCCTTTTATACCTGAAGGTCCAGGTTAGGAGTGTCTCCCACCTAGTGGTCAGTGTTCTCACGGTGTACAACTTAGGTCAGTTTATACATGGGTTACAATGCTGGTTGAATACATGACAATGCCTGCGACATTTTCCATCATTGATAAAATATTCTACGTGATCCTTGCAGTCACTGCTCTTCCTGGTCAGTGATTATATTCATTGACGTTGTGTAACTCTGTGTGTGATCCATATTTGGCCTTGTTCTGTATCTGACAATGTAGTGATGACCATTAAATGATAGGGGCAGTGACATAATTTCAAAAAATCGGAAGTCCACATTAGCCAAATTCCCACTGCTCATTTATGCCATTCCTTTAACAGAAACCGTAACTCTGTACTCTGCAGACATGCAAATTATGAAGTTATTGCTGTTGTTGGAACACTTTGTATACTTGCACCTGCCCTCGGCACTAAAAGCTCTCTTTCTTACTGGGATTCGCTGTCACAATATGGTTGTGAGAGCTGAGAGGCACTGGGCAGACCGCAATATCTGACCGGACTGAATCTGTATTACTGGGACTATCTGTCATTGTACAACTGTATTGAGTGTCGTTCATTGACTGGGGTCGAACATCTGACCATAGTGGCCATGTAATTACTGGAATTCTTTGAGGATACAACGAGCATGGTGGATAGAGGTGTACCGATGGATGTGGTGTATTTAGATTTCCAAAAGGCATTCGATAACGTTCCACACAAAAGGTTACTGCAGAAGATAAAGGTACGCGGAGTCAGAGGAAATGTATTAGCATGGATAGAGAATTGGCTGGCGAACAGAAAGCAGAGAGTCAGGATAAATGGGTCCTTTTCCGGTTGGAAATCAGTGGTTAGTGGTGTGCCACAGGGATCAGTGCTGGGACCACAACTGTTTACAATATACATAGATGACCTAGAAGAGGGGACAGAGTGTAGTGCAACAAAATTTGCAGATGACACTAAGATTAGTGGGAAAGCGGGTTGTGTAGAGGACTCAGAGAGGCTGCAAGGAGATGTGGATAGGTTAAGCGAATGGGCTAAGGTTTGGCAGATGGAATACAATGTCGGAAAGTGTGAGGTCATCCACCTTGGGGAAAAAAAAAACAGTAAAAGGGAATATTATTTGAATGGGGAGAAATTACAACATGCTGTGGTGCAGAGGGACCTGGGGGTCCTTGTGCATGAATCCCAAAAGGTTAGTTTGCAGGTGCAGCAGGTAATCAGGAAGGCGAATGGAATGTTGGCCTTCATTGCGAGAGGGATGGAGTACAAAAGCAGGGAGGTCTTGCTGCAACTGTATAAGGTATTAGGAAGGCCGCACCTGGAGCACTGCGTTCAGTTTTGGTCACCTTACTTAAGGAGGGATATACTAGCTTTGGAAGGGGTACAGAGACGATTCACTAGGCTGATTCCAGAAATGAGGGGGTTAACTTATGATGATAGATTGAGTAGACTGGGTCTTTACTCCTTGGAGTTCAGAAGGATGAGGGGTTATCTTATAGAAACATTTAAAATCATGAAAGGGATAGACAAGATAGAGGCAGAGAGGTTGTTTCCATTGGTGGGGGAGACTAGAACTAAGGGGCACGGCCTCAAAATAAGGAGGAGCCAATTTAAAACCAAGTTGAGAAAGAATTTCTTCTCCCAGAGGGTTGTGAATCTGTGGAATTCTCTGCCCAAGGAAGCAGTTGAGGCTAGCTCATTGAATGTTTTCAAGTCAAAGATAGATAGATTTTTAACTAATAAGGGAATTAAGGGTTACGGGGAGAGGGCGGGTAAGTGGAGCTGAGTCCACGACCAGATCAGCCATGATCTTATTGAATGGCGGAGCAGGCTCGAGGGGCTAGATGGCCTACTCCTGTTCCTAATTCTTATGTTCTTATGTTCTTATGTTCTTATAACACGGCGATGAGAATTGTACAGTGTACAGCAAGTGTGGTCCAAAGAAAGTTTCATACCAGTTCAACAGAACTTCACTACTTTTCAACACTATCCGTCTTGAATTAACCCTTGGTGCTCCATTTTCTTTTTATGGATGTATAACCCGCATCACGACCTTTACTGTTTTTTTGTATTTCTACTCTGAGATCCCTTTGCTCCTTGACCTCACTTAGATTCTTATTCTCACGTAGTATTTGACCTTATCTTTCTTACCAAATTACATGACCTCACTCTGTCTGTGTTGGATTGAATTTGCCAATTCAATGTCCAGTCTACAAGATTATTAATGTCTTGTTGTAGTTTGTTGCAGTCCTCCTTAGTAATGTCTATCAGCCCCACCCCAATTTGGCCTCATCTGAAAGTGTAGAAATTGTTTTTTTTGATTCCAAAGTCTAAATGGACAATTTAAATTGTGAACAGCATTGGTCCCACACTGATCCTCATGGGAGCCCACTTTACACCTTCTGCACTCAGAATAACAGTCCTATATCAGCTTTCTGTCTTGGGGTCAGCTCGCTATACATTCCACGACTTGTCCTCTAACACCGCAAGCTCTGACCTTATTCATTATCCTAATATGTGGTACCTCATCAAAGACTTTTTGGAAATTTCAGTATATTATATCGACCACATTACCCTGGTCTACTCTCCCTGTTACTTCTTCAATGAAATCAAAGAAGTTGGTCAAGCAAGACTTTTGCTTTTGAATCCACGCTGATTATACATAATTATATTTTTGGTTTATAGATATTCTTCTATTCTCTACTTTAGTAGGGATTCCATTATTTTCCTACCACCGAAGTTCCACTGACTGGTCTATAGTTCCCCGGACATGTTCTATCTTCCATCTCAAATATAAGTATTACGTTAGCTATCCGCCATTCCTCTGACACTACACATTTTTCAAACTAATCATTAAATATTTGTAATAGTGCTCCTGCTATCTCTTCGCTGAATTATTTTAAAGTGTATGGATGTAATCCATCCAGACCAGGGGTTCAATCCTCCTTTCATTTGGTTCGTTCATTTAATATTTCTCCTCTTTACTTATTGCAGTTATATAATTTCCCATACATTATTCCACCGTCATGTCCATCTGCCCTGTGTCCCTCGTAAATACAGAGGCAAAGTAATTATTTCATATTTTATGTAATTTTTCCATCGCTTCATGTGATTTAATATTGTTCATCGATTTGTGGCCCTATTCCCATCCGACATTCTTTTTTAAATGAATGTGCCTGTAGAAAGTTAGATGAGCGATTATTTTATCAGCCACCTAATAGTGGGAAGGATAAAGAGGTGTAAATTTAGGTAAAATGCAGAAAGATTCAAGATCTGTCGTGATAATGTGGGACTTCAACGTAAACTGGGAAAAGAACCATGCAAAGTGAAAATGCAGGGGAGGATTTCCTGAAATCTGTATTAGAACTTTCTCCATCAGTATGTTTCCAGCACGATGGGGAAGAAAGCAGTTCTGGATCTCGGAAATGGATTAAGTAGAGCATGTTTCTGTGGAGGAGCATTGAGGAAACAGTGATCACAATATCATTAGGTTTAGAGTAGTTATGGAAAAGGAGAAGGTATAATCATGTGTGAAAATACCCAACTGTAGGAGGACTAATTTTTTGAGTTGCAAGGGATCCGGCCCAGGTAGATTGAAACCAAAGATTTCTCAGTAAAACAGTAAATGCACATTGGGAGACATTCAAAAAGGAGATAGATCGGGTAACGACTAGACACGTTCTCATGCAGGGTGCAGAAATAGCATGATAGCTAGCTACAGCTCGGTGGATGAATGAAGTTCAACTAAAACACAAAAACGGAAGCTTGTGATAAACTTCAGGCTCATATTTCAGTAGAGAAACAAGCAGAATACAGAATGTACAGAGAAGGACTATCAAAGGAGGAGGAAGTAGAATCAGCAGAAAAACAGGATATTCGCCCATAGTACTTATCTAAGGAAGGACACACTTGCCTTGGAGGTGGTGCAACAGAGGTTCAACAGATTGATTCCTGGGATGAGAGGGCTGTCCTATGATGAGAGATTGTGTAGAATATGCCAATTCACTCTGCGGTTTCGACGAATGTTGCTTTCACAGGAAAACATCATTAATGAACCCATTTTCTTCTTTTGCACAATGAAAGAAATGCGAACTGAGGGAGAGCTGATAATTTAATCATCTGTTCTGTGCTCTGCATAAGAACACAAGAACCAGGAGCAGGAGTCCGCTATTTGGCCCTTCGAGCCTGCCTTCTTTTGCACTGAAACAAATTATAACCGTGAGTTTAAATTAGCAGTGCGGGATATTTATCGGGCACCTTTCAATGCTTCACAAAACCATTCCTTTCGCTACGGCCACCCAGGATCGTTTCCCGGTTTGGGAAGTAACTTTGATATCACCGTTTGTAATTGAAGTGGAGTAATTTTATTATGTTAGATGGATGTCCCAAAGCACTTCAGAGTGGTGTCAAAACAAATGAGTTTGCAATTAAAAACACTGAATGTCAGGAGTGGGATTTTAACCCACGCCTCCCGAGGAGACTGCGACCTGAACGCAGCACCTTAGACCGCTCGGCCATCCTGACTGTTCGATGCTTCAGTTACAAGTTATTACTCGGGAAAGTTTCAGACCAGGCGCTTGTTCAGTGTTGCTGGAAGGGCCAGTTATCGGGATATCCTCTCCCCCGGGGTTTTCCTGAGCCTGTGCTCGGTGCACGGGGAGGTTTGGCCCGGGTCTGAGGTAGCTTGCATCCCAGGGATGAACAATAACCCTCTGAGCTCTGGCACTGGGGACAAGCGAATAATTAATAAGCCGTTTGTGGGTTTCAAATGCAACTTAGATCTGATGGAAGAAACCGATAGTGTTGTTTCGCAGAATGAAAGAAATGCAAAAAGGGACAATCGAAATTTCAATAACTGAACTTTAATAATTAGTGAAACTTTAACCCTTGATGAAGTTTTATCCCCAATCTGATTTTACACACTCTGTATTTGAGTAGATTAGTTTTAAAATGTTCATTGCTCATGCGACAATGTACCCTTAATTGCTTTTGTTCAATTTTATTGCAGACAAGTTTTTGCTTCACAAATAATGTTTCCGCCCAGGCTCGCAACAGAGACCTTTCGCGTGTAAGGCAAACATGATAACCGCTACACTACGGAAACTGCTGCTTAGCTCAGTGCCCAGAGAGAAGTGTTCAGCAACAAGCTGAAATGCTCAATCCCTCTCTCTGCAAAAAGTTCCATTCACAAACAATTCTCTGACCGGAACTGCACCAAACAACAATGTTCTCCTTTCAAAGTAATTAAACTCCCCAATTTCCACATCTACAATTTTAAGGACAAGGACTGAAAGCGCTTTGCGATCAGAAAATTGCCGGAAACCCCTGTGGTTAATGAGAGGGCTTTTGATGGTTGATTTCCGTACACACCTTGTGTTATGTATTTAACCCTTGGCGATCTGTATCACACCACCACCAGAGGGCCGACCTGTTGGAGTCCCAAGGGATTCCAGCATCCATTGTGAGCATGGTATATAAGCACTCTGGAGTCTTATTAAAGGAGCTAATGTCACACTTACTCATTGTTCACAGTACTCAGTTCCATTCTTTATTATGAGCGTATCAATTGGCGACGAGACAATGAACAACCACGCGAAAATGCAAGTAACAGTTGGTATAACTTGATAACAGCACAGCTGGCAATGGTGGCGGAATATATTCGTGCAGCCAAAACGCACAATGACAACCTGGAAATGCACGGCACCGAATCCTCAGGGAAAAACAATTAAAGGCTTTGTCCCTGAATGGGCTACGATCCACCAACCTTGCAGTTAAAAGCTGAACGCACTGATCCATTGCACCACAGAGACTGATAGATGCACATATTGCAAAACATCCCTGTGATATCTTCACAGAGCACAGCACACACAGCTTCCTAACATGCAGGCTGCTCTCTCGGAACTCTCCGGAAAGAGCCTGTTCTGTTTAATGATTAACTGTACAGTTTCAGTACACAATACGTCCACATCCACAGTGTGGAGCTACAAGCATTACATGCTTCCAGACATTAAAATCCCAAACAAGGGTGTCAGTCAGTTAAATCTTCAGATTGATCTGACCGGGATGGAACTTGTTCACTCTCAGTTGTACTTTTCCCAAATAAAGGGTGGGACATTCATTGTGGATGTGTGGAAGCAGTCTGGTCCCGCACACTGCAGAAACTTCAATGTCACCACCAACCAGCTCTCCCACAACCGGTGTGATCTACCTTCCAGCCTTCCGGTGCCTTGTCTGTGACGAAGTATTCTGACTGTCCCGAAGCCGGTATCCTTTGTCATCAATCGGGTTTTAAGTTGTTTCGGTAATTTTTACCAGCTGGACAGTCGAGGCACAAATTGTAGAGTGGAAAACTTGCGTGGACCCCGGTTTTCTAGTGGTTGATTTTCCTGGTTGTGTCCGTCGGTCGCGGTGGTCCGGTTGATGCCTGTTACCAAGTCAGTTGGTATTGATGTTCCACTGATTGGTTTTTTGAAGTTCTTTTCTCCGATGTCGTGATGTCTCTTCCTGTGTTTTCTCGCTGTGTGCTCTCGATCTTGATCTTGTTGTTCCAAAGTAATGGTCAGAAAAATAGATTGCTCTTGGCACGATAGGCTCCCAGTTATACTCTGAGAGGCTGCTTAATCTTCGTGCCAAATTTAATGTTTCTTTTGTTTAAGTTTTGCTGCCCATTGATTTTAAGTGGTCTTCTTTGTATAAGTTTTGGCAGACTAGCTAACTGAGACTTGATTAAATGTTTTAATCTGGTGTTGATAGATTTTGGGATGGTGATACTCCTTCTTTATGAACTGATGAACTCTTGTCCATTGTAATAGCACTGCTTTGGCTTCGGGAAGTCTGGGCTGAGCCAGATATTTCCATACATGTTGAAAATGTGTTGGAATATGGATGTGATATTTGGGTCCTGTGGGTGGGGTGGATAATGTTTCTTCCGTGGTCGATTGTTTAAATGCTAATGTTTTCTGGGAGCCTGATTACGGTTAAACAGCTCCCCAAGACAAACTGATTAGCTACAATATCCAAACTCTAAATCCCACCCTTCTGTCACTGCAGCTTTTCCCCACAGGCCCAAACATGCCTTTTAAAATCCCAAACTTGGTTAAGAATTGTAGATTTCCTCCATATGCTTTTTAGAATCCCAAACTTTATGTTTAATAGTCCTAAATCGAATTTCTTTTTCAGTGAGTCCAAACACTGGGGGGTTTCCATGAATTTTGGAATCTACATTTGCAGTCCCTTGGAATCGAGGAAGACTTGCTTCCACTCCTAAAGTGAGTTCTTTGGTGGCTGAACAGTCCTATACGAGAGCCACAGACCCTATCACAGGTGGGACAGATAGTCGTTGAGGGAAGGGATGGGTGGGACAGGTCCTGCTGTCTAAACTTGATTTCTGCATGCACTCGGCGATGAGACTCGAGGTGCTCAGCGCCCTCTCGGATGCACTTTCTCCAGAAGGGTGATCTTGGGTCAGGGACTCCTGGGTGTCAGTGGGGATGTTGCACTTTATCAGGGAGGCTTTGAGTGTGTCCTTGTAGAGTTTCTGCTGCCCACTTTGGCTCATTTGCCATGAAGGAGTTCCGAGTAGAGTACTTGCTTTGGGAGTCTCGTGTCTGGCATGCGGACTATGTGGCCTGCCCAGCGGAGCTGATCGAGTGTGGTCAGTGCTTCAAAGCTGGGGATGTTAGCCTGAATAAGGCTGTTGATGTTGGTGCATCTGTCCTCCCAGGGGATTTGTAGGATCTTGCGGAGACATCGTTGGTGATATTTCTTCAGCAACTTGAGGTGTCGACTGTACATGGTCCATGTCTCTGAGCCTTACAGGAGGGCAGGTATTACTACAGCCCTGTAGACCATGAGCCTGGTGGCAGTTCTCAGGGCCTGGTCTTCAAACACTCTTTTCCTCAGGCGGCCGAAGGCTGCACTGGCGCAAGGAGGCCGTGTTGAATCTCGTCATCGATGCCTGCTCTTGTTGATAGGAGGCTCCCGAGATATGGGAAGTGGTCCATGGTGTCCAGGCCCGCGCCGTGGATCTTGATGACTGGGGGGTAGTGCTGTGCGGTGAGGACAGGCTGGTGGAGGACCTTTGTCTTACGGATGTTTCGCGTAAGGCCCATGCTTTCATACGCCTCAGTAAATACGTCGACTATGTCCTGGAATTCAGCCTCTGCATGTGCGCGGACGCAGGCCTTGGTGAGGCCTCACCTGGAATATTGTGCACAGTTTTGGTCTCCGAATCTGAGGAAGGACATTCTTGCAATTGAGGGAGTGCAGCGAAGGTTCACCAGACTGATTCCCGGGAGGGCAGGACTGACATGTAAAGAAAGACTGGATCAACTAGACTTTTCTTCACTGGAATTTAGAAGAATGAGAAGGGATCGCAGAGAAACATATACAGGTCTGATGGGATTGGACAGGTTAGAGGCAGGAAGGATGTTCCCGATGTTGGGGAAGTCCAGAACCAGGGGTCACAGACGAAGGACAAGGGGTAAGCCATTTAGGACCGAGATGAGGAGAAACTTCTTCACTCAGAGAATTCTGAACCTGTGGAATTTTCTACCACAGAAAGTTGTTGAGGCCAATTCGTTAGATATATTCAAAAGGGAGTTAAATGTGACCATTACGGCTAAAGGTATCAAGGGTATGGAGAGAAAGCAGGAAAGGGGTACTGAGGTGAATGATCAGTCATGATCATATTCTATGGTGGTGCAGGCTCGAAGGGCCGAATGGCCTACTCCTGCACCTGTTTTCTTTGTTTTTATGTTTCTATGTTTCTATGCAAAGCACAGAAAAAAATGGTTGAAGTATCGACTCTGCCTCAGTTAGCATTTCTTTCATTCTGCAAAAGAAGGTGACGGGTTAATTAATGATGCAATCCCGTGAAAGCAACACAAAAGTTGAACAAAAAAACATACGGTGACTGGCAGGTGACCGCTGCTTCTGACACCCGGTGGGAATGGGCGGGGATTTTAAAGCCCCTTGTATTGTGAAACCTTCATGTAGTCAAACATTTCCGATGTGCTGTATCGACCTCGTGGCGTAACGGTAGTGCGTCTGACCCCAGATCACGTCGAGGTCACTGTTCTTCAGGGTAATTCGGGAATTAATATTTTCTTTGCTGTTTGGCAATAACCAGACCCTTACTCCAAGGTCTGTCTCACTGTTTCCCCGGTGTCAGGCAGAGATTCACCTGCTGCCCTCATTTATTTCATGTGACAGGACACAAAAGTTCAAAGTAAACCTGTAGTTGGCCACATATTGCCCTAAATAGTCAGGATGGCCGAGCGGTCCAAGGTTCAGTGTTTAGGCCGCAGTCTCCTCTGGAGGTGTGGGTTCACCTCACACTTCTGACACTTCCTGTTTTTAATCATTAAGTGAAACTCATTGTTTGACACCACGACCAACGCCTAAAAAGTGGGATTTTGCAGTCCACCTGCTCGCTTAACACTTCCGTCTGACCTGGTGCTGAAAGTGGAGATGTTTCCGCAGTGTAGCGGTTAACATGTTCGCCTCACATGTGAAAGCTCACCAGGCGGGATTATTTTCTGGAACTTTCTCCTCATGCATGCTCAGGGGCGAGTTTGTTCTCCTGTGAAATGTCATAAGATCATAAGCATGTGAGGATTAGCGGCCGGAGTCGGCCATTCGGCCCCTCGAGCCTGGTCCACCATTCAAGAAGATCCTGGCAGTTCCTCGACAGCAAGTTTAAACATCTGAGGCGAAGCTGTAATCAACGACAAAAAGGTGCATTTTGCAGAAGCCCAGCTAAATCAGTCAGTAGATCATGAGATTCTAAATCTCAGGGTCAGAGGTGCGAGCCCACGTTTGGTGATTATTTTTCATCGAATTATATAATCAGAAGTTTACAGCACGGAAGGAGGCCATTTCGGCCCATCGTGACCGTGCCGGCCAGTAACAGGCTCTCCAGCCTAATCCCACTTTCCAGCTCTCGGTCCATAACCCTGCAGGTTACGACACTTCAGGTGCACATCCAAGCACTTTTTAAATGTGGTGAGAGTTTCTGCCTCTCCCACCCTTTCAGGCAGTGAGTTCCAGACCTCCACAACCCTCTGCGTGAAGAAATTTCCCCTCAAATCACCCCTACACTTTCTACCAATGACTCAAATTTTATGCCCCATGGTTGTTGACCCCTCTGCTAAGGGAAATGGGCCCATTCTGTCCACTATATCAAGGCCCCTCATAATTGTATACACTTCAATGATGCCTCCCCTCAGCCCACTTTGTTCCAAGAAAAACAACCCCAGCCTATCCAATCTGTCCTCATAGCTAAGATTCTCCACTCCCGATAACATCCTCGAAATCTCCTCTGTAAGTCTCCAGTGCAATCACAGTCTTCTTCCTGTAAAGTGGTGACGAGAACTGCAGGCAGTACTCCAGCTGTGGCCTAACCAGTGTTTTATATTCAAGCATAATCCACCTGCTCTCTTATTCTAGGCCTCGGCTAATAAAGGCCAGCATTCTGTATGTCTTCTTAACCAGCTAATCCACCTTGCCTGCTACCTTAAGGGATCAGTGGACATGCACTCCCAGGTCGCTTTGTTCCTCTACAATTCTCAATGTCCTACCATTTAATGTTTAATCTCTTTCTATTGTGTCTGTAAGCACTCAAGTAATGACTCCATGAGGCAAGGTATTGTACTTGAACTGTGGTGACCTGAGTCCATTTATTGCAGCTCCTGAGTGAGGGGACATTATGGTGAGCTCCGTTTTATACCTAGTTACCTGTCGTGTACCGGCGACCACAAGATCTCCACCAGTTGCACCCTCTGGTGGTACAGGCATCGTATACACAGTGTGAAGATACATCCAGTAGTCTTATGTAACTGTACATTGTGTGTACAGGGAGTATACTTATATTAAACAGACACAACATCACTCCCCCCAAAGTCTTGTGCCACTGGCCTTTGCATTGTGTGCTCTGGCCCGAGACTTGAGTGCCCAAAGCCCTTGCACCTTGTCGATGCTTTGGCTTGGTTCTCTCCCTGTGGACCCGCAAGTCCTTATTGCCACGACATTGGGAAATGTTCAGCAGTGGATGGTTGGAGGTTGCAGTGGGGGTTTAGTGGGTTCTGGGTGTGATCCATGTGTGTCCATGGCTTCATACATCCATTCCCCCCCCCCGCACCCTCCCCCCCCCATACATAGACCATGTGTGTGGCTCAACACCTGCATGTGCAGACCTGTACAGACAGAAAGAACAAAAAAAACATCGGATTAGTTACATCACTGTTTGGGTTCTACAGTAGTGGAACAAGTACATTTTACAGGTAAGGTACATACGTGGTATCACAGTCTTGCCCCTGGGTTGTGTAGGTGCAGGTGGGTGAGGACACGAGTTCCAGAGTAACCAGACTGTGTCCAGGTTGTCTGATGGTGGCGCTGTGTCCCCTGTCAGCTGGGTGGGCTCAGATCGCTCACCTGGCTGAGTCTCAGAGCCTTTGCCGTTGCCTAGTGATGGGCAGAGCCACAGGAGCGTGTGGCCTCCCTGCCCTCCTTTGAAGGGTGCGGTGTCTCCCTGCTGCTCTTCAGCGATAGTGGGAGCCTGGTCATCCCAGGTCCCGTTGGGAGGGCAGGAGGGTGATATCCGCTCGCTCCCAGTACTGGCCCTGGTGGCCAGAGAGGTGGAGCCGATCGGGGGCAGGGTACCGGTCGTGGTGCCTTTGCCGTCCGCTGATCACTGGCCCTGCAGCTGGTATGCTCCCTCTGTGTGTGGCCACACTCCCTGGGGTATCACATTGGTCCCGGAGGGGCAGGCTTCATGGTCGCTGGACCTGGGTGCTGACGGGAGGTTGCCCTTGGTTTTGTCGGCATGCTTGTAAATCCCAGCATCGCACGTCATCACTTCGTTTACTCTCACAATACATTGGTTCTGACCGCAATTGCCCGACTTATCATGATTCGTTACATTTACAAACTTGAAATTGTCAGTTACATCTTTTACATTTGTATCACCATCATCGCTGTATAAAGAGTGGAACTGTCCCTTTAATTGTGATGGGTTGCCGGTCTCCTTTAAGAGGGTCTTTCAATCTTTACCCCAATCCTGTTCGCCGTTCGGCATCACGTGTTGCTCCCTTTTGGTCTGGCTGCCGCCATCTTGACTTCAGGCCCTTCATCTCGTGGTCCAGACGCCATCTTCTTTCTCTCCATGAGGTAGACTGCGGTGATCCTTTTCTTCCCAGGCTCTGCCACGGAAGACAGGAAGTTATCTTCTGCGTGAATTTTCTTCTCCGGAGTCCTGCCACTGGAGCCTGGAAGGTGAGGTCTGGTTGTTTGGGCTGGATCATCTCGCCGTTGGGTTGAGCGGTCTGTGTCGTCGCCTCACAGTCGCGTTGGGCGGTTGGTTTTTCAGGTGTTGTGCTAGATCCAACTTCGGGGCCATGGGGGATGTCGATCGCTGGAGGTTGGAGCTATTCCCAGCTCCAAGTGATCTTTTTCATCCATCTTCTTCCTAATAGCTTTGGACCATCCCCAGCAACGATCCACAAATGTAACCTGTGCATCTCGCCGCCATGGGACACCTGGACATCCACGCTGCCAACGACTGGGATGTATCGTTTGTGTAGGTGAGCAGTTTCACTTCGATCGGGATCATTTTAGGTCGTTCGATTGGATTGTCCCAGAGTTTCTCAAAGGCTGCCTGATTCATCAGTGACTGGCTCGCCCCTGTGTCCACCTCCATCGTGACTGGAACATCGTTGACTTCAACTTCCATTTTCACCGGGGAACTCTCGGTGGTGCAGGTTAACACTACGTACACCTCATCGTCGCTGGACTCCGGATGATCAGCCAACTCTTCATCGACTCGGTGAGTATGATTTCTCTTGCATATTCGCTGGAGGTGGTCCTTCATGTTACAGCCTTTGCAAGTATAGTCTTTATAGCGGCACTGGTGGGCCCTGTGATTTCCTCCACAGCGCCAGCATGGGGTTGGCCGGTTGGCCACATGTGGCGGACTCAGGATTGTGGGACTCGGGGTTCTGTTCTCTCTTCCCTGAGAGAGACTGCTAGCAGCAGCCCTGCCTCTAAAAGGCACCTTTCGGTTCACAGTACTTGCCGGGTTAGAGTCCTGGGGGTGAGACATCCACTTGGAATCGCAGGCCGAGAATATGAACGCCTGGCTCACGTTAATTGCCTTCTGCAGGGTGACCGTGGTGTCCGCAGAGAGCAGCCTGTGGAGAAGGCCCTTGTGACCGATTCCAATAACAAAGATGTCCCTTAGTGGTGAGGTGAGGTGATCACTAAAATCACATGCTGCAGCCAATCGTCTCAGGTCTGCAGCATATTTTGCGATTTCTTGGCCTTCGGATCCACCGGTGGGGAGAGAACCGGTGTCTGGCTGTGAGGATGCTCTCTTTAGGTTTGAGCTGTTTCTGTATCAGCGTTACGAGCTCAAGATATGTTATTGTCTTCTCTGGGACTAGCAGGTCCCTGACAAGGCCATAGACGGTGGGCCCACAACTACTGAGCAGGATAGCTCTGCACTTATCAGCCAGCGAGGTCGGGTCGTCTCCCCCCATGTCATTTGCAATAAAGAAGTGTTCAAGCCTTTCCACAAAGGCCTTCCAATCTTCCCCATCGGCGAATTGTTCAAACGTGCCAAGGTTAGCCATTGTCACATGGAAATTCGTATTCTCGTCACCAGTTATTGTGTCTGTAAGCACTCTCGTAATGACTCCACGAGGTAAGGTATTGTACTTGAACTGTGGTGACCTTAGTTCACTTATTGCAGCTCCTGAGTGAGGGTACAGTTCTGTGAGCTCCCTTTTATACCTGGTTACCTGTTGTGTACAGGTGACCCCGAGGTCTCCACCAGTTGCACTCTCTGGTGATACAAGCATAGTGCATACAGTGTGAAGATACATCCAGTGGTCTTATGCAACGGTACATTGAGTGTACAGGGTGTATACTTATTTTATACATGCACAACAAAGATCATCGGCTAATTAATGGTGTTTTCCCGTGAAAGCAGGATAAAATTTATCAATGATTTAATTTCTGCATTTGGAAAGACATGGGTTAATCACGGATAGTCAGCATGGGTTTGTTCAGGGAAGGTTTTGTCTGACTAACTTGATAAAATTTTTTGAGGAGGTAACCAAGTGGATCGATGAGGGCAGTGCGTATGATGTAATGTATAAGGATTTTTGCAAAGCTTTCGCCAAGTTCCCACATGGAAGACTGGTCACGAAAGTAAAAGCCCATGGGATCCAGGGCAAAGTGGCAAGTTGGATCCAAAATTGGCTCAGAGGCAGGAAGCAAATGGTAATGTTTGATGGGAGTGTTTTGGACTGGAAGGATGGTTCCAGTGGGGTTCCACAGGGCTCAGTGCTTGGTCCCTGACTTTTAGTGGTAACATCAATGATCTAAACTTAAATATAGGAGGTATGATTAAAACGTTTTCAGGTGACACTAATTTAATCCAGAGAAGTGTGAGGCTGTGCATTTGGGGAGGGCAAACAAGGAAAGAAACACACATTAAATGGTCGGATATTGAGAAGTGTGGAAGAACAAAGGGACCTTGAAGAGCATGTCCACAGATCCCTGAGGGTAGCAGGCCAGTTGGATAAGGTGGGTAAGAAGACGCACGGAATGCTTACATTTATTGGCTGAGGCATGGGATAGAAGAGCAGGTTGGTGATGCTTGAAATGTATAAAACACTGGTTCGGCCACAGCTGGAGTATTGCATGTAGTTCTGGTCACCGTATTGCAGTAATTATGTGATTGTACGAGAGGGTACAGAGGAGATTTACGAGAATGTTGCCAGGTGTGGAGAATCTTAGCTGTGAGGACAGATTGGATCGGCTGTGTTTGTTTTCATTGGAACAGAGGAGGCTGAGGGGAGACAACATTGAGATGTATAAAATTATGAGGGGCGTAGATATAGTGGATAGCAGAGGGGTCAAAAATCAGGGGGCAGAAATTGAATGTAATTGGTAGAAGGTTTAAAGAGGATTTGAAGGTAAAATTCTTCATGCAGAGGTTTGTGGGGGTCAGGAACTCGCTGCCTGAAAGAATGGCGGAGGTAGATACCGCAAGTAAAAAGTATTTGGATGTGCATCTGAAGTGCCGTAACCTGCAGGGTTATGGACCCAGAGCTGGAAAGTGGGATGAAGCTGGATCGCCTCTTGTTGGCCGGGGTGGAAGTGATTGGCCAAAATGGCCTCCTTATGTGCTGCAAACTTCTCTCAATCGATAATTCTATGAAAAATGTAAATGTCCAATGTAGGTGTCGAAACCACGACCCAGAGATTAAAAGTCTTATGTTTTACTGACTGAGCTCGCCAGGCTTCTGCCAAACATACCGTTCTCTCACTGATTGCAGACAGGCGCATGTTGGCTCTGCCCCAGATGTTTAAACTTGCTGTCGAGGAACTGCCAGGATCTTCTTGAATGGTGGACCAGGCTCGAGGGGCCGAATAGCCTATTCCGGTCCCTAATTCTTACATGCTTATCATCTTATGAACTTTTCACAGGAGAACAAACTCGCCCCTGAGCATGCATGAGGAGAAAGCTCCAGAAAATATTCCCGTCTGGTGAGCTTTCGCGTGTGAAGCGAACGTGTTAACCGCGACACTGCGGAAACATCTCCACTTTCAGCACCAGGTCAGACGGAAATGTTAAGCGAGCAGGTGAACTGCTGAATCCCAGTTTTAAGGAGTTGGTCGTGGTGTCAAACAATGAGTTTCGCTTAATGAGTAAAAATAATAAATGTCAGAAGTTGGATTCAAACCCACACCTCCAGAGAAAACTGCGATCTAATCACAGCACCTTAGACCGCTCGCCGGTGTGTGTGGCCACCTGCAAGTTGATTTGGAAGTTGTGTGTCCTGTCACATGAATTAAATGAGGGCAGCAGGCGTATCTCTGCCTGACACCGGGGAAACAGTGAGACAGACCTTGCAACAAGGGTCTGGTTATTGCCAAACAGCAAAGAAAATATTAATTCTGAAAGAACAGTGACCCCGACGTGATTTGAACACGCAACCTTCTGATCTGGAGTCAGACACGCTACCGTTGCGCCACGAGGCCTACACAATCTGTTTGAGATGTTCCTCTATATGAAGCTTTCACAATACAAGGGGCTTTAAATTCCCCGCCCATTCCCAGCAGGTGTCAGAAGCAACGCTCACCTGCCAGTCACCGTATGTTTTTTTCTTAAACTTTTGTGTTGCTTTTATGGAAAAGCATCATTAATAAACCCGTCACCTTCTTTTGCACAATGAAAGAAATGCTAACTGAGGGACAGTCGATACTTCAAACATTTGTCCTGTGCTTTGCGGAGCGGGCAGGGAAGTGGACCTGAGTCCATGATCGCATCGATCATGATCGTATTAAATGGTGGAGCAGGCTCGAGGGGCGTATGACCGACTCCTGCTCCTATTTCTTTTGTTCTTATGTTCTTCAGCATGTTGACCCATTTCACACACTGTATTGCCGATGTCACCAGGAATCTGGGGCAACTTTTGTCAAATTTAACAGCACCAGTTATTCATTCCGTGCAGAGAAAGTAGAATCAGTCGTGAAGATAAAATCCCATGGTGATCATTTTCAGATTCAACGCAGTAGGATTTCAAATAAAGTGAAAGAATTTTACAGTGAAAAGATTTGGAAGTTTTACTTGTATTTGTGTCTTTAATTAAACTTTGTGACGTCTGACTCCCGTTCATGCCTCTGCTGAATAAGAAAGGAGGGTTTGACGTTGACCAGACTGCACTGCCCCTGATATTTGTGAGATCATCCTTTATATTCAGTGGTTTCTCGCCCTTTGATGGGCTGCAGTGTGGCGGATATCACGTTGGCCTCACACGCGAAAGTTCCCGGTGGATCCGTTTTCTCTCACTGAAAGTTATCTATTTATTGGTTAAATAAAGAGCAATTCAGGAATAAGGGAGCCTTTCTACCAGGAGAATAAATAGCTAATAAAAACAGCAAATGCTGGAAATCTCAGCAGGTCAGGCAGCATTTTCCAGGAGACTAAACTCTCCTCCGATTGTTCCCTGATAGCAAGTTAAACATAATGTTTCTACCCAGAATCAAACCGGGTACTTTTCACGTATAAAGCAAATGTGATAACCACTGCACTACAGAAACCTCTGGCACAGCAGCCCCAACAGAGGGGAGCTGACCAGTGAGCTCCCTCTGTGCTGATCGGGAATGTGTTGGCTCACCTTAAACAACTTCTGTCCCACACTGAAAGCTCTCAATCCTTCTCCTCCGCTGCCCTTTACAGAAATGTCACGGATCACCCAGCCACCGTGTTCACTTCCACATCCTCACAGTGGGGCCACAGAGGCTCCTACCGTCTCCCCGCGATCAGTGAACTCACCCAGTTTGTAAAATTAATCCCCGAACACGTGCCCAGCAAAGGGCAGGAGAAGCCAGATAGTCTGTATGCTCGATCTATCACAGAAAGTATTGGTATTCATGGTGATTACAGCAATTATTAATTGTCTCACAAACCTCAATTATTTTTATGCGATGAATTGATGGAGAATTGAAACCAGTTTTGTGCGCCGGATCTTAATCCCTCGACCACCAGGGAACGGTTATGATACATGTAGATATATTTATATATATTTATATATGAACCTGAATATCAACGGCTCGCTACCTAGACCTCATGGTGCAACGGTAGTGCATCTAACTTTGAGTGAGAGAAATTGTTCCACAGTGATAACCATTTCATCTTTTGTTCCCTTTTAAACACTAGAAACTGAGACAGGGGGAATAAATAGAGAAATAAAAGCACAGGGATAAAGACAAGAGGAAGAGAGAAGGGGGAAGATACTATCCCCACCCAGAACTAATGCAGAAACCCCTCTGCTGCGCTCGGGGTGGCCACCCACAGCCTGGATACACTAACGGGAGAACACCAGCGGCAGGTCGGGGCCATAAAAGGAACGGCGAGCGGCCCTGGGAGCAGCTTGGAGGTCCCGGGAGACTACTCCAGGGAGCAGCGCGAGCTGGTGCAGGAGGGCGGCGGCAGCGAAGTGTGACGTCATCAAGGTCCAGGTCGGTGATTGGAGCGTGGGCAGATACAGCAGGAGCGGCGAGATCGGGGCGAAGGAGCGGTGAGAGACTGTAGAGGGATGTGATCGGTGCCCAGCAGAGGCATGAGTTCGGGGCCAGGGGCCCAGAATTAGCACGGGCCAGCCCACTCTGCGATATGTGTGTGCACCAGGTCCGCGCAGCAGAGCTGGTTGCCTGTCGTCTTGGTTAACCCTTGCCACTGGACCAAGACCTCGCTCTGTCAAGCCCGTGTGATGGCTGGGGTGCAACGGCGACCACACGTTAAAAAAATCCACGCACAGGCATCTTCCACCCTTCGGGATGTCGTTCGGATCCTTCATTGAAACACCTGTGAAATCATCCTTTTTCAGCGTGGAAGCAAGTCATCCTCGTTTCGAGGGACCGCCTATGATGATGATGATGATGGATACATTAACGTCCCAACAGCTCATTGACTGCAGGATTGGGACCGTGCGGCGCTTCAGAAGACATGTCGAAAAGGCCAAGTCACTAATTTCGTTTCATGTGCTCCTCCGATCAAGAACAGCAACACACATTAAAAATGCTTCAATGATAGTTACATCTTATCTCCACATTTGCTAAGCAGGTGGTGTGTTGGTCTAGGGGTATGATTCTTGCTTCGTTGGTTGTTACTTGAAATTTGCAGAAAGATCCTGGCTTCAAATCCCAGACCAGCCGTGAGATTGCATTGAAATTTTGCAAAGAAGGACTTGTATTTCTGCAGCGTCTGTCAGGAACTCATGATGCCCCAAAGCGCTTCACAGCCGTTGAGTTGCTATGAAATGTTGTCATGTGAAGAAAGATGTGCCCAAATCACCTCAACTCTTTGCAAACGAGTTCATAGAATCAAAGAAGTTTACAGCACGGAAGGAGGCCATTTCGGTCCATCGTGTCCGCGCCGGCCAACTCGAGGCTCTCCAGCCTCATCCCACTTTCCAGCTCGAGGTCCATAACCCTGCAGGTTACGGCACTTCAGGTGCACATCCAAGCACTTTTTAAATGTGGTGAGGGTTTCTGCCTCTACCACCCTTTCAGGCAGTGAGTTCCAGACCCCCACTTTCCTCTGCATGAAGACATTTCCCCTCTAAACTTTCGGCCAATTACTTTAAATTTATGCCTCCTTGTTTCCCTCTGCTAAGGGAAATAGGTCCTTTCTATCCACTATATCTCGGAACCTCATCATTTTATCCACCTCAATGAGGTCACCCCTCAAACTCTGTTCCATGGAAAACAAACCCAGCCTATCTAATCTGTCCTCATGGCTAAGATTCTCCACTCCCAGCAACATCCTTGTAAATCTCCTCTGCACCATCTTCAGTGCAATCATGTCCTTCCTGTAATATGGCGACCAGAACTGCAAGCAGTACTCCAGCTGTGACCTAACCTGCCCCACCGACCCCATCTCTTGTATTCTATGCCTCGGCTACTAAAGGCAATCATTCCATATTCCTTCTCAACGACCTTAGCTACCTGGCCTGCTACTTTCAGTGATCTGTGGACATGCACTCGCTGGATTCTGGGGAGGACCCAGCAGATTGGAAAACTGCAAATGTAATGCCCCTATTTAAAAAAGGAGGCAGACAAAAAGCAGGAAACTATAGACCAGTTCGCCTAACATCTGTGGTTGGGAAAATGTTGGAATCCATTATTAAAGAAGCAGTAGCAGGATATAGAAACATCGAAAAATAGAAAATAGGTGCAGGAGTAGGCCATTCGGCACTTCGAGCCTGCACCAACCTTCAATAAGATCATGGATGATCATTCAGCTCAGTACCCCTTTCCTGCTTTCTCTCCATACCCCTTGATCCCTTTAGCTATCAGAGCCACGTCACCCTCTTGAACATATCTAACATCTGGCATCAACAACTCTGCGGCAGAGAATTCCACAGGTTAACAACTCTCTGAGCGAAGAAGTTTCTCCTCATCTCAGTCCTAAATGGCTTACCCCTTATCCCATATACTCCGACCCCTGGTTCTGGTCTTCCCCAACATCAGGACCTGTCCAGTCCCGTCAGAATTTTATATGTTTCTATGAGATCCCCTCTCAGTCTTCCAAACTCCAGTGATCTCTCGATCCCTTGATTCCCCGAGACTCGAAAAATCTATCTCACGCAGCCTTGAATATATTCAGAGACTCAGCATTCACAAGCATGTGGGGCAGAAAATTCCAAAGATTCATATCCCTCTGAGTGAAGAAATTCCTCCTCATCTCTGTCTTAAATGGCCGACCCCTTAACCTGAGACTGTGGCCCCTGGTTCGAGACACTCCAGCCCGGGGGAAACAACCTCTCAGCATCTACCTTGTCAATCCCCTTCAGAATATTGTGTGTTTCAATGAGATCACTTCTCATTCTTCTAAACTCTGGAGAGTATCGGCCCATTCTACACAATCTCTCAACTTAAGACAGTCCTCTCATCCCAGGAATCAATCTGGTGAACCTCTGTTGTACCACCTCCCAGGCAATTATTTCCTTCCTCAAATAAGGAGACCAAAACTGTGCACAGTACTCCAGGTGTGGTCTCACCAGGGCCCTGTACAATTGTAGCAAGACTTCCTTACTCTTGTACTGTGGGCTATATATTAGGTACTATGGGCCGAGTGCCCTGTTTTTTAGCTGTTTCGATGGTTGTATAAAAAGTTATTAAAATTGGCAGTTGCTCGGGAAATATATTTGTATTTCCTGCAGTGTACTCCTTACGCTTCAAGGGCTAGATTTTCCCCAAGCAGTTTTGTCGGCGCACTGACTTCAAGCGCACCGACTTTGCGCGCTGGAAACGGCGCGGGGAAAAACTCGCCCCATCCTGGCCGCTGTGTACAGTCCCCGGAGTCCTGGCGTGGCGTCGATGGTGAAGTGGGGGGCGGAGCCAAATGCCTGCGCTGAAAACACTGCTGACACCTTCGCACATGGGCAGTAGGGAGAGAAAACTTGGCACTCTGCCATTTTTAAACAGTGTCAAACCCGATGAAAAGCACAGCAGCTTCTCAGCTTCTCCGGTCGCTCGGCGGGCTCTCCCCCTGTCCCTCCCGATAAAACGCACAGCTCCAGCAGCTGCAACTTCTCCGGTCCACAAGCTCACACTTCTCCGGTGTGTAGAGGCAGTATTTCCCCTTCTCTCTTCCTCTTGTCTATATCCCTCGGCTTTGTTTTCTGGATTTATTCCCCCGGCCTCATTTTATGTGTTTAAAAGGGAACAAAAGATGAAGTGTGTGACACTCAGGAACAATTTCTCTCACTCAAATATATCTATTTAGTGAAGTGAAATAAAGAGCAATTGAAGAATAAGGGAGAAGCCACTGTCACCCTTTTGACAGGAGAATAAACTCGCCCATGGCTGTTCATCCACAGAAAGTTTAAACATAATCTTCCTGCACGGGATCCTTCCGCGCGGAAAGCAAACGTGATAACGGCTCCACTGCGGAAACCGCTCTGACCAGAAGTACAGCAGAGTGCAGCTGACCAGTGAATGCCTTCTGTGCTGATCGGGAATGTGTTGGCTCACCTTAAACAACTTTTGTCCCTCACTGACAGCTGTCAATCCTTCTCCTCCGCTGCCCTTTACACAAACATGTCACTGATCCCCACCCACCACCCCACATCCCCATCGTGTTATCTTCCATGTTAGCACAGTGGGGCCGCGGAGACACCTACTCTCTCCCCACGGTTAGTGAACTCAGTCAGTCTGTAAAATTAAAGGGGAACAAGTGTCCCTCAAAGGGCAGGGGAAGGGAGAGAGTCTGTAACCTGGGTTTAATTGTTTGTCAAAGGCTACCCGTCCTGTTGTGTATTTCCAGCAGTTTCCTACTTTCACAGGTGGAGATACCGGGGCTGGACAATGTTCCTTAAATACAATGAGGTCGGGATAAAAGTTCCTCACATACTCAGGGCAAATTAAATGATTGAAGTTCTACAATGGATTAATTAATGATGTTTAAATCAATGAATCTTCTTTTCCACATGAGATGCATGTAACTCTTTCTTCTAAGGTTTTAATTTTGATGGAAGTGCAATTTCCCTGGCCGGAAATCGACCCAGGGCCGCGGTGATGAGAGCGCCGAATCCTAATCACTGGACCACCAGGGAACGCTGCATTGCTGCATCGCTGCATCGTAATGCTTGGTGTCATTATTGTCCTTTTCAATCCACTTGTTTCACAACGAAACACTTCGTAACCGTGATCTGAATTTAACGCCACGTCATTCTTTGAAATCACCTTTAAATGATTGGGTAAAACCACTCCTTGTACCAGCGAAAAACAGCTTCGATTCCAGGTCATGGCGGTATCTTCTGTAACAGCTTTTTTCAATTCAAAACCTTATAAAATTGAAGACATGCAGCTAATAAGAAAAAATAAGAATTAATTAAATCACAGTTAAATAACCGATAACCTTTTTCAGGATGAAATAAATATTAATATAGCTACTGAGGGACAGTAGTATCTTTAATCATTCATTTTCTCTTTACATGTGATGAATTTTTATCCCGATCTCATTTACATTCTTTATGAGAAATTGTAAGTGTTTATGACTCAGTTGTAAAACCATTGATTGTGTGTGTGTCTATTCTTGATAGGAGGAGCACTTGAGACCGAAGTTCCAGTTCGATATATGCATCAATAGAATCAATTTTCACCAGTTCCTTTAAACCCAATAACATAATTTATTTTGATTGGAGTGGATGGAGAACATGATCCATGTAAAAAATTGTTATCGTTTTACTTGTGCTGAATGCTCATAAAAGTATTGGAGTGGGAACTCACTGGATAACAGCAAAGCTTGCAATGTTTGCGGAATATATTCGTGCAGCCAAAATGCACAATGACAACCCGGAACTGTGCGGCACCGAATCCTCGGGGAAAAACATTAAATGGCTTCGCCCGGAGATGGGTTTGGATTACCCACCTTTCAGTTACCAGCCGAATGCGCTAAACCATTGCGCCACAGATACACACTGCAAGACATGCAAAACCAGGGTGTCAGTCAGTTAAAGCTTCAGATTACTCCGACCGGGATCGAACTTATCCACTCTCAGTTGTACTTTTCCCAAGTAAATGGTGGGACATTCATTGTGGATGTGTGGAAGTAGTCTGGTCCCGCACACTGCAGACACTTCCATGTCACCACCAACAAGCTCTCCCACAACCGGTGTGATCTACCTTCCAGCCTTCCGGTGCATGTCTGTGACGAAGTATGGTTCAAAAGTTTTGGAATAGTTGGTTCCATGGTGTAATGGTGAGCCCTCTTGATTTTAAATCTAGCGATCTGAGTTTAAATCTCGGTGAAACATAAATTCTTGTTGTCCCAGCTGCTGAAAACTTGGGACAAACAAGTGAAAGACACCTGGTGCTGGTGGGCAGTTTTGTTGCCTTTTTAATTGATGCTTGATCTACAAGTCTAGTTGTCAAATTGTGTGCTCAACCGTCAGTTATCTGCTGCAAATCACCGGAGGACAAATCACTTTGTTGTCTAATGCTGCATTTGTCTGCACAATGTGTGCTGAGATTATCTGTGCAATATGCATTCCGCAGGATGAATAAAAGCAATGCTTTTTGAAATGCAGGCACTGCATGTTTTGCACTCGATAAAACGTTGCATTTTCTTTTCATTCATTTTACATTAATGCATTGCAATGCCAATGCACTTTTTACGTGGCAAGATCGATAATTAGCAGAGCGTAATGAAGACATCGCAAAGTTTCTGTTTAAAGAATGGACTCAGTCGAGAATATTTTGTGGATTTTATTTTTCTGAGACTATTTTCCCTGTGCTGGGGTCACCCTGCGCAGGTATGTGAAAAATCTGGTTTTGTTAAAACTCCAGAGACCGCTGGCAGTTCGCTCGGACAAAAGAGCTGTCAGTCATCCATTGACAAAAGAGCTGTCGGCCAGGAAGGGGGGCCACTGACAAAGCCACTCTAATTTGTAAAAGCCCTTCTCACCTCCATCTCAGAAGGAGACACAGAACAATGAACCCACCAGCCTGGCCAGCCAAGGAGGAGCTGGGTCTTTCCCAACACAAAGGCTCAGAGAGATGCCCAGACTAAGGGCCATCAGCCCAATGCATGGGTGGGATGGCCCATCACTGACTAAGTACCCGTGCTTAGAAACAAAGGGGTTTTAAAATTGGCGGGATAGATAGGTGTAGCAAGACTCCCAGAAAGACAGGGTCCTTTCCACTTTATTTTTAGCTTGGAGCTTGGTGTGAAGCTTGGAGCTTGCAGCTTGCAGCTTGTGTCCAGAGAGAGCCCTCTCTCCCTCTCGCTCTCGCTCCACCGATCGATGTACCAGAGGAAGGGGCCGCAGTACTGCAGAAGAAGCCACCGAGACTGAAGACCAGTCAGTGACTTCCCACAGCTGAGCTGAGCAAGGAAACGGGCTGCGTGTGGTGTGAACATGGTCGCGAGTGTCCCAAGCCAGTAACCAGATATCCCAGGCCAGCTGGGTAAGGGCTCAGGGTTTTCTCAGAAGTGAAGCTTTCCAGGGCTATTCTGGGGAGGGTAATTCATTGGTAGGGGTGGGGTTAGAATCCACCAGGGAATTACTGCGTGTTACTAGGTTCATTTCTGTACTGTATGTATGTTGTTTGTAACCGGGATTTTATTCTCCACAGAGACAGTGATTTCGTTTAGCAGTGCATGTTTTAGCCATTGTATGTTAGACCAAATAAATATACTACGATTTATCACTGAAGCATCCCTTTCCGTGACTCATTTAATTTACACTCTGAATAATAATTCCCGGATCTAGAACTTTCGTAACGTGGGGGCGATTCAAACCGTCCGTCTGGCAATTGGGCGAGGATCACAAACACTGACAATATTTACGAAAGGATATACTTGCTTTGGAGGCAGTTCAGAGAAGGTTCACTGGGTTGACTCCGGAGATGAGGGGGTTGACTTATGAGAAAAGGTTGAGTAGGTTGGGCCTCTACTCATTGGAATTCAGAAGAATGTGAGGTGATCTTATCGAAACGTATAAGATAATGAGGGAGCTTGATAAGGTGGATGCAGAGAGGATGGTTCCACTGATAGGGGAGACTAGAACTAGGGGGCATAATCTCAGAATAAGGGGCCGCCCATTTAAATCTGTGATGAGGAGGAATTTCTTCTCTCAGAGGGTTGTAAATCTGTTGAACTCACTGCATCAGAGAGCTGAGAAAGCCACGACATTTAATACATTTAAGACAGAGATAGCTTCTTAACTGATAAGGGAATAAGGCTTCTGTGGAACGGGCAGGGATGTGGACTTGAGTCCATGATCGGATCAGCCATGATCATATTAAATGGTGGAGCAGGCTCGAGGGGCCATATGGCCTACTCCTGCTCCTAGTTCTTAAGTTCTTATGTTCTGAATAGCGACACACAAAAAAATGCTTTGATCATGGTTGCACCTGATCTTCACGTTTGTCAAACAGTTGGCTCGTTGGTCTCGGGCTGTGATTCTCTCTTCGGAGTTGTTCATTGAAATTTACGAGGGGTCCCAGAGGAGCCCTGATATTGCTCGCATATTTTGAAATTGCATCGAACTTTTGCAAAGTAGGACTTGCATATCTGCAGCGCCTTTCAGGAACTCATGACGCCCCAAAGCGCTTTACAGCCATTGAGTTATGTTTGAAGTGTTGTAGTTTGGGGAAAGATGTGCCCAGATCACCAAACATGTACCTCAACTCTTTGCAAAGAGTTTGGTGCAAATGATCAGGCGTCTCAGGGACTTGGACTTTCTTTGAATAAGTTCTGCTTGTACCTGCATTCAAGCTTGAAACAGCAACTGGACTTCGATCTCACGGGACGTTTGGGGTTGATGTGCGTTGCTTTCAATCTTTGAAATTTCACCAAGCAAAGAAACGGTGAATCCAACTGTCCCTGTAAGCATTTAGTTCCCGTTTAATCACAGGAATATCCGCAGTCAGGAGCTGAAAAGGAATTCAAACCTAATACCGGCTTCGGGACAATCAGAATACTTCGTCACAGACAAGGCACCGGAAGGCTGGAAGGTAGATCACACCGGTTGCGGGAGAGCTGGTTGGTGGTGACATGGAAGTGTCTGCAGTGTGCGGGACCAGATTGCTTCCACGCATCCACAATGAATGTCCCTCCATTTATTTGGGAAAAGTACAACTGAGAGTGGACAAGTTCCATCCCGGTCGGAGCAATCTGAAGCTTTAACTGACTGACACCCTGGTTTTGGATGTCTTGCACCTTATACTTCCATCAGTCTCTGTGGCGCAATGGGTTAGCGCGTTCGGCTGTTAACCGAAAGGTTGGTGGTTCGAGCCCACCCAGGGACGAAGAGTTTAACTATTTTTCCCCGAGTATTCGGTGCCGCACAGTCCCAGGTTGTCATTGTGCGTTTTGGCTGCACGAATCTATTCTGCAAATGTTGCCAGCAGTGCTGTTATCCAATTAGTTCCCACTCCAATATTTTATGAGCATTCAGTTCAAGTAAAACGATAACAATTTTTTACATGGATCATGTTCCATCCAGCCCATTAGAAATAAATTATGTTATTGGGTTTAAAGAAACTGGTGGAAATTGATTCTATTGGTACATATATAGAACTGGAACTTCGGTCTCAAGTGCTCCTCCTATCAAGTATAGACACACACACAATCAATGGTTTTACAACTGA
The DNA here is from genome assembly GCF_044704955.1 of Pristiophorus japonicus. Classification (NCBI taxonomy): domain Eukaryota; kingdom Metazoa; phylum Chordata; class Chondrichthyes; family Pristiophoridae; genus Pristiophorus; species Pristiophorus japonicus. The sequence goes on from NW_027250777.1 coordinate 1,310,510, forward strand.
GTCATAAACACTTACAATTTTAAACCATTCTCATACAGCGTGTAAATGAGATAGGGATAAAACTTCATCACATGTAAAGAGAAAATGAATAATTGAGGATACCACTGTTCCTCAGTAATTATATTATTATTTATTTTATTCTGAAGAAGGTTATCGGCTAATTAACGGTGATTAAAAGAATTCTTACTTTTGCACGTTGGCTGCATGTCGTCAATTTTATCAGGTTTTGAATTTAAAAATGGGTTACAATGCTGGTTGAATACATGACCCCAAAGTCTTTTTGGGATCACAGGGTGAGTCTCTCTGGTGGTTTACGCTCTCTTGTAGAGCGCCTGAGTTGGGGCTCCGGTTGTTGGGCGCTGGCCTGTGTGTCTGCTGTTTGCGGTGCCTCAGGCCTATCCGGACTGCCCACAGTGACTGGGCTCTCCTCCCTTTGGTTCCAGTGTTCGGTCACCTGTGCTGGAGTGAACTCTGTATCGTGTTCTTCCTCTGCTTCTTCTATGGGGTTGCTGAACCTCCTTTTTGTTTGATCCACGTGTTTGCGGCAGATTTGTCCATTGGTTAGTTTAACTACCAGAAACCTATTGCCCTCTTTGGCAATCACAGTGCCTGTGAGCCATTTAGGCCCTGCAGTGTAGTTGTGGACAACAACAGGGTATTTACACCAATATATCGTGCCCCCGCATTCCTGTCATGGTAGTTATATTGTGATTGGCGCCTGCTCTCAACAATTTCTTTCATGGTGTGGTGTATAAGGGATAACGGGATTTGAGCATCCTTATCATGAGCAGCCCTGCGGGTGGAACCCCTGTGAGTGAGTGTGGTTGGGATCTATTGGACAACAGGAGGCGTGATAAGTGGCTTTGTAGGGAACCCCCTTGGATTCTGAGCATTCCCTGTTTGATTATCTGCACTTTTCGTTCTGCCTGGCCGTTTGAGGCTGGCTTGAACGGTGCCTTTCTGACATGGTTAATTCCATTGCCTGCCATGAAGTCCTGGAATTCAGTGCTTGTGAAGCACAGGCCATTGTCGCTGACCAAGATGTCCGCTAGACCGTGGGAGGCGAACATTGCCCGTAGACTTTCTACCGTGGCAGAGGATGTGCTTGAATTTAAAATGTCACACTCGATCCATTTGGAGTGAGCGTCTAATACAACCAAAAACATTTTTCCGATGAAAGGACCTGTGTAGTCATCATGGATTCGTGACCAAGGCTTGGCGGGCCATGGCCAGGGGCTAAGGGGGGCTTCCCTGGGCGCATTGCACAGCTGGGCACACGTGTTGTACCTGCGAACACAAACTTCCAGATCTGCATCTATCCCTGGCCACCAAATGTGTGACCTGGCAATTGCCTTCATCATGACAATGCCCGGATGCTCATTGTGGAGTTCTCTGATGAACACCTCTCTGCCCATCTGGGGCATGACTACACGGTTTCCCCACAGTCGGCAATCGGCCTGAATCGAGAGTTCATCCCTGCCCCTGTGAAATGGTTTAAATTCCTCAGGGCATGCCCTGTACGTGGCTGCCCAGTCCCCATGCAGGACACATTTCTTGACGAGAGACAAAAGCGGGTCTCGATTTGTCCAGACTTTAGTCTGACGGGCTGTCACGGGTGAGCCATCGCTTGCGAAAGCTTCAACAGCCATGACCATCTCAGCGGCATGCTCGGTAGCCCCCTCAGTGGTGGCTGGTGGGAGCCTGCTGAGTGCATCGGCGCATTTTTCAGTGCCCGGTCTGTGCCGAATTGTGTAGTCATAGGTGGCTAACGTGAGTGCCCACCTCTGTATGCGGACCGATGCGTCTGCATTTATGGCCTTGTTGTCGGCCAAAAGGGACGTGAGGGGTTTGTGATCTGTCTCCAGCTCAAATTTCCTGCCAAACAGGTACTGGTGCATTTTCTTTACCGAATATACACATGCGAGCGCCTCCTTTTCTATCATCCCGTAGCCCCTTTCTGCCTGGGACAGACTTCTGGAGGCATAAGCTACCGGCTGTAACTGACCCTTGGCATTGACCTGCTGCAACACACACCCGACACCATAGGACGACGCATCGCACTTTAACACAAGTTTCTTACATGGGTCATATCGCGTTAACAGAACAGATTGTTGGAACATAACAAATTGTGTGCTCTATTAAAAGCCCTTTCCTGGCTGTCCCCCCAGACCCATTCGCGACCTTTGCTTAGGAGCACGTGTAGCGGCTCTAGCAGCGTGCTCAATTTGGGAAGAAAGTTACCAAATAGTTGGGGAGCCCCAGGAACAAACGCAGCTCCGTCGTGTTGCGGGGTCTGTGTGCTCTCTGGATCGCTTCCGTCTTGGACGCAGGAGGGCTCATCCCTTCTACTCCCACCGTCATCCTCAGGAATTCTACCTCTGGAGCTAGGAAGATGCACTTCGCCTTTTTCAGTCGCAGCCCTACCCGGTCCAGTCTGCGTAGCACCTCCTCCAGGTTGTGGAGGTGTTCTTCAGTATCGTAACCCGTGATGAGGATGTCGTCCTGAAAAACCACCGTCCCTGAAATCGACTTGAGGAGGCTTTCCATATTTCATTGGAAGATCGCGGCGGCCGAGCGAATCCCGAACGGACATCTGTTGTACTCAAACAACCCTTGTATGTCGTGATGGTGGTCAGCTTCATCAACTCTCTCGCCAGCTCCTGGGTCATGTAAGCTGAGGTCACGTCCAATTTTGAAAAAAGTTTGCCACCGGATAGCATCGCAAAGAGATCCTCCACTCTCGGTAGCGGGTACTGGTCTTGGAGTGACACCCGATTGATGGTGGCCTTGTAATCACCATATATCCTGACCGACCCATCCGCCTTGAACACCGGTACAATCGGGCTCGCCCAGTCACTGAATTCGACTGGCAAAATGATACCTTCCCTCAGCAGGCGGTTCAATTCACCTTCTATCTTTTCCCACATCACGTACGGCACCGCTCTGGCCTTGTGGTGTCCTGGCCTGGCTTCCGGGTTTATGTGAATCACTACCTTGGCCTCCATGAAAGTGCCAATGCCGGGTAGAAATAATGAGTCAAATTTGTGCAGGATCTGTGAGCATGAAACTCGCTCCACAGAAGAAATAGCATTAACATAAACCCATTTCCAGTTCATGACAGCAAGCCAACTCCTCCCCAGTAGTGCGGCACCGTCCCCCGGGACAACCCAGAGTGGCAACCTGTTCTACGAATCTTTGTGGGTCACGATTGTCGTGGCAATGCCAAGAAGCAGAATGATCTCCTTGGTGTATGTCCGTTGCTGTGCGTCAATCGGTGATATTTTTGGCCCGACTGGCCTTGGACGCCCACAACTTTTCAAACTATTTGTTACCCATCAGGGACTGGCTAGCCCCCGTGTCTAGCTCCATTGATACTGGGATGCCACTGAGGAGCACTTTCATCATTATCGGTGGCGTCCTGGTGTATGAACTGTATACGTGCTCCACATGAACTCACTGAACTTCAGCTACCAGCGATTTCCCCCAGCGTTCAATTCTGCAATTTCTGTAGGTATTTTGCTCATCTCTGCAACCTCCGGCTGAGTTTGTGCCTCCATGCCTCCAACATGAGCTGTTGTTGGAAACAAAAGATCCCTTGCTAGTCAATCGTCCCTGACTACCCCTGTGACTGTCCTTGAGTGTGTCATTAACAGGTGTTGATGGCCCCATTACTGGCCACATTGTCCCTTGCAATGTTGTGAATCACCGTTCTGCTTGCCATTATCTCTGTCGAACTCCCCCTCTGGGTTCGACTACATGTTGGGGCATGCCCGATTGCCCTTGTCTGCCTGGAGAACTGTGTGCTGCTTCAACAATGTTGATTCTCTGTCCCAACCATTCCTTAACACAGTATCTCTCGTCTATACTGCTAGCGGCCATGCTCACGTGGTTTAAATCCCAGTTTCTCGTCGCCATTGATACATCCTTACTATACAGCAGAAATGCACACGAGGCCCAGGCTTGAGAGAAGGTCAGTCTGTGGCCTGTCCTTTATTCCTGAGCACTCAAGTGATGAAAGTGGGTGGAGCTTCCCCTTTTATACCTGAAGGTCCAGGTTAGAAGTGTCTCCCACAAGTTCACCCCCTAGTGGTCATTGTTCTCACAGTGTACAACTGAGGTCAGATTATATATGGGTTACAATGTTGGTTGAATACATGACAATAAGCACTTAAAATTTTAAACCATTCTCCTAAAATACAGTGTGTAAACGAGATAGGGATAAAAGTTCATCACATAGAAACATAGAAACATAGAAAATAGGTGCAGGAGCAGACCATTCAGCCCTTCTAGCCTGCACCACCATTCAACGAGTTCATGGCTGAACATGAAACTTCAGTACCCACTTCCTGCTTTCACGCCATACCCCTTGATCCCCCGAGTAGTAAGGACTTCATCTAACTCCCTTTTGAATATATTTAGTGAATTGGCCTCAACTACTTCCTGTGGTAGAGAATTCCACATGTTCACCACTCTCTGGGTGAAGAAGTTTCTCCTTATCTCGGTCCTAAATGGCTTACCCCTTATCCTTAGACTGTGACCCCTGGTTCTGGACTTCCCCAACATTGGGAACATTCTTCCTGCATCCAACCTGTCCAAACCCGTCAGAATTTTAAACGTTTCTATGAGGTCCCCTCTCACTCTTCTGAACTCCAGTGAATACAAGCCCAGTTGATCCAGTCTTTCTTGATAGGTCAGTCCCACCATCCCGGGAATCAGTCTGGTGAATCTTCGCTGCACTCCCTCAATAGCAAGTATGTCCTTCCTCAAGTTAGGAGACCAAAACTGTACACAATACTCCAGGTGTGGCGTCACCAAGGCCCTGTACAACTGTAGCAACACCTCCCTGCCCCTGTGCTCAAATCCTCTCGCTATGAAGGCCAACATGCCATTTGCTTTCTTAACCGCCTGCTGTACCTGCATGCCAACCTTCAATGACTGATGTACCATGACACCCAGGTCTCGTTGCACCTTCCCTTTTCCTAATCTGTCACCATTCAGATAATAGTCTGTCTCTCTGTTTTTACCACCAAAGTGGATAACCTCACATTTATCCACATTATACTTCATCTGCCACGCATTTGCCCACTCACCTAACCTATCCAAGTCACTCTGTAGCCTCATAGCATCCTCCTCGCAGCTCATACTGCCACCCAACTTAGTGTCATCCGCACATTTGGAGATACTACATTTAATCCCCTCGTCTAAATCATTAATGTACAATGTAAACAGCTGGGGCCCCAGAACAGAACCCTGCGGTACCCCACTAGTCACTGGCTGCCATTCCGAAAAGTACCCATTTAATCCTACTCTTTGCTTCCTGTCTGACAACCAGTTCTCAATCCACGTCAGCACACTACCCCCAATCCCATGTGCTTTAACTTTGCACATTAATCTCCAGTGTGGGACCTTGTCGAAAGCCTTCTGAAAGTCCAAATATACCACATCAACTGGTACTCCTTTGTCCACTTTATTGGAAACATCCTCAAAAAATTCCAGAAGATTTGTCAAGCATGATCTCCTTTTCACAAATCCATGCTGACTTGGACCAATCATGTCACCATTTTCCAAATGCGCTGCTATGACATCCTTAATAATTGATTCCATCATTTTACCCACTACTGAGGTCAGGCTGACCGGTCTATAATTCCCTGCTTTCTCTCTCCCTCCTTTTTTAAAAAGTGGGGTTAGATTGGCTACCCTCCACTCGATAGGAACTGATCCAGAATCAATGGAATGTTGGAAAATGACTGTCAATGCATCCGCTATTTCCAAGGCCACCTCCTTAAGTACTCTGGGATGCAGTCCATCAGGCCCTGGGGATGTATCGGCCTTCAATCCCATCAATTTCCCCAACACAATTTCCCGACTAATAAAGATTTCCCTCAGTTCCTCCTCCTTAATAGACCCTCTGACCACTTTTATATCCGGAAGGTTGTTTGTGTCCTCCTTAGTGAATACTGAACCAAAGTACTTGTTCAATTGGTCTGCCATTTCTTTGTTCCCCGTTATGACTTCCCCTGATTCTGACTGCAGGGGACCTACGTTTGTCTTTACTGACCTCTTGCTCTTTACACACCTATATGTAAAGAGAAAATTAATGATTGAAGCTAGTAAAAGATCCTCTCGGAATAAGTGATCACAGTATGGTTGAATTTGAAATACAGATTGAGGGTGAGGAAGTAGTGTCTCAAACGAGTGTACTATGCCGAAACAAAGGGGACTATAGTGGGATGAGGGCAGAGTTGGCTAAAGTAGACTGGAAACACAGACTAAACGGTGGCACAATTGAGGAACAGTGGAGCACTTTTAAGGAGCTCTTTCATAGTGCTCAACAAAAATATATTCCAGTGAAAAAGAAGGGCGGTAAGAGAAGGGATAACCAGCCGTGGATAACCAAGGAAATAAAGGAGAGTATTAAAAAATTAAAAACCAATGCGTATAAGGTGGCCAAGGTTAGTGGGAAAATAGAAGATTGGGAAAATTTTAAACGACAGCAAAGAATGACTAAGAAAGCAATAAAGAAATGAAAGATAGATTCCGAAGGTAAACTTGTGCAAAGCATAGAAACGGATAGTTAAAGCTTTTACCGATATGTAAAACGGAAAAGAGTGACTAAAGTAAATGTTGGTCCCTTAGAAGATGAGAAGGGGGATTTAATAATGGGAATCTATATGGGTGGAGCTGCAGAATACCAAAGGGCAAAAAACGTTAGTGGGAGTTGTGTACAGACCTCCAAACAGTAGTAGTGATGTTGGGGAGGGCATCAAACATGAAATTAGAGGTGCGTGCAATAAAGGTGCAGCAGTTATAATGGGTGACTTTAATATGCACATAGACTGGATTAACCAAACTGGAAGTAATACGGTGGAGGAGGATTTCCTGGAGTGCACAAGGGATGGTTTTTCAGACCAATATGTCGAGGAACCAACTCGGGGGGAGGCCATCTTAGACTGGGTGTTGTGTAATGAGAGAGGATTAATTAGCAATTCTCATTGTGCGAGGCCCCTTGGGGAAGAGTGACCATAATATGGTGGAATTCTGGATTAGGATGGAGAATGAAACAGCTAATTCAGAGACCATGGTCCAGAACTTAAAGAAGGGTAACTTTGAAGGAATGAGGCGTGAATTGGCTTGGATAGATTGGCGAATGATACTGAAGGGGTTGACTGTGGATGGGCAATGGCAGACATTTAGAGACCGCATGGATGAACTACAACAATGTACATTCCTGTCTGGCGTAAAAATAAAAAAGGGAAGGTGGCTCAACCGTGGCTATCAAGGGAAATCAGGAATAGCATTAAAGCCAAGGAAGTGGCATACAAATTGGCCAGAAATAGCAGCGAACCCAGGGACTGGGAGAAATTTAGAACTCAGCAGAGGAGGACAAAGGGTTTGATTAGGGCAGAGAAAATGGAGCACGAGAAGAAGCTTGCAGGGAACATTAAGACGGATTGCAAAAGTTTCAATAGATATGTAAAGAGAAAAAGGTGAGTAAAGACAAACGTAGGTCCCTGCAGTCAGAATCAGGGGACGTCATAACGGGGAACAAAGAAATGGCGGACCAATTGAACAAGTACTTTGGTTCGGTATTCACTGAGGAGGACACAAACAACCTTCCGGATATAAAAGGGGTCGGAGGGTCTAGTAAGGAGGAGGAACTGAGGGACATCCTTATGAGTCGGGAAATTGTGTTGGGGAAATTGATGGGATTGAAGGCCGATAAATCCCCAGGGCCTGATGCACTGCATCCCAGACTACTTAAGGAGGTGACCTTGGAAATAGTGGATGCATTGACAGTCATTTTCCAACATTCCATTGACTCTGGAACAGTTCCTATGGAGTGGAGGGTAGCCAATGTAACACCACTTTTTAAAAAAGGAGGGAGAGAGAAAACAGGGAATTATAGACCGGTCAGCCTGAAATCGGTACTTGATAAAATGATGGAATCAATTATTAAGGATGTCATAGCAGTGCATTTGGAAAGAGGTAATATGATAGGTCCAAGTCAGCATGGATTTATGAACGGGAAATCATGCTTGACAAATCTTCTGTAATTTTTTGAGGATGTTTCCAGTAGAGTGGACAAGGGAGAGCCAGTTGATGTGGTATATTTGGACTTTCAGAAGGCTTTCGACAAGGTCCCACACAAGAGATTAATGTGCAAAGTTAAAGCACATGGGATTGGGGGTAGTGTGCTGACATGGATTGAGAACTGGTTGTCAGACAGGAAGCAAAGAGTAGGAGTAAATGGGGACATTTCAGAATGGCAGGCAGTGACTAGTGGGGTACCGCAAGGTTCTGTGCTGGGGCCCCAGCTGTTTACACTGTACATTAATGATTTAGACGAGGGGATTAAATGTAGTATCTCCAAATGTGCGGATGACACTAAGTTGGGTGGCAGTGTGAGCTGCGAGGAGGATGCTATGAGGCTGCAGAGCGACTTGGATAGGTTACGTGAGTGGGCAAATGCATGGCAGATGAAGTATAATGTGGATAAATGTGAGGTTATCCACTTTGGTGGTAAAAACAGAGAGACAGACTATTATCTGAATGGTGACAGATTAGGAAAAGGGGAGATGCAAAGAGACCTGGGTGTCATGGTACATCAGTCATTGAAGGTTGGCATGCAGGTACAGCAGGCGGTTAAGAAAGCAAATGGCATGTTGGCCTTCATAGCGAGGGGATTTGAGTACAGGGGCAGGGACGTGTTGCTACAATTGTACAGGGCCTTGGTGAGGCCACAACTGGAGTATTGTGTACAGTTTTGGTCTCCTAACCTGAGGAAGGACATTCTTGCTATTGAGGGAGTGCAGCGAAGGTTCACCAGACTGATTCCCGGGATGGCGGGACTGACCTATCAAGAAAGATTGGATCAACTGGGCTTGTATTCACTGGAGTTCAGAAGAATGAGAGGGGACCTCATAGAAACGTTTAAAATTCTGACGGGGTTAGACAGGTTAGATGCAGGAAGAATCTTCCCAAGGTTGGGGAAGTCCAGAACCAGGGGACACAGTCTAAGGATAAGGGGGAAGCCAATTAGGACCGAGATGAGGAGGAATTTCTTCACCCAGAGAGTGGTGAACCTGTGGAATTCTCTACCACAGAAAGTTGTTGAGGCCAATTCACTGAATATATTCAAAAAGGAGTTAGATGAAGTCCTTACTACTAGGGGAATCAAGGCGTATGGTGAGAAAGCAGGAATGGGGTACTGAAGTTACATGTTCAGCCATGAACTCATTGAATGGTGGTGCAGGCTAGAAGGGCCGAATGGCCTACTCCTGCACCTATTTTATATGTTTGTATGTTTCTAAATGTGGAAATGGCTGAGACCTTAAACAATTATTTTGCTTCGGTCTTCACAATGGAAGACACAGAAACCATGCCAGAAATTGCTGGACAAAGGAATGTGGGAAGAGAGGACCTTGAAACAATCACTATCACTAGGGGGTAGTGCTGGACAGGCTAATGGGACTCAAGGTAGACAAGTCCCCTGGTCCTGATGAAATGCCAGGGTATTAAAAGAGATGGCGGATGTTATAGCAATTGCATTCGTTATAATCTACCAAAATTCTCTGTACTCTGCGGAGGTACCAGCGGATTGGAAAGCAGCTAATGTAACGCCTCTGTTTAAAAAAGGGGGCAGACAAAAGGCAGATAACTATAGGCTGCTTAGTTTAACATCTGTAGTAGGGAAAATGCTTGAAACTATCATGAAGGAAGAAATAGTGGGACATCAAGATAGGAATAGTGCAATCAAGCAGACGCAGCATGGATTCATGAAGGGGAAATCATGTTTAACTAATTTATTGGAATTCTTTGAGGATATGACGAGCATGTTGGATAGAGGTGTACCGATGGATGTGGTGTATTTAGATTTTCAAAAGGCATTCGATAAGGTACCACACAAAAGGTTACTGCAGAAGATAAAGATAGGCGGAGTCAGTGGAAATGTATTAGCATGGATAGAGAATTGGCTAGCTAACAGAAAGCAGAGAGTCGGGATAAATGGGCCCTTTTCGGGTTGGAAATCGGTGGTTAGTGGTGTGCCACAGGGCTCGGTGCTGGGACCACAACTGTTCACAATATACATAGATGACCTGGAAGAGGGGACAGAGTGTAGTGCAACAAAATTTGCAGATGACACAAAGATTAGTGGGAAAGCAGGTTGTGTAGAGGACAGAGAGGCTGCAAAGAGATTTAGATAGGTTAAATGAATGGGCTAATGTTTGGCAGATGGAATACAATGTCGGAAAGTGTGAGGTCATCCACCTTGGGAAAAAAAAACAGTAAAAAGGGAATATTATTTGAATGGGGAGAAATTGCAACATACTGCGGTGCAGAGGGACATGGGGATCCTAGTGCATGAATCCCAAAAAGTTAGTTTGCAGATGCAACAGGTAATCAGGAAGGCGAATGGAATGTTGGCCTTCATTGCGAGAGGCATGGAGTACAAAAGCAGGGAGGTCCTGCTGCAACTGTATAGGGTATTGGTGAGGCCGCACCTGGAGTACTGCGTGCAGTTTTGGTCACCTTACTTAAGGAAGGATATACTAGCTTTGGATGGGGTACAGAGACAATTCACTCGGCTGATTCCGGAGTTGAGTGGGTTACCTTATGATGATAGATTGAGTAGACTGGGTCTTGACTCGTTGGAGTTCAGAAGGATGAGGGGTGATCTTGTAGAAACATTTAAAATAATGAAAAGGATAGACAAGATAGAGGCAGAGAGATTGTTTCCACTGGTCGGGGAGACTAGAACTTGGGGGCACAGCCTCGAAATGCGGGGGAGCCAATTTAAAACCAAGTTGAGAAGGAATTCCTTCTCCCAGAGGGTTGTGAATCTGTGGAATTCTCTGCCCAAGGAAGCAGTTGCGGCTAGCGCATTGAATGTATTCAAGTCACAGATCGATAGTTTTTTAACCAATAAGGGAATTAAGGGTTATGAGGAGCGGGCGGATAAGTGGAGCTGAGTCCACGGCCAGATCAGCCATGATCTTGTTGAATGGCGGAGCAGGCTCGAGGGGCTAGATGGCCGACTCCTGTTCCTAATTGTTATGTTCTTATGTTCTTATGTACCAGTATCCCTCAGTAACCATATTATCATTTCTTTAATTCTGCAAAAGAAAGTTATCGGTTCATTGAACATGATTAAATGAATTAATTTTTTCACATTAGCTGCATGTTGACATTTATATAGGGCTATTAGTTTGAAAACTGTGTTGTAAATATTATCTCCCTGACCAAGAATCGAACCTATGTTGCGGTGGTACAAGGGGTGGATTCAGTGAATCATTTGAATGTGATTTCAAGTGGCGTTTACTGTATTGTATGTAGTCACCTTTAGTAATGACTCCACGAGGCAATGTATGATACTTAAACTGTGGAGACCTGTAGTCATTTATTTGAAGCTCCTCGAGTGAGGACACCAAGCTGTGAGCTGCTTTACATACTGGGTTGCAGGTAACCTTTCGGTCTCAAGCAGCAGCATCCTCTGGTGTAGGTAAGGTGTGTACAGTGTAAGAGTACATTCAGTGTTGCATAGCAGTGTTACAGACATCACACATACACAACAGTTACAATCTTTTTCGGTGTGAATCAAGTGAACTGAAAATGACAATAATATCATGAACTATAATGATGCAGCAGTAAAACGGTCTGTCGGTCCCTGGTTGTCGAGTGGTAAGGATTCAATACTCTCAACGTTGTGTCCTGGATTCAATTCCCACCCTGGGAAGTTGTACTTTTAATTCAAAACCTTATAAAAAAAAGAGTTCATTTATTTTACAGATCTATATGCAAATCATGTATAAAAAATAAGAATCATTGACTTGAACATCATTAATTAATACAAAAATTATTTTGTAAAACTTTTTCCATTTATTTTGCCATGAGCATGTGAGGAACTTTTATCCCGATCTCATTGGGTTTAATTGTGGTACAAATGACGAACCGGGGGCTGGTTTCAGGAAAGGTTTACGTAGTGTAGCCGTTATCATGTTCACCTCCCACATGAAATGTCCCTGGTTTGAGCCTGGGCGCGTGCTTTATTTTAGAATATATTTGCTGTGAAATACATTGAACAAAAGTAGCCCCAGGTTCCGTGTCTTATGAGCAATGAACATTTTAAACCAATCTCCTAAAATACAGGGTGAGTAAAGTCAGATTTATGGTTTGAGTCGGCACAACTAGAGCTTTCTGATCCAGAAGATTCGGGGGGTGCGTTAATTTGGGAGTTTGACGACTGTGAAAGGAACATTTTTGACTTGTGCAGCTTCGGTCAGAGAAATGTTTGTGAATAGATTTTTTCACAGAAAGGGATTCAGAATTACACCTTCTGGCTTAACACTTCTCTCTGGGCACTAAGTTTAGCAGTGATTTCTGTAGTGGAGTGGTTATCATGTTTGTCTCACACACGAAAAGACCCCGGTTCGAGCCTGGGCAGAAACATCACTTTCGAATATATTTGCTGTGAAATAAATTGAAAAAAGTACCCCACGTTCCTTGACTTCTGAGCAATGAACATTTGAAACCAATTTCAAAAATTCAGAGTGTGTTAAGTCAGATAGGGTGTAAAATATCATCTATGATGAAAGCGCCTGAAATTATTACAGTTCAGTTATTGAAGTATTGACTGTAAGTCTGCAAAACAATCCAGGTGGGAATATTGGCCCAAAAATTCCGGTTGGAGGCTTCCCGCGGACAATTCCTTTCCGATCGGTGATGTTTTAATCACCCCACCTCCCACAGAGTTTAGTGAATTGCATGTAATTATTTGAAAAAAGTTTGAATTAAAAAGTTACTTTCCGAACTCGGGCTCCCTCTGTGAATGCCTAACCACGAAACGAGCAGGATACACATTCAATAATTTAATTCCAGACTTCATATTTTCTTTGCTTTTTCACAATAACCTGATCTATGCTCCAAAATCTGTCTCACCGTTTCCCCGGTGTCAGTCAGAGAAGCACATGGGACTGAATCAGTGACTTTGCTTTTTCGACCTGACTTCTGAAGCGCCGCACGGTCCCACTCCGACAATCAATGAACTGTTGGGACGTTAGTGTATCCAGGCTGTGGGTGGCCACCCCGAGCGCAGCAGAGGAGTTTCTGCATTAGTTCTGGGTAGAGGCAGTATTTCCCCTTCTCTCTTCCTCTTCTCTACATCCCTCGGCTTTGTTTTCTGGATTTATTCCCCCGGCCTCTTTTTATGTGTTTAAAAGGGAACAAACGATGAAGTGTGCGACACTCTGGAACAATTTCTCTCACTCAAATATATCTATTTAGTGAAGTGAAATAAAGAGCAATTAAAGAATAAGGGAAAAACCACTGTCGCTCTTTTGACAGGAGAATAAACTCGCCCATGACTGTTCATCCACAGCAAGTTTAAACATAATCTTCCTGCACGGGATCCTTTCACGTGGAAAGCAAATGTGATAAGGCTCCACTGCGGAAACCGCTCTGACCAGAAGTACAGCAGAGGGCAGCTGACCAGTGAATGCCTTCTGTGCTGATCGGGAATGTGTTGGCTCACATTAAACAACTTCTGTCCCTCACTGACAGCTGTCAATCCTTCTCCTCCGCTGCCCTTTACACAAACATGTCACTGATCCCCACCCACCACCCCACATCCCCATCGTGTTATCTTCCATGTTAGCACAGTGGGGCCGCGGAGGCACCTACTCTTTCCCCGCGGTTAGTGAACTCAGTCAGTCTGTAAAATTAAAGGGGAACAAGTGTCCCGCAAAGGACACGGGAAAGAAGAGAGTCTGTAACCTGGGTTTAATTGTTTGTCAAAGGCTACCCGTCCTGTTGTGTATTTCCAGCAGTTTCCTACTTTCACAGGTGGAGATACCGGGGCTGGACCATGCTCCTAAAATACAATGAGGTCGGGATAAAAGTTCCTCACAAACTCAGGGCAAATTAAATGATATGAAGTTCTACAATGGATTAATTAATTATGTTTAAATCAATGAATCTTTTTTTCCACATGAGATGCATGTAACTCTTTCTTCGAAGGTTTTAATTTTGATGGAAGTGCAATTTCCCTGGCCGGAAATCGACCCAGGGCCGCGGTGGTGAGAGCGCCGAATCCTAATCACTGGACCACCAGGGAACGCTGCATTGCTGCATCGCTGCATCGTAATGCTTGGTGTCATTATTGTCCTTTTCAATCCACTTGTTTCACACCGAAACACATCGTAACCTTGATCTGAATTTAACTTCACGTGATTCTTTCAAATCACCTTTAAATGATTGGGTAAAACCACTCCTTCTGCCACCGAAAAACAGCTTCGATTCCAGGTCAGGGCGGTAACTTCTGTAACAGCTTTTTTCAATTCAAAACCTTATAAAATTGACGACATGCAGCTAATATGAAAAAATAAGAATTCATTTAATCACCGTTAAATAACCGATAACCTTTTTCAGGATGAAATTAATAATAATATAGTTACTGAGGGACAGTAGTATCTTTAATCATTCATTTTCTCTTTACATGTGATGAATTTTTATCCCTATCTCATTTACATTCTTTATGAGAAATTGTAAGTGTTTATGACTCAGTTGTAAAACCATTGATTGTGTGTGTGTCTATTCTTGATAGGAGGAGCACTTGAGACCGAAGTTCCAGTTCGATATATGCATCAATAGAATCAATTTTCACCAGTTCCTTTAAACTCAATAACATAATTTATTTAGATTGGACTGGATGGAGGAACATGATCCATGTAAAAAATTGTTATCGTTTTACTTGTGCTGAATGTTCATAAAAGTATTGGAGTGGGAACTCACTGGATAACAGCAAAGCTTGCAATGTTTGCGGAATATATTCGTGCAGCCAAAATGCACAATGACAACCCGGAACTGTGCGGCACCGAATCCTCGGGGAAAAACATTAAAAGGCTTCGCCCGGAGATGGGTTTGGATTACCCACCTTTCAGTTACCAGCCGAATGAGCTAAACCATTGCGCCAAAGATACACACTGCAAGACATGCAAAACCAGGGTGTCAGTCAGTTAAAGCTTCAGATTGCTCCGACCGGGATCGAACTTATCCACTCTCAGTTGTACTTTTCCCAAGTAAATGGTGGGACATTCATTGTGGATGTGTGGAAGTAGTCTGGTCCCGCACACTGCAGACACTTCCATGTCACCACCAACAAGCTCTCCCACAACCGGTGTGATCTAACTTCCAGCCTTCCGGTGCCTTGTTTGTGACGAAGTATGGTTCAAATGTTTTGGAATAGTTGGTTCCATGGTGTAATGGTGAGCCCTCTTGACTTTAAATCTAGTGATTTGAGTTCAAATCTCAGTAAAACCTAAATTCTTGTTGTCCCAGCTGCTGAAAATTTGGGACAAACAAGTGAAAGACACCTGGTGCTGGTGGGCAGTTTTGTTGCCTTTTTCATTGATGCTTGATCTACAAGTCTAGTTGTCAAATTGTGTGCTCAATCGTCAGTTATCTGCTACAAATCAGCGGAGGACAAATCACTTTGTTGTCGAATGCTGCCTTTGCCAGCACAATGTGTGCTGAGATTATCTGTGCAATATGCATTCCGCAGGATGAATAAAAGCAATGCTTTTTGAAATGCAGGCACTGCATGTTTTGCACTCGACAAAACGTTGCATTTTCTTTTCATTAATTTTACATTAATGCATTGCAATGCCAATGCACTTTTTACGTGGCAAGATCGATAATTAGCAGAGCAGAATGAAGAGATCACAAAGTTTCTGTTTAAAGAATGGACTCAGTCGAGAATATTTTGTGGATTTTATTTTTCTGAGACTATTTTCCCTGTGCTGGGGACACCCTGCGCAGATATGTAAAAAAGCTGGTTTTGTTAAAACTCCAGAGACCGCATGGCAGTTAGCTGGGACAAAAGACCTGTCAGTCATCCATTGACAAAAGAGCTGTCAGCCAGGAAGTGGGGCCACTGACAAAGCCACTCTAATTTGTAAAAGCACTTCTCACCTCCATCTCAGAAGGAGACACAGAACAATGAACCCACCAGCCTGGCCAGCCAAGGAGGAGCTGGGGCTTTCCCAACACAAAGGCTCAGAGAGATGCCCAGACTAAGGGCCATCAGCCCAATGCATGGGTGGGATGGCCCATCACTGACTAAGTACCCGTGCTTCGAAACAAAGGGGTTTTAAAGATTGGCGGGAAAGATAGGGGTAGCAAGACTCCCAGAAAGACAGGGTCCTTTCCACTTTATTTTTAGCTTGGAGCTTGGTGTGAAGCTTGGAGCTTGCAGCTTGCAGCTTGTGTCGAGAGAGAGCCCCCTCTCCCTCTCGCTCTCGCTCCACCGATCGATGTACCAGAGGAAGGGGCCGCAGTACTGCAGAAGAAGCCACCGAGACTGAAGACCAGGCAGTGACTTCCCACAGCTGAGCTGAGCAAGAAAACGGGCTGCGTGTGGTGGTGAACATGGTCGCGAGTGTCCCAAGCCAGTAACCAGATATCCCAGGCCAGCTGGATAAGGGCTCAGGGTTTTCTCAGAAGTGAAGCTTTTCAGGGCTATTCTGGGGAGGGTAATTCATTGGTAGGGGTGGGGTTAAAATCCACCAGGGAATTACTGCGTGTTACTAGGTTCATTTCTGTACTGTATGTATATTGTTTGTAACCGGGATTTTATTCTCCACAGAGACAGTGATTTCGTTTAGCAGTGCATGTTTTAGACAGTGTATGTTAGACCAAATAAATATACTACGATTTATCACTGAAGCATCCCTTTCCATGACTCATTTAATTTACACTCTGAATAATAATTCCCGGATCTAGAACTTTCGTAAGGTGGGGGCGATTCAAACCGTCCGTCTTGCAATTGGGCGAGGATCACAAACACTTACAATATTTACTAAAGGATATACTTGCTTTGGAGGCAGTTCAGAAAAGGTTCACTGGGTTGACTCTGGAGATGAGCGGTCGACTTATGAGAAAAGGTTGAGTAGGTTGGGCCTCTACTCATTGGAATTCAGAAGAATGAGAGGTGATCTTATCGAAATGTATAAGGTAATGAGGGAGCTTGATAAGGTGGATGCAGAGAGGATGGTTCCACTGATAGGGGAGACTAGAACTTGGGGGCATAATCTCAGAATAAGGGGCCGCCCATTTAAATCTGTGATGAGGAGGAATTTCTTCTGTCAGAGGGTTGTAAATCTGTCAAACTCACTGCCTCAGAGAGCTGAGAAAGCCACGACATTAAATAAGTTTAAGACAGAGATAGCTTCTTCAATGATAAGGGAATAAGGCTTATGGGGAACGGGCAGGGATGTGGACTTGAGTCCATGATCGGATCAGCCATGATCATATTAAATGGCGGAGCAGGCTCGAGGGGCCATACGGCCTACTCCAGCTCCTCCTTCTTAAGTTCTTATGTTCTGAATAGCGACACACAAAAAAATGCTTTGATCATGGTTACACCTTATCTTCACGTTTGTCAAACATTTGGCTCGTTGGTCTCGGGCTGTGATTTCCCTTTGGAGTTGTTCATTGAAATTTACGAGGGGTCCCAGAGGAGCCCTGATATTGCTCGCATATTTTGAAATTGCATCGAACTTTTGCAAAGAATGACTTGCATATCTGCAGCGCTTTTCAGGAACTCATGAAGCCCCAAAGCGATTTATAGCCATTGAGTTCTGTTTGAAGTGTTGTAGTTTGGGGAAAGATGTGCCCAGATCACCAAACATGAACCTCAACTCTTTGCAAAGAGTTTGGTGCAAATAATCAGGCATCTCAGGGACTTGGACTTTCTTTGAATAAGTTCTGCTTGTACCTGCATTCAAGCTTGAAACAGCAACTGGGCTTCCATCTCACGGGAGGTTTGGGGTTGATGTGTGTCGCTTTCAATCTTTGAAATTTCACCAAGCAAAGAAACGGTGAATCCAACTGTCCCTGTCTGCATTTAGTTCCCGTTGAATCACAGGAATATCCGCAGTCAGGAGCTGAAAAGAAATTCAAACCTAATACCGGCTTCGAGACAATCAGAATACTTTGTCACAGACAAGGCACTGGAAGGCTGGAAGGTAATTCACACCGGTTGTGGGAGAGCTGGTTGGTGGTGACATGGAAGTGTCTGCAGTGTGCGGAACCAGACTGCTTCCACGCATCCACAATGAATGTCCCTCCATTTATTTGGGAAAAGTACAACTGAGAGTGGACAAGTTCCATACCGGTCAGAGCAATCTGAAGCTTTAACTGACTGACACCCTGGTTTTGGATGTCTTGCACCTTATATGTCCATCAGTCTCTGTGGCGCAATGGGTTAGCGCGTTCGGCTGTTAACCGAAAGGTTGGTGGTTCGAGCCCACCCCGGGACGAAGTATTTAACTGTTTTTCCCCGAGTATTCGGTACCGCACAGTCCCAGGTTGTCATTGTGCGTTTTGGCTGCACGAATCTATTCCGCAAATGTTGCCAGCAGTGCTGTTATCCAATTAGTTCCCACTCCAATATTTTATGAGCATTCAGTTCAAGTAAAACGATAACAATTTTTTACATGGATCATGTTCCTCCATCCAGCCCATTAGAAATAAATTATGTTATTGGGTTTAAAGAAACTGGTGGAAATTGATTCTATTGATACATATATAGAACTGGAACTGCGGTCTCAAGTGCTCCTCCTATCAAGAATAGACACACACACAATCAATGGTTTTACAACTGAGTCATAAACACTTACAATTTTAAACAATTCTCATACAGCGTGTAAATGAGATAGGGATAAAACGTCATCACATGTAAAGAGAAAATGAATGATTGAAGATACCACTATTCCTCAGTAATTATATTATTATTTATTTCATTCTGAAGAAGGTTATCGGCTAATTAATGGTGATTAAAAGAATTCTTACTTTTGCACGTTGGCGGCATGTCATCCAATTTTATCAGGTTTTAAATTTAAAAATGGGTTACAATGCTGGTTGAATACATGACCCCAAAGTCTTTTTGGGATCACAGGTTGAGTCTCTCTGGTGGTTTACGCTCTCTTGTAGAGCGCCTGAGTTGCGGCTCCGGTTGTTGTGCGCCGGCCTGTGTGTCTGCTGTTTGCGGTGCCTCAGGACTATCCGGACTGCCCACAGTGACTGGGCGCTCCTCCCTTTGGTTCCGGTGTTCGGTCACCTGTGCTCGAGTGAACTCTATATCATGTTCTTCCTCTGCTTCTTCTTTGGGGTTGCTGAACCTCCTTTTTGTTTGATCCACGTGTTTGCGGCAGATTTGTCCATTGGTAAGTTTAACGACCAGAGTCCTATTGCCCTCTTTGGCAATCACAGTGCCTGCGAGCCATTTAGGCCCTGCAGTGTAGTTGTGGATAACAACAGGGTCGTTTACACCAATATATCGTGCCCTCGCATTCCTGTCATGGTCGTTATATTGTGATTGGCGCCTGCTCTCAACAATTTCTTTCATGGTGGGGAGTATAAGGGATAACAGGTTTTGAGTGTCCTCATCATTAGCAGCCCTGCGAGTGGAACCCCTGTGAGCGAGTGTGGTCGAGATCTATTGGCCAACAGGAGGCGTGATAAGTGGCTTTGTAGGGAACCCCCTTGGATTCTGAGCATCCCCTGTTTGATTATCTGCACTTTTCGTTCTGCCTGGCCGTTTGAGGCTGGCTTGAACGGTGCCTTTCTGACATGGTTAATTCCATTGCCTGCCATGAAGTCCTGGAATTCAGTGCTTGTGAAGCACGGGCCATTGTCGCTGACCAAGATGTCCGGTAGACCGTGGGCGGCGAACATTGCCCGTAGACTTTCTACCGTGGCAGAGGATGTGCTTGAATTTAAAATGTCACACTCGATCCATTTGGAGTGGGCGTCTACTACAACCAAAAACATTTTTCCGATGAAAGGACCTGCGTAGTCATCATGGATGCGTGACCAAGGCTTGGCGGGCCATGGCCAGGGGCTAAGGGGGGCTTCCCTGGGCGCATTGCCCAGCTGGGCACACGTGTTGCACCTGCGAACACAAACTTCCAGATCTGCATCTATCCCTGGCCACCAAACGTGTGACCTGGCAATTGCCTTCATCATGACAATGCCCGGATGCTCATTGTGGAGTTCTCTGATGAACACCTCTCTGCCCATCTGGGGCATGACTACACGGTTTCCCCACAGTAGGCAATCGGCCTGAATCGAGAGTTCATCCCTGCCCCCGTGAAATGGTTTAAATTCCTCAGGGCATGCCCTGTACGTGGCTGCCCAGTCCCCATGCAGGACACATTTCTTGACTAGAGACAATAGCGGGTCTCTATTTGTCCAGACATTAATCTGACCGGCTGTCACAGGTGAGCCTTCACTTGCGAAAGCTTCAACAGCCATGACCATCTCAGCGGCATGCTTGGTAGCCCGCTCAGTGGTGTCTAGTGGAAGCCTGCTGAGTGCATCGGCGCAGTTTTCAGTGCCCGGTCTGTGCCGAATTGTGTCGTCATTGGTGGCTGACGTGAGTGCCCACCTCTGTATGCGGACCGATGCGTTTGCATTTATGGCCTTGTTGTCGGCCAAAAGGGATGTGAGGGGTTTGTGATCTGTCTCCAGCTCAAATTTCCTGCCAAACAGGTACTGGTGCATTATCTTTACCGAATATACACATGCGAGCGCCTCCTTTTCAATCATCCCGTAGCCCCTTTCTGCCTGGGACAGACTTCTGGAGGCATAAGCTACCGGCTGTAACTGACCCTTGGCATTGACATGCTGCAACACACACCCGACACCATAGGACGACGCATCGCTCGTTAACACAAGTTTCTTACATGGGTCATATCGCGTTAACAGATTGTTGGAACATAACAAATTGTGTGCTCTATTAAAAGCCCTTTCCTGGCTGTCCCCCCAGACCCATTCGCGACCTTTGCTTCGGAGCACGTGTAGCGGCTCGAGCAGCGTGCTCAATTTGGGAAGAAAGTTACCAAATAGTTGGGGAGCCCCAGGAACAAACGCAGCTCCGTCGTGTTACGGGGTCTGGGTGCTCTCTGGATCACTTCCGTCTTGGACGCAGTAGGGCTCATCCCGTCTACTCCTACCCTCATCCCCAGGAATTCTCCCTCTGGAGCTAGGAAGATGCACTTCGCCTTTTTCAGTCGCAGCCCTACCCGGTCCAGTCTGCGTAGCACCTCCTCCAGGTTGTGGAGGTGTTCTTCAGTATCGTAACCCGTGATGAGGATGTCGTCCTGAAAAACCATCGTCCCTGGAATCGACTTGAGGAGGCTTTCCATATTTTGTTGGAAGATCGCGGTGGCTGAGCGAATCCTGAACGGACATCTGTTGTACTCAAACAACCCCTTGTGTGTCGTGATGGTGGTCAGCTTCTTCAACTCACTCGCCAGCTCCTGGGTCATGTAAGCTGAGGTCAGGTCCAATTTTGAAAAAAGTTTGCCACCGGATAGCATCGCAAAGAGGTCCTCCACTCTCGCTAGCGGGTACTGGTCTTGGAGTGACACCCGATTGATGGAGGCCTTGTAATCACCATATATCCTGACTGACCCATCCGCTTTGAACACCGGTACAATCGGGCTCGCCCAGTCACTGAATTCGACTGGCAAAATGATACCTTCCCTCAGCAGGCGGTTCAATTCACCTTCTATCTTTTCCCGCATCACGTACGGCACCGCTCTGGACTTGTGGTGTCCTGGCCTGGCTTCCGGGTTTATGTGAATCACTACCTTGGCCCCCATGAAAGTGCCAATGCCGGGTTGAAATAATGAGTCAAATTTGTGCAGGATCTGTGAGCATGAAACTCGCTCCACAGAGGAAATATCATTGACATTGCCCCATTTCCAGTTCTCGACAGCAAGCCAACTCCTCCCCAATAGTGCGGGACCGTCCCCCGGTACAACCCAGAGTGGCAACCTGTTCTCCGAATCTTTGTGGATCACGATTATCGTGGCGCTGCAAAGCACCGGAATGATCTCCTTGGTGTATGTCCGTACCTGTGCGTCAATCGGTGATAATTTTGGCCCTACTGGCCTTGGACGCCCACAACTTTTCAAACTATTTGATACCCATCAGGGACTGGCTAGCCCCCGTGTCTAGCTCCATTGATACTGGGATGCCACTGAGGAGCACTTTCATCATTATCGGTGACGTCCTGGTTTATGAACTGTATACGTGCTCCACATGAACTCACTGAACTTCAGCTTCCAGCGATTTCCCCCAGCGTTCATTTCTGCAATTTCTGTAGGTATTTTGTTCATCTCTGCAAACTCCGGCTGAGTTTGTGCCTCCATGCCTCCAACATGAGCTGTTGTTGGAAACAAAAGATCCCTTGCTCATCAATCGTCCCTGACTACACCTGTGACTGCCCTTGAGTGTGCCATTAACAGGTGTTGATGGCCCCATTACTGGCCACATTGTCCCTTGGAATGGTATGAATCGCCGTTCTGCTTGCCATTATCTCTGTCGAATTCGCCCTCTGGGTTCGACTACATGTTGGGGCATACCCGATTGCCCTTGTCTGCCTGGAGAACTGTCTGCTGCTTCAACAATGTTGATTCTCTGTCCCAACCATTCCTTTACACAGTATCTCTCGTCTATTCTGCTAGCGGCCAAGCTCACGTGGTTTAAATCCCAGTTCCTCGTCGCCATTGATACATCCTTACTATACAGTAGAAATGCACACGAGGCCCATGCTTGAGAAAAGGTCAGTCTGTGGCCTGTCCTTTATTCCTTTGCACTCAAGTGATGAAAGTGGGTGGAGCTTCCCCTTTTATACCTGAAGGTCCAGGTTAGAAGTGTCTCCCACAAGTTCACCACCTAGTGGTCATTGTTCTCACAGTGTACAACTGAGGTCAGATTATATATGGGTTACAATGTTGGTTGAATACATGACAATAAGCACTTAAAATTTTAAACCATTCTCCTAAAATACAGTGTGTAAACGAGATAGGGATAAAAGTTCATCACATGTAAAGAGAAAATTAATGATTGAAGCTAGTAAAAGATCCTCTCGGAATAAGTGATCACAGTATGGTTGAATTTGTAATACAGATTGAGGGTGAGGAAGTAGTGTCTCAAACGAGCGTACTATGCTGAAACAAAGGGGACTATAGTGGGATGAGGGCAGAGTTGGCTAAAGTAGACTGGAAACACAGACTAAACGGTAGCACAATTGAGGAACAGTGGAGGACTTTTAAGGGGCTCTTTCATAGTGCTCAACAAAAATATATTCCAGTGAAAAAAGGGCAGTAAGAGAAGGGATAACCAGCCGTGGATAACCAAGGAAATAAAGGAGAGTATCAAATTAAAAACCAATGCGTATAAGGTGGCCAAGGTTAGTGGGAAAATAGAAGATTGGGAACATTTTAAACGACAGCAAAGAATGACTAAGAAAGCAATAAAGAAAGGAAAGATAGATTACGAAGGTAAACTTGTGCAAAGAATAAAAACGGATAGTTAAAGCTTTTACCGATATATAAAACGGAAAAGAGTGACTAAAGTAAATGTTGGTCCCTTAGAAGATGAGAAGGGAGATTTAAAAATGGGAACTGTGGAAATAGCTGAGACCTTAAACAATTATTTTGCTTCGGTCTTCACAATGGAAGACACAGAAACCATGCCAGAAATTGCTGGTCACAGGAATGTGGGAAGAGAGGACCTTGAAACAATCACTATCACTAGGGGGGTAGTGCTGGACAGGCTAATGGGACTCAAGGTAGACAAGTCCCCTGGTCCTGATGAAATGCCAGGGTATTAAAAGAGATGGCGGAAGTTATAGCAAATGCATTCGTTATAATCTACCAAAATTCTCTGGACTCTGGGGAGGTACCAGCGGATTGGAAAGCAGCTAATGTAATGCCTCTGTTTAAAAAAGGGGGCAGACAAAAGGCAGGTAACTATAGGCTAGTTAGTTTAACATCTGTAGTAGGGAAAATGCTTGAAACTATCATGAAGGAAGAAATAGCGGGACATCAAGATAGGAATAGTGCAATCAAGCAGACGCAGCATGGATTCATGAAGGGGAAATCATGTTTACCTAATTTACTGGAATTCTTTGAGGATAAAAGGAGCATGTTGGATAGAGGTGTACCGATGGATGTGGTGTATTTAGATTTCCAAAAGACATTCGATAAGGTACCACACAAAAGGTTACTGCAGAAGATAAAGGTACGCGGAGTCAGTGGAAATATATTAGCATGGATAGAGAATTGGCTGGCTAACAGAAAGCAGAGAGTCGGGATAAATGGGCCCTTTTCGGGTTGGAAATCGGTGGTTAGTGGTGTGCCACAGGGCTCGGTGCTGGGACCACAACTGTTTACAATATACATAGACCTGGAAGAGGGGACAGAGTGTAGTGCAACACAATTTGCAGATGACACAAAGATTAGTGGGAAAGCAGGTTGTGTAGAGGACACAGAGAGGCTGCAAAGAGATTTAGATAGGTTAAATGAATGGGCTAAGGTTTGGCAGATGGAATACAATGTCGGAAAGTGTGAGGTCATCCACCTTGGGAAAAAAAACAGTAAAAAGGGAATATTATTTGAATGGGGAGAAATTGCAACATGCTGCGGTGCAGAGGGACCGGGGGGTCCTTGTGCATGAATCCCAAAAAGTTAGTTTGCAGGTGCAACAGGTAATCAGGAAGGCGAAGGGAAGGTTGGCCTTCATTGCGAGAGGCATGGAGTACAAAAGCAGGGAGGTCCTGCTGCAACTGTATAGGGTATTGGTGAGGCCGCACCTGGAGTACTGCGTGCAGTTTTGGTCACCTTACTTCAGGAAGGATATACTAGCTTTGGAGGGGGCACAGAGACAATTCACTCGGCTGATTCCGGAGATGAGGGGGTTACCTTATGATGATCGATTGAGCAGACTGGGTCTTTGCTCGTTGGAGTTCAGAAGGATGAGGAGTGATCTTGTAGAAACAATTAAAATAATGAAAGGGATAGACAAGATAGAGGCAGAGAGATTGTTTTTACTGGTCGGGGAGACTAGAACTAGGGGGAACAGCCTCAAAATACGGGGGAGACATCCATTGTGGATGTGTGGAAGCAGTCTGGTCCCGCACACTGCAGACACTTCCATGTCACCGCCAACCAGCTCTCCCACAGCCGGTGTGATCTACCTTCCAGCCTTCTGGTGCCTTGTCTGTGACAAAGTATTCTGATTGTCCCGAAGCCGGTATTAGGTTTTAATTTCTTTTCAGCTCCTGACTGCGGATATTCCTGTGATTAAACGTGAACAAAATGCTTACAGGGACAGTTGGATTCAGCGATTCTTTGCTTGGGGAAATTTCAAAGATTGAAAGCGATGCACATCAACCCCAAACCTCGTCACGTACTCGCGAACCGCTACACGCTGCTTCCGTGAGATGGAAGCCCAGTTGCTGTTTCAAGCTTGAATGCAGGAAAAAGCAGAACTTATTCCAAAAAGTCCAAGTCCCTGAGGCATCTGATTATTTGCACCGAACTCCTTCGCAAAGAGTTGAGGTTCGTGTGGGGTGATTTGGGCACATCTTTCCCCACACTATAACACTTCAAATATAACTCAACGGCTGTAAAGTGCTTTCTCTCTTCCTCTTGTCTGTATCCTGTGCTTTTATTTCTCTATTTATTCCCCCTGTCTCAATTTCTAGTGTTTAAAAGGGAACAAAAGATGAAGTGTGTGTCACTGTGGAACAATTTCTCTCGCTCAAAGTTAGATGCACGATCGTCGCTCCATGAGGTCTCGGCAGCTAGCCGTTGATATTCAGGTCCATAAATAAATATATTTTTTTGTATTTATACAAATTATCGAAGCTGTTCCCTGGTCGCGTGGTTAAGATGTCGAGCATTAAACCTCTTTCCATTCTCAATCAGTTCATCGCAGAAACATAATTGAGGTGTGTGAGAGGATTAATGATTGCTGTAATCGCCGTTAATAACCCCACTACTATCTGTTGCAGAACGAGCTTACACATTCTGCCGCTTCTCCTGCCCTTTGCCGGACACGTGTTCGGGGTTTAATTTTACAAACTGGGTGTGTTCGCTGATCGCGGGGAGACGGTATGAGCCTCTGTGGCCCCACTGTGAGGATGTAGAAGTGAACACTGTGGCTGGGTGATCCGTGACATTTCTGTAAAGGCAGCAGAGGAGAAGGATTGAGAACTTTCAGTGTTGGACAGAAGTTGTTTAAGGTGAGCCAGCACATTCCCGATCAGGCCAGAGGGAGCTCACTGGTCAGCTCCCCTCTGTTGGGGTTACTGTGCCAGAGGTTTCCGTAGTTTAGTGGTTGTCACGTTTGCTTTATATGTGTACGATCACTGGTTCGATCCCAAGTGCGAACTTTGTGTTTAAACTTGCTGTCGATGAACAATTGGAACCGAGTTGAGTCTCCGAGCAAATACTGCCTGACATGCTGAGATTTCCAGCATTTGCTGTATTTATTGATTAAAGTATCAACTCTCCCTCAGTTTGCATTTCTTTCATTGTGCAAAAGAAGGTGATGGGTTAATTAATGATGCTTTCCCGTGAAAGCAAAACAAAAGTTTAACGAATAAACATACGGTGACTGGCAGGTGAGCGCTGCTTCTGACACCCAGTGGGAATGGGCGGGGATTTTAAAGCCCTTTTTATTGCAGGACCTTCATATCGATGAACATCTCAGACTCAGTGTTTCGGCCTCGTGGTGCAGCGGTGGTGTGTCTGCCTCTTGATCAGAAAGTTGCGTGTTTAAATCATGTTGAGGTCCCTATCCTTTTGGGCAATTGCAGAATTAATATTTTCTTTGCTGTTTCACAATAACCAGACCCTTGCTCCAAGGTCTGTCTCAATGTTTACCCGGTGTCAGGCAGAGATACGCCTGCTGTCCTCATTTACTTCATGTGACAGGACACAAAAGTTCAAAATCAAACTGCAGGTGGCCACACATAATATTGAGCAGTCAGGATGGCCGAGCGGTCTAAGTTGCTGCATTCAGGTTGCAGTCTGCTTTGAAAGCGTGGGTTCCGTAGTGTAGTGGTCATCACATTCGCTTAACACGCAAAAGGTTCCTGTTTCAAAACCAGCTGAAAACGTGTTCAAATAAATATGAGAAGCATTGAATAATGTGCATTACTTGTTCAGTATTAACAAAGCATCATGTCTCCCAGTCCTGCTATATTGACTGAATAATCTGTACAGTTCGGTACACATTCAAACTCTACAGTTTCCAGCCCTGACGGTGCAGAAAGCCCCTCTCAAAGCTGCACATTCCGGCTGCTTTCAGTTGAGTTGTGAGAGATTATTGACGGATCCTGCAGCTGTGAAAAGGAATGATGTGTTAGAGGGGTCATCAAACGAGGCCATGTGGGTTGAATTAAATAACAAAAATGGGGCGATCACACTACTGGGAGTTCACTATAGGCCCCCAGGCAGTTAGAGGGAGATAGAAGAACAAATATATGGGCAGATTGTTGAGAAGTGCAAAACCTATAGAGCTGTAATAGTGGAGGATTTTAACTACCCGAATATTAACTGGCAAAATGATAGTGTGAATGGTACAGATGGTGGAGAATTCCTAAAATGCATTCAGGAGAACTTCTTTATCCAGTATGTAACAAGCCCATCAAGGGAGGGTCGGTTCTGGAGTGGGTCTTGTGATCGAAGAGGGGCAGGTATGAGGGGTATTAGTGGGAGAGCATTTTGGTGCGAGTGATCATACTCAGTAAGGTTTAGGGTAGTTATAGAAAAGGACAAAGGGGACCAGGAATAAAAGTTCTCAATTGGGGTAAAGCCAATTTTGCTGAGCTGAGATGGAATTTGGTCAAAGTGGACTGAGAACGGCTACTTGCTGGTAAATCAGTGTCAGAGCAGTGGGAGGCATTCAAGTAGGAGATCCTGAGGGCACAGCGCAAGTATGTTCCCTAAAAACAAAGGTGGGACGAACAGATCTAGAGCTCCCGGGATGTCAGGGGCCATAGAGGGAAAGTTAACGAAAAAAAGGGAAGCTTATGACAGATACCGATAACTCAATACTGCAGAAACTCGAGAGGTGCAGAGGTGCAATTAAAAAATATATCAGGAAAGCAAAGAGAGAGCATGAGAGAATGTTGGCAATTAAATCTGGGAAAACCCAAAGATGTTTTATAAATACATTAAGAGCATGATGATAACTAGAGAAAGAGTGGAGCCTATTAGAGTCCATAAAGGGAATCTGTATGCGGAGGCGGAAGGCTTGGGTAGGATTCTTTATGAATACTTTGCATCTGTTTTCACAAAAGAGAGGGGCGATGTGGACTTTGCAATGAGGATGGAGAAGTGTGAAATATTAGATGAAATAAACATGGTGAGAGAGGAAGTAGTGGTGGCTTAGCAGCTTTGAAAGTGGATAAATCCCCAGGCCCGGATGAAATGTATCCCAGGCTGATAAGAGCAGCAAAAGAGCAAATAGCAGAGGCTCTGACCACCATTGTCCAATCCTCACTGGCTACAGAGGATTGGAGCACTGCTAACATTGTACCTTTGTTTAAAAAGGGAGAAAGGGATTGAGTAAATACAGGCTGGCCAGCCTAACCTTTTACAATTATTTGTAAAATTCATGAGGGACAGGATAAATCTTCATTTGGAAAGACATGGATTAATCAAGGATAGTCAACATGAATTTGTCAAGGGAAGGTCGTGTCTGACTAAATAGATTGCATTTTTCGAGGAGGTAACCAGGAGGGTTGATGAGGGCAGTGGTATGATGTAATGTATATGCACTTTAGCAAAGCTTTTGCTAAGGTCGCACTTGGAAGACTGGTTACGAATGTAAAAGCCCATGGGATTCAAGGGAAAAGTGGCAAGTTGGGTCCAAAATTTGTTCAGAGGCAGGAATCAAAGCGTAATGATTGATGGGTGATTTTGTGATCCAGTGGGGTTCCGCAGGGCTCAGTGCTGGGTCCCTTGCTTTTTGTGGTATACATCAATGACTTGGACTTAAATGTTGAGGGTATGAGTAAGAATTTTGCAGATGACACTAAAACAGGTTGAGTGGTTGATAATGAAGAAGAAAGTGGCGGACTGCAGGAAGATATCAATGGACGTCTCAAAGCGCTTTGCAGCCAATGAAGTACTTTTTGAAGTGCGGTCACTCTTGTAGTGTGGGAGACACAGCCGCCAATTTGCACATGGCAGGCTCCTATAGGCAGCAGTGTGATGATGACCAGATCATCTGTCTCTGTGATGTTGATTGAGGGATAAATATTGACCAGGACACGAATCCTGGCCACATTGATCCTCCCACCACTTCACACTGTTCTCCGAGGGACCAGCGCGATGATACTAAAACAACAAGCGAAGTTGGTAAGCTATCCATGCAGTCCATCGGAATCCAGCCACACCACCTTATACCACGGGGAACATCTCTCCATGGATTCTGGAATCTGGATCAACAAACCATAATCCCATCTTATAAGGAATTCCGGGAGGTGCTTCAAGCTTTATTACATATATGTGAACAGTTTTCAGGTATTTAAACAAATACCGACGTTTTTGAGATGGGCGTCTGGGTGACGTCATCAAAACCCTGGTCGTCATTTTGGAGCGTGAGCAGGAACATCGGCAGGGCCCAGGTACAGAGGAGTGGGAAGGTCGGGGCAGATGAGCGGTGAGTGTTTGTGGCGAGATGCGGTGAATGTTTTTGGTGGAGGAGCGGCGACAGATCGTGGAGGAGGTGTGACAGATGAGGATACGGGGCCCAGAAGAGCCGAGGGCCCAGGGACAGCACGGGCCAGCCCACACTGCGATATGTGTGGGCACTGGGTCCATGCAGCAGAGCTGGTCTCCTGTTGATTTGGTTAACCCTTGCCACTGGACCAAGACCTCGCTCTGTCAAGCCCATGTGGTGGCTGGTGTGCAACGGTCAACCCACGTTAAAAAAATCCACACAAAGGCATCTTCCACCCCCTCAATTGGAGTCCAAGACTGGAACATCGGGTCCTTCATCGAAACACCTGTGAACTCATGGAAGCAAATCGTCCTCGATCGAGGGACCGCCTATGATGATGATGATCAATGTACTGGTCAGTTGGGCAGAACTGTGGCAAATGGAATTCAATCCAGATAAGTGTGAGGTAATGCATTTAGGGAGGTTTCACAAGGCAAGGGAATACACATTAAATGGTACGACACTGAAAAGTGTAGAGGAACAAAGGGACCTTGGAGTGCAGGTCCACAGATCCCTGAAGGTAGCAGGCCAGGTAGTTAATGTGGTTAAGAAGGCATATGGAATACTTGCCTATATTAGTCAAGGCATGGAATACAAGAGCAAGGAGGTTATGCTTGAACTGTACAAAACACTGGCTACACCACAGCTGGAGTACTGCGTGCAGTTCTGGTCACCACATTACAGGAAAGATGTGATTTCACTGGAAAGGGAGCAGAGGAGATTTACTCGAATGTTGCCTGGTCTGGAGAATTTTGGCTATGAGGATAGTTTGGAGATGCTGAGTCTGTTTTCTTTGGAGCAGAGGAGTCTGAGCGGAGACCTGATTGAGGTGCATAAAATTGAGGGGCCTGGATAGAGTGGATATGAAGGTCCTGTTTCTCTTGGCAGAGGGTTCAGCAAACAGGGGGCGTAGATTTTAAGTAATTGGGGGAGGTTTAGATGAGATATGAGGGGACATTTCATCACCCAGAGGGTGGTGGGGGTCTGGAACTCAATGCCTGAAAGGGTGGTCGAGGGACGGACCCTCACCACAGTTAAAAGAAACGTGGATGTGCACTTAAAGTGCCGCAACCGACAGAGCTCTGGACCGAGAGCTGTAAAGTGGGATTAGGCTGGATAGCTCTGGGTCGGCCGGCGGGGACACGATGGGCCGAAATGGCCTCACTCTGTGCTGAAACTTTCTGATTCTATGATTCTATTAATATATATATATATATATATATATATATATATATATATATATAATAAATACAATTATCGTAATTTTTCCTTGGTGGTCGAGTGGTTAAGATCCCGAGCACTAACCCTCTTTCTATTCTCAATCAGTTTATCACATGAAAATAATTGAGGTCTGTGAGAGGATGAATAATTGCATACCTCGGGAGCCTATTGTCAGCGAGGGCAGGCATCGACGACGAGGTTCAACACTGCCTCCAGTGCGCCAGTGCAGCCTTCGGCCACCTGAGGAAGAGAGTGTTCGAAGATCAGGCCCTCAAATCTGCAACTAAGCTCATGGTCTACAGGGCTGTAGTGATACCTGTCCTCCTGTATGGCTCAGAGACATGGACCTTATACAGTGGACACCTCAAGTCGCTGGAGAAATACCACCAATGATGTTTCTGCAAAATCCTGCAAATCCCCTGGGAGGACAGACGCACCAACGTTAGCGTCCTCAATCAGGCTAACATCCCCAGCATCAAAGCACTGACCACACTCGACCAGCTCCGTTGGACGAGCCACATTGTTCGCATGCCTGACACAACACTCCAAAAGCAAGCGCTCTACTCGGAACTTCGACACGGCAAGCAAGCCCCAGGTGAGCAGGGGAAACTTTTCAAGGACCCTCAAAGCCACTTCATAAAATGCAACATCCCCACCAACACCTGGGAGTCCCTGGATAAAGACCACCCTCAGTGGAGGAAGAGCATCTGGAGGGTGCTGAGCACCTCGAGTCTCATCGCCGAGAGCATGCAGAACACATGCACAGACAGCGGAAGGAGCGTGTGGCAAACCAGTCCCACCCACCCTTTCCTTCAACCACTGTCTGTCCAACCTGTGACAGAGACTGTAATTCCCGTATTGGACGGTTCAGTCACATGAGAACTCACTTTTAGAGTGGAAGCAAGTCTTCCTCGATTTCGAGGGATTGCCTATGATGATGATGAATTGCTGTAATCACCGTTAATAACCCCGTTTATTTCTGTTACACACTGAGTTTACAGACTCTTTGGCTTCTCCTGCCCTTTGCGGGACACTTGTTCCGGGTGTAACTTTACAAACTGGGTGAGTTCGCAGCCCCTTATTCTAAGATTATGCCCCTTAGTTCTAGTCTCCCCTATCAGTGGAAACATTCTCCTTGTCAAGCCCCCTCATAATCTTATACATTTTGATCAGATCACCACCTATTCTTCTGAATTCCAATGAGTCGAGGCCCAATCTACACAACCTTTCCTCATAAGTCAACCCCCTCATCTCCAGAATCAACCGAGTGAACCTTCTCTCAACTGCCTCCAGAGCAAGTATATCCTTTCGTAAATATGGAAAACAAAACTGCACGCAGTATTCCAGGTGTGACCTCACCAATACCCTGTATAACTGTAGCAAGATTTCCCTGCTTTTATACTCCATCCCTTTTGCAATAAAGGCCAAGATTACATTGGCCTTCCTGATCACTTGCTGGTGATCTAGTTTGCTAGATATGAAGGCCAGCTTAACATTAGTCTTATTTGATTATTTTCTGTACCTGACCATGACATTTACATAAAAACATGTTGACTCTGTCGAATCATGTTATAATTTTCAAAGTGCCCTGACACCACTTCCTTAACAATGGATTACAGCATTTTCCCGATGACTGATGTCAGACTAACTGTCCTGTAGTTCCCGGTTTTCTCTCTCCCTCCTTTCTTGACTAGCGATGTTACATTTTCTACCTTGCGATCCGCTGGGACTGTTGTCGAATCTGGACATCGTGGTGCAAAGGTTACGGGTCTAACTCCCGATCAGGAGGCTGCGTGTTCAAATCATTTATTTTAGCTGTTGTTCTTCCGGAATTGATATTGTGTTTGCTGTTTCACAATAACCAGACCCTTGCTCTAAAACCTGTCTCACTGTTTCCCCAGGGGCACATTCATGTTACCATAAACATTCTGAATCAGATGCCTGATGTACAGTGTGTAAAATGGGATATGGTTTAACAGTTAACATGCAAAGCACAGAACCAATTATTCAATTATCGACTTTCCCTCAGTTAACATTACTTTCACAGTGCAAAACAAGCTGATCAGTTAATTAATAAAGTTTGCCCGAGAAAGCGACATAAAATTTAACGATAATGATTCGCCCAACATGGGGCTCAAACCCACATTAGTGAGATTAAGAGTCTCATGCTGTATCTATTGAGCTCGCCAGGATTATGTAAATCACACATCCCTGTCGGTGATTGCAGCCAGGCGCCTGTTGGTTTCGCCCCATTTCCTAGTGTTTCCCGATCCTGTCTGTCTCTCTGGCTCTGTTTAATCTGTGTGTGGCCACCTCCAGTTTGATTTTGAACAAATACCTGTGTTTGTGTATTCAGTAAAAACAGAAAATGCTGGAAACACTCAGCACGTCGGGCAGTATCTGTGGAGGTGGGGAAGTGGGAATAATCGATGGGTTTGTTTGCGGCTTTGATCTGTTGCTGGGAAGTGAGGCAGCGCTGCAGGATGCTTTTTTCGAGGTGTAGCAGAGGTTTACATCGTGTAACGATTATCACCTTCGCTGCACATGTGAAATATCCTCGGTTTGAGCATGGACAGAAACATTATTTTGGAGAATATTTTTCTGTGGAATACATTTTTTAAAAGTAGCCCGAGGTTCCTTTTATCATGAGCGATGAACAACTTAACTCACTCTCCCAAAATACAGTGTGTGTAAAATCAGACAGGGGATAAAACTTCTTCAATGATTAAAGTTCCTTAACTCAGTAAAGTTCAGTTATTTAAGTTTCCATCAATTCATTGCATAAACATAATTGAGGTGTGTGAGAGGATTAATAATGGGCTTTAATCGTTAATGAGCCCATTACTTTATGTTATTGACCCAGGTTACACACTCTCTTGCTTCTGAAAGAGTTGAGATGCGTGTGGGGTGATTGGGGCAGATCTTTCCCCACATTACAAGGCTCCATCGGTACTTCATTGACTTTAAATCACTTGAGGATATCCTGAGTTGTTGAAAGGCCACGTAAAAATGCAAGTCATTCTTTGCAAAGTTCTAAACGCAATTTCAAACTTCGCCGGCAAATGGAGGCTCATCAAGAATTTGTTCTGACACACGACAAAGTCCTTAAAACTGGGATTCAGCAGTTCAGCTGCTCGGTTAACATTTCCGTCTGACCTGGTGCTGCAAGTGGAGATGTGTCCGCAGTGTAGCGTTTAACACGTTCACCTTACACACGGGAAAGCTCACCGGGTGGAAATATTTTGTTGGAACTTTCTCCTCAAGCTTTTTCAGGGGAGAAATTGTTCTCCAGTGAAAGGACATAAGATCATAAGAACGTAAGAATTAGGAACAGGAGTCTGCCATTCTGCCCATTTTAATGTTTTCAAAGTGATTTCACCCGGGGACCTTTGGTGTGTTTGGGGAACACGATAACCGCTACACTACAGACACACAGTGGTAGATGTTGTCTTAGGAACATAACCAGAGCTCTAACCAACACAGCTGGCCGATACTTCAGGAGCTGGTTTTACGAGAATAGAATGACGGTGCTACATTTAGGAAGGCTGTGAGAGTGGCCGGAATTCATCTCGTATTTCCCAGACTTTACACACAGGAACTTGGGAACAGGAGGAGGCCATTTGGCAGCGAGTGGTTGGGATCCAGAATGCGCTGCCTGAAAGGGTGGCGGAGGCAGAATTAATCTTATCTTTCAAAATGGATTTGGATAAGTATCTGAAGGTACAATATCTCAGAGGTGCGGGTAAAAGTCGGAGGAGTGGGACTAGCTGAGAGTCGGCACGGGCTCGACAGGCCGAACAGACTACTTCCGTGCTGTAACCATTCCATGATTCTATATTATGTTTATACTTGCTGTGGATGAACAATCGGAGGCGAGCTTAGTCTCCTGGTAAAAACGCTGATGCTGTCTGGCCAGCTGAGATTTCCAGCATTTTCTGTTTTTATTTGCTGTTTATTCTCCTGGCAAAAGGGTTCCCTTATTCCTTAATTGCTCTTTATTTCACTTCAATAAATAGATAACTTTCAGTGAGAGAAAACGGATCCACCGGGGACCTTTCGCGTGTGAGTCCAACGTGATATCCGTTACACTGCAGCCCATCAAAGGGCGAGAAACCACTGAATATAAAGGATGAGCTCACAAATATCAGGGGCAGTGCCGTCTGGTCAACATCAAACTCTCCTTTCTTATTCAGCAGAGGCATGAACGGGAGTCAGACGCCACAAATTTTAATTAAAGACACAAATACAAGTTACACTTCCAAATCTTTTCACTGTAAAATTCTTTCACTTTATTTCAAATCATACTGTTGTAAGGGATGGTTTGCAGGGGGTCAGCTTTCCCTTCTGACCTTATATGAGCGGTTCCGAAACGCTCCCACACGCTTGGTTCTCGACCCTGGAATTATGAAGGGACTGTGACAGACTTGGACAGACAATCGGTTTCAAGGTAGGAAGCAGGTATGGCTTTATTGTGTTTAAAAAGAAGTAAAAGGCACACCTTTAATAACACACACAGACCAGTACACACTGAGGGGTACAACGCATTGAATAAATTGTCAAATTACAGCCTGTGGGGAAAAGAATACAGCTTAAACTCTAAATGGGGCAAAAAGGAGAATGCAGATACATTTACACAAGTTATCCCAGCCTCCCCCCTCCCAATCCCCCCAACTAACGAAGTTATAGCTCTGGGGGCGTTCAAGGGCTATGCTCACCAATCCCCTTTTTGACAGTTCCAACTCCAGGGTTCGCCTTCGTTGTCCCTGGGGTTCGCCTTAGTTGTCCACGTTCTGTAGTCTGTACCCCTTGGTAGCGTAGGACCAGCTTGTAGAGTGGAAAAATCTTCGGTTTTGTCGGGTTAGTTCCGGTTGACTGTTGGGTTGGTCGCAATGGCCCGCAACTTTCCAATAGTTGTTTTGACAGCCTGTTTGCTGTTGTGGTGCTGTCCTTCTGGGTTTTAGAGGTTCCTTTCGCTGATGTTTCGGGATCCCACTGTTCGATACTGGTGTAGAACTTATGCAACGAGACTGCTGACTTAATAGTGTCTCTTGAAGCACACCTAACTGCCAGAACAAACTTCAATTATACTAAAAATGGCTTCTTTATCTTCCATCAAATCTAGCTCAGTTCTTTGTTTCTATTTTTCAGCAAGCTAACTGAAACTTGATTAAGTGGTTTTAATCTGGTGTTAATAGGCTTTTCGAAGTTGGTGAGCTCTCCATTGTGCTAGTCTGGCCTGAGCCAAATATTTCTATGCCTGTTGAAAAGGTGTTGGAATATGTCTGTGACATTTGGGTCCTCCGGGTGCAATGATAAATGTTTCTTCCATCGTTGATTGTTTAAATGCTAATGTTTTCAAGGGGCAAGTTTCGAGGGTATACAGTTCCCAGACAATTGGATTAGTTCCAATGTCCAAACTGGCCCTTTAGATATTGACCCCACCCCTTTTCTTGCAGACCCAACATACACCTTTTAAAAATCCCAAATTCGATTCAAGTTCGTAGTTTCTTCCATGTGCACTTTAGGATTTCAAACTTTCTGGTAGATAGTTCCAAATTAAATTCCCTTTCCTATGAGTCCACTGGGGTGTGGGGGGGTCTCCATGAATGCACCCCCTTTTATGCCCTGCAGGCCTCGTCTGCCCCTTTAAAATTCATTTGCGTCCCAAAGTTTTCCTTCCATTTTAAAAGTCCAGAAAGGGATTCTTCTCCTCTGCAGGGGAAAGGTACCTGGAATCTATGTGAGATATTGGTAAATTCTACACTGTGTTGAATCTGAAAATGAGCAACATGGGATTTTATCTTCACCACTGATTTCCTTCATTGTTTCACATTGCAACATTAAGTTGTGAAAATACTGGCAAAACTGAACCCCTGATTATTTCACGTCGGGGTCACATTGCTTTTGGATAATTCCAGAATTAATATTTTCTTTGCTGTTTAGCAATAACCAGACCCTTGCTCCAAGGTCTGTCTCACTGTTTCCCCGGTGTCAGGCAGAGATACGCCTGCTGCCCTCATTTATTTCATGTGACATGACACAAAAGTTCAAAATCAACCTGTGGATGGTCAGATATAGCACTAAATAGTCAGGATGGCCGAGCGGTCTCAGGTGCTGTGTTCCGTTTGCAGTTTTTCTGGAAGCGTGGGTTCAAATCCCACTTCTTCATTATAGTCATTGAGCAAAACCCATTTGCTTGGCACCACGACCAGCTCCTTAAAAGTAGGATTCAGCAGTTCACCTGCTCGCTTCATATTTCCGTCTGACCTGGTGCTGAAAGTGGAGATGTTTCCGCAGTGTAGCGGTTAACACGTTCGCCTCACACGCGAAAGCTCACCGGGTGGGAAATTTTCTGGAGCTTTCTCCTCATACATGCTCAGGGCCGAGATTGTTCTCCTGTGGAAGGTCATAAGATCATCAACATGTAAGGATTAGGAGCAGGTAAAAATACATCTCCTCATCCGACATCCCCTGTCCCGGATTTTTCCTTTTACCAATTATCTTATGTCTGTATCCTCTGGTTACCGACACTCCTGCCCGTGGAAACAGTTTCCCCATAATTCTGAAAACCTCTATTAAATCTTCCCTTGCCTGTGATTACTGGGGTTCAATGTGGGAAAGGGTCAGTTCATCCACTTTGCACCGAAGAATGATCGACCAATGCATGATCTAAAAACATTATGTTCGAGAAGATTTTTTCTATGAAATAGTTGGTCCTGTTAATTTTAACAAAAGTTGCACTGGGTTCCTGGAGTCATAAGTGATATGTGCTTACATTACAGTATAAATGCACACGATGCCCATGCTTGAGAGAAGGTCAGTCTGTGACCTGTCCTTTATTCCTTTGCATTCAAGTGATGGAAGTAGGTAACCTGAAGGTCCAGGTTAGGAATGTCTCCCACAAGTTCACCACCTAGTGGTCATTATGCTCACAGTGCACAACTTGTCAGACTTTTCATGGGTTGCACCTTTTAAAAATTCCAAATTCGATTAAAGTTCGTAGTTTCTTCCATGTGCACTTTAGGATTTCAAACTTTCTGGTAGATAGTTCCAAATTAAATTCCCTTTCCTATGAGTCCAAACACTGGGGGTAGGGGGGAGGGGGGTCTCCATGAATGCACCTCCTTTTAGCCCCTGCAGGCCTCGTCTGCCCCTTTAAAATTCATTTGTGTCCCAAAGTTTTCCTTCCATTTTAAAAGTCCAGAAACGGATTCTTCTCCTCTGCAGGGGAAAGGTACCTGGAATCTTTGCGAGATATTGGTAAATTCTACATTCCCCGCTGTGATACCATATCACTTATGGTATCATTCTTCGAGCTGAGCAAAGTTCCTGACTCCCAAGAGATAATCTTCCCCGTAAATTAGCTAAACTAAGACCCAAAATGCATAACACTTATGCAACATCACCATAGATGCACATTTTTCCCTTTACAGGTACAAACTTTTTACATTTATACCCTCCCAGCTTGGAGGGGGTTCAATCACTACAATTGCATTTCAGCACAGTTACATTTCATTTCAGTTACATTATATTCACCAGCATATCGGCAACGTACAACCACATTACAGAAGGGAAAAAAACAGAGATTAAAACTAAACAACATCAATTGGTCTCCTGAGGTTTGTCCATCACCCGGTAATGTCTAGATCCTGCCCTTGAGAACTGCTCTCAGGCTGGCTGACACACAAGACAAACTAAACCTTAAAATGTAAAATGGTGCAGTCAGCTGCCTTAAACTAAAATTAGAGCTATGTACAACCGCCACCCGTCTCCGGGTGGCCTGGTTAGTCCCTGTCAGTCCCATGCCTTCTGCGGACTGATAGCCGCCTGGATGCTAGGGTTTCCCCGCAGCCGGTGAGCTGGAGACCCTTGTCTCTGGGACAGCTCGATGCTACTGCTCCTGTGAGTCCCTCGCCGCTGGAGGCGGCTGGCTGGGGGTCCCTACTCTGAGCGGCCTCTGTACATCTGACCTTCGGCCTTTCGTGTCGGGCTGCCCTTTTTCTAGGGTAGAATCGCTGAGGCTCAGATGCCGGTGACCATGATATCTTTGGCCGTGGTGTACGGAAGGTCCTTCTCAGGGCTTGGGTTACTGGGGGTGTGTCCGAATCCCAAACGATGGGTGAGATAGCCCCTCCAGTACTGCAATTCACCGTCCCTATAGGCACGGTTTCTGAGCCGGCCACATTCCCTGTGGGCCCTCCACCGTCGGGGGCGGCCAACGAAGGATCCCTGTCCTGAGGACAGTTCACACATCCCGGCTGCCCTCTGTGGTTGGCTGACCCTGGGTTGTACAGCTTGCACTGGATGCTGTGGAACCACTTAGTACAGCGGGGCAGCTTTATGGCATCGACCATCGGGCTTGCCTTGTCCTCAATGCTGTATGGCCCCATATATAATGCTTCAAAAACCCCGACCCGAGTATAGTTCCTCACCATGACCTGGTCCCCGATCGTGGTGTTTGCTGGGTTCTAGAAGCAATCGGTTACTCTGATGCTGTCTGCCCATGTTACCAGCAGCCTGCCAGTGAATCTGTTTGAGGTGTTCAAACAGGTTCCTAACAAACCGGTCGCGGTTCGCCTCTCTGAGCTGACCTTCTGTGAGCACCGGGGCTAGGACAATGGTGGGGGTCCGCATGATCCGGCCAGTCATGAGCTCAGATGGGGAATACTCGGTGCTCTTTGACTGGATAGCTCGGATCCCCATTCGGACCAATGGTAAGACCTCCACCCACTTTTGGGGTGAGTCTCCCGTTTCCTTCCGCAGCCTTTCTTCAATGGTGTAGTTTAAAAGCTCCACATTACTGTTGACTGTGGATTGTGGGCAATGTGCCATTTCCCCTCAATGACGAGCAGGTTAAGGGTTGCCTGCAATAACTGCCCGGTGAAATGGCTCCCCTGGTCCGACTCCACATACTGTGGGAGTCCCCACCGGTAGAACACTTCCCTCACTAGAATCTTAGCTGTCCCTAGTGCGGTGGCTGTTCGGCAGGGGAAGGCTTCAACCCATTTTGAGTACACGTCCACCAGGACTAGGCAGTATTTGTTGCCTCCCTGGGCGGTGGATAGGGGCTCGATGTAGTCAATTTGGATTGACTGCCATGGTCCCTCTACCCTCCTGACGTGTCCGAGGGACACCTTCCTTTTCTGGGGGTCAGGGTTGTTCGCAGCACACACCAGGCAGTTCACACAGAACCCACGGACATCCTCCCTGAGTCCCGGCCACCATCCTGCCTGTTCCACCCGTTGCCAGGTGGTCTCAGGCCCGGAGTGTCCCGCTCCTGGACCCTCATGGGCCAGTTTTAGGAATTCCCTCTGGTGCTGCTGTGGCACGACCCATTGTCCCTCTTTAAACAGCAGGCCTTCCTTAACGGTAATGGCTGCTGTGCCGTACGGACCTTCTACTCTCTCTCCTCGAGCTAGCACATTCAGGACTGCTTTCAGGACCGGGTCCTGTGCCTGAACTGTTTTTAAGTCCGGGGCCAAAGCGATCCCTGTACTCTCTGCTGACCTGTTCTTATTCTTGACCGCTGCTATGCGGCCGCTGTCATAGGGGTCCCAGAACTTTCCCGTGCGGGCACCTTCTTTGGCCAGTTTGTCAGCCTGTTGGTTTCCCTCTGCACGGGGTTCAGTTTTTGAATGGGCCTTCACCTTATGTATGTAGACCTTTCCTTCTTCCCCCACCGCTGTCAATATTTTCTCCAGCAGGGGCTTGATTGCCAGGGGTCTCCCGTCAGCGGACATGTATCCGCGACGGGACCAGATAGCCAGGTACTCCGTACATGAATTGCAGGTGAACATACTGTCCGAGCAAATCGTGTACGGGGTAGGGATTTCCTCGGGGTGGGTCACCACGTACATTACGGCGGACAGTTCAGCGTGCTGGGCGCTCATGGTGCTGGGGAGCTTGATTGCCAGGGCAATACCTGCCCTTGGGTCATAGAATCCGCACTCAGTGAGTCGCTCGCCAGCAGATACTGTGCTGGACCCGTCCACGTAGATGTCCCGGCTTGTAGGGTATAACCCCACCCAAAGGCCAATGTCCACCTCCCATACCCCTTCTATGGAGCACCTGTTGGCTTTCCCTGGATAGATTAGGTTGGCTGCAAGCCTTGGCTCGCGGAGGCCTTCTACTCTGAGGTCCATCTAGGAGAGGAGCAGGGTCCAGCGAGCAATGCGGGCACTGCTCACCGTCCCGTCCTTAATCCTCCTATCTAGGAGCATCTGAGTTGGTGTGTGGTGGGTTAGGAGTGTTAGAGGAGACCCTCCCGTGAAGATCAAGGATCTTTTCATTGCCCAATGTGTGGCTTGGAGGTGTCTCTCACAGTTGGAGTACTCCTTCTCTACATCTGTGAGGATCCTGCAGGAGTAAACCACCAGCCTCAGCTGGCCGTGCCACTCTTGAAACAGCACTGAGCTCAAACTGTCCCCGCTGGCTGCCACCTCTAGGAAAAACTCCTTTCCTACATCTATCCCTCCTAAGGCTGGCGCGGTCTGCAAGTCCTTCTTGAGCTGATTAAATGCTGCCTCGCAACCCTCATCCCAGTCCCACTCTACCCCCTTGTGTAGGAGCCTGAGCAGAGGGGCTGCGGTGGCTGCATAATCCTCAATGAAGTCTCTGCAGTGCCCAGTGAGCCCTAGAAAGGATCTTACCCCTGTCACTGTGTTGGGGGCTGGTAACTCCTGTACTGACTCCCTTCTAGCCTTGTCTGTGGCCCGTTCCCCAGCGCGCACAGTCAGCCCCAGGAATTTGACTTCCTTCTGGCCGATCTGTGCCTTATTCGGGTTTACTTTAAACCATTCTTCTTTTAGCAGCTCCAGCAGCTCAGCCAGCAGTGGGCCATGATCCTCCCCCTGATCGGTAAACAGGAGCAGGTCATCCACATACTACACCAACTGCTGGGGTCTGCTAAAGCCCTTTAAACAGTTCGCCATGCATTGGTGTAAAATGCTGCGGCTGTTGTGGAAGCCCTGGGTTAGACAGTTCCACGTGTATTGTTGGCCCTTAAAGGTAAAGGCGAATTTGTACTGGTCCTCCCGTTTTAAAGGAATGGACCAGAACCCATTTGAAATATCCAGCACCGTGAAAGTGGTCGCGGATGCTGGAATACTCCCGATGAGATCCGCTATGGCTGCTACAGTGAGTGCACAGGCAGGGATATTCTTATTTAGTACTCGATATTTCACGGTGGCCCTCCATGAGTTGTCCGGTTTCTTAACCGGCCACAGTGGAGAGTTCACATGGGTAGCTATCGGTCTTAACACCCCTTGCTCTACCAGTGATCCCAGCGCCGTTGTCAGGTCTGCCTCTGCCTCCCTGGGGAAGTTATATTGCTTTTGTGATCGGGTCATGGGGTCCCCTACTATACTAACTTCCACCCCCGTTACCCTGCCACAGTCATGTTTGTGGGTGACAAATGTTGCAAGGTGTGCCCGTACATATGCCTGGTACTCCACTGGGGTGTTACTGACCAGTAATTCCAAGTCGTAACCCTCCTTTGGCTTCACGGTACACAATGTTACCTTGGCCACTTTTTCTGGGATCACCGCCACCTCACCTTCCCTGTCAGTCACTATGGCTCCCCATAGACAGTGGTTCCTGAGATCCACTTGGATCTAGTGGCCAAAGATAAAATCAGCACCTAGGATCCATTTTCCCTTCTGCTCCCATTTCATCAGGACACACTTCCATTTGGTTTTGATTGTCCCCAACTGAATGGTGAGCGGGATGGAAAATGAACCAGTTTGCTCATTGCCTGTGAACCCCACTAGACTGTACGGGACCCCGTTCGATAGAGGTGAGGTAGCTGGGTTATCTGCATTTACAAGGGTGCTGGAAGCACCAGTATCTAGCAGGTAGGTCCCTTTCACTTTCTCCACTTCCTCATAACGCACGGTCTCTTCCAGGCATCGTACTTGAGGGAACACAGGTACACAGGCTGCGCTGGCTCTAATCATGCATCTGGGTGGGTTGGAGCAGAGGGTTTTACCGAACCGGCTACTGCACCGGTTGTGATAGTTACTGCTCCCTCTCCGTTTATGAGTGTCTGTAGAGCGGCTACGAGTGTCTCATATGAGTCGGGTGTTCCTGCCCCGGCCTTACGGGCTGGGGCTGGAGTGGTCCTTCTCTTCGTCTCTTTCCATGGGTTCCTACAGTCCTTCCTCCAGTGCCCACTTTTCCCACACCCAAAACACTCGCCCGCTTTGTGGGGAAGATAACCACCTTCCTGATGCCACTCTCTCTTGCTTTGGCTGCGTTTAATCTCATGGACCCTCCCTTT
Source organism: Pristiophorus japonicus (assembly GCF_044704955.1). NCBI lineage: Eukaryota > Metazoa > Chordata > Chondrichthyes > Pristiophoridae > Pristiophorus > Pristiophorus japonicus. Next base: position 1,353,594 of record NW_027250777.1, read on the forward strand.
AGAGGAGGGTTCCTCTGTCCCTCTACTGTTCCGGTAAGCCAGTGTCAACTGTCTGATCACTGACTCCTCGGCGGTTCTGGGATCTCTTGGATCGAACCAGACCTGGAATTTTGCCTTTGTACCAGGTAAGCTGTTTGCCACCAGGCTGCGGAGCCAGTGAGCCAGCTCGTTCGGGGTCAGGTGGGCCCGGTCAAGAACACCACTACAGGCCCTTTCGTAGACCGGCCACAACCTGTCGGCGAAAGGCTGTGGAGTCTCCCCATAGTGCTGTACTGTCTTCTCCACTCGGGAGAAAGGACTCCCGTCGTTCATACTCATGGCCTCTAGAACCTCCTCCTTAACTGTAGCGTACGTGTTTCGCCCCTTTCTGCTGTCTGCAGAGAGGGAATGGCGCAGCTCGGTGTCTAGTGAGAAGCTTAGCCTGCTCTGAATTATCGCACCCATTAATATCCCTTGTGTGTTCCACTTACAGGAAGTGTACCGCGGGATCCCCCTGTTGGGTGAGCTTACTTAGGTAGCCTATCATACCCCTCAGCTTTTGGGTGTCGTGGGGAACTACGAAGTTATTTTCTCGGGGTCCTGCTGCCCCATAAGCATCAGGCGGGCCAAACTTCTGCTGCCGGACCGGGTGCATTGGCCCTGGTTCCGGCCCTTCTTGTATTGGCTCGCCCTCTTCCCTCTGCTGCCAAACCGAGTTAAAACTCAGGGCTGCCGGTGTTTGTAATTCGCAATCCTTGCCTGCTCTGCACTCTGGCTGACACCCCTGCTGCCCTGGGCCATTCCTGGGAGCTGCAGGCAGTGACTGAGGGGTTTCTCCTTGCTCAACCAGGTGTTCCTGGGCTAAAACCGGGTTTATCAGGCACACCATGCCTTTAGCTGCTGGCAAGGGCCGTGGTCTCCTGCCTCAAATTCCCTGGTACTGGCGACCTTATAGGCTACCTGAATGTCTCTCATCCTCTCCCCGTACTCTTTAACTTGCTTGGCGAGGCAGGAATTCTCTTCCCGCAACACCGGTTCGCTATTCTTGGCTTCAATAATCTGACACTGCAAAAGGTCCAGTTGGGTTTTGTGCCTTTCTTTAGTGAGCTCTCTACTTTCCTTTAACTGTCCCACCTCAGTCCACATCCTTTCCCCGACTGTGGCCCTTGCGCTGGACCTCTCTTCTGCCTGTCTCAATATTCCCTTTAATTTCTCATTCTCCTCATTTAGACGCCGGATCTGTTGCTGAAGGCAAATGAGCCAAATGGCCTTCTCTATCGACGTTTTATGGTCCTTGCTCTCAGTCCATTGAGCTGCAGCATCTTCTGGACGTTCAGCATACAATAGATCGGGTACCCACTCCTTAGCCACATTTACCCTCTTAAACACATACGAGGAAATCCTCTCTTCCATTTTGCTTCGCTTCCTGAAACCAGTCTATCTCTTCTCACGTCCCTTGTACCAGTGTCCCATCTGGGTCGCCATTATGTAAGGGGTGGTTTGCAGGGGGTCAGCTTTCATTTCTAACCTTATATGAGCGGTTTCGAATCGCTCCCACACCCTTGGTTCTAGAACCTGGAATTATGAAGGGACTGTGACAGACTTGGACAGACAATCGGGTTCAAGGTAGGAAGCAGGTATGGCTTTATTGTGTTTAAAAAGAAGTAAAAGGCACACCTTTAATAACACACACAGACCAATACACACTGAAGGGTACAACACATTGAATAAAGTGTCAAATTACAGCCTGTGGGGAAAATAATACAGCTTAAACTCTAAATGGGGTAAAGAGGAGAATGCAGATAAATTTACACAAGTTATCCCAGCCTCCCCCTCCCAATTCCCCTAACTAACTAAGTTATAGCTCTGAGGGTTCAGGGTCTATGCTCAGCAATCCCTTTAGACAGTTGCCGGTGAATCGCGGTTTCAGGGTTCGCTGCACTTGGCCTTCTAGGCGAGCCGTACCCTGGATGGAGGAGAGGACTTCGGACTGCGTAGTCTTATGTTGGGGTGCGTCCGTTGATGTGGTAAGTTGAATTTTGGATGTATGGGGTAAATATCCACTTTCTTTGGTTAGGAATAGTTTTAGTTGGTCCCTTTTGGTAATTTCTCCCCCGTTGGGTCGTTCAGAAGTAGATTGTAGGGTGGTTGTCAATTTTGTTGCTGACAACCTTCCGTTTCGTGGGCCTCGTGCTCGGTCAGTTCTTGATGAGTTCTTGTAGGTTCCTTCACGACTCCATTTCTTCACTCCGGCTGCTTGTGTCTGTGTCTTTGTTCCAGTCTGTGCTCTGCTTCTCTCCTGTCTTCTGCTAGTTTCTGTGTTCTGCTAGTCTGCGTGCTGCTCCTTGCTGGTCTTGCCTTGTAAAACTGGGGGATAGATATATCCCAAAAAAAGGCTCCGTTATCTCCCATCAAATCTCTTGGGCTCTGTTTACACTGTTCTGTCCATTGATTTTCAAATGTCTCCTTTGTCAGCAGTAACTCGATTAGGATGTGAGAATGTGCTTCCAGTGGTTTTGCATTGTTTTAGGATTGTCCAGTTTCTTGACCATGATTTCCATTGTGCTTGATTGGGTAATTCGATTATCTCTTCGAGGGTGCATAGCCTGGGGTCCTTAATGCATGCATTTGGCCCCAACTCCTGTATTTGGTAACTCTTTTTTGCAGCCAAAATGTTGTAGAATCTTAAAATTGATATGCTCCTGATAGAGAATTCAAACAGGCTACATTTAGACAAGTTGAGAAAACACAGACTCTAATGACTATGTGCAGTTCAGCATGTTGCATTAATCATCCATCAACTTGACATTTTAGGACCTTGGGTAGCGATCCAATTAAAAGGTTAAAAGACTGTTAATTGAGCCAATAAGGTCAAAGAAGGTGAGTTCTTTTCTGTAAATTGATCCAGGTATAAGTACAGCCATTTTGACCATGTGGTCCCAGAAGAACAAAGACCTGGCTTAAAGCCAAGAACTTGTTACTGCTGTCTGCCAAAAATAAAGAAGTTAAAACTACAATCGGAGGTCGTATTTCATTGGAAATTAAGAGATCTAACAATTTTGGCGTCACGAACACGATCGCTGAGGAAAAAAATTTAATTTTGGACATCGGACTGACATATTGAGGTAAGGACACCTCTTTTTAAAAGTCCTCGGTCAAAAGTCTAAATTTGCCTCTCCTACGCGATTCCGAAAGCCTCCGGTTTGCGAACCCTCCGGTTGTTCGTCGGCTCGAGGTCCCATAGACGTCTAAACTTCGGCGGTGTGTTCGTTAATTAATCACCGATCTATTGATCGGCTGGAAAGCCTACGACTCGAGACCCCAGTAAAGAAATGATGGCAACAGGAGATAAGAGCAAAGAATTGCCTACAACTGTTAAAGGTGGGCAGGCACCACCTGAGGTTTCGATAGATGAAATCCTCGAACAATTGAAAGAATACATAGAGCAACAATTCAACTTATCTAAAACCTGTATTAAGATCGAACAAAAGTACGGAACCTCCAAAGGACAATGGTCCTTGGACGAGATTAAAAGTGTCTGGGGAGAAACGACCCGTATGAAAAATAAAGAATGAACTAGATGGTCCCTAGCGGTTATGGGCCAGATTCGAAAGCGGAACGAAATTATAATGCGTTCCCAACATGATCGAGAACTGACCAGTACAAAGGCTCAATTGCAAGCAGTTTGTGCACAGCTGCGACAGAAAAAGCTTGAACTTGAAAAGCTGGAAGTGGAAGTTAAAGATCTTAAAGGTGAAATTAAAGAATGGAAAAAGTCATTAGGTCAAGAGACAGTAATAGGAAAAGGAAAACGTATTGATCAATTCCCAGGGTACCCATGTTATGATAAATTAAAAGAGCAAACCCGAAGACACGGCCGAGGAATAGATACGAATTCTGAATCCTTCGACGATACAGGGTCGGAGGATGAAGAATTAGGGGTGCGCATTGCCCCGTTTAAAAAAAGACGAGTCGTAGTCAAATCAGAAGAGAGTGCGGATGAGAGCGGAACCAAAAAAACAAAGAAAAGGGTGTACGAAGAATACTTAGTTCATGATCCGGCAGGCCCAGAGAAAATTGATAAATGGTCCAAGGAATTGCCCAATCCAAAGAAAGGGGGAGTAAAAACGTGGGACCAATTGGACCGCTTAAGAAATATATATCAACTTCATCCCTGGGACGGAGTGCAAATTCTGACCATAATGGTGCCAAAAACACAGGGAAGAAAATTGCACGACAAGGTAGAAGAAGCTTTGGGGCAGAATGATCAAGAATTAGATGCAGGATGCGAGGCGATTAAACACTGGCTGCAAGCCTTCAGTCCAGCTAAGACAGACTGGGGAAAAATTGCAGCCTGCCAACAGAAAGGAACAGAGGATGTCCTGGAGTATGACGAGCGGTTTAGATGCACGTGGCTAGAACATTTGGGTATGAATAACATGGATGAGGAAATGGATGAACCCTTTTGGACCCCTGAAAGCAGCTTTCGTGGCAGGTCTAAAGCCAGAACTGTCAAAAATGCTGAAGTTGTGTTACCGGACTGGGAAGGTAGAGGAACTACCTTTGAAGCATTGGTGGATCGATGCAACCAATTAGATGGGGATATGGGAGCTAAAGTCCGAGCTGTACAGGCTATGGGATGGAAAACCCAGGATTCCGATAAACAGTTAGTAGGAAAATTACCCGGAAAATGTCATTATTGTGGGAAAGAAGGTCACTGGGTCAAGACGTGCAGGGCCAAAGAGAAAGTTCGTGGCTGGGGAAGAGGACGCAGCCAGCGATACAATTCAGCCAACAAGCCAGGCTTGTCACAAGATAACGACCTCATAGAAGCATTTAAGCGACTGACAATACAACAACAGAAGGAGTTACTTGGGATAGCAAAAAATTATTAGATCCCACCCTGGCCCCCCTCCTCGCACTAATACAACAAAGGGGTGATGGGCTATATATAACTGTGAGGGTGGGTGATAAGGATGTGGACTGTCTTTTAGACACAGGGGCGGAATTAACATGCTTATCCCTACAATACTTTTTGCCGTTGGATGGTAGGGCACGTACAGCCGATGGAGTTGGGGGTCATAAAATGGAAATTAAAAGGACAACACCGGTACTTATCGGGCTGGGTCCACATGAACTAACCACGCCGGTCTGGATAGGCCCAGTAGATCAACCCCTTTTGGGCATGGACTTTCTAATCCAAGTAGATTCATCGTTGCATTTCGAGGATGGTCGGGTGACATTGTCAATTAGAACTTTGAAGAAAGAAGAATTGAAAGAACACCCGATATGGGCTAAAGATAAGAATGATTGTGGCCTACTCCAGATGGAGCCTGCGTCATTAACAGGGACCAAGCCTCCATGCACTAAACAGTATACCATCAGTCCAACTGCCATCGCGGGAATCTTACCGGTTATTCAGCAATTGGAGAAACAAGGGGTGCTTATTAAAACGCATAGCTCCTCCAATCGCCCCGGGTGGCCGGTACAGAAATCTAATGAGACTTGGCGTTTGACTGTCGATTATAGGAAAGCTAACCAGTGTATTGATCAAAAAGCTCCTTTGGTCGCAGATCCCTCCACCATTTTTAATGCCCTCAAACCGGAACATAAATGTTTCTCGGTTATAGATATGGCCAACCGATTTTGGTCGGCGCCTCTGGCACCGGAGATTCGACAGTGGTTTACTTTCACGGTCCAAGGACAACAGTATACTTGGACCCGGTTACCGCAGGGTTTCCACAACAGCCCTACGGTATTCCACATGGCTTTACAAAGCCATTTGCGAGAATTATCTCCCCTGTCATCCACAGTCATCCAATATGTAGACGATATCCTGCTAGCTTCAATCACGGAAGAACGGCATGAACAAGATTTACGAGCTTTGCTGGATCACCTTCGGCTGAAAGGACATAAAGCCAGCATCAACAAAGCACAAATATCCCAAGAAGAGGTTGTACACCTGGGACAAAAAATTTCACAAGGAAAGAGAGAACTTACCCAGGATAGAACTGCAGCCATTCGGGCTGCTAAAAAACCCACCACTATTCAGGAACTAAGGTCTTTTTTGGGATTGTGTAACTTTAACAGAAATTGGATTGACTCCTTCACACAGCTTGCTCAGCCACTGAATGATATTTTAAAGGGGAAACGTGCCTCTAAAGAAGCCATCACCCTCACAAAAGAACAGCAAGAGGCCTTCCTGAGTTTGAAAAAGGCTTTGTGCTCGGCACCGGCTCTGGGAATCCCCGACAGTGGTAAGCCATTTACCCTGTTTGTCCAAGCGAAAGAAGAATATATGACAGCCATACTGACACAAAAACATGGGGATCAGCAAAGACCTATTGGCTATTATTTGGCAAAACTGGATGCGGTAGCCCTCGGATGGGGATGTTGCCTAAGGGCCATGGAAGCTACATGTCGAGCAATAATGACCACTGCGGGTCGAGTCCTCGACCAAAAGCTGATTTTCAAATGTCCCCACACCGTACACGATTTGCTGTCTATGAATAGAATGTCTCAGGTGACAGCAGCAAGATGGACCCACTGGACAGCAGTTTTGGAAGCTCCTAATCTCCATATCGTCCGGGCCAGCCTGGTTAATCCCGCATCTATGCTCCCGATGTCAGAATCGAGGGAGCAAGAGGGGGGAGAATGTGAAGAGCATGACTGCGTGGAGATTTTAAAAGAAGCAGAAGAAGCAGCCTTAGCAGCAGAGGAGCCTCTGCACAACCCAGACCTCATCCTGTTTACAGATGGTTACTCCTTTGTTGAGAATGGTACCAGAAAAGCAGGATGGGCAGTTACAATCTTATATGAGGTAGTGGCAAAAGGATGTTTACCCTCAGGAACGTCAGCACAACAGGCCGAGTTACGGGCCCTGTCAGAGGCATGTCGAATACCAGAAGGACAGACAGCTAATGTCTACACAGAAAGGCATTATGCTTTTGGAGTCGCTCACGACTTTGGTATGTTCTGGCGGAAAAGAGGATTCATCACTGCTGCTGGTACACCTATCCGAAATAGAAACGAAGTCCGAGACTTACTGGAGGCCATACAATTACCTCAGGAAGTGTCCATCCTGAAGTGTAAGGCCTATACCAAGGAAGATACCACAGAAGCACAGGGAAATGCCCTAGCCGACCAGGCAGCTAAAGATGCCGCCTCACAGGGCGTTCCTCCAGAAGAACCAACACAGATGTGCAGATTGAAAGCACTCAGGACTCTGACACGAGACCTTCAAACAATGCAAGGCAAGTGCCCCCGAGAGGAAAAATGGACATGGATTGAGCAGGAATTAAGCTCTGCGAAGATGGTGTCTGGAGACAAAGAGTTACCGACGAGCCAGTCGTGCCACAGGCGCTTATGCCTTTTTTAGCCCAACAGATCCACTCGTGGGGACACTTGGCCTCACAACAGATGATGGCATGGTTCCAGAAAAGCTGGTGGGGTCGTGGATTTAAAAAACATACCCAGCTGGTAACAGACCGCTCTTTGGTCTGCCAGAAAAATAATTCTGTCCCATCACAGTAATGCCCCAACTGAGGCCCCCTGCCCCTGTAAGACCATTCCAGCATCTGCAGGTTGATTATGTATCTCTTCCTTCATGCCAAGGATACACTAACATTCTTGTCATGTTCGACAGATTCTCTATATGGGTAGAAGCTGTCCCAACTAAAAGAGCCACGGCCAATCACACTGCAAAGGTCTTGTGTAAGGATTACATTCCCCGATGGGGAATCCCGAGTAGCATTGACTCAGATCAGGGAACACACTTCACAGGTGCTGTCTGCCAAGAAGTCTGTAGGTTACTGAACATTACGTGGGATTTACACTGTCCTTATCATTCACAATCATCAGGACAAGTAGAATGAATGAATCGAACTCTGAAACAACGGCTTGCCAAATATCACCAAGAAGGAACACCATGGCCCCAGGCACTATCAATAGTGCTATGTAGCATTAGGGCAACCCAAACAGAACTACAGGTCTCAGCCCATTTGAAGTTATAACAGGAAGACCCATGTCGCTGCCAGGAACTATTGATTTACGGAAAGCTGATGTTCACTTAATGAGTGACACTTTGTTATCATACTGTCAAAACTTAACCAATGCTATTAGTCCTGTTTCCCGACAGGTTTTGGCAGCTTGGGGTAATCCACCCGAAGGAGGACACGACATCATCCCGGGAGTCTGGGTGTATGTGAAAAAGTTGCATAAAGAACCTTTGGGTGTCAAGTGGGAGGGACCTTATCAAGTGTTATTGACCACCCAGGCAGCTGTTAAAGTCCAAGGAAAGAAAGCCTGCATCCACGCTTCACACGTTAAACGAGCACCCATAACTGAAGCTGAAATCTAAAAAGGACAAGTACTTTTTGCGAAAATGTATAAGTTTACTGTATTATTGATTGTAGGTATTCCAGGCATAGGCCTACTTCTCACTAGCCGACCTTCTGCACCAAAGGGAAATAGTAGGGTAGCAAGGGAATTACATGTAAATACCTTTTTATATATGTCATACATTTATGCCAAACAAGGTAACATTTCTAGTTGTTGGGTGTTTGTGCATATTCCTATTCACTCAAAGGGAGGGATTCCCTTGAGGCCAGTTCCATTGAATATCTCGGAAATGGCTGAGTGGATAATTAATCAAAATAAAACAGGCAATGCGTTTCAGGATACGAAAAACTGGGCACGTAAATGGAAGTCAGCAGGTTACAATCTGACTACCTTTGAAGGGGGATACCGACCGTGCTACAATAATTCCAAACGGCCCCAATTTTTTGTTATCTCAAATACAACGGGAATAGGAAGACCGGGGGAATCCGTCTGTCTGATTAGAAACATCAAAGGAGGCCAAAATATGGGGTATAGTAAGTGCTCCCGGAATTATAACATAATCAAGCCACGGAACCGTCCAAACTGGGCTGATGTGGGAATTTTTAACATAACCGGGATTCTGAATAAAACAGATGGAAAAGCTTGGACAGGCCCCGGAGTGTTGCTGACAAAGAAACAGCTAACATTCATTGCATATAATGGCACCTATTGGGTGTGTGGCCACAAGGCCTACGCTTGGCTGCCCCAGAATTGGATGGGATCCTGCTATTTAGCCTACATTGTGCCTTATATGTATCATATAAAGTCACTGTCGGAACATTTACACCGTCCTAAGAGAGCTATCACAGAAACAGAGAGGTTCTTTGCCATTCTGATCCCTGGGTATGGGACCGCCAAACTGCCATGGGAATCCATTAACATGGCATCCGTTGTGGAACGAGTAGCCAATGATACCTCAGAGGCCCTAGTTAAAATCAATGCAGAAATGGTAGCAATCTGCACAGTAGCCCTACAGAATAGTCTGGCCCTTGATTACAACCTGGCTGAAAAGGGAGGTACTTGCACCCTACTCGGAACTGAGTGTTGCACATGTATCGCAGATAGCTCCGAAGAAATTACCCACTTCGCGGAGCATATAAAAAAGGAGGTAGAAAAACTTAAGCAACCCCCATCATTCACTTTGTGGAGCGGAGCCACTGAATGGCTCGGTTCAATAGGAACTTCATTGGTGGAAGTTTTAATTCTATTTGTTGTAACTGTTTTACTTTTATATTGTTTGTTTATGTTGATTAAATGTTGTTGCGACCAGGCGGCTGTAGCTACTGTCCCGCAGGTGAGACACCTTGCAGGTCCCAGCAGACCGTCTGTACGTGGCACAGGGGTATGTTATGCTTGAGGGAAGGTTGTTTACTCGTTGAATTAAGATATTGATTTGGATTAAATTGGAATGAGGTTAATTAACCTACTAAAACCAGACTTCCATTGTGGCCATGATGGAACTCGGGTTGGTGTACATTTGTGTGGAAGCTACTAGTCCGGACATGTGGCGAAACACATCAACAAATTTTAGAAGGATGTATGAAATTATTTTGTAGAATGTTTAACCAGAGATACCTGATGTTTTATGATTCAGTTTGTGAAAGAATCAAAGGGGGGATTGATAGAGAATTCAAACAGGCTGCATTTCGACAAGTGGAGAAAACACAGACTCTAATGACTACATGCAGTTCAGCATGTTGCATTAAGTCATCCATCAACTTGACATTTTAGGACCTTGGGTAGCGAGCCAATTAAAAGGTTAAAAGACTATTAATTGAGCCAATAAGGTCAAAGAAGGTGAGTTCTTTTCTGTAAATTGAACCAGGCACAAGTACAGCCATTTTGATCATGTGGTCCCAGAAGAACAAATACCTGGCTTAAAGCCAAGAACTTGTTACTGCTGTCTGCCAAAAATAAAGAAGTTAAAACTACAATCGGAGTTCATATTTCATTGAAAATTAAGAGATCTAACACTCCTTCCCATAGATGTGTAGGGGATCTCAAGCTTCTGTAATTTAGGTCCATTTTGAATTCCCTTTCCTATGAGTCCAAACACTGGGGGGGGGGGGGTCTCCATGTATGCAGCCCCTTTTATCCCCCGCAGGCTTCGTCTGCCCCTTTAAACTCATTTTAAAAGCCCAGAAAGGGATTCTTCTCCTCTGTAGGGGAAAGGTACCTGGAATCTTTGCGAGATATTGGTAAATTCTACAAGTGCGCCAGACTTAACCACTCGACCACCAGGGAACAGCTTCCATACTTGTCGATATATTCAGATATATTTATCGATGAACCTGAATATCAACGGCGAGCTACCGAGACTTCATGGCGCAACGGTAGCACTTTGAGTGAGAGAAATTGTTCCACAGTGATGTCCATTTCATCTTTTGTTCCCTTTTAAACACTAGAAACTGAGAGAGCGGGAATAAATAGAGAAATAAAAGCACAGGGATATAGGCAAGAGCGAGAGAGAACGGGAAAGCTACTGTCCCCACCCAGAACTAATGCAGAAACCCCTCTGCTGCGCTCGGGGTGGCCACCCACAGCCTGGATAAACTAACGTCCCAACAGCTCATTGACTGTCGGAGTGGGACCGTGCGGCGCTTCAGAAGACAGGTCGAAAAGTCAAAGTCACTGATTCCGTCTCAACTGCTCTTCCAACCAAGAATAGCAACATACACAAAATATGTTTTTATAATAGTTACACCTTATCGCCGTGCTAATCAAAAAGTTGGCTCGTTGGTCTAGGGGTATGATTCTCGCTGTAGAGTTGATATTGAAAATTTGAGAGAGGTCCCGGGTTCAAATCCGCGACGAGCTCATACTTTTGCAAAGATGGACTTACATTTCTGCAGTGCCTTTCAGGAACTCATGATGCCTCAATGCGCTTTACAGAAGTTGAGTTTTGTTTGAAGTGTTGTAGTGTGGGGAAAGATGTGCCCAGATCACCCCACATGAAGCTCAACTCTTTACGAAGGAGTTTGGTGCAAATAATTAGGTGCCTCAGGGACTTGGACTTTCTTTGAATGAGTTCTGCTTGTTCCTGCATTCAAGCTTGAAACAGCAACTGGGCTTCCATCTCACGGGAGCAGCGTGTAGCAGTTAGCGAATCGGTGATGAGGTTTGGGGTTGATGTGCATCACTTTCAATCTTTGAAATTTCAACAAGTGAAGATATGATGAATCCAACTGTCCCTGTAAGAATTTTGTTCGGGTTTAATCACAGGAATATCTGCAGTCAGGAGCTGAAAAGGAATTAAAACCTACGACCGGCTTCGGGACAATTAATATACTTTGTCACAGACATGAAGCTGGAAGGCTGGAAGGTAGATCACACCGGTTGCGGGAGAGCTGGTTGGCGGTGACATGGAAGCGTCTGCAGTATGCGGGACCAGACTGCTTCCACACATCCACAATGAATGTTCCTCCATTTATTTGGGAAAAAGTACAACAGAGAGTGGACAAGTTCCATACCGGTCGGAGCAATCGGAAGCTTTAATTGACTGACACCCTGGTTTGGGATTGTAAAGTCCTGTCCCCTCAGTACAGATTCACACGAGGCATGTCGTGAAGTCAAGGTCACTCTGGACCAGCACTGTTATTTCACAGCTCTGGAATGCTGCATATGCCCTTATTTACCTGTCTCTTGCAAGTGCACCCCTGGTGGTAAGGTATGCTGCTGGTTACAGGTCATATCTTATTACAGTCATGTATAGCTTGTTAGGATACAGTTACATATAATAATGTAAGATACATGACATCACCCTCCCCCAAGGTCTTATTGTCTTTATCGGTTTAGTCTCTCAGGTGGTCTCTGCTCTCGCGTGGAGCGTCTGAGTTGTGGTTCAGTTGTTTGCCTTGGTGTCTGTTTTTCTTTGGGTGTGGTTGCTGGTATCTCGCCTGGGCTGTCTGTTTCGATTGGTGTGATTGTAGTTGACTCATTGGGCTGTCTGTTGGGATTGCCCTTTCCTCAGGTTGTTCCCTCTATCTGTCCACCAGGTGTGGTGCGAGTTCCACATTGTAGTCTAACTCTGGTTCAGCAGTGTTGTTGGTAAATCTGCTTTTGACTTGGTCTACATGCCTCCGGCAGGTTTTGCCATTGTCCATTTGTACTATCAGTAGCCTGTTTCCTTCCTTGCCAATTACTGTCCCTGCATGCCATTTGGGACCCCTGCCATAGTTTAGTACAAACACTTTGTCCTCTATCACATTCCATCTCCGCCTCGAATTTCTGTCATGGTACTCAGTCAGCTTACGGCACTTTGCCTCAACGATTTCGTGTATGTCTGGGAGGATGAATGAGAGCCTTTTTTTTAAAGTCCTTTTCATCAACATTTGCGCGGGGGGGATCCCAGTCAATGAGTGCGGGCGAGATCTGTATGCCAGCAGCAATCGTGACAGGCGACCCTGCAGCGTGGGTCCTTAGATTTTAACCATGCCTTGTTTAATGATTTGCACTGCTCTCTCCGCCTGGCCGTTGGAGGCCGGCTTGAAAGGTGTCACCTTGACCTGATTTATGTTGTGGTCAATTAAAAAAGTCTTGGAATTCTGCGCTGGTGAAGCACGGACCATTGTCACTGAGCAATATGGCAGGGATTCCGTGCGTTGCAAACATGGTTTCGAGGCTCTCCACAGTGGTGGTCATTGTGCTCGAGTTTACAATGCTGCATTCGATCCATTTTGAAAATGCATCTTAAACTACGAGGAACATTTTGCCCATGAATGGGCCCACATAGTCTACGTGCACCCGCGACCACGGTTTGGTAGGCCAGGACCAGGGGCTCAGTGGCGCCTCCATGGAGCATTGCTGAGTTGGGCACAAATGGTGCACCTTCGGACGCAGAGCTCCAAGTCCGCTTCAATACCAGGCCACCAGACATGGGATCTGTCGATGGCCTTCATGAGAACGATCCACAGGTGCTCGCGGTGCAGCTCCAGGACAAATGCCTCTCTGCCTCGCAGAGGCATGACTACTCGGCTGCCCCACATCACGCAGTCTGCTTGTAGTGATAGCTCATGCTTGCGCCTGTGAAAGGGTTTTAATTCCTCGGGGAAGGCATCGCGAGCCTCTGCCCAGTCACCGGTTGGGGCACAACTTTTTACTAAGGATAACGTAGGGTCACTGGCCGTCCAGGCTCTGATTTGGCGAGCCATCATGGGCGAACCTGTGGACTCAAAGGCATTGATTTCCATGACTATCTCACAGTCCTGTTCGTCAGACCCTTCCGTGGTCGCCAGGGGTAGCCTGCTGATCGCGTCGGCACAGTTATCTGTGCCTGGTCTGTGCCTTATGGTATCGTCGTAGGACGCCAGCATGAGTGCCCACCATTCAATTCGCGCCGAGGCGTTGGTGTTTTTTGCCTTGCTCTCGGATAGGAGGAACGTGAGGGGCTTGTGGTCGGTTTCTAACGCGAACTTGGCCCCGAAAAGGTATTGGTGCATCTTTTTGACACCGTACACGCACGCGAGCGCCTCCTTCTCTACCATTCCGTACCTGCGCTCCACCTGCGAAAGTGACCTGCAGGCGTAAGCTATGGGTTGTAATTTGCCCGCACTATTGACATGTTGCAAAACGCACCCGACCCCATACGCTAACGCATCGCATGTGAGAACTACCTTTTTACCTGGGACAAAGAAAGTCAAAACACTGTTGGAACACAGAAGGTTGCGTGCCTTATTGAAGGCACGTTCCTGGGCGTCCCCCCAAAACCAATCGCACCCCTTTCTGAGTAGCACGTGGAGAGGCTCCAGCAGCGTGCTTAAGTTCTGCATAAAGTTCCCAAAGTAATTGAGTAGCCCAAGAAAGGCGCGCAGTTCTGAGACATTCCGGGGCCTGGGTGCCAGGTGAATTGCTTCTGTTTTGGACTCTGTTGGGCAGATTCCATCAGCGGCAATCCTTCTCCCCAAAAATTCAACCTCGGGTGTGAGAAACAGGCACTTGGATTTTTCACTCGTAGGCCTACCCGATCCAACCGCTTTAGTACTTCCTCCAAATTACGGAGATAGGAGTCAGTGTCCCTCCCCATGATAATTATGTCGTCTTGAAATACAACTGTCCCCGGGATAGACTTGAGCAGACTATCCATGTTGTGCTGGAAAATGGCAGCTGCCAACCTGATGCCGAATGGGCATCGATTGTACATGAAAAGGCCTCGATGTGTGTTGATGGTGGTGAGTAGCTTGGATTCCTCGGTCAATTCTTGCATCATATAAGCATGTGTGAGGTCTAGTTTTGAGAAAAGTTTACCTCCAGCCAATGTGGCAAATAAGTCCTCCGCTCTGGGCAGCGGGTACTGGTCCTGTAGGAAGACTCTGTTTATGGTCGATTTGTATTCCCCACAGATTCGAACGGATCCATCAGGCTTCATGACTGGGACGATGGGACTTGCCCAGTCGATAAATTCCACAGGTGATATAATGCCTTCCCGCAGAAGCCTGTCTAGTTCGTGTTCAATCTTTTCCCTCATCACATAAGGTACAACTCTGGCCTTGTGATGGACCGGTCTAGCCTCCTGTATGATATAGATTTTGACTTTGGCTCCTTTGAAAGTGCCCACACCTGGCTGAAAGAGATGTTCAAATCACTTTATAACTGTTGAGCAGGAGGTCCGTTCCTCTAATGACATGGCATGGATATCATCCCATTTCCAGTTTAGTTTTGTAAGCCAGCTTCTCCCCAGCAGTGCTGGGGGGTCTCCGGGGACAATCCACAGGGGAAGTCGGTTCACTGTTCCTTTGTGTGTGACAGAGAGCATGGCGCTGCTGAGGACTGGTACGATTTCTTTGGTATAGGTTCTTCGTGTGGTGTCGAACCTTGTGAGTTTTGGTCTGTCTCTTTTATGCGGCCACAATTGTTGAAATTGTTGAGCGCCCATGAGAGATTGACTCGCTCCCGTATCCAGCTCCATGTTGACAGATATCCCGTTGAGTAGGAACCTCATCATTACAGGAGGCATTCCGACCCATCCGATTTGTATACCAGCCGAGCTGCCTTTTTTTGCACATGCGGGCCAAATGCCCTGTATATTCACAATTTCTGCAAACAGACTGCTGAAATCAACATCCCCTTGACGAGTGGCCACCCCCACATCTCCAGCACAGATCTGTTCCATTGTTCAAAGAGTTCCCAAAGAATGAGCTGCGTCTGGCTGATCTCTCTTGAGCTTCTCTCAGTTTGTTGTTGATTGCTCGCATTGTGGGTTGATGAGGTGTGAACGGCCATTCCTGTGGCCCTTGATAGCTTCTGCCTGCTGTCGAGAACCTGTTCTCCCGGTTTTGTCTGTGTGTGGGGGTAGCAGCTTGTTTAGTGCTATGAACTTCTTGTTCCAATATTTCGTTAGTTTTCGTATCTGCATTGTAAATCAACCTCGTTTCTTCTTCCCCTACCAAGAATATCTGTGCAACCAGTGCTGCTGCCTCGAAGGTCAGGTTCTTGGTCTCTACGAGCTTTTGGAATATGCCTGCGTGGCCTATTCCTTCAATGAAAAAGTCTCTCAGCATTTCTCTCCTCAGTTCATTGGAGAACTCACATAAACTAGCCAACCTCCGAAGTTCCGCCACGAAGTCGGGTATGCTCTGGCCCACACAGCGGATGTAGATGTAGAACCTGTGTCTGGCCGTGTGTAGGCTGTTTGCTGGCTTCAGGTAGTCTCTTACCAGTGTGCTCAATTCTTCAAACGACTTGCTTGCTGGTTTCTCGGGTGCCAACAGATCCTTCATTAAAGCGTATGTTTTCGAGCCACAGCTGGTCAAGAGATGGGCTCTTCTCTTGACTGCCTTATCGTCGCCTAACCAGTCTTTGGTTACAAAGCTTTGCTGGAGCCTTTCTATAAAGTCCTCCCAATTGTCTCCCGCATTGTACTTTTCATCTGATCCGTTGTTCGCCATTCTGTGGATTCTGTAATCCCGTAACCCGTCGCCACTGTAAAGTCCTGTCCCCTCAGTACAGATTCACACGAGGCATGCAGTGAAGTCAAGGTCACTCTGGACCTGCACCTTTATTTCACAGCTCTGGAATGCTGCACTTGCCTGAGACCTGCCTTTATATACCTGTCTCTTGCAAGTGCACCCCTGGTGGGAAGGTATGCTGATGGTTACAGGTCAAATCTTATGTTTTGCATGTTAGGATACAGTTATATATAATAATGTAAGATACATGACAGGGATGTCTTGCAATGTACATTTAAGTTAGTCTCTGTGGCGCAATGGGTTAGAGCGTTTGCCTGTTAATCGAAAGGTTGGTGGTTCGAGCCTACCCAGAGACAATGCCTTTCACTGTTTTTTCCCCGAGGATTCGGTGCCGCACAGTTCCAGGTTGTCATTGTGCGTTTTGGCTGCACGAATATATTCCGCAAACATTGCCAGCTGTGCTGTTATCCAGTGAGTTCCCACTCCAATACTTTTATGAACATTCAGTTCATGTAAAATGATAACAATTTTTTGCATGGATCATGTTCCTCCATTCAGTCCACTGGAAATAAATTACGTTATTGGGTTTAAAGGAACTGGTGGAAATTGTCAGACCTATCGTTATGGCTTTGCTCAGATTCTGAGTTTCAACAGTCAACATTTTGCGAAGGATTACCTCATGGCCAATGCCAAGCACAAAAAGTCTCTCAGCATTCGTTTTGGAATCCGTCAAATTTGCAATGTCCTGCAAGGCGCCTTAATTCGGCGACATAGCTCGCCACTTCCTGGCCCTCCGACCGTTGGCACGTGTAGAACCGATACCTCGCCATCAGATCGCTTTCTTTAGGATTTAGATGCTCGCAGACCAGCGTACACAATTCTTCATAGGATTTAGTTGTTGGTGTCACCAGAGCTAGAAGATTCTTCATGAGGCCATAGGTTGTTGCCCCACAGACGGTAAGGAGGATCGCCCTTCATTTGGCAGAGTTCACGTGCCCTTCCAGCTCGTTGGCCACGAAGTATTGGTCGAGTATCTCCACAAAGGCTTCGCAATCGTCCACTTCTGAGAACTACTCCAGGATACCAACTGTTCCTTGCATTTTTGCGTGGTTGTTCATTGTCTCGTCGCCAATTGATATGCTCAGAATAAAGGATGAAACTTAGTATTGTGAACAATGAGTAAGTGTGACCTTAGCTCCTTTGATAAGACTCCAGATGCAGGTACCTCCTGGGTGGCCTGCTTATATACCAGGATGCTGGGATCCCTTGGGACTCCAACAGGTAGGCCCTCTGGTGGTGGTGTGATACAGGTTGCCAAGGGTTAAAACCATAACACAAGGTGTGTACAGAAATCAACCATCAAAAGCCCTGTCATTAACCACAGGGGTTTCCTGCAATTTTCTGATCGCAAAGCGCTTTCAGTCCTTGTCCTTAAAATTGCAGACCTGGAAATTGGGGAGTTTAATGACTTTGAAAAGAGAACATTGTTGTTTGGTGCAGTTCAGGTCAGAGAAATGTTGGTGAAAGGAACTTTATGCAGAAAGAGGGTTTGAGCATTTCAGCTTGTTGCTGAACACTTCTCTCTGGGCTTGAAATAAGAAGCAGTTTCTGTCGTGTCGTGGTTACCACATTTCCCTCACACGTGAAAAGTTCCCGGTTCAAGCCTGGGCAGAAACATTATTTCTCATGCAAATATTTGACTGCAATAAAATTGAAGAAAAGTTGTTGTGTTGCATGAGCAATGAACATTTAAAACCAGTCTCCTCAAATACAGAGTGTGTAAAATCAGATAGGGGATAAAACTTCTTCAAGGAGCAAATTTTCATGAATTTTTGAAGTTCAGTTATTGAAGTTTCAACTGTCTCTATTCGCATTTCATTCATTCTGTGAAACAACACGATCGGTTTACACCAGCAGATCTAAGCTGCATTTGAAACCCGCAAACAACTCATTAATTATTCGCTCTTCCCCAGTTCCAGAGCTCAGAGGGTTATTGTCCATCCCTGGGATACAAGCTACCTCGGATCCGGGCAAAAGCTCCCCGTGCACCGAGCACAGGCTCAGGAAAACCCCGGGGGAGAGGATATCGCGGTCACTGGGCCTTCCAGTAACAGTGAATAAGTGCCCGGTCTGAAATGTTCCAGAGTATTAACTTGCAACTTCTGCATCCAACAGTAAGGATGGCCGAGCGATCTCAGGCACTGCTTTCATTATTTGATTAAATTATCAACTCTCCGTCAGTTCGCATTTTTTTCATTGTGCCAAAGAAGTTCATGGGTTCATTAATGATGTTTTCCTTTGAAAGCAACATAAAAGTTTAAGGAAAAGTAATCGCCCAAAGTTGGGGCTCTATCCCACGACCCTGCAAGTAAGAGTATCATGCTCTACCGACTGAGCTAGCCGGGCTTTGCAACATTTACCCTGTCAATCCCCTTTAGAATATTGTCCGTTTCAATGAGGTCACCTCTCATTCTTCTAAACTCCGGAGAGTATCGCCATATTCTACACAATCTCTCATCATAGGAAAGTCCACTCAGCCCAGGAATCAATCTGGTGAACCTCTGTTGTACCACCTCCAAGGCAAGTGTATCCTTCCTTAGATAAGGAGACCAAAACTGTGCGCAGTACTCCAGGTGTGGTCTCACCAGGGACCTGTACAATTGTAGCAAGACTTCCTTACTCTTATACTGTGGGCTATATATTAGGTACGATGGGCCGAATATCCTGTTTTCCTGCTGATTTTCCGGTTGTATAAAAAGTTATTAAAATTCAACAGTCGCTCAGCAAATATATTTGTATTTCCTTCAGTGTGCTACACATGTGGGAGCATTATTGATGATTGAAACAATTATTCAGTCTCTCACAGACTTGAATTATTTTTGTCAGCTTGCTCTGTAAAAATGCTTTCTCTGACCAGGAATCAAACCCAGACCACGGCAGTGAAAGCACCGAATCCTAGCCACTAGACTACCAGGGAACACTGCTTGCAGCCTCTGTGATAGCTTTAAATATAGTCAGCTTAAAATCACAGCTGAGAATTGTGCGGTGACACGGCGTGTAACTGGATTTGCTGGGAGATGCGTGGAGGCCCCGACCTGCGTGAGAACACCAGCGGCAGGTCGGGGCCATAAAAGGAGCGGTGAGCGGTGGGCTGGGAGCAGCGTGATGGTGTACCACGGCAAGGTACAGCGCGAGCTGGTGCAGGAGGGCGACGGCAGCGAAGAGTGATGTCATCAAAGTCCAGGTTGGTGATTGGAGCGTGGGCAGGTACAGCAGGAGCAGCGAGAGACTGTGGAGGGATGTGATCGGGGCCCAGGGGCGGTGTGAGTTCAGGGCCAGGTGTCCAGGGGCAGCACGGGCCAGCCCACACTGCGATATGTGTGTGCACTGGGTCCGTGCAGCAGAGCTGGTCTCCAGTCGTCTTGGTTAACCCTTGTCACTGGACCAAGACCTCGCTCTGTCAAGTCCGTGTGATGGCTGGTGTGCAACGGCCATCACACGTTAAAAAAATCCACGCACAGGCATCTTCCACCCTTCAACATGCAGTTCGGGACATGGAATATTAGGTCCATCATTAAAACACCTGTGAACTCATCCTTTTTTGGCGAGGAAGCAAGTCATCCTCGCTTCGAGGGACTGCCTGTGATGATGATGAACTGGATTTGCTGCAGTCCGCGGGCAGCTGGTGATGAAAGCGGGCGTGAGAGGGTGAGTGACAGGTGGGCACTGCTTCTGATGCTGTCTGACCCACGGTGGGAGTGGCCGGGGATTTTAAAGCCCTTTCATTGCACCAATGCAGGGTAAATGAAACTGTGTTTCAGGAACCTTCATGTGTACAAACATGGGCACTCTGCACTGTAGACCTCGTGGTGCAACGGTAGTGTGTCTGACTCCAGATCAGAAGGCTGCGTGTTTATATCACGTTGGGGTCACTGTACTTTTCCATATTGTTCATCCGGAATTGAGATTTTCTTTGCTGTGTCACAATTTACTTTCCCACCCATCTTTGTACCATCAGCAAACTTGGCTCCATTACACTGGGTCCCTGTATCCCTGGGATAGGGGAGGGAAGACACACATGAGAAGTGTGAGCTTGTGGACCGGAGTAGTTGCAGCTGCTGGAGCTGTGCGTTTTATCGGGGAGGGACGGGGGGAGAGCCCGCCGAGCGACCGGAGAAGCTGAGAAGCTGCTGTGCTTTTCATCGGGTTTGACACTGTTTAAAAATGGCAGAGTGCCAAGTTTTCTCTCCCGACTGCCCATGCGGGAAGGCGCCGGCAGTGTTTTCGGCGCAGGCATTTGGCTCCGCCCCCCACTTCACCATCGACACCACGCCAGGACTCCGGGGACTGTACAGAGCGGCCAGGATGGGGCGAGTTTTTCCCCGAGCCGTTTCCAGCGCGCAAAGTCGGTGCGCTTGAGGTCAGTGCGCCGACAAAACTGCTTGGGGAAAATCTAGCCCTTGAAGAGTAAGGAGTACACTAAAGGAAATACAAATATGTTTGCCGAAAAACTGTCAAATTTTAATAACTTTTTATACAACCATCGAATCAGCAAAAAAACAGGGCATTCGGCCCATAGTACCTAATATATAGCCCACAGTACAAGAGTAAGGAAGTCTTGCTACAATTGTACAGGGCCCTGGTGAGACCACACCTGGAGTACTGCGCACTGTTTTGGTCTCCTTATCTGAGGAAGGATATACTTGCCTCGGAGGTGGTACAACAGACGTTCTCCAGATTGATTCCTGGGATGAGAGGACTGTCTTAAGTTGAGAGATTGTGTAGAATGGGCCGATACTCTCCGAGTTCAGAAGAATGAGAGGTGATCTCATTGAAACACACAATATTCTGAAGGGGATTGATGGGGTCGATGCTGAGAGGTTGTTTCCCCTGGGCTGGAATGTCTAGAACCAGGGGGCACAATCTCAGGTTAAGGGGTCGGCCATTTAAGACAGAGATGAGGAGGGATTTCTTCACTCAGAGGGATATGAATCTTTGGAATTCTCTGCCCCACAGGCCTGTGGATGCTGAGTCTCTGAATATATTCAAGGCTGCGTTCGATAGATTTTTGGAGTCTCGGGGAATCAAGGGATCGAGAGATCACTGGAGTTTAGACGAATGAGAGGGGATCTCATGGAAACATATAAAATTCTGACGGGACTGGACAGGTCCCGATGTTGGGGAAGTCCAGAACCAGGGGTCAGAGTCCAAGGGATAAGGGGTAGGCCATTTAGGACTGAGATGAGGAGAAACTTCTTCACTCAGAAGTTGTTAAACTGTGGAATTCTCTGCCGCAGAGAGTTGTTGATGCCAGTTCGTTAGATATATTCAAGAGGGAGTTAGATGTGGCCCTTATGGCTAAAGCGATCAAGGGGTATGGAGAGAAAGCAGGAAAGGGGTACTGAGCTGAATGATCAGCCATGATCTTATTGAATGGTGGTGTGGCTCGAAGGGCCGAATGGCCTACTCCTGCACCTATTTTCTATGTTTCTATGTTTCTGTGTCCTGCTACTGCTTCTTTAATAATGGATTCCAACATTTTCCCAACCACAGATGTAAGGCTAACTGGTCAGTAGTTTCCTGCATTTTGTTGCCTCCTTTTTAAAATAGGGGCATTCCATTTGCAGTTTTCCAGTCCTCCCCAGAATCCAGCGAGTGCTGGTCTTCAGATCCCTGAAAGTAGCAGGCCAGGTAGATAAGGTGGTTAAGAAGGAATATGGAATGCTTGCCTTTATTAGCGGAGGCATAGAATACAAGAGATGTGGTCGGTGGGGCAGGTTAGGTCACAGCTGGAGTACTGCGTGCAGTTCTGGTCGCCATATTATAGGAAGGACATGATTGCACTGAAGAGGGTACAGAGGAGATTTACGAGGATGTTGCCGGGAGTGGAGAATCTTAGCCATGAGACAGATTAGATAGGCTGGATTTGTTTTCCATGGAACAGAGCCTGAGGGGAGATCTCATTGAGGTGTATAAAATTATGAGGGGTCGAGATATAGTGGATAGAAAGGGCCTATTTCCCTTAGCAGAGGGGTCAACAACAAGGAGGCATAAAGTTAAAGTAACTGGTCGAAGGTTTAGAGGGGAAATTTCTTCACGCAGAGGGTTGTGGTGGTCTGGAACTCACTGCCTGAAAGGGTGGTAGAGGCAGAAACCCTCATCACATTTAAAAAGTGCTTGGATGTTAAATTACTGATCAGCACAGAGGGAGCTCACTGGTCAGCTCCCCTTTGTTGTGCCAGCTTTGCCAGAGGTTTCTGTAGTGTTGTGGTTTTCATGTTTGTTTTACATGCAAAAAGTGGCCAGTTCAATCCCGGGCAGGAACATTATATTTAAATTTGCTGTGGAGGAACAATCAGAAGCGAGTTTAGTCTCCTGGCAAATGCTTCCTGACCTGCTGAGATTTCCAGCATTTGCTGTTTTTATTTGCTATTTATTCTCCAGGCAAAAGGGCTTCCTTATTCCTTCATCGCTCCTTTTCACTTCAATAAATAGATAACGGATCCACCGGGGACCTTTCGTGTGTGAGGCCAACGTGATATCCGCCACACTGCAGCCCATCAAAGGGCGAGAAACCACTGAATATAATGGATAGCTCACAAATATCAGGGGCAGTGCAGTCTGGTCAACGTCAAACCCTCCTTTCTTATTCAGCAGAGGCATGAACGGGAGTCAGACGCCACAAAGTTTAATTAAAGACACAAATACAAGTAAAAATCTTCAAAAGGACATAAACAGGCTAAGTGAGTGAGCAAACATTTGGCAGATGGAGTACAATGTTGGAAAGTGTGAGGTTATGAACATTGGCAGAAAATAAATCAAAGAGCAAGTTATTATTTAAGTGGAGAAAGTTTGCAAAGTGCTGCAGTACAGTGGGACCTGTGGTAATTTTGCATGAAACACAAAAGGTTAGTATGCAGGTACAGCAAGTGATAAGAACATAACATAAGAAATAGGAGCAGGAGTAGGAGATACGGCCCCTCGAGCCTGCTCCTCCATTTAATACGATCATGACTGATCCGAACATGGGCTCAGGTCCACTTCTCTGCCTGCTCCCCATAACCCCTTATTTCCTTACCAGTTAAGAAACTGTCTAGCTCTGTCTTAAATTAAATTTATGATCAGGAAAGCAAATGGAATCTTGGCCTTTATTGCAAAGGAGATGGAGTATAAAAGCAGGGAAGTCTTGCTGTAGTTATACAGGGTATTGGTGAGGCCACACCTGAAATACTGCGTGCAGTTTTGGTTTCCATATTTACGAAAGCATATACTTGCTTTGGAGGCAGTTCAGAGAAGGTTCACTAGGTTGATTCCGGAGATGAGGGGGTTGACTTATGAGGAAAGGTTGAGTAGGTTGGGCCTCTACTCATTGGAATTCAGAAGAATGAGAGGTGACCTTATCGAAACGTATAAGATTATGAGGGTGCTTGACAAGATGGATGCAGAGAGGATGTTTCCACTGATTGGGGAGACTAGAACTAGGAGGCATAATCTTAGAATAAGGGGCCGCCCATTGAAAACTGAGATGAGGAGAAATTTCTTCTCTCAGATGGTTGTAAATCTGTGGAATTCGCTGCCCCAGAGAGCTATGGAAGCTGGGTCGTTGAATAAATTTAAGACAGATGTAGACAATTTCTTAAACGATAAGGGAATAAGGGGTTATGTGGAGCGGGCAGGTAAGTGGACCCAGTCCATGATCGGAGCAGCCATGATCATATTAAATGGTGGAGCAGGCTCGAGGGGCCGTATGGCCTACTCCTGCTCCTATTTTTTATGTTCTTGTGTTCTTATGTCCCTTTGTTCCTCTGCACTTCTCAGTGTCCTACCATTTAATGTGTATTCCCTTTCCTTGTTAGCCCTCCCAAAATGCATGACCTCACACTTCTCCGGATTAAATTCCATTTGCCACTGTTCTGCCCACCTGACCAGTTGATTGATTTCCTCCTGCATTCCGCAGCTTTCTTCTTCATTATCAACCACACCGCAGATTTTAGTATCGTCTGCAAACTTCTGAATCATAACCCCTATATCCAAGTGTAGATCATTGATGTAAATCACAAAAAGCAACGGTCCGAGTACTGAGCCCTGCGGAACCCCACTGGAAACATCTTTCTAGTCTCAAAACACCCATCAACCATTACCCTTTGCTTCCTGCCTCCGAGCCAGTTTTGGATCCAACTTGCCACTTTGCCCTGGATTCCATGGGCTTTTACTTTTGTGACCAGTCTGCCATATGGGACCTTATCAAAAGCTTTGCTACAATCCATACACACTACATCATATGCTTTGCCTTCATCGACCGTCCTGGTTACCACCCCAAAAAATTCAATCAAGTTAGTCAGACACGACCTTCCCTTAACAAATCTGTACTGACTGTCGTTGATGAATCCGTGTCTTTCTAAGTGAAGATTTATCCTGTCCTTTTGGTTTTTTCCAATAATTTACCCACCACCGAGGTTAGGCTGACTGGCCTGTAATATCTCGGTCTATCCCTTTCTTCCTTCTTAAACAAAGGTACAACGTTAGCTGCCCTCCAATCCTCTGGCACCCCACCTGAAACTAGAAGGATTGGAAAACGATGTTCAAAGCCTCTGCTATTTCCTCTTTTGCTTCACTTAACAGCCTGGGATGCATTTCATCCAGGCCTGGGGATATCCACTTTCAGAGCTGCTAAACCCCTTAATACCTCATCTCTCACTATGTTTATTTCATCTAATATTTCACCTTTCTTCTCCTCGATAGTAGTGTCTGCATCGCCCCTCTCTTTTGTGAAAACAGACGCAAAGTATTCATTGAGAACCATCTCCACATCTTCCGCCTCCACACACCGATTACCCTCATGGTATCTAATAGGCCCCACCCTTTCTTTAGTTATCCTCTTGCTCTTAATATATTTATAAAACATCGTGCATATGCTGGAGAAATAAAGAGCTGATGTTGAATTAAGACCTACTCGACTCGACTCATTTGAAGAACCAGAGTTAGTCTCGGTAGAAAAGCAACTGAGACAGTGCGGGCACATTTCACCCGGACAAGGTCGGGTCTTTGAAGTGCTACATCAACAGCCCCTCTCTTTTGTGAAAAAGAGGCAAAGTATCGATTAAGAATCATGGCCACGTCTTCTGCCTCCACACACAGATTTCCTTTGTGGCCTCTAATAGGCTCAACACTTTCTCTCATTATCCTCTTGCACTTAATGTCTTTGTCTTTGTGTTTGTGTTTTTCCTGATTTTACTTGTCAACATTCTTTCATGCTCTCTCTTTGCTTTCCTGATATATTTTTTAATTGCACCCCTGCACTTCTTATATTCCTTTCGAGCTTCTGCACTTGGTGGTCTCACAATTGTACAGTTGTAGCAGGATTTCCCTGCTTTTATACTCCATCCCCCTTGTAATTAAGACTAACATTCCATTGGCCTTCCTAATTACTTGCTGTACCTGCATACTAACCTTTTGTGTTTCATGTACAATAACCCCCAGATCCCTCTGCACCGCAGCATTTCGTAATCTCTCCCCATTTAAATAATTATTTGATTTTTTATTATTTTTTTTGCTACCACAATGGATAACCTCATATTTCCCACATTATACTCCATCTGACAAATTTCTGCCCACCCACTGAGCCTATCAGTATCGCTTTGCAGATTGTTTGTGTCCTCCTCACAACTTGCTTTCCCACCTATCTTTGTATCATCAGCAAACTTGGCGACATTACAAACATGCAGAGCACAGAACAAATTATTGATGGATTGACTTTCTCTCAGTTAGCATTTCTTTCATTGTGCAAAAGAAGATTATCGATTCATTAATTATGTTACCTCATGAAAGCAAAATAAAAGTATAACGAAAATAATTCGCACATTTGAAAGGAGCATTTTTGTTTTGTGCAGTTTCGGTCAGAGAAATGTTTGTGAAAGGAATTTTTTGCAGAAACAGATTCAGCATTTCAGCTTGTCGCTGATCACTTCTCTCTGGGTACTGCACTGAGCAGCAGTTTCTTTAGTGAAGCGGTTATCATATTCGCCTCACACCTTGGTTTGAGCCCAAATGAAAATGTTATTTTTGTAACAAAAACTGTTTTTCAATGTCCATTGCTCATGCGACAATGGCCTCCTTCCGTCCTGTAAACTTCTCTGATTCCATGATGAACAATGAACATTTAAAACCAGTCTCCTAAAATACAGAGTGTGTAAAATCAGAAAGGGAATAAAACTTCCTCAATGATTAAAGTTTCACAAATTATTAAAATGAAGTTGTTGAAGTTTCGACTGACCCTCAGTGATCATGTTAGCATTTCTTTCATTCTGCTCAACAATGCTATCGGTTAATACCAGCAGATCTAAGCCGCATTTCAAACCCGGAAATAGCTCATTAATTATTCACCCTTCCCAGTTCCAGAGCACAGAGGATTATTTATACTCCATCCCAGAAACTCAAGTCCAACTTCTGACATTCCTTATTTCTAATTATCAACGCATTTGTTTTGACACCAGTCTGAAGTGCTTTGAGTCATCTATGTAATTTAATTAAATTACTTCACTTAGTGGTAGCAAAATTACTTCCCTAACTGGGAATCGAAACCTGATAACTGAAGTGATTGGAAAGATTTTGTGAAGCATTTAAATATGCACTGCAAAAATCTCCCACTGCTAATTTAAAAACACGGTTACAATTTGTTTCAGTGCGAAAGAAGGGGATTGAAAATGACAACAAAAACACCAGGCAGCAAGTGCATTAAGACAAATTCAAACTGTTCACAAAGTTGGTAATACGAAGCAACGGCTGAGCTAAAGTGGGCACTGACCAATATTTAAGAAACATCTCATTGTAAACGATGAGCCACAAATATCAGGAACAGTGCAGTCTGGTCAATGTCAAACCACTCCTTCCTTATTCAACAGAGACATGAATGGCAGACAGATGCCACAAAGTTTAATTAAAGAGCGAAATACAAGTCAAGTTTAATTTCCAAATCCTTTCACTGTGAAATTCTTTCACTTTATTTCAAATCTTACTACGTTGATTCTGAAAATGAGCACCATGTGATTTTATCTTTAATACTGATTCTATTTTCTGTGCACGGTAGGAATTACCGCTCCAGTTTTGAGCCCAATTTGACAAAAGTTGCCCCAGATTCCTGGTGTCGTCAGCAAAGAATATTTAGAACCAGATTCCTAAAATAGTGTTTTATTATATTAGTTCACAGGATCTGGGTGTCACTGGCAAGGCCAGAATTTATTGCCCAACCCTAATTGCCCTTGAGAAGGTTGTGGTGAGCCACCATCTTGAACCGCTGCAGTCCGTGTGGAGAAGGTGCTCCCACAGAGCTTTTGGGAGGGAGTTCGAGACTTTTAACCCATTGACGATGAAGCAACGACCAATATATTTCCAAGTCAGGATGGTGTGTGACTAAATCTAACAATGGCTGGTGTCACAGGCACCAAACATTTTAAAGCAATGTCAAAAATGCAGTGTGTAAAATGAGACAAGATAATAATTCATAGAAACATAGAAACATAGGAAATAGGTGCAGGAGTAGGCCATTCGGCCCTTTGAGCCTGCACCGCCATTCAATGAGTTCATGACTGAACATACAACTTCAGAACCCCATTTCTGCTTTCTCGCCATACCCCTTGATCCCCCGAGTAGTATGGACTACATCTAACTCGTTTTTGAATATATTTAGTGAATTGGCCTCAACAACTTTCTGTGGTAGAGAATTCAACAGGTTCACCACTGTCTGGGTGAAGAAGTTTCTCCTCATCTCGGTCCTAAATGGCTTACCCCTTATCCTTAGACTGTGACCCCTGGTTCTGGACATCCTCAACATTGGGAATATTCTTCCTGCATCTAACCTGTCTAACCCCGTCAGAATTTTAAACGTTTCTATGAGATCCCCTCTCATTCTTCTGAACTCCAGTGAATACAAGCCCAGTTGATCCAATCTTTCTTGATATGTCAGTCCCGCCATCCCGGGAATCAGTCTGGTGAACCTTCACTGCACTCCCTCAATAGCAAGAATGTCCTTCCTCAAGTTAGGAGAACAAAACCGTACACAATACTCCAGGCTCGGCCTCACCAATGCCCTGTACAACTGTAGGAACACTTCCTTGCCCCTGTACTCAAATCCCCTCGCTCTGAAGGCCAACATGCCATTTGCTTTCTCAATTGCCTGCTGTACCTGCATGCAAACCTTCAATGACTGATGTACCATGACACCCAGGTCTCGTTGCACTTCCCCTTTTCCTAATCTGTCACCATACAGATCATAGTCTGTCTCTCTGTTTTTACCACCAAAGTGGATAACTTCACATTTATCCACATTATACTTCATCTGCCATACATTTGCCCACGCATGACATGCAAAGCAGGGAAAGTACTATCTAACATGGGGCTGTATAAAATTAATGTGAATATTTTTCTGCCTGACAGGGTTTTGGAAGCAGATTTAATATTAACTTTCCAAAGGGAAATATAGTTGAAAAAGAAACATTTGCAGGGTGCTGGGGAATGGGACTAATTGGATCCTTCTTTCACAGAGCCAGCACAGGTAACAACATAAGAAATCGGAGCAGTAGTAGGCCATACGGCCCCTCAAGCCTGCTCCACCATTCAATGTGATCATGACTGATCGTCGATCTCAACTCCACTTTCCCGCTCGATCTCCCGATCCCTTGATTCCCTGAGACTCCAAAAATCTATCTAACGCAGCCTTGAATATATTCAGAGACTCAGCATCCACAGGCCTGTGGAGCAGAGAATTCCACAGATTCATAACCCTCTGAGTGAAGAAATTCCTCCTCATCTCTGTCTTAAATGGCCGACCCCTCAACCTGAGACTATGGCCCCTGGTTCTAGACACTCCAGACCGGAGGATAAAACCTCTCAGCATCTACCCTGTCAATCCCCTTCAGAATATTGTGTGTTTCAATGAGATCACCTCTCATTCTTCTAAACTACCAGAGAGTATAGTCCCATTCTACACAATCTCTCAACTTGATACAATCCTCTCATCCCAGGAATCAATCTGGTGAACCTCTGTTGTACCACCTCCCAGGCAAGTGTATCCTTCCACAGATAAGGAGACCAAAACTGTGTGCAGTACTCCAGGTGTGGTCTCACCAGGGCCCTGTACAATTGTAGCAAGACTTCCTCACTCTTGTACTGTGGGCTATATATTCGGTACTATGGGGCAACTGCAAACAGTGCTCCCTGGTAGTCTAGTGGTTAGGGTTTGGTGCTCTCATTGCTGTGGTCAGTCAGGGTTTGATTTTCGGTCAGGGAAAGCATTGTTACAGAGCAAGTTGATTAAAAATAATTCAAGTCGGTGAAATACTGAATAATTGTTTCAATCAACATTAATGCACCTACATGTATTGCACACTGAAGGAAATACAAATATATTTGCCCAGCGACTGTTGAATTTAATAACTTTTTATACAACCGTAGAATCAGCAGAAAAACAGGATATTCGCCCATAGTAATTATCTAAGGAAGGATATACTTGCCTTGGAGATGGTGCAACAGAGGTTCAACAGATTGATTCCTGGGATGAGAGGGCTGTCCTATGATGAGAGATTGTGTCGAATATGCCGATTCTCTCTGGAGTTTCGAAGAATTGGAGGTGATCTCGTTGAAACGGACAATATTCTGAAGGGGATTGACAGAGTCGATGTTGACAAGCCTGGCTAGCTCAGTCGGTAAAGCATGAGACTCCTAATTTCAAGGTCGTGGGTTTGAGCCCCATGTTCGTCGATTACTGTTCCTTAAAATTTATGTTGCTTTCACGGGAAACCATCATGAATGAACCCATAATCTTCTATTATTTAGAGATATTTAGAGGGCACCTTTCAATGCTTCACAAAACCATTCCTTTCGCTACAGCCACCCGGGATCATTTCCTGGTTTGGGAAGCAACTTTGATATCACCGTTTATAATTGAAATGGAGTAATTTTATGAAGTTAGATGGATGTCCCAAAGCACTTCAGAGTGGTGTCAAAACAAATGAGTTTGTAATTAAAAACACTGAATGTCAGAAGTGGGATTCGAACCCACGCCTCCAGACCTGAACGCAGCGCCTTAGACCGCTCGGCAATCCTGACTGTTGGGTCCTTCAATTACACGTTATTACTCAGGAAAGTTTCAGACCGGGCGCTTGTTCAGGGCTGCTGGAAGGCCCAGAGATTGGGATATCCTCTCCCCCAGGGTTTTCCTGAGCCTGTGATCGGTGCACGGGGAGCTTTGGCCCGGTTCCGAGGTAGCTTGCATCCCAGGGATGGACAATAACCCTCTGAGCTCTGGAACTGGGGAAGAGCGAATAATTAATGAGTTGTTTGTGGGTTTCAACCGATAGTGTTGTTTCACAGAATGAAAGAAATGCGAACAGGGACAATCGAAATTTCAAAAACTGAACTTTAATAATGAGTGAAACTTTAACCCTTGATGAAGTTTTATCCCCGATCTGATTTTACACACTCTGTATTTGAGTATACTAGTTTTAAAATGTTCATTGCTCATGCGACAATGTATCCCGGACAGCTTTTGCTCAATTTTATTGCAGTCACGTTTTTGCTTTACAATAATGTTTCCGCACAGGCTCGAAACAGAGACCTTTCGCGTGTGAGGCAAACATGATAACCGCTACACTACGGAAACTGCTGCTTAGCTCAGTGCCCAGAGAGAAGTGTTCAGCAACAAGCTGAAATGCTCAATCCCTCTCTCTGCAAAAAGTTCCTTTCACAAACATTTCTCTGAACGGAACTGCACCAAACAACAATGTTCTCCTTTCAAAGTCATTAAACTCCCCAATTCCCACATCTGCAATTTTAAGGACAAGGACTGAAAGCACTTTGCGATCAGAAAATTGCCGGAAACCCCTGGTATTAATGACAGGGCTTTTGATGATTGATTTCCGTACACACCTTTGTCATGTATTTAACCCTTGGCTATCTGTATCATACCACCACTGAGGGCCGACCTGTTGAAGTCCCAAGGGATTCCAGCATCCCTTGGCAGCACGGTATAGAAGCACTCTGGAGTCTTATTAAAGGAGCTAATGTCATACTTACTCATTGTTCACAGTAGTCAGTTCATTCTTTATTATGAGCGTATCAATTGGCGACGAGACAACGAACAACCATGCGAAAATGCAAGTAACAGTTGGTATAACTTGATAACAGCACAGCTGGCAATGGTTGCGGAATATATTCGTGCAGCCAAAATGCACAATGACAACCTGGAACTGCACGGCACCGAATCTTCGGGGAAAAACAATTAAAGGCTTTAACCCTGAATGGGCTACGATCCACCAACCTTGCAGTTAATAGCTGAACGCACTAATCCATTGCACCACACAGACTGATAGATGCAAGGCATCCCTGTGACATCTTCACAGAGCACAGCACACACAGCTTCCTAACATGCAGGCTGCTCTCTCGGAACTCTCCGGAAAGAGCCTGTTCTGTTTAATGATGAACTGTACAGTTGCAGTACACAATACGTCCACATCCACAATGTGGAGCTACAAGCATTACATGCCGACAGACATCACAATCCCAAACTCGGGTGTCAGTCAGTTAAACCTTCAGATTGCTCTGACCGGGATGGATCTTGTCCACTCTCAATTGTACTCTTCCCAAATAAAGGGTGGGACATTCATTGTGGATGTGTGGAAGCAGTCTGGTCCCGCACACTGCAGACACTTCCATGTCACCGCCAACCAGCTCTCCCACAACCGGTGTGATCGACCTTCCAGCCTTCCGGTGCCTTGTCTGTGACGAAGTATTCTGATTGTCCCGAAGCCGGTATCCTTTGTCATCAATAGGGTTTTAAGTTGTTTCGGTAATTTTTACCTGCTGGACAGTCGAGGCACAAATTGTAGAGTGGAAAACTTGCGTGGACCCCGGTTTTCTAGTGGTTGATTTTCCTGGTTGGGTCCGTCGGTCGCGGTGGTCCGGTTGATGTCTGTTACCAAGTCAGTTGGTATTGATGTTCCACTGATTGGTTTTTTGAAGTTCCTTTCTCCGATGTCGTGATGTCTCTTCCTGTGTTATCTCGCCGTTTGCTCTCGATCTTGATCTTGTTGTTCCAAAGTAATGGTCAGAAAAATATGTTGCTCTTGGTACGATAGGCCCCCAGTTATACTCTGAGAGGCTGCTTAATCTTCGTGCCAAATCTAACGTTTCTTTTGTTTAAGTTTTGCTGCCCATTGATTTAAGTGGTCTTCTTTGTATAAGTTTTGGCGGACTAGCTAACTGAGACTTGATTATATGTTTTAATCTGGTGTTGATAGACTTTGGGACGGCGACACTCCTTCTTTATGAACTGATGAACTCTTGTCCATTGCAATAGCACTGCTTTGGCTTCGGGAAGTCTGAGCTGAGCCAGATATTTCTATACATGTTGAAAAGGTGTTGGAATATGGATGTGATATTTGGGTCCTGTGGGTGGGGTGGATAATGTTTCTTCCGTGGTCGATTGTTCAAATGCTTATGTTTTCTGGGAGCCTGACTATGGTTAAACAGCTCCCCCAGAAAACTGATGAGCTACAATATCCAAACTCTAAATCCCACCCCTCTGTCACTGCAGCTTTTCCCCACAGGCCCAAACATGCCTTTTAAAATCCCAAACTTGGTTAAGAATTGTAGATTTCTTCCATATGCTTTTTAGAATCCAAAACTTTATGTTTAATAGTCCTAAATCGAATTTCCTTTTCAGTGAGTCCAAACACTGGGGGGTTTCCATGAATTTTGGAATCTACATTGGCAGTCCCTCGGAATCGAGGAAGACTTGCTTCCACTCCTAAAGTGAGTTCTTTGGTGGCTGAACAGTCCAATACTAGAGCCACAGACCCTATCACAGGTGGGACAGATAGTTGTTGAGGGAAGGGATGGGTGGGACAGGTTTGCCGAACGCTCTTTCTGCTGTCTACACTTGATTTCTGCATGCACTCGGCGTTGAGACTCGAGGTGCTCAGCACCCTCTCGGATGCACATTCTCCACTTCGGGTGGTCTTGAGTCAGGGACTCCTGGGTGTCAGTGGGGATGTTGCACTTTATCAGGGAGGCTTTGAGTGTGTCCTTGTCGAAATTCTGCTGCCCACTTTGGCTCGTTTGCCATGAAGGAGCTCCGAGTAGTTCACTTGCTTTGGGAGTCTCGTGTCTGCCATGCGGACTATGTGGCCTGCCCAGCGGAGCTGATCGAGTGTGGTCAGTGCTTCAAAGCTGGGGATGTTAGCCTGAATAAGGCTGTTGATGTTGGTGCGTCTGTCCTCCCAGGGGATTTGTAGGATATTGCGGAGACATCGTTGGTGATATTTCTTCAGCAACTTGAGGTGTCGACTGTACATGGTCCATGTCTCTGAGCCTTACAGGAGGGCAGGTATTACTACAGAACTGTAGACCATGAGCTTGGTGGCAGTTTTGAGGGCCTGGTCTTCAAACACTCTTTTCCTCAGGCGGCCAAAGGCTGCACTGGCGCATGGAGGCCGTGTTGAATCTCGTCATCGATGCCTGCTCTTGTTGATAGGAGGCTCCCGAGATATGGGAAGTGGTCCATGGTGTCCAGGGCCGCGCCGTGGATCTTGATGACTGGGGGGTAGTGCTGTGCGGTGAGGACAGGCTGGTGGAGGACCTTTGTCTTACGGATGTTTAGCGTAAGGCCCATGCTTTCATACGCCTCAGTAAATACGTCGACTAAGTCCTGGAATTCAGCCTCTGTATGTGCGCGGACGCAGGCCTTGGTGAGGCCACACCTGGAATATT
Source organism: Pristiophorus japonicus (assembly GCF_044704955.1). Lineage (NCBI taxonomy): Eukaryota > Metazoa > Chordata > Chondrichthyes > Pristiophoridae > Pristiophorus > Pristiophorus japonicus. The sequence continues at coordinate 1,387,619 of NW_027250777.1, forward strand.
GTGTACAGTTTTGGTCTCCTAATCTGAAGAAGGACATTCTTGCTATTGAGTGCAGCGAAGGTTCATCAGACTGATTCCCGGGAGGGCAGGACTGACATGTAAAGAAAGACTGGATCAACTAGACTTTTCTTCACTGGAATTTAGATGAATGAGAAGGGATCGCATAGAACATATACAGGTCTGATGGGATTGGACAGGTTAGAGGCAGGAAGTATGTTCCCGATGTTGGGGAAGTCGAGAACCAGAGGTCACAGTCTCAGGACAAGGGGTAAGCCATTTAGGACCGAGATGAGGAGAAACTTCTTCACTCAGAGAATTCTGAACCTGCGGAATTCTCGAGCACAGAAATTTGTTGAGTCCAATTCGTTCGATATATTCAAAAGAGAGTTAAATGTGGTCATTACGGCTAAAGGTATCAAGGGTATGGAGAGAAAGCAGGAAAGGTGTACTGAGGTGAATGATCAGTCATGAACATATTGAATGGTGGTGCAGGCTCGAAGCGCCGAATGGCCTACTCCTGCACCTGTTTTCTATATTTTTATGTTTCTATGTTTCTATGCAAAGCCCAGAAAAAAAATGGTTGAAGTATCGACTCTGCCTCAGTTAGCATTTCTTTCATTGTGCAAAAGAAGGTGACGGGTTAATTAATGATGCAACCCCGTGAAAGCAACACAAAAGTTGAACAAAAAAACATACGGTTACTGGCAGGTGAGCGCTGCTTCTGACACCCGGTGGGAATGGGCGGGGATTTTAAGGCCCCTTGTATTGTGAAACCTTCATATCGTCAAACATTTCCGATGTGCTATATCGACCTCGTGGCGCAACGGTAGCGCGTCTGACCCCAGATCACGTCGAGGTCACTGTTCTTCAGGATAATTCGGGAATTAATATTTTCTTTGCTGTTTGGCAATAACCAGACCCTTGCTCCAAGGTCTGTCTCACTGTTTCCCCGGTGTCAGGCAGAGATACTCCTGCTGCCCTCATTTATTTCATGTGAAAGGACACAAAAGTTCAAAATAAACCTGCAGTTGGCCACATACAGCATTAAATAGTCAGGATGGCCGAGCGGTCCAAGGTTCTGTGTTTAGGTCGCAGTATCCTCTGGAGGTGTGGGTTCACATCACACTTCTGACACTTCCTGTTTTTAATCATGAAGTGAAACTCATTGTTTGACACCACGACCAACGCCTTAAAAGTGGGATTTTGCAGTCCACCTGCTCGCTTAACACTTCCGTCTGACCTGGTGCTGAAAGTGGAGATGTTTCCGCAGCGCAGCGGTGAACACGTTCGCCTCACACGCGAAAGCTCACCAGGCGGGATTATTTTCTGGAGCTTTCTCCTCATGCATGCTCAGGGGCGAGTTTTTTCTCCTGTGAAATGTCATAAGATCAAAAGCATGTCAGGATTAGGGGCCGGAGTACGCCATTCGGCCCCTCGAGCCTGGTCCACCATTCAAGAAGATCCTGGCAGTTCCTCGACAGCAAGTTTAAACATCTGGGGCGGAGCCAACAGGCACCTGGCTGTAATCAACGACAAAAAGGTGCATTTTGCAGAAGCCCAGCAAACTCAGTCAGTAGATCATGAGATACTAAATCTCAGGGTCAGAGGTGCGAGCCCCACGTTTGGTGATTATTTTTCATAGAATTATATAATCAGAAGTTTACAGCACGGAAGGAGGCCATTTCGGCCCATCGTGACCGTGCCGGCCAATAACAGGCTCTCCAGCCTAATCCCACTTTCCAGCTCTCGGTCCATAATCCTGCAGGTTACGGCACTTCAGGTGCACATCCAAGCACTTTTTAAATGTGGTGAGCGTTTCTGCCTCTCCCACCCTTTCAGGCAGTGAGTTCCAGACCCACACAAGCCTCTGCGTGAAGAAATTTTCCCTCAAATCCCCCCTACACTTTCTACCAATGACTTAAAATGTATGCCCCATGGTTGTTGACCTCTCTGCTAAAGGAAATGGGCCCATTCTATCCATTATATCAAGGCCCCTCATAATTGTATACACTTCAATGATGCCTCCCCTCAGCCCACTTTGTTCCAAGAAAAACAACCCCAGCCTATCCAATCTGTCCTCATAGCTAAGATTCTCCACTCCCGATAACATCCTCGAAATCTCCTCTGTATGTCTCCAGTGCAATCACAGTCTTCTTCCTGTAAAGTAGTGACGAGAACTGCACGCAGTACTCCAGCTGTGGCCTAACCAGTGTTTTATATTCAAGCATAATCCACCTGCTCTCTTATTCTAGGCCTTGGCTAAAAACGGCCAGCATTCTCTATGTCTTCTTAACCAGCTAATCCACCTTGCCTGCTACCTTAAGGGATCAGTGGACATGCACTCCCAGGTCGCTTTGTTCGTCTACAATTCTCAATGTCCTACCGTTTAATGTTCAATCTCTTTCTATTGTGTCTGTAAGCACTCAAGTAATGACTCCATGAGGCAAGGTATTGTACTTGAACTGTGGTGACCTTAGTCCATTTATTGTAGTTCCTGAGGGAGGGTACAGTATGGGGAGCTCCGTTTTATAACTGGTTACCTGTCGTGTACAGGTGACCCCTAGGTCTCCACCAGTTGCACTCTCTGATGGTACAGGCATAGTGTATACAGTGTGAAGGTACATCCAGTAGTCTTATGTAACTGTACATTGAGTATACAGGGAGTAGACTTATATTATATATACACAACATCACTCTCCCCTTAGTCTTGTGCCACTGTCCTTTACATTGTGTGCTCTGGCCCGAGACCCAAAGCTCTTGCGCCTTGTCTATGCTTTGGCTTGGTTCTCTCCCTGTGGACCCCCAAGTCCTTATTGCCACGACATTGGGAAATGTTCAGCAGTGGATGGTTGGAGGTTGCAGTGGGGGTTGAGTGGGTTCTGGGTGTGATCCATGTGTGTCCATGGCTACATACATCCATTCAGCCCCCCCATACATAGACCATGTGTGTGGCTCAACACTTGCAAGTGCAGACCTGTACAGACAGAAAGAACAAAAAAACATCGTCTTAGTTAAATCACTGTTTGGGTTCTACAGTAGTGGAACAAGTACATTTTACAGGTAAGGTACATACGTGGTATCACAGACTTGCCCCTGGGTTGCGTGGGTGCAGGTGGGTGAGGACACTAGTTCCAGAGTAACCAGACTGTGTCCAGGTTGTCTGATTACGGAGCTGTGTCCCCTGCCAGCTGGGTGGGCTCAGATCGCTCACCTGGCTGAGTCTCAGAGCCTTTGCCGTTGCCTCGTGATGGGCAGAGCCACAGGAGTGTGTGGCCTCCCTGTCCTCCTTTGAAGGCTGCAGTGTCTCCCTGCTGCTCTTCAGCGATAGTGGGAGCCTGGTCATCCCAGGTCCCGTTGGGAGGGCAGGAGGGTGCTATCCGCTCGCTCCCAGTACTGGCCCTGATGGCCAGAGAGTTAGAGCCGATCGGGGGCAGGGTACTGGTCGTGGTGCCTTTGCCGTCCGCTGATCACTGGCCCTGCAGCTGGTAGGCTCCCTCTGTGTGTGGCCACACTCCCTGGGGTATCACATTGGTCCCGGAGGGGCAGGCTACATGATCGCTGGACCTGGGTGCTGACGGGAGGTTGCCCTTGGTTTTGTCGGCATGCTTGTAAATCCCAGCATCGCACGTCATCACTTCGTTGACTCTCACAATACTTTGGTTCTGACCGCAATCGCCTGACTTATCATGATTAGTTACATTTACAAACTTGTAATTGTCAGTTACATCTTTTCCATATGTATCACCATCATCGCTGTATAAAGTGTGGAACTGTCCCTTTAATTGTGATGGGTTGCCGGTTTCCTTTAAGAGGGTCTTGCAATCTTTACCCCAATCCTGTTCGCCGCTCGGCATCACGTGTTGCTCCCTTGTGGTCTGGCTGCCGCCATCTTGACTTCAGGCCCTTCACCTCGTGGTTCGGACGCAATCTTCTTTCTCTCCATGAGGTAGGCTGCGGTGATCCTTTTCTCCCCAGGTTCTGCCACGGAAGCCGGGAAGTTTTCTTCTGCGTGAATTTTCTTCCTCTGGAGTCCTGCCACTGGAGCCTGGAAGGTAAGGTCGAGTCGTTTGGGCTGGATCATCTCGCCGTTGGGTTGAGCGGTCTGTGTCGTCGCCTCACAGTCGAGTTGGGCGGTTGGTTTTTCAGGTGTTGTGCTGGATCCAACTTCGGGGCCATGAGGGATGTCGATCGCTGGAGGTTGGAGCTACTCCCAGCTCCAAGTGATCTTTTTCATCCTCCTTCTTCCAAATAGCTTTGGACCATCCCCAGGAACGATCCACAAAGGTAACCTGTGCATCTCGCCGCCATGGGACACCTGGACATCCACGCTGCCAACGACTGGGATGTATCGTTTGTGTAGGTGAGCAGTTTCACTTCGATCGGGATCATTTTAGGTCGTTCGATTGGATTGTCCCAGAGTTTCTCAAAGGCCACCTGATTCATCAGTGACTGGCTCGCCCCTATGTCCACCTCCATCGTGACTGGAACATCATTGATTTTAACTTCCATTTTCAACGGGGAACTCTCGGTGGTGCAGGTAAACACTCCGTACACCTCATCGTCGCTGGAGTCCGGATGATCGGCCAACTCTTCATCGACTCGGTGAGTACGATTTCTCTTGCATATTCGCTGGAGGTGGCCCTTCATGTTACAGCCTTTGCAATATAGTCTTTATAGTGGCACTGGTGGGCCCTGTGATTTCCTCCACAGCGCCAGCATGGGGTTGGCCGGTTGGCCCCATGTGGCGGACTCAGGATTGTGGGACTCGGTGTTCTGTTCTCTCTTCCCTGAGAGAGACTGCTAGCAGCAGCCCTGCCTCTAAAATGCACCTTTCGGTTCACAGTACTTGCTGGGTTAGAGTCCTGGGGGTGAGACATCCACTTGGAATCGCAGGCCGAGATCATGAACGCCTGGCTCACGTTAATTGCCTTCTGCAGGGTGACCGTGGTGTCCGCACAGCGCAGTCTGTGGAGAAGGCCCTCGTGACCGATTCCAGTAACAAAGATGTCCCTTAGTACTTCGGTGAGGTGATCGCTAAAATCACATGGTGCAGCCAATCGTCTCAGGTCTGCAGCATATTTTGCGATTTCCTGGCCTTCGGATCCACCGGTGGGGAGAGAACCGGTGTCTGGCTGTGAGGATGCTCTCTATAGGTTTGAGCTGTTCCTGTATCAGCGTTACGAGCTCCACATATGTTATTGTCTTCTCTGGGACTAGCAGGTCCCTGACAAGGCCATAGACGGTGGGCCCACAACTGCTGAGCAGGACAGCTCAGCACTTATCAGCGAGCGATGTCGGGTCGTCTCCCCCCACGTCATTCGCAATAAAGAAGTGTTCGAGCCTTTCCACAAAGGCCTCCCAATCTTCCCCATCGGCGAATTGTTCAAGCGTGCCAAGGTTAGCCATTGTCACATGGAAATTCGTATTCTCGTCACCAGTTATTGTGTTTGTAAGCACTCTAGTAATGACTCCACGAGGTAAGGTATTGTACTTGAACTGTGGTGACCTTCGTCCACTTATTGCAGCTCCTGAGTGAGGGTACAGTACTGTGAGCTCCCTTTTATACCTGGTTACCTGTTGTGTACAGGTGACCCCGAGGTCTCCACCAGTTGCACCCTCTGGTCGTACAAGCACAGTGTGTGTACAGTGTGAAGATACATCCAGTGGTCTTATGTAACTGTACATTGAGTGTACAGGATGTATACTTATTTTATACATACACAACAAAGATCATCAGTTAATTAATGGTGCTTTCCCGTGAAAGCAGGATAAAATTTGTCAATGATTTAATTTCTGCATTTAGAAAGACATGGGTTAATCACGGAGAGTCAGCATGGGTTTGTTCAGGGAAGGTCTTGTCTGACTCACTTGATTGACTTTTTTGAGTAGGTAACCAACAGGATCGATGAGGGCAGTGCGTTTGATGTAGTGTATAAGGATTTTAGCAAAGCTTTCGCCAAGTTCCCACATGGAAGACTGGTCACGAAAGTAAAAGCCCATGGGATCCAGGGCAAAGTGGCAAGTTGGATCCAAAATTGGCTCAGAGGCAGGAAGCAAAGGGTAATATTTGAAGGGAGTGTTTGGGACTGGAAGGATGTTTCCAGTGGGGTTCCACAGGGCTCAGTGCTAGGTCCCTGTCTTTTAGTGGCAACATCAATGATCTAAACTTAAATATAGGAGGTATGATTAAAACGTTTTCAGGTGATACTAATTTAATCCAGAGAAGTGTGAGGCTGTGCATTTGGGGAGGGAAAACAAGGAAAGAAATTCACATTAAATGGTTGGACATTGAGAAGTGTGGAAGAACAAAGGGACCTTGGAGTGCATGTCCACAGATCCCTGAAGGTAGCAGGCCAGTTGGATAAGGTGGGTAAGAAGGCGCACGGAATGCTTACCTTTATTGGCTGAGGCATGGGATAGAAGAGCAGGATGGTTATGCTTGAAATGTATAAAACACTGGTTCGGCCACAGCTGGAGTATTGCATGTAGTTATGGTCACTGTATTACAGGAATTATGTGATTGTACGAGAGGGTACAGAGGAGATTTACGAGGATGTTGCCAGGCGTGGAGAATTTTAGCTATGAGGACAGTTTGGATCGGCTGGGTTTGTTTTCATTGGAACAGAGGAGGCTGAGGGGAGTCAACATTGAGATGTATAAAATTATGAGGGGCCGAGATATAGTGGATAGCAGAGGGGTCAACAACCAGGGGGCATATATTTAAAATAATTGGTAGAAGGTTTAAAGAGGATTTGAAGGTAAAATTCTTCATGCAGAGGTTTGTGACGGTCACGAACTCGCTGCCTGAAAGAATGGCGGAGGCAGATACCACATGTAAAAAGTATTTGGATGTGCACCTGAAGTGCCGTAACCTGCAGGGTTATGGACCCAGAGCTGGAAAGTGGGATGAAGCTGGATTGCCTCTTGTTGGCCGGGGTGGAAGTGATTGGCCAAAATGCCCTCCTTATGTGCTGCAAACTTCTATCATTCTATAATTCTATGAAAAATGTAAATGTCCAATGTTGGTGTCGAAACCACGACCCTGAGATTAAAAGTCTTATATTTCACTGACTGATCTCGCCAGGATTCTGCCAAACATACCGTTCTCTCACTGATTGCAGACAGTCGCCTGTTGGCTCCGCCCCAGATGTTTAAACTTGCTGTCGAGGAACTGCCAGGATCTTCTTGAATGGTGGACCAGGCTCGAGGGGCCGAATGGCCTATTCCGGCCCCTAATTCTTACATGCTTATCATCTTATGAACTTTTCACAGGAGAACAAACTCGCCCCTGAGCATGCATGAGGAGAAAGCTACAGAAAATATTCCCGCCTGGTGAGCTTTCGCATGTGAGGCGAACGTGTTAACCGCGACACTGCGGAAACATCTCCACTTTCAGCACCAGGTCAGACGGAAATATTAAGCGAGCAGGTGAACTGCTGAATCCCAGTTTTAAGAAGTTGGTCGTGGTGTCAAACAATGAGTTTCGCTTTATGATTAAAAACAAGAAATGTCAGAAGTTGAATTCAAACCCACACCTCCAGAGAAAACTGCGATCTAATCACAGCACCTGAGACCGCTCGGTGGTGTGTGTGGCCACCTGCAAGTTGATTTTGAACTTTTGTGTCCTGGCACATGAATTAAATGAGGGCAACAGGCGTATCTCTGCCTGACACTGGGGAAACAATGAGACAGACCTTGGAACAAGGTTCTGGTTATTGCCAAACAGCAAAGAAAATATTAATTCTAAAAGAACAGTGACCCCGACGTGATTTGAACACGCAACCTTCTGATCTGGAGTCAGACGCGCTGCCGTTGTGCCACGAGGCCTACACAATGATTGTGAGATGTTCCTCTATATGAAGTTTTCACAACACAAGGGGCTTTAAAATCCCCGCCCATTCCCACCGGCTGTCAGAAGCAACGCTCACCTGCCATTCACCGTATGTTTTTTTCTTCAAGTTTTGTGTTGCGTTCATGGAAAAGCATCATTAATTAACACGTCACCTTCTTTTGCACAATGAAAGAAATGCTAACTGAGGGACAGTCGATACTTCAATCATTTGTCCTGTGCTTTGCGGAGCGGGCAGGGAAGTGGACCTGAGTCCATGATCACATCGGCCATGATCGTATAAAATGGCGGAGCAAGCTCGAGGGGCGTATGATCGACTCCTGCTCCTATTTGTTTTGTTCTTCTGTTCTTCAGCATGTTAACCCATTTTATACACTGTATTGCCGATGTCACCAGGAATCTGTGGCAACTTTTGTCAAATTTAAAAGCACCGGTTATTCCTTCCGTGCAGAGAAATTAGAATCAGCAGCGAAGATAAAATCCCATGGTGATCATTTTCAGATTCAACGCAGTAGGATTTCAAATAAAGTGAAAGAATTTTACAGTGAAAAGATTTGGAAGTGTCACTTGTATTTGTGTCTTTAATTAAACTTTGTGGAGTCTGAGTCCCGTTCATGCCTCTGCTGAATAAGAAAGGAGGGTTTGACGTTGTCCAGACTGCACTGCCCCTGATATTTGTGAGCTCATCCTTTATATTCAGTGGTTTCTCGCCCTTTGATGGGTTGCAGTGTGGCGGATATCACGTTGGCCTCACACACGAAAGGTCCCCGGTGGATCCGTTTTCTCTCACTGAAAGTTATCTATTTATTGGTTAAATAAAGAGCAATTCAGGAATAAGGGAGCCTTTCTACCAGGAGAATAAATAGCAAATAAAAACAGCAAATGCGGGAAATCTCAGCAGGTCAGGCAGCATTTTCCAGGAGACTAAACTCTCCTCCGATTGTTCCCTTGTAGCAAGTTTAAACATAATGTTTCTACCCAGAATCAAACCGGGTACTTTTCACGTAGAAACCAAATGTGATAACCACTACACTACAGAAACCTCTGGCACAACAGCCCCAACAGAGGGGAGCTGACCAGTGAGCTCCCTCTGTGCTGATCGGGAATGTGTTGGCTCACCTTAAACAACTTCTGTCCCACACTGAAAGTTCTCAATCCTTCTCCTCCGCTGCCCTTTACAGAAATGTCACGGATCACCCAGCCACCGTGCTCATTTACACATCCTCACAGTGGGGTCACAGAGGCTCCTACCGTCTCCCCGCGATCAGCGAACTCGCCCAGTTTACTAAATTAAACCCCGAACACGTGCCCAGCAAAGGGCAGGAGAAGCCAGATAGTCTGTAAGCTCGGTCTATCGCAGAAAGTATTGGTATTCATGGTGATTACAGCAATCATTAATCGTCTCACAGACCTCAATTATTTTTATGCGATGAATTGATCGAGAATTGAAACCAGTTTAGTGCGCCGGATCTTAATCCCTCGACCACCAGGGAACAGTTATAAGACATATAGATATATTTATATATATTTATATATGAACCTGAATATCAACGGCTAGCTGCCTAGACCTCATGGCGCAACGGTAATGCGTCTATCTTTGAGGGAGAGAAATTGTTCCACAGTGATACCCATTTCATCTTTTGTTCCCTTTAAAACACTAGAAACTGAGACAGGGGGAATAAATAGAGAAATAAAAGCACAGGGATACAGACAAGAGGAAGAGAGAAGGGGAAAGATACTGTCCCCATCCAGAACTAATGCAGAAACCCCTCTACTGCGCTCGGGGTGGCCACCCACAGCTTGGATACACTAACGGGAGAACACCAGCGGCAGGTCGGGGCCATAAAAGGAACGGCGAGCGGCCCTGGGAGCAGCTTGGAGGTCCCGGGAGACTACTCCAGGGAGCAGCGCGAGCTGGTGCAGGAGGGTGGCGGCAGCGAAGTGTGACGTCATCAAGGTCCAGGTCGGTGATTGGAGCGTGGGCAGATACAGCAGGAGCGGCGAGATCGGGGCGAAGGAGCGGTGAGAGACTGTGGAGGGATGTGATCGGGGCGCAGCGGAGGCATGAGTTTGGGTCCAGGGGCCCAGGGTTAGCACGGGCCAGACCACACTGCGACATGTGTGCACTAGGTCCGTGCAGCAGAGCTGGTCGCCTGTCGTCTTCCTTAACCCTTGTCACTGGACCAAGACCTCGCTCTGTCAAGCCCGTGTGATGGCTGGGGTGCAACGGCCACCAAACGTTTAAAAAATCCACGCACAGGCATCTTTCACCCTTTGGGCTGTCGTTCGGGTCATTCATTGAAAGGCCTGTGAACTCATCCTTCTTCGGAGTGGAAGCAAGTCATCCTCGTTTCGAGGGACCGCCTATGATGATGATGATGATGGATACATTAACGTCCCAACAGCTCATTGACTGCAGGAGTGGGACCGTGCGGCGCTTCAGAAGACATGTCGAAAAGGCAAAGTCACTGATTCCGTCTCATGTGCTCCTCCGATCAAGAACAGCAACACACACTAAAAATGCTTCAATAATGGTTACATCTTATCTCCACATTTGCTGAGCAGGTGGTTTGTTGGTCTAGGGGTATGATTCTTGCTTCGTGGTTGTTACTTGAAATTTGCAGAAAGATCCTGGCTTCAAATCCCAGACCAGCCTTGAGATTGCATTGAAATTTTGCAAAGAAGGACTTGGATTTCTGCAGCGTCTGTCAGTAACTCATGACGCCTCAAAGCGCTGTGCAGCCGTTCAGTACCTTTGAAATGTTGTCATGTGAGGAAAGATGTGCCCAAATCACTTCACACGCACCTCAACTCTTTGCAAATGAGTTCATAGAATCAAAGAAGTTTGCAGCACAGAAGGAGGCCATTTCGGTCCATCGTGTCGGCGCCGGCCAACTGGAGGCTCTCCAGCCCAATCCCACTTTCCAGCTCGAGGTCCATAACCCTGCAGGTTACAGCACTTCAGGTGCTCTTCCAAGCACTTTTTAAATGTGGTGAGGGTTTCTGCCTCTACCACCCTTTCAGGCAGTGAGTTCCAGACCCCCACAACCCTCTGCGTGAAGAAATATCCCCTCTAAACTTTCGACCAATTACTATAAATTTAGGCCTCCTTGTTGTTGACCCCTCTGCTAAGTGAAATAGGTCCTTTCTATCCACTATATCTTGGACCCTCATTATTTTATACACCTCAATGAGGTCTCCCCTCAGTCTCTGTTCCATGGAAAACAAATCCAGCCTTTCAAATCTGTCCTCATGGCGAAGATTCTCCACTCCCGGCAACATCCTCGTAAATCTCCTCTGCACCATCTTCAGTGCAATCATGTCCTTCCTGTAATATGGCGACCAGAACTGCACGCAGTACTCCAGCTGTGACCTAACCTGCCCCACCGATCCCATCTCTTGTATTCGATGCCTCGGTTAATAAATGCAATCATTCCATATTTCTTCTCAACGACCTTAGCTACCTGGCCTGCTACTTTCAGGGATCTGTGGACATGCACTCGCTGGAGTCTAGGGAGGACCCAGCAGATTGGAAAACTGCAAATGTAATGCCCCTATTTAAAAAAGGAGGCAGACAAAAAGCAGGAAACTATAGACCAGTTAGCCGAACATCTGTGGTTGGGCAAATGTTGGAATCCATTATTAAAGAAGCAGTAGCAGGACAGAGAAACATCGAAACATAGAAAATAGATGCATGAGTAGGCCATTCGGCCCTTCGAGCCTGCATCACCATTCAATAAGATCATGGATCATCATTCAGCTCAGTACCCCTTTCCTGCTTTCTCTCCATACCCCTTGATCCCTTCAGCTATAAGGGCCACATCCAACTCCCTCTTGAATATATCTAACAAACTGGAATCAACAACTCTGCGACAGAGAATTCCACAGATTAACAACTCTCTGAGTGAAGAAGTTTCTCCTCATCTCACCAGGGCCCTGTACAATTGTAGCAAGACTTCCTTACTCTTGTACTGTGGGCTATATATTAAGTACTATGGGGCAAGTGCCCTGTTTTTTGCTGATTCGATGGTTGTATAAAAAGTTATTACAATTTGACAGTTGCTTGGCAAATATATTTGTATTTCCTTCAGTGTACTCCTTGCTCTTTAAGAGCTAGATTTTCCCCAAGCAGTATTGTCGGCGCACTGACCTCAAGCGCACCGACTTTGCGCGTTGGAAACGGCGCGGGGAAAAACTCGCCCCATCCTGGCCGCTGTGTACAGTCCCCGGAGTCCTGGCGTGGTGTCGATGGTGAAGTGGGGGGTGGAGCCAAATGCCTGCGCCGAAAACACTGCCGGCACCTTCGCGCATGGGCAGTAGGGAGAGAAACTTGGCACTCTGCCATTTTTAAACAGTGTTAAACCCGATGAAAAGCACAGCAGCTTCTCAGCTTCTCCGGTCGCTCGGCGGGCTCTCCCCCCGTCCCTCCCCGATAAAACGCACAGCTCCAGCAGCTGCAACTTCTCCGGTCCACAAGCTCACACTTCTCCGGTGTGTCGTCCCTCCCCTATCCCAGGGATACCGGGACCCAGTGTAATGGAGCCAAGTTTGCTGATGGTACAAAGATGGGTGGGAAAGTAAATTGTGATGCAGCAAAGAAAATCTCAATTCCGGAAGAACAATATGGAAAAGTACAGTGACCCCGACGTGATATAAACACGCAGCCTTCTGATCTGGAGTCAGACACACGACCGTTACACCACGAGGTCTACAGTGCAGAGTGCCCATGTTTGTATACATGAAGGTTCCTGAAACACAGTTTCATTTACCCTGCATTGGTGCAATGAAAGGGCTTTAAAATCCCCGGCCACTCCCACCGTGGGTCAGACAGCATCAGAAGCAGTGCCCACCTGTCACTCACCCTCTCACGCCCGTTTTCATCACCTGCTGCCCGCGGACTGCAGCAAATCCAGTTCGTCATCATCATAGGCAGTCCCTCGAAGAGAGGATGACTTGCTTCCACGCCAAAAAAGGATGAGTTCACAGGTGTTTCAATGATGGACCTAATATTCCAGGTCCCGAACTGCATGTTGAAGGGTGGAAGATGCCTGTGCGTGGATTTTTTTAACGTGTGGTGGCCGTTGCACCCCAGCCATCACACGGGCTTGACAGAGCGAGGTCTTGGTCCAGTGGCAAGGGTTATCCAAGACGACTGGAGACCAGCTCTGCTGCACGGACCCAGTGCCCACACATATCGCAGTGTGGGCTGGCCCGTGCTGCCCCTGGGCCCCTGGCCCTGAACGCACACCACCCCTGGGCCCCGATCACATCCCTCCACAGTCTCTCGCTGCTCCTGCTGTACCTGCCCACGCTCCAATCACCGACCTGGACTTTGATGACATCACACTTCGCTGCCGTCGCCCTCCTGCACCAGCTCGCGCTGTACCTTGCCGTGGTACACCACCACGCTGCTCCCAGGCCGCCGCTCACCGCTCCTTTTATGGCCCCGACCTGCCGCTGGTGTTCTCACGCAGGTCGTGGCCTCCACGCTGCTCCCAGCAAATCCAGTTGCACCCCGTATCACCGCACAATTCTCAGCTGTGATTGTAAGCTGACTATATTTAAAGCTATCGCAGAGGCTGCAAGCAGTGTTCCCTGGTAGTCTAGTGGTTAGTATTTGGTGTTCTCACTGCCATGGTCTGGGTTTGATTCCTGGTTAGGGAAAGCATTTTTACAGAGCAAGCTGACAAATATAATTCAAGTCTGTGAAATACTGAATAATTGTTTCAATCATCATTAATCCATCCATCAGTGTTGCACACTGAAGGAAATACAACATGTTTGCCGAGTGACTGTCGAATTTTAATAACTTTTTATACAACCGTAGAATCAGCAGAAAATCAGGATATTCGGACCATAGCACCTAATATTCCGCCCATAGTGCAAGAGTAAGGAAATCTTGCTCCAATTGTGCAGGGCCCTGGTGAGACCACACCTGGAGTACTGCGCACAGTTTTGGTCTCCTTATCTGAGGAAGGATACACTTGCCTTGGAGGTGGTACAACGGAGGTTCAACAGATTGATTCCTGGGATGAGAGGACTGTCCTATGGTGAGAGATTGTGTAGAATATGCCGATACTCTCTAGAGTTTAGAAGAATGAGAGGTGATCTCATTGAAACGGACAATATTCTGAAGGGGATTGACAGAGTAAATGTTGAGAAGCCCGGCTAGCTCAGTCGGTAGAGCATGAGACTCTTAATCTCAGGGTCGTGGGTTCGAGCCCCACGTTGGGCGATTACTTTTCATTAAACTTTTATGTTGCTTTCGTGGGTAAATATCATTAATGAACCCATGATCTTCTTTTGCACAATGATAAAAATGCGAACTGAGGGAGAATTGATAATTTAATCAAATATTGAAAGCAGCGGCTCAGACCGCTCGGCCGTCCTTACTGTTAGATGTTCCAGATACAAGTTATTACTATGGAAATTTTCAGACCGGGCGCTTGTTCAGGGCTGCTGGAAGGCCCAGTGACCGGGATAACCTCTACCCCGGGGTTTTCCTGAGCCTGTGCTCGGTGTACGAGGAGCTTTGGCCTGGGTCCGAGGTAGCTTGTATCCCAGGGATGGACAATAACCCTCTGAGCTCTGGAACTAGGGAAAAGCGAATAATTAATGAGTTGTTTGTGGTTTCAAATGCAGCTTAGATCTGCTGGTGTAAACCGATCGCATTGTTTCACAGAATGAATGAAATGCTGACAGGGACAGTCAAAACTTCAAAAAGTGAACTTTAATAACTCATGAAACTTTAATCCTTGATGAAGTTTTATCCCCGATCTGATTTTACACAATCTGTATTGGAGGAGACTGGTTTTAAATGTGCATTGCTCATTCAACAATGTATCCAAAACAGATTTTATTGCAGACAAGTTTTTGTTTGAGAAATAATGTTTCTGCACAGGCTTGAACCGGGAACTTTTCAAGTGTGAAGGAAATGTGATAACCTCCACACGACAGAAATTGCTGCTTAGCTCAGTGCCCAGAGAGAAGTGTTCAGGTACAAGCTGAAATGCTCAATCCCTCTCTCTGCAAAAAGTTCCTTTCACAACCATTTCTCTGACCAGAACGGCACCAAACAACAATGTTCTCCTTTCAAAGTCATTAAACTCCCCAATTTCCACGTCTGCAATTTTAAGGACAAGGACTGAAAGCGCTTTGCGATCAGAAAATTGCAGGAAACCCTTTGCGGTTAATGACAGGGCTTTTGATGGTTGATTTCTGTTCACATCTTGTGTTATGTATTTAACCCTTGACAACCTGTGCACAACACCACCAGAGGGCCTACCTGTCGGAGTCCCAAGGGATCCCAGTATCCCTTGGGAGCACGGTATGTAAGCAGGCCACCCATGAGGTACCTGTACTCTGCAGTCTTATTAAAGGAGCAAAGGTCACACTTGCTCAGTGTTCACAATACTAAGTTTCATCCTTTATTATGAGCATTTCAATTGGCGACGAGACAATGAACAACCACGCAAAAATGCAAGGAACAGTTGGTATCCTGGAGAAGTTCTCAGAAGTGGACGATTGCGAAGCCTTTGTGGAGATACTCGACCAATACTTCGTGGCCAACGAGCTGGAAGGCGACGAGAACGCTGCCAAATGAAGGGCGATCCTCCTTACCGTCTGTGGGGCACCAACCTATGGCCTCATGAAGACTCTTCTAGCTCTGGTGACACCAAAAACTAAATCCTATGAAGAATTGTGTACGCTGGTCTGCGAGCATCTAAATCCTAAAGAAAGCGATCTGATGGCGAGGTATAGGTCCGACACGTGCCAACGGTCGGAGGGCCAGGAAGTGGCGAGCTATGTCGCCAAATTAAGGTGCCTCGCAGGACATTGCGAATTTGAGGGATTCCTAGAACAAATGCTGAGAGACATTTTCATGCTAGGCATTGGCCATGAGATAATTCTTCGCAAACTGTTGACTCTCAGAATCTGAGCAAAGCCATAACGATCGGTCAGACAATTTCCACCAGTTCCTTTAAACCAAGTAACGTAATTTATTTCTCGTGGACTGGATGGAGGACCATGGTCCATGTAAAAAATTGTTATCGTTTTCCATTAATTAAATGTTCATAAAAGTATTGGAGTGGGAACTCACTGGATAACAGCACAGCTGGCAATGTTTGCGGAATATATTCGTGCAGCCAAAACGCACAATGACAACCTGGAACTGTGCGGCACTGAATCCTCGGGGAAAACAGTTAAAAGCTTCGTTCCTGGGTGGGTTCAAACCACCAACCGTTCGGTTAACAGCTGAATGCGCTAACCCATTGCGCCACAGAGACTAACTTAAATGTAAACTGCAAGACATCCCAAACCAGGGTGTCAGTCAGTTAAAGCTTCAGATTGCTCCGACCGGGATGGAACTTGTCTGCTCTGAGTTGTACATTTCCCAAATAAAGGGAGGGACATTCATTGTGGATGCATGGAAGCAGTCTGGTCCCGCATACTGCAGACACTTCCATGTCACCACCAACCAGCTCTCCCACAACTGGTGTGATCTACCTTCCAGCCTTCCGGTGCCTTGTCTGTGACAAAGTATACTGATTGTCCCAAAGCCAGTCGTCGGTTTTAATTACTTTTCACCTCCTGACTGCAGATATTCCTGTGATTAAACCTGATTAAAAGGATTACAGGGACAGTTGGATTCATCATTTCTTTGCTTGGTGAAATTTCAAAGATTGAAAGTGACGTACATCAACCCCAAACCTCGTCACCTACTCGCGAACTGCGACACGCTGCTCCCGTGAGATGGAAGCCCAGTTGCTGTTTCAAGCTTGAATACAGGTACAAGCAGAACTCATTCAAAGAAAGTCCAAGTCCCTGATTATTTGCACCGAACTCCTTCGCAAAGAGTTGACGTTCGTGTGGGGTGATTTGGGCACTTCTTTCCCCACACTACAACACTTCAAACATAACTCAACGACTGTAAAGCGCTTTAAGGCATCATGAGTTCCTGAAAGGTGTTGCAGAAATGCAAGTCCTTCTTTGCAAAAGTTCGATGTAATTTCAAAATTCGCGGCAGAATAATGGGCTCGGCCGGGATCTCTCGCAAATTTCAATTAACAAGCCAGAAACGAGAATCATACCCCTTGACCAACAAGCTAACTTTTTGACAAACTTGGAGATAAGGTGTAACTTTTATAAAAGCATTGTTTGTGTGTAGCTATTCTTGGCAGAAGGAGCACATGAGATCGATTCAGTGACTTTGCTTTTTCGACCTGTCTTCTGAAGCGCCGCACGGTCCCACTCCGACAGTAAATGAGCTGTTGGGACGTTAGTGTATCCAGTCTGTGGGTGGCCACCCCGAGCGCAGCAGAGGGGTTTCTGCATTAGTTCTGGGTGGGGACAGTATTTCCCCTTCTCTCTTCCTCTTGTCTGTATCGTTGAGCTTTGGTTTCTCTATTTATTTCCCCTGTCTCAGTTTCTAGTGTTTAAAAGGGAACAAAAGATGAAATGGGTGTCACTGTGGAACAATTTCTCTCGCTCAAAGTTAGATGCACGACCGTCGCGCCATGAGGTCTTGGCAGCGAGCCGTTGATATTCAGGTCCATAAATAAATATATATTTTTATATTTATACAAATCATCGAAGCTGTTCTCTGGTCAAGTGGTTAAGATCTCGAGCATTAAACTTCTTTCCATTCTCAATCAGTTCATCGCAGAAAAATAATTAAGGTGTGTGAGAGGATTAATGATTGCTGTTATCGCCGTTCATAACCTCACTACTCTCTGTTACAGAACGAGCTTACACACTCTCCCGCTTCTCCTACCCTTTGCCGGGCACGTGTTCCGGGTTTAATTTTACAAACTGGGCGAGTTCGCTAATCGCGGGGAGACGGTAGGAGCCTCTGTGGCCCCACTGTGAGGATGTGGAAGTGAACACGGTGGCTGGGTGATCCATGACATTTCTGTGAAGGCAGCGGAGGAGAAGGATTGAGAGCTTTTAGTGTGGGACAGAAGTTGTTGAAGGTGAGCCAGCACATTCCCGATCAGCACAGAGGGAGCTCACTGGTCAGCTCCCCTCTGTTGGGGCTGCTTTGCCGGAGGTTTCCGTAGTGTAGTGGTTGTCACGTTTGCTCTATACGTGCAAGGTCCCTGGTTCGATCCCAAGTGGGAGCATTATGTTTAAACTTGCTGTGGAAGAACAATGGGAGGCGAGGTTAATCTCCTGGCAAATGCTGCCTGACCTGCTGAGATTTCCAGCATTTGCTGTATTTATTGATTAAAGTATCAACTCTCCCTCAGTTAGCATTTCTTTCATTGTGCAAAAGAAGGTGATGGGTTAACTAATGAAGCTATCCCGTGAAAGCAACACAAAAGTTTAACAAATAAACATATGGTGACTGGCAGGTGAGCGCAGCTTCTGACAGGGGATTTTAAAGCCCCTTTTATTGCAGAACCTTCATATTGACGAACATCTCAGACTCAGTGTTTCTGCCTCGTGGTGCAGCGGTGGTGTGTCTGCCTCTTGAACAGAAAGTTGCATGTTTAAATCATGTTGAGGTCCCTGTCCTTTTGGGTAATTCCAGAATTAATATTTTCTTTGCTGTTTCGCAATATCCAGACCCTTGCTCCAAGGTCTGTCTCACCGTTTCCCCGGTGTCAGGCAGAGATACGCCTGCTGTCCTCATTTACTTCATGTGACAGGACACAAAAGTTCAAAATCAAACTGCAGGTGGCCACACATAATATTGAGCAGTCAGGATGGCCGAGCGGTCTAAGTTGCTGCTTCAGGTTGCAGTCTGCTCTGAAAGTGTGGGTTCCGTAGTGTAGTGGTCATCACATTCGCTGAACACGCAAAAGGTTCCTGTTTCAAAACCAGCTGAAAACGTGTTCAATTAAATATGAGAAGCATTGAATAATGTGCATTTCTGGTTCAGTATTAACAAAGCACAATGTCTCCCAGTCCTGCTATATTTGTTGAATACTCTGTACAGTTCGGTACACATTCAAACTCGACAGTTTCCAGCCCTGACGGTGCAGAAAGCCCCTCTCAAATCTGCACATTCCAGCTGCTTTCAGTTGAGTTGTGAGAGATTATTGACGGATCCTGCAGCTGTGAAAAGGAATGATGTGTGAGAGGGGTCATCAAACGAGGCCATGTGGGTTGAATTAAAGAACAAAAATGGGGCGATCACACTACTGGGAGTGCACTGTAGACCCCCAGGCAGTTGGAGGGAGATAGAAGAACAAGTATATGGGCAGAATGTTGAGAAGTGCAAAACCTATCGAGCTGTAAAAGTGGAGGATTTTAACTACCCGAATATGAACTGGGAAAATGATAGTGTGAATGGTACAGATGGTGAAGAATTCCTAAAATGCATTCAGGAGAACTTCTTTATCCAGTATGTAACAAACCCATCAAGGCAGGAGCGGTTCTGGACTGGGTCTTGTGATCGAAGAGGGGCAGGTAGAAGGGGTATCAGTGGGAGAGCATTTTGGTGCGAGTGATCATACTCAGTAAGGTTTAGGGTAGTTATAGAAAAGGACAAAGGGGACCAGGAATAAAAGTTCTCAATTGGGGTAAAGCCAATTTTGCTGAGCTGAGATGGAATTTGGCCAAAGTGGACTGAGAACGGCTACTTGCTGGTAAATCAGTGTCAGAGCAGTGGGAGGCATTCAAGGAGGAGATCCTGAGGGTACAGAGCAAGTATGTTCCCTTAAAACAAAGGTGGGACTAACAAATCTAGAGCTCCTGGGATGTCAGGGGACATACAGGGAAAGTAAACGAAAAAAAGGAAAGCTTATGACAGATACGGATAGTTCAATACTGCAGAAACTCTCGAGGTGCAGAGGTGCAATTAAAAAATATATCAGGAAAGCAAAGAGAGAGCATGAGAGAATGTTGGCAATTAAATCTGGGAAAACCCAAAGATGTTTTACAAATACATTAAGAGCACGCTGATAACAAGATAAAGAGTGGAGCCTATTAGAGTCCATAAAGGGAATCTGTACGCGGAGGCGGAAGACGTGGGTAGGATTCTTTATGAATACTTTGCATCTGATTTCACAAAAGAGAGGGGCAATGTGGTCTTTGCAATGAGGGTGGAGAAGTGTGAAATATTAGATGAAATAAAGAGAGTGAGAGAGGAAGTAGTGGTGGCTTAGCAGCTTTGAAAGTGGATAAATCCCCAGGCCCGGATGAAATGTATCCCAGGCTGATAAGAGCAGCAAAAGAGGAAATAGCAGAGGCTCTGACCACCATTGTCCAATCCTCACTGGCTACAGGTGCGGGGCCAGAGGATTGGAGCACTGCTAACGTTGTACCTTTGTTTAAAAAGGGAGAAAGGGATTGAGTAAATACAGGCTGGCCAGCCGAACCTTTTACAATTATTTGTAAAAATCCTGAGGGACAGGATAAATCTTCATTTGGAAAGAAATGGATTAATCAAGGATAGTCAACATGAATTTGTCAAGGAAAGGTCGTGTCTGACTAAGTTCATTGCATTTTTCGAGGAGGTAACCAGGAGGGTTGATGAGGGCAGTGGTATGATATAATGTATATGCACTTTAGCAAAGCTTTTGATAAGGTCGCACTTGGCAGACTGCTTACGAATGTAAAAGCCCATGGGATTCAAGGGCAAAGTGGAAGTTGGGTCCAAAATTTGTTCAGAGGCAGGAATCAAAGCGTAATGGTTGATTTTGTGATCCAGTGGGGTTCCGCAGGGCTCAGTGCTGGGTCCCTTGCTTTTTGTGGTATGCATCAATGACTTGGACTGAAATGTTGAGGGTATGAGTAAGAAGTTTTAAGATGACACTAAAATAGGCTGAGTGGTTGATAATGAAGAAGAAAGTGGCGGACTACAGGAAGATATCAATGGATGTCTCAAGGCGCTTTGCAGCCAATGAAGTACTTTTTGAAGTGCGGTCACTCTTGTAGTGTGGGAGACACAGCCGCCAATTTGCACACGGCAGGCTCCTATAGGCAGCAGTGTGATGATGACCAGATCATCTGTCTTTGTGATGTTGATTGAGGGATAAATATTGACCAGGGCACGAATCCTGGCCACATTTATCCTCCCACCACTTCACACTGTTCTCCGAGGGACCAGCGCGATGATACTAAAACAACAAGCGAAGTTGGTAAGCTATCCATGCAGTCCATCGGAATCCAGCCACACCACCTTATACCACGGGTAACATCTCTCCATGGATTCTGGAATCTGGATCAACAAACCATAATCACATCTTAGAAGGAATTCCGGGAGGTGCTTCAAGCTTTATTACATATATGTTACCAGTTTTAAGGTATTTAAACAAATGCCGATGTTTTTGAAATGGGCGTCTGGGTGACGTCATCAAAACTCTCGTCGTCATTTTGGAGCGTGAGCAGGAACATCGGCAGGGCCCAGGTACAGAGGAGAGGGAAGGTCGGGACGGATGAGCGGTGAGTGTATGTGGCGAGATGCGTTGAATGTTTATGGTGGAGGAGCGGCGACAGATCGTGGAGGAGGTGCGCCAGATGAGGGGACGGGGCCCAGAAGAGCCGAGGGCCCAGGGGCAGCATGGGCCCAACCCACACTGCGATATGTGTGGGCACTGGGTCGGTGCAGCAGAGCTGGTCTCCTGTCGTCTTGGTTAACCCTTTCCACTGGACCAAGACCCAGCTCAGTCAAGCCCATGTGGTGGCAGGTGTGCAACGGTCACCCCACGTTAAAAAAATCCACACAAAGGGATCTTCCATCCCCTCAATTGGATTCAGGACTGGAACATCGGGTCCTTCATCGAAACTCCTGTGAACTCATGGAAGCAAATCATCCTCGATCGAGGGACCGCCTTTGATGATGATGATCAATGTACTGGTCAGTTGGGCAGAACTGTGGCAAATGGAATTCAATCCGGATAAGTGTGAGGTAATGCATTTGGGGAGGTTTATCAAGGCAAGGGAATATACATTAAATGGTACGACAATGAAAAGTTTAGAGGAACAAAGTGACCTTGGAGTGCAGGTCCACAGATCCCTGAAGGTAGCAGGCCAGGTAGTTAACGTGGTTAAGAAGGCATATGGAATACTTGCCTATATTAGTCAAGGCATGGAATACAAGAGCAAGGAGGTTATGCTTGAACTGTACAAAACACTGGCTACACCACAGCTGGAGTACTGCGTGCAGTTCTGGTCACCACATTACAGGAAAGATGTGATTTCCCTGGAAAGGGTGCAGAGGAGATTTACTAGAATGTTGCCTGGTCTGGAGAATTTTGTCAATGAGGATAGTTTGGAGATGCTGAATCTGTTTTCTTTGTAACAGAGGCATCTGAGCGGAGACCTGATTGAGGTGTATAAAATTGAGGGGCCTGGATAGAATGGATCGGAAGATCCTGTTTCCCTTGGCAGAGGGGTCAACAACCAGGGGGCGAAGAATTAAAGTAATTGTGGAGGTTTAGAGGAGATATGAGGGGACATTTCATCACCCAGAGGGTGGTGGGGGTCTGGAACTCAATGCCTGAAAGGGTGGTAGAGGGAGGGACCCTCACTACATTTAAAAGATACGTGGATGAGCACTTAAAGTGCCACAACCTACAGAGCTCTGGACCGAGAGCTGGAAAGTGGGATTAGGCTGGATAGCTCTTGGTCGGCCGGCGGGGACACGATGGGCTGAAATGGCCTCACTCTGTGCTGAAACTTTCTGATTCTATGATTCTATTAATATAGATATAATACATACCATTATCGTAATTTTTCCTTGGTGGTCGGGTGGTTAAGACCCAGAGCACTAACCCTCTTTCTATTCTCAATCAGTTTATCGCATGAAAATAATTGAGGTCTGTGAGAGGATGAATAATTGCATACCTCGGGAGCCTATTATCAGCGAGTGCAGGCATCGACGACCAGGTTCAACACTGCCTCCAGTGCGCCAGTGCAGCCTTCGGCCGCCTGAGGAAGAGAGTGTTCGAAGATCAGACCCTCAAATCTGCCACTCAGCTCATGGTCTACAGGGCTGTAGTGATACCCGTCCTCCTGTATGGTTCATAGACATGGACCTTATACAGTGGGCACCTCAAGTCACTGGAGAAATACCACCAATGATGTTTCTGCAAAATCCAGCAAATCCCCTCGGAGAACAAATGCACCAACGTTAGCGTCCTCGATCAGGCCAACATCCCCAGCATCAAAGCACTGACCACACTCGACCAGCTCCGTTGGACGGGCCTCATTGTTTGCATGCCTGACACAAGACTCCAAAAGCAAGCGCTGCACTCGGAACTCCTACACGGCAAGCGAGCCCCAGGTGAGCAGGGGAAACGTTTCAAGGACCCTCAAAGCCACTTCATAAAATGCAACATCCCCAACAACAGCTGGGAGTCCCTGGATAAAGACCACCCTCAGTGGAGGAAGAGCATCTGGAGGGCGCTGAGCACCTCGAGTCTCATCGTCGAGAGCATGTATAACACATGCACAGGCAGCGGAAGTAGCGTGTGGCAAACCAGTCCCACCCAACATTTCCTTCAACCACGGTCTGTCCAACCTGTGACAGAGACTGTAATTCCTGTATTGGACGGTTCAGTCACCTGAGAACTCACTTTTTGAATGGAAGCAAGTCTTCCTCGATTTCGAGGGACTGCCTATGGTGATGATGAATTGCTGTAATCACCGTTAATAACCCCGTTACTTGCTGTTACACACTGAGTTTACAGACTCTCTGGCTTCTCCTGCCCTTTGCGGGACACTTGTTCCGGGTGTAACTTTACAAACTGGGTGAGTTTGCCGATTGCGGGGAGACGGCAGGAGTCTCTGTGGCCCACTGTGAGGATGTGGAAGTGAACATGGTGGGTGGTAATTACGTGACATTTCTGTAAAGGGCAGCGGAGGAGAAGGATTGAGAGCTTTCAGTGAGGGACAGAAGTTGTTTAAGGTGAGCCAACACATTTCTGATCCTCCTCTCTTCTTCTGAGGCAGTCCCCCAGAGTCGAGGATGACTTGCTTCCACATCAGCATCGGTCCCGATCAGCACCGAGGGAGCTCACTGTTCAGCTCCCCTCTGTTGTGCTTCCTGCAACAGAGGTTTCTGTCGTGTGGCGGTTATCATGTTTGCTTTCCATGTGAAAATTTCCTGGTTCTATCCCAGGCGGGAACATTATATTTAAACTTGCTGTGGATGAACAATCGGAGGCGAGTTTAGTCTCCTGGCAAAAAAGCAGATGCTGCCTGTGCGGTACCAGAACTGAACACAGTCCCCCGAGTGAGGTCTAACCAGGACTTTGTATAGCTGCACACAACATCTGTCCCCTTGTGTTCCAGTTATACGAACATAAGAAATAGGAGCAGGAGTCGGTCACACCGTCCCTCGAGCCTGCTCCACCATTTAATAAGATCATGGCTGATCTGATCATTGACTCAGCTCCACTTCCCCGCCCGCTCCCCATAACCCCTTATTCCCTTATCGTTTAAGAAATTATCGATTTCTGACATAAATATATTCAATGTCCCAGCTTCCACAGCTCTCTGAGGCAGCGAATTCCACAGATTTACAACCCTCTGAGGGAAGAAATTTCTCCCCATCTCAGTTTTAAATGGGCGGCCCCTTATTCTAAGGTCTCGTTCTTGTCTCCCCCACCAGTGGAAACATCCTCTCTACATTCACCTTGTCAAGCCCCCTCATAATCTTATACATTTGGATAAGATCATCACCCATTCTTCTGAATTCCAATGAGTAGAGGCCCAATCGAAACAACCTTTCCTCATAAGTCAACCCCCTCAACTCCGGAATCGACCAGTGAACCTTCTCTGAACTGCCTCCAGAGCAAGTATATCCTTTCGTAAATATGGAAAACAAAACTGCACGCAGTATTCCAGGTGTTGCCTCGCCAATACCTGTATAACTGGAGCAAGATTTCCCTGCTTTTATACTCCATCCCCTTTGCACTAAAGGCCAAGATTCCATTGGCCTTCCTGCTCACTTGCTGGTGATCGAGTTCGCGAGATATGAAGGCCAGCTTAACATTAGTCTTATTTGATTATTTTCTGTACCTGCCCATGACATTTACATAAAACCATGTTGACTCTGTCAAATCATGTTGTAATTTTCAAAGTGCCCTGATACCACTTCCTTAACAATGGATGACAGCATTTTCCCGATGACTGATGTCAGACTAACTGTCCTGTAGTTCCCGGTTTTCTCTCTCCCTCCTTTTTTGAATAGCGATGTTACATTTTCTACCTTCCGATCCGCTGGGACTGTTGTCGAATCTGGACATCGTGGTGCAACGGTTACGGGTCTAACTCCCGATCAGGAGGCTGCGTGTTCAAATCAGTTAATTTAGTGTTGTTCTTCCGGAATTGATATTGTGTTTGCTGTTTCACAATAACCAGACCCTTGCTCTAAAACCTGTCTCACTGTTTCCCCAGGGGCACGTTCATGTTACAATAAACATTCTGAATCAGATGCCTCAAGTACAGTGTGTAAAATGGGATATGGTTTAACAGTTAACATGCAAAGCCCAGAACCAATTGTTCAATTATCGACTCTCCTCAGTTAAAATTACTTTCACTGTGCAAAAGAAGCTGATCGGTTAATTCATGAAGTTTGCCCGAGAAAGCGACATAAAATTTAACGATAATGATTCACCCAACGTGGGGCTCAAACCCACAACCCTGAGAATAAGAGCCTCATGCTGTATCTACTGAGCTCGCCAGGATTATGTAAATCACATGTCTCTGTCGGTGATTGCAGCCAGGCGCCTGTTGGTTTCGCCCCATTTCCCGGTGTTTCCCGATCCTGTCTGTCTCTCTGGCTCTGTTCAATCTGTGTGTGGCTACCTCCAGTTTGATTTTGAACGAATACCTGTATTCAGTAAAAACAGAAAATGCTGGAAACACTCAGCAGGTCGGGCAGTATCTGTGGAGGTGGGGAAGTGGGAATAATCGATGGGTTTGTTTGTCACTTTGATCTGTTGCTGGGAAGTGAGGCAGCGCTGCAGGATGCTTTTTTTCGAGGTGCAAGCAGAGGTTTCCGTCGTGTAACGGTTATCACCATCGCCGCACATGTGAAATATCCTCGGTTTGAGCTCAGACAGAAACATTATTTTAGCAAATATTTTTCTGTGGGATACCTTTTAAATAGTCGCCCCAGGTTCCTTGTATCATGAGCGATGGGCATTTTAACTCACTCTCCTAAAATACAGTGTGTGTAAAATCAGATAGGGGATAAAACTTCATCAATGATTAAAGTTTCTTAACTCAGTAAAGTTCAGTAATTGAAGTTTCCATCGATGCATTGCATAAACATAATTGAGGTGTGTGAGAGGATTAATAATGGGCTTTAATCGTTGATGAGCCCATTACTTTATGTTATAGACCCAGGTTACACACTCTCCTGCTTCGGAAAGAGTTCAGATGCATGTGGGGTGATTGGGGCACATCTTTCCCCACATTACAAGGCTCCATTGGTACTTCATTGACGTTAAATCACTTGGGGATATCCTGAGTTGTTGAAAGGCCACGTAAAAATGCAGTCATTCTTTGCAAAAGTTCTAACCGCAAGTTCAAACTTCGCCGGCAAATGGAGGCTCACCCAGAATTTGTTCTGACACCACGACAAAGTCCTTAACAGTGGGATTCAGCAGTTCAGCTGCTCGCTTAACATTTCCGTCTGACCTGGTGCTGCAAGTAGAGATGTGTCCGCAGTGTAGCATTTAACACGTTCGCCTCACACGCGGGAAAGCTCACCGGGTGGAAATATTTTGTTGGAACTTACTCCTCATGCATGTTCAGGGGAGAGATTGTTCTCCAGTGAAAGGACATAAGATCATAAGAACGTAAGAATTAGGAACAGGAGTCGGCCATTCGGCCCATTTTAATGTTTTCAAAATGATTTCGCCCGGAGACCTTTGGTGTGTTTGGTGAAGATGATAACCACTACACTACAGACACACAGTGGTAGATGTTGTCTTAGGAACATAACCAGAGGTCCAACCAACACAGCTGGCCGATACTTCAGGAGCTGGTTTTACGAGAATAGAATGACGGTGCTATATTTAGGAAGGCTGTGAGAGTGGCAGGAATTGAACTCGTATTTCCCAGACTTTATACACAGGAACATCGGAACAGGAGGAGGCCATTTGGCAGCGAGTGGTTAGGATCCGGAATGTGCTGCCTGAAAGGGTGGCAGAGGCAGAATTAATCTTATTTGGATAAGTATCTGAAGGAAAAATATCTCACGGGTACGGGTAAAGGCCAGAGGAGTGGGACTAGCTAAGAGTCGGCACAGGCTCGACAGGCCGAACGGCCTAATCCGTGCTGTAACCGTTCCAGGATTCTATAATATGTTTAAACTTGCTGTGGATGAACAATCGGAGGCGAGCTTAGTCTCCTGGTAAAAACGCTGATGCTGTCTGACCAGCTGAGATTTCTAGCAATTCTGTTTTTATTTGTTATTTATGGATTGAGTCGGTACAACTAGAGCTTTCTGATTCAGAAGATTCGGGGGGCACGGACATTTGGGAATTTAACGACTTTGAAAGGAACATTTTTGACTTGTGCAGCTTCGGTCAGAGAAATGTTTGTGTCATGATTTTTTCACAGAAAGGGATTCAGAATTACACCTTCGGGTTTAACACTTCTCTCTGGGCAGGCAGTTAAGCAGGGGTTTCAGTAGTGTAGTAGTTATCATGTTAGTCTTTCACACACAAAAGGTCCCCAGTTCAAGCCCAGGCAGAAATATCATTTTAGAATATATTTCCTGTAAATTAAATTGAACATAAGTGCCCCAGGTTCCTTGTCTTTTGAGCAATGAACATTTTAAACCAATCTGATAAAATACAGAGTGTGTTAAGTCAGATAGGGTGTAAAATGTCATCTATGATTAAAGCTCCTGAAATTATTCCAGTTCAGTTTTTGAAGTCTCGACTGTCAGTCTGCAAAACTATCCGGGTGGGAATATTGGCCCAAAAATTCCGGTTGGAGGCTTCCCGCGGACAATTCCCTTCCGACCGGAGATGTTTTACGAACCTATCTGGTGGTCTAGGAGGCACCGTGGATTCCACTGGGGAGGCCTTCTCTTCCCGCGCTACGAAGCACGCTCCCGTCCGGAGGGATCCCACGTGTGACTGCTCAGCCAATCAGGTACGTATTCCACAGCTTTCCCATTAATAGCAATGAGACTCGCGTACCTACGGGTTCTCAGTGCTATTCATGAGAACAAAAAACACACACACACTGAGAAATAATAAAAAACAGACCTCACATAATTAAAATTAATTGAAATTAAAGTTAATAAACGCATTAGAAAAAAACAAGATAGTTCCAATTTTTTTTAAGCTTTGTAATTCGGGTTAAAAATAAACTTACCTTAGTTGGCAGAGTTTTTTTTTTATTTGTGTTTATTTTATTTTAGTGTGGTTATGATTGTTTTTAAACACTTGCACCTGCAAAATTACGCAATGCGCTTGCTTTTTTAGCTGCAAGGTTTTTGAGGATATTTGCTGGGCAAGATATGCGTAAATCCCGCAATCCGTAGAAACTTTGTATGGGCCTAGGACGTTGGAATTTCCCTAAACTTACTGTGGATGAAGAATCGCAGGCAAGTTTAGTCTCCTGGCAAATGCTGCCTGACCTGCTGAGATTTCCAGCATTTGCTGTTTTTATTTGCTATTTATTCTCCTGGCAAAAGGGCTCCCTTATTCCTTAATTGCTCTTTATTTCACTTCAATAAATAGATAACTTTCAGTGAGAGAAAACGGATCCACCGGGGACCTTTCGCGTGTGAGGCCAACGTGATATCCGCTACACTGCAGCCCATCAAAGGGCGAGAAACCACTGAATATAAAGGATGAGCTCACAAATATCAGGGGCAGTGCAGTCTGGTCAACGTCAAACTCTCCATTCTTATTCAGCAGAGGCATGAACGGGAGTCAGACACTACAAAGTCCAATTAAAGACACAAATACAAGTAACACTTCCAAATCTTTTCACTGTAAAATTCTTTCACTTTATTTCAAATCGTACTGTGTTGAATTTGAAAATGAGCACCGTGGGATTTTATCTTCACCACTGATTTCCTGCATTGTTTCACATTGCAACATTAAGTTGTGAAAATACTGGCAAAACTGAGCCCCTGATTATTTTACGTCGAGGTCACATTGCTTTTGGATAATTCCAGAATTAATATTTTCTTTGCTGTTTAACAATAACCAGACCCTTGCTCCAAGGTCTGTCTCACTGTTTCCCCGGTGTCAGGCAGAGATACGCCTGCTGCCCTCATTTATTTCATGTGAAAGGATGCAAAAGTACAAACGTTCAAAATCAACCTGCAGATGGCCACATACAGCATTAAATAGTCAGGATGGCCGAGCGGTCTCAGGTGCTGTGTTCAGTTTGCAGTTTTTTCTGGAAGTATGGGTTCGAGTCCCACTTCTTCATTATCGTCATTAAGCAAAACCCATTTGTTCGGCACCACGACCAGCTCCTGAAAAGTGGGATTCAGCAGTTCACCTGCTCGCTTAACATTTCCGTCTGACCAGGTGCTGAAAGTGGAGATGTTTCCGCAGTGTAGCGGTTAACATGTTCGCCTCACACGCGAAAGCTCACCAGGTGGGAATATTGAATATTTTCTGGAGCTTTCTCCTCATACATGCTCAGGGGCGAGATTGTTCTCCTGTGAAAGGTCATAAGATCATAAACATGTAAGGATCAGGAGCAGGTAAAAATACATCTCCTCACCCCACATCCCCCGCCCCGGATTTTTCCGTTTACCAATTATCTTATGACTGTGTCCTCTGGTTACCGACACTCCTGCCCGTGGAAACAGTTTCCCCATAATTCTGAAAATCTCTATTAAATCTCCCCTTAACTATGATTACTGGGGTTCAATGTGGGGAAGGGTCAGTTCATCCACTTTGCACCGAAGAATGATCGACCAGTGCATGATCTAAAAACATTATGTCAGAGAAGATTTTTTCTGTGAAATAGTTGGTCCTGTTAATTTTAACAAAAGTTGCACGGGTAACTGGAGTCATAAGTGATACGTCCTTGCTGTACAGTATAAATTCACACGAGGCCCATGCTTGAGAGAAGGTCAGTCTGTGACCTGTCCTTTATTCCTTGGCATTCAAGTGATGAAATTGGGTGGAGCTTCCCCTTTTATACCTGAAGGTCCAGGTTAGCAGTGTCTCCCACAAGTTCACCACCTAGTGGTCATTGTTCTCACAGTGTACAACTGAGGTCAGATTATATATGGGTTACAATGTTGGTTGAATACATGACAATAAGCACTTAAAATTTTAAACCATTCTCCTAAAATACAGCGTGTAAACGAGATAGGGATAAAAGTTCATCACATGTAAAGAGAAAATTAATGATTGAAGCTCGTAAAAGATCCTCTCGGAATAAGTGATCACAGTATGGTTGAATTTGTAATACAGATTGGGGGTGAGGAAGTAGTGTCTCAAACGAGCATACTATGCTTAAACAAATGGGTCTACAGTGGGATGAGGGCAGAGTTGGCTAAAGTAGACTGGAAACACAGACTAAACGGTGGCATAATTGAGGAACAGTGGAGGACTTTTAAGGAGCTCTTTCATAGTGCTCAATAAAAATATATTCCAGTGAAAAAGAAGGGCGGTAAGAGAATGGATAACCAGCCGTGGATAACCAAGGAAATAAAGGAGAATATCAAATTAAAAACCAATGCGTATAAGGTGGCCAAGGTTAGTGGGAAAATAGAAGATTGGGAAAATTTTAAACGACAGCAAAGAATGACTAAGAAAGCAATAAAGAAAGGAAAGATAGATTACGAAGGTAAGCTTGTGCAAAGCATAAAAACGGATAGTTAAAGCTTTTACCGATATATATAACGGAAAAGAGTGACTAAAGTAAATGTTGGTCCCTTAGAAGATGAAAAGGGGGATTTCATAATGGGAAATATGGAAATGGCTGAGATATTACACAATTATTTTGCTTCGGTCTTCACAATGGAAGACACAGAAACCATGCCAGAAATTGCTGGTCACAGGATTGTGGGAAGGGAGGACCTTGAAACAATCACTATCACTAGGGGGTTAGTGCTGGACAGGCTAATGGGACTCAAGGTAGACAAGTGCCCTGGTCCTGATGAAACGCCAGGGTATTAAAAGAGATGGCGGAAGTTATAGCAGATGCATTCGTTATAATCTACCAAAATTCTCTGGACTCTGGGGAGGTACCAGCGGATTGGAAAGCAGCTAATGTAACGCCTCTGTTTAAAAAAGGGGGCAGACAAAAGGCAGGTAACTTTCGGCTGGTTAGTATAACATCTGTAGTAGGGAAAATGCTTGAAACTATCATGAAGGAAGAAACAGCGGGACATCTAGGTAGGAATAGTGCAATCAAGCAGACGCAGCATGGATTCATGAAGGGGAAATCATGTTTAACTCATTTACTGGAATTCTTTGAGGATATAACGAGCATGGTGTATAGAGGTATACCGATGGATGTGGTGTATTTAGATTTTCAAAAGGCATTCGATAAGGTATTACACAAAAGGTTACTGCAGAAGATAAAGGTACGCGAAGTCAGTGGAAATGTATTAGCATGGATAGAGAATTGGCTGGCTAACAGAAAGCAGAGTGTCGGGATAAATGGGCCCTTTTCGGGTTGGAAATCGGTGGTTAGTGGTGTGCCACTGGGATCGGTGCTGGGACCACAACTGTTTACAATATACATTGATGACCTAGGAAGAGGGGACAGAGTGTAGTGCAACAAAATTTGCAGATGACACAAAGATTAGTGGGAAAGCAGGTTGTGTAGAGGACACAGAGAGGCTGCAAAGAGATTTAGATAGGTTAAATGAGTGGGCTAAGGTTTGGCAGATGTAATACAATGTCAGAAAGTGTGATGTCATCCACCTTGGGAAAAAAAACAGGAAAAAGGGAATATTATTTGAATGGGGAGAAATTGCAACATGCTGCGGTGCAGAGGGACCTGGGGGCCCTTGCTTGTGCATGAATCCCAAAAAGTTAGTTTGCAGGTGCAACAGGTAATCAGGAAGGCGAATGGAATGTTGGCCTTCATTGCGAGAGGCATGGAGTACAAAAGCAGTGAGGTCCTGCTGCAACTGTTGAGGGTATTGGTGAGGCCGCACCTGGAGTACTGCATGCAATTTTGGTCACCTTACTTCAGGAAGGATATACTAGCTTTGGAGGGGGTACAGAGACGATTCACTAGGCTGATTCCGGAGATGAGGGGGTTACCTTATGATGAAAGATTGAGTAGACTGGGTCTTTACTCGTTGGAGTTCAGAAGGATGAGCGGTGATCTTATAGAGACATTTAAAATAATGAAAGGGATAGACAAGATAAAGGCAGAGAGGTTGTTTCCACTGGTCGGGGAGACGAGAACTAGGGGGCACATCCTCAAAATACGGGGGAGCCAATTTAAAACCGAGTTGAGAAGGAATTCCTTCTTCCAGAGGGTTGTGAATCTGTGGAATTCTCTGCCCAAGGAAGCAGTTGAGGCTCGCGCATTGAATGTATTCAAGTCACAGATTGATAGATTTTGAACCAATAAGAGAATTAAGGGTTATGAGGAGCGGGCGGATAAGTGGAGCTGATTCCACGGCCAGATCAACCATGATCTTGTTGAATGGCGGAGCAGGCTCGAGGGGCTGGATGGCCGACTCCTGTTCCTAATTGTTATGTTCTTATGTTCTTATGTACCAGTATCCCTCAGTAACCATATTATCATTTCTTTAATTCTGCAAAAGAAAGTTATCGGTTCATTGAACATGATTAAATGAATCAATTTTTTCACATTAGCTGCATGTTGACATTTATATAGGGCTATTAGTTTGAAAACTGTGTTGTAAATATTATCTCCCTGACCAAGAATCGAACCTGTGCTGCGGTGGTACAAGGGGTGGATTCAGTGAATCATTTGAATGTGATTTCAAGTGGCGTTTACTGTAGTGTATGTAGGCACCTTGAGTAATGACTCCACGAGGCAGGGTATGATACTTAAACTGTGTTGACCTGTAGACATTTATTTGAAGCTCCTCGATTGAGGACACCAAGCTGTGAGCTCCTTTATATACTGGGTTGCAGGTAACGTTTCAGTCTCAAGCAGCAGCATCCTCTGGTGTAAGTAAGGTGTGTAGAGTGTAAGAGAATATTCAGTGTTGCATAGCAGTGTTACAGACATCACACAGTAAACAGGCATGCATACACAACAGTTACAATCTTTTTCGGTGTGAATCAAGTGAACTGAAAATGACAATAATGTCATGAACTATAATGATGCAGCAGTAAAACGGTCTATCGGTCCCTGGTTGTCGAGTGGTAAGGATTCAATACTCTCAACGTTGTGTCCTGGATTCAATTCCCACCCTGGGAAGTTGTACTTTTAATTCAAAACCTTATAAAAAAAAGAGTTCATTAATTTTACAGATCTATATGCAAATCATGTATAAAAAATAAGAATCATTGACTTGAACATCATTAATTAATATATAAATTATTTTGTAAATCTTTCACCATTTATTTTGCCATGAGCATATGAGGAACTTTTATCCCGATCTCATTGGGTTAAATTGTGGTACAAATGACGAACCGGGGGCTGGGTTAAGGAAAGGTTTACGTAGTGTAGCCGTTATCATGTTCACCTCCCACATGAAATGTCCCTGGTTTGAGCCTGGGCGCGTGCTTTATTTTAGAATATATTTGCTGTGAAATACATTGAACAAAAGTAGCCCCAGGTTCCGTGTCTTATGAGCAATGAAAATTTTAAACAAATCTCCTAAAATACAGGGTGAGTAAAGTCAGATTTATGGATTGAGTCGGCACAACTCGAGCTTTCTGATCCAGAAGATTCGCGGGGTGCGTTAATTTGGGAGTTTGACGACTTTGAAAGGAACATTTTTGACTTGTGCAGCTTCGGTCAGAGAAATGTTTGTGAAAAGATTTTTTCACAGAAAGGGATTCAGAATTACACCTTCTGGCTTAACACTTCTCTCTGGGCAATAAGTTCAGCAGTGATTTCTGTAGTGTAGTGGTTATCACGTTCGTCTCACGCACGAAACGGCCCCGGTTTGAGCTCGGGCCGAAACATCATTTTAGAATATATTTGCTGTGAAATAAATTGAAAAAAGTACCCCTGGTTCCTTGTCTTCTGAGCAATGAACATTTTAAACCAATTTCAAAAATTCAGAGTGTGTTAAGTCAGATAGGGTGTAAAATATAATCTATGATGAAAGCTCCTGAAATTATTACAGTTCAGTTATTGAAGTATTGACTGTAAGTCTGCAAAACAATCCGGGTGGGAATATTAGCCCAAAAATTCCGGTTGGAGGCTTCCTGCGGACAATTCCTTTCCGATCGGTGATGTTTTAATCACCCCACCTCCCACAGAGTTTAATTAATTGTATGTAATTATTTGAAAAAAATTTGAATTAAAAAGTTACTTTCCAAACTCGGGCTCCCTCTGTGAATGCCTAACCACGAAACGAGCAGGATACACAGTAAATAACTTAATTCCAGACTTCATTATTATCTTTGCTGTTTCACAATAACCAGACCTATGCTCCAAAATCTGTCTCACCGTTTCCCCGGTGTCAGTCAGAGAAGCACATGGGACTGAATCAGTGAATTTGCTTTTTCGACCTGTCTTCTGAAGCGCCGAACGGTCCCACTCCGACAGTCAATGAACTGTTGGGACGTTAGTGTATCCAGGCTGCGGGTGGCCACCCCGAGCGCAGCAGAGGAGTTTCTGCATTAGTTCTGGGTGGGGACAGTATTTCCCCTTCTCTCTTCCTCTTGTCTGTATCCCTCTGCTTTGTTTTCTGTATGTATTCCCCGGCCTCATTTTATGTGTTTAAAAGGGAACAAAAGATGAAGTGTGCGACACTCTGGAACAATTTCTCTCACTCAAATATATCTATTTAGTGAAGTGAAATAAAGAGCAATTAAAGAATAAGGGAGAAGCCACTGTCGCTCTTTTGACAGGAGAATAAACTCGCCCATGACTGTTCATCCACAGCAAGTTAAAAATAATCTTCCTGCACGGGATCCTTTCACGTGGAAAGCAAACGTGATAACGGCTCCACTGCGGAAACCGCTCTGACCAGAAGTACAGCAGAGGGCAGCTGACCAGTGAATGCCTTCTGTGCTGATCGGGAATGTATTGGCTCACCTTAAACAACTTCTGTCCCTCACTGACAGCTGTCAATCCTTCTCCTCCGCTGCCCTTTACACAAACATGTCACTGATCCCCACCCACCACCCCACATCCCCATCGTGTTATCTTCCATGTTAGCACAGTGGGGCCGCGGAGACACCTACTCTCTCCCCGCGGTTAGTGAACTCAGTCAGTCTGTAAAATTAAAGGGGAACAAGTGTCCCGCAAAGGGCAGGAGAAGGAAGAGAGTCTGTAACCTGGGTTTAATTGTTTGTCAATGGCTACCCGTCCTGTTGTGTATTTCCAGCAGTTTCCTACTTTCACAGGTGGAGATACCGGGGCTGGACCATGCTCCTAAAATACAATGAGGTCGGGATAAAAGTTCCTCACATACTCAGGGCAAATTAAATGATTGAAGTTCTACAATGGATTAATTAATGATGTTTAAATCAATGAATATTTTTTTCCACATGAGATGCATGTAACTCTTTCTTCTAAGGTTTTAATTTTGATGGAAATGCAATTTCCCTGGCCGGAAATCGTCCCAGGGCCGCGGTGGTGAGAGCGCCGAATCCTAATCACTGGACCACCAGGGAACGCTGCATTGCTGCATCGCTGCATCGTAATGCTTGGTGTCATTATTGTCCTTTTCAATCCACTTGTTTCACACCGAAACACATCGTAACCTTGATCTGAATTTAACGTCACGTGATTCTTTGAAATCACCATTAAATGATTAGGTAAAACCACTCCTTCTGCCACCGAAAAACAGCTTCGATTCCAGGTCAGGGCGGTAACTTCTGTAACAGCTTTTTTCAAATCAAAACCTTATAAAATTGACGACATGCAGCTAATATGAAAAAAATAAGAATTCATTTAATCACCGTTAAATAAACGATAACCTTTTTCAGGGTGAAATAAATAATCATATAGTTACTGAGGGACAGTAGTATCTTTAATGATTCATTTTCTCTTTACATGTGATGCATTTTTATCCCTATCTCATTTACATGCTGTATGAGAAATTGTAAGTGTTTATGACTCAGTTGTACAACCATTGATTGTGTGTGTGTCTATTCTTGATAGGAGGAGCACTTGAGACCGAAGTTCCAGTTCGATATATGCATCTATAGAATCAATTTTCACCAGTTCCTTTAAACCCAATAACACAATTTATTTTAATTGGACTGGATGGAGGAACATGATCCATGTAAAAAAAAATTATCGTTTTACTTGTGCTGAATGTTCATAAAAGTATTGGCGTGGGAACTCACTGGATAACAGCAAAGCTTGCAATGTTTGCGGAACATATTCGTGAAGCCAAAATGCACAATGACAACCCGGAACTGTGCGGCACCGAATCCTCGGGGAAAAGCATTAAAAGGCTTCGCCCGGAGATGGGTTTGGATTACCCACCTTTCATTTACCAGCCGAATGCGCTAAACCATTGAAACACAGATACACACGGAAAGACATGCAAAACCAGGGTGTCAGTCAGTTAAAGCTTCAGATTGCTCCGACTGGGATGGAACGTATCCACTCTCAGTTGTACTTTTCCCAAATAAAGGTAGGGACATTCATTGTGGATGTGTGGAAGCAGTCTGGTCCCGCACACTGCAGACACTTCCATGTCACCACCAACCAGCTCTCCCACAACCGGTGTGATCTACCTTCCAGCTTTCCAGTGCCTTGTCTGTGACGAAGTATGTTTCAAATGTTTTGGAATAGTTGGTTCCATGGTGTAATGGTGAGCCCTCTTGAATTTAAATCTAGTGATTTGAGTTCAAATCTCAGTGAAACCTAAATTCTTGTTGTCCCAACTGCTGAAAATTTGGGACAAACAAGTGAAAGACACCTGGTCTGGTGGGCAGTTTTGTTGCCTTTTTCATTGATGCTTGATCTGCAAGTCTAGTTATCAAATTGTGTGCTCAATCGTCAGTTATCTGCTACAAATCAGCGGAGGACAAATCACTTTGTTGTCGAATGCTGCCTTTGCCTGCACAATGTGTGCTGAGATTATCTGTGCAATATGCATTCCGCAGGATGAATATAAGCAATGCTTTTTGAAATGCAGGCACTGCATGTTTTGCACTCGACAAAACGTTGCATTTTCTTTTCATTAATTTTACATTAATGCATTGCAATGCCAACGCAATTTTTACGTGGCAAGATCGATAATTAGCAGAGCAGAATGAAGAGATCACAAAGTTTCTGTTTAAAGAATGGACTCAGTCGAGAATACTTTGTGGATTTTATTTGTCTGAGACTATTTTCCCTGTGCTGGGGACACCCTGCGCAGATATGTGAAAAAGCTGGTTTTGTTAAAACTCCAGAGACCGCATGGCAGTTAGCTGGGACAAAAGAGCTGTCAGTCATCCATTGACAAATGAGCTGTTGGCCAGGAAGGGGGGCCACTGACAAAGCCACTCTAATTTGTAAAAGCACTTCTCACCTCCATCTCAGAAGGAGACACAGAACAATGAACCCACCAGCCTGGCCAGCCAAGGAGGAGCTGGGTCTTTCCCAACACAAAGGCTCAGAGAGATGCCCAGACTAAGGGCCATCAGCCCAATGCATGGGTGGGATGGCCCATCACTGACTAAGTACCCGTGCTTAGAAACACAGGGGTTTTAAAGATTGGCGGGAATGATAGGGGTAGCAAGACTCCCAGAAAGACAGGGTCCTTTCCACTTTATTTTTAGCTTGGAGCTTGGTGTGAAGCTTGGAGCTTGCAGCTTGCAGCTTGTGTCTAGAGAGAGCCCCTTCTCCCTCTCGCTCTCGCTCCACCGATCGATGTACCAGAGGAAGGGGCCGCAGTACTGCAGAAGAAGCCACCGAGACTGTCGACCAGGCAGTGACTTCCCACAGCTGAGCTGAGCAAGAAAACGGGCTGCGTATGGTGGTGAACATGGTCGCGAGTGTCCCAAGCCAGTAACCAGATATCCCAGGCCAGCTGGGTAAGGGCTCAGGGTTTTCTCAGAAGTGAAGCTTTTCAGGGCTATTCTGGGGAGGGTAATTCATTGGTAGGGGTGGGGTTAGAATCCACCAGGGAATTACTGCGTGTTACTAGGTTCATTTCTGTACTGTATGTATGTTGTTTGTAACCGGGATTTTATTCTCCACAGAGACAGTGATTTCGTTTAGCAGTGCATGTTTTAGACAGTGTATGTTAGACCAAATAAATATACTACGATTTATCACTGAAGCATCCCTTTCCGTGACTCATTTAATTTACACTCTGAATAATAATTCCCAGATCTAGAACTTTCGTAAGGTGGGGGCGATTCAAACCGTCCGTCTGGCAATTGGGCGAGGATCACAAACACTTACAATATTTACGAAAGGATATAATTGATTTGGAGGCAGTTCAGAGAAGGTTCACTGGGTTGACTCTGGAGATGAGCGGTCGACTTATGAGAAAAGGTTGAGTAGGTTGGGCCTCTACTCATTGGAATTCAGAAGAATGAGAGGTGATCTTATCGAAACGTATAAGATAATGAGGGAGCTTGATAAGGTGGATGCAGAGAGGATGGTTCCACTGATAGGGAAGACTAGACCTAGGGGGCATAATCTCAGAATAAGGGGCCGCCCATTTAAATCTGTGATGAGGAGGAATTTCTTCTCTCAGAGGTTGTAAATCTGTCAAACTCACTGCCTCAAAGAGCTGAGAAAGCCACGACATTAAATAAATTAAAGACAGAGATAGCTTCTTCACTGATAAGGGAATAAGGCTTATGGGGAACGGGCAGGGATGTGGACTTGAGTCCATGATCGGATCAGCCATGATCATATTAAATGGCGGAGCAGGCTCGAGGGGCCATATGGCCTACTCCTGCTCCTAGTTCTTAAGTTCTTATGTTCTGAATAGCGACACACAAAAAAATGCTTTGATCATGGTTACACCTTATCTTCACGTTTGTCAAACAGTTGGCTCGTTGGTCTCGGGCTGTGATTTCCCTTTGGAGTTGTTCATTGAAATTTACGAGGGGTCCCAGAGGAGCCCTGATATTGCTCGCATATTTTGAAATTGCATCGAACTTTTGCAAAGAAGGACTTGCATATCTGCAGCGCCTTTCAGGAACTCATGTCGCCCCAAAGCGCTTTACAGCCATTGAGTTATGTTTGAAGTGTTGTAGTTTGGGGAAAGATGTGCCCAGATCACCAAACATGAACCTCAACTCTTTGCAAAGAGTTTGGTGCAAATAATAAGGCATCTCAGGGACTTGGACTTTCTTTGAAAAAGTTCTGCTTGTACCTGCATTCAAGCTTGAAACAGCAACTGGGCTTCCATCTCACGGGAGGTTTGGGGTTGATGTGAGTCGCTTTCAATCTTTGAAATTTCACCAAGCAAAGAAACGGTGAATCCAACTGTCCCTGTCAGCATTTAGTTCCCGTTGAATCACAGGTATATCCGCAGTCAGGAGCTGAAAAGAAATTCAAACCTAATACCTGCTTCGGGACAATCAGAATACTTCGTCACAGACAAGGCACCGGAAGGCTGTAAGGTAGATCACACCGGTTGTGGGAGAGCTGGTTGGCGGTGACATGGAAGTGTCTGCAGTGTGCGGGACCAGACTGCTTCCACACATCCACAATGAATGTCCCTCCATTTATTTGGGAAAAGTACAACTGAGAGTGGACAAGTTCCATCCCGGTCGGAGCAATCTGAA
Source organism: Pristiophorus japonicus (assembly GCF_044704955.1). Classification (NCBI taxonomy): domain Eukaryota; kingdom Metazoa; phylum Chordata; class Chondrichthyes; family Pristiophoridae; genus Pristiophorus; species Pristiophorus japonicus. The sequence goes on from NW_027250777.1 coordinate 1,427,225, forward strand.
GCTTTAACTGACTGACACCCTGGTTTTGGATGTCTTGCACCTCATCCTTCCATCAGTCTCTGTGGCGCAATGGGTTAGCGCGTTCGGCTGTTAATCGAAAGGTTGGTGGTTCGAGCCCACCCACGGACGAAGTGTTTAACTGTTTTTCCCCGAGTATTCGGTGCCGCACAGTCCCATGTTGTCATTGTGCGTTTTGGCTGCACGAATCTATTCCGCAAATGTTGCCAGCAGTGCTGTTATCCAATTAGTTCCCACTCCAATATTTTATGAGCATTCAGTTCAAGTAAAACGATAACAATGTTTTACATGGATCATGTTCCTCCATCCAGCCCATTAGAAATAAATTATGTTATTGGGTTTAAAGAAACTGGTGGAAATTGATTCTATTGATACAGAGATAGAACTGGAACTTCGGTCTCAAGTGCTCCTCTTATCAAGAATAGACACACACACAATCAATGGTTTTACAACTGAGTCATAAACACTTACAATTTTAAACCATTCTCATACAGCGTGTAAATGAGATAGGGATAAAATCTTCATCACATGTAAAGAGAAAATGAATGATTGAGGATACCACTGTTCCTCAGTAATTATATTATTATTTATTTCATTCTGAAGAAGGTTATCGGCTAATTAACGGTAATTAAAAGAATTCTTACTTTTGCACGCTGGCTGCATGTCGTCAATTTTATAAGGTTTTGAATTTAAAAATGGTGTTACAATGCTGGTTGAATACATGACCCCAAAGTCTTTTTGGGATCACAGGTTGAGTCTCTCTGGTGGTTTACGCTCTCTTGTAGAGCGCCTGAGTTGGGGCTCCGGTTGTTGGGCGCTGGCCTGTGTGTCTGCTGTTTGCGGTGCCTCAGGCCTATCCGGACTGCCCACAGTGACTGGGCTCTCCTCCCTTTGGTTCCGGTGTTCGGTCACCTGTGCTGGAGTGAACTCTATATCGTGTTCTTCCTCTGCTTCTTCTATGGGGTTGCTGAACCTCCTTTTTGTTTGATCCACGTGTTTGCGGCAGATTTGTCCATTGGTAAGTTTAACTACCAGAATCCTATTGCCCTCTTTGGCAATCACAGTGCCTGCGAGCCATTTAGGCCCTGCAGTGTCGTTGTGGACCACAACAGGGTCGTTTGCACCAATATATCGTGCCCTCGCATTCCTGTCATGGTAGTTATATTGTGATTGGCGCCTGCTCTCAACAATTTCTTTCATGGTGGGGTGTATAAGGGATAACAGGTTTTGAGCGTCCACATCATTAGCAGCCCTTCGAGTGGAACCCCTGTGAGCGAGTGTGGTCGGGATCTATTGGCCAACAGGAGGCGTGATAAGTGGCTTTGTCGGGAACCCCCTTGGATTCTGAGCATCCCCTGTTTGATTATCTGCACTTTTCGTTCTGCCTGGCCGTTTGAGGCTGGCTTGAACGGTGCCTTTCTGACATGGTTAATTCCATTGCCTGCCATGAAGTCCTGGAATTCAGTACTTGTGAAGCACGGGCCATTGTCGCTGACCAAGATGTCCGGTAGACCGTGGGCGGCGAACATTGCCCGTAGACTTTCTACCGTGGCAGAGGATGTGCTTGAATTTAAAATGTCACACTCGATCCATTTGGAGTGGGCGTCTACTACAACCAAAAACATTTTTCCGATGAAAGGACCTGCGTAGTCATCATGGATGCGTGACCAAGGCTTGGCGGGCCATGGCCAGGGGCTAAGGGGGGCTTCCGTGGGTGCATTGCCCAGCTGGGCACACGTGTTGCACCTGCGAACACAAACTTCCAGATCTGCATCTATCCCTGGCCACCAAACGTGTGACCTGGCAATTGCCTTCATCGTGACAATGCCCGGATGCTCATTGTGGAGTTCTCTGATGAACACCTCTCTGCCCATCTGGGGCATGACTACGCGGTTTCCCCACAGTAGGCAATCGGCCTGAATCGAGAGTTCATCCCTGCCCCTGTGAAATGGTTTAAATTCCTCAGGGCATGCCCTGTACGTGGCTGCCCAGTCCCCATTCAGCACACATTTCTTGACTCGAGACATTAGCGGGTCTCTATTTGTCCAGACTTTAATCTGACCGGCTGTCACAGGTGAGCCTTCACTTGCGAAAGCTTCAACAGCCATGACCATCTCAGCGGCATGCTCGGTAGCCCCCTCAGTGGTGGCTAGTGGGAGACTGCTGAGTGCATCGTCGCAGTTTTCAGTGCCCGGTCTGTGCCGAATTGTGTAGTCACAGGTGTCTGACGTGAGTGCCCACCTCTGTATGCGGACCGATGCGTTTGCATTTATGGCCTTGTTGTCGGCCAAAAGGGACGTTAGGGGTTTGTGATCTGTCTCCAGCTCAAATTTTCTGCCAAACAGTTATTGGTGCATTTTCTTTACATCATATACACATGCGAGCGCCTCCTTTTCTATCATCCCGTAGCCCCTTTCTGCCTGGGACAGACCTCTGGAGGCATAAGCTACCGGCTGTAACTGACCCTTGGCATTGACATGCTGCAACACACACCCGACACCATAGGACGACGCATCGCAAGTTAACACAAGTTTCTGACATGGGTCATATCGCGTTAACAGATTGTTGGTACATAACAAATTGTGTGCTCTATGAAAAGCCCTTTCCTGGCTGTCCCCCCAGACCCATTCGTGACCTTTGCTTAGGAGCACGTGTAGCGGCTCGAGCAGCGTGCTCAATTTGGGAAGAAAGTTACCAAATAGTTGGGGAGCCCCAGGAACAAACGCAGCTCCGTCGCGTTACGGGGTCTGGGTGCTCTCTGGATCGCTTCCGTCTTGGACGCAGTAGGGCTCATCCCGTCTACTCCTACCCTCATCCCCAGGAATTCTACCTCTGGAGCTAGGAAGATGCACTTCGCCTTTTTCAGTCGCAGCCCTACCCGGTCCAGTCTGCATAGCACCTCCTCCAGGTTGTGGAGGTGTTCTTCAGTCTCGTAATGCGGGATGAGAATGTCGTCCTGAAAAACCATCGTCCCTGGAATCGACTTGAGGAGGCTTTCCATATTTCGTTGGAAGATCGCGGCGGCTGAGCGAATCCCGAACGGACATCTGTTGTACTCAAACAACCCCTTGTGTGTCGTGATGGTGGTCAGCTTCTTCAACTCTCTAGCCAGCTCCTGGGTCATGTAAGCTGAGGTCACATCCAATTTTGAAAAAAATTTGCCACCGGATAGCATCGCAAAGAGGTCCTCCGCTCTCGATAGCGGGTACTGGTCTTGGAGTGACACCCGATTGATGGAGGCCTTGTAATCACCATATATCCTTACTGACCCATCCGCTTTGAACACCGGTACAATCGGGCTCGCCCAGTCACTGAATTCGACTGGCAAAATGAAACCTTCCCTCAGCAGGCGGTTCAATTCACCTTCTATCTTTTCCCGCATCACGTACGGCACCGCTCTGGCCTTGTGGTGTCCTGGCCTGTCCGGGTTTATGTGAATCACTACCTTGGCCCCCATGAAAGTGCCAATGCCGGGTTGAAATAATGAGTCAAATTTTTGCAGGATCTGTGAGCATGAAACTCGCTCCACAGAGGAAATAGCATTAACATTGCCCCAGTTCCAGTTCATGACAGCAAGCCAACTCCTCCCCAGTAGTGCGGGACCGTCCCCCGGGACAACTCAGAGTGGCAACCTTTTCTCCGAATCTTTGTGGGTCACGATTATCGTGGCGCTGCCAAGCACCGGAATGATCTCCTTGGTGTATGTCCGTACCTGTGCGTCAATCGGTGATACTTTTGGACGCCCACAACTTTTCAAACTATTTGATACCCATCAGGGACTGGCTAGCCCCCGTGTCTAGCTCCATTGATACTGGGATGCCACTGAGGAGCACATTCATCATTATCGGTGGCGTCCTGGTGTATGAACTGTATACGTGCTCCACATGAACTCACTGAACTTCAGCTTCCAGCGATTTCCCCCAGCGTTCATTTCTGCAATTTCTGTAGGTATTTTGTTCATCTGTGCAAACTCCGGCTGAGTTTGTGCCTCCATGCCTCCAACATGAGCTGTTGTTGGAAACAAAAGATCCCTTGCTCATCAATCGTCCCTGACTACCCCTGTGACTGTCCTTGAGTGTGTCATTAACAGGTGTTGATGGCCCCATTACCGGCCACATTGTCCCTTGCAATGGTGTGAATCGCCGTTCTGCTTGCCATTATCTCTGTCGAACTCCCCCTCTGGGTTCGACTACATGTTGGGGCATGCCCGATTGCCCTTGCCTGCCTGTAGAACTGTGTGCTGCTTCAACGATGTTGATTCTCTGTCCCAACCATTCCTTAACACAGTATCTCTCGTCTACTCTGCTCGCGGCCATGCTCACGTGGTTTAAATCCCAGTTTCTCGTCGCCATTGATACATCCTTACTATACAGTAGAAATGCACACGAGGCCCATGCTTGATAGAAGGTCAGTCTGTGGCCTGTCCTTTATTCCTTAGCACTCAAGTGATGAAAGTGGGTGGAGCTTCCCCTTTTATACCTGAAGATCCAGGTTAGAAGTGTCTCCCACAAGTTCACCACCTAGTGGTCATTGTTCTCACAGTGTACAACTGAGGTCAGATTATATATGGGTTACAATGTTGGTTGAATACATGGCAATAAGCACTTAAAATTTTAAACCATTCTCCTAAAATACAGTGTGTAAACGAGATAGGGATAAAAGTTCATCACATGTAAAGAGAAAATTAATGATTGAAGCTAGTAAAAGATCCTGTCGGAATAAGTGATCACAGTATGGTTGAATTTGTAATACAGATTGAGGGTGAGGAAGTAGTGTCTCAAACGAGCGTACTATGCTTAAACAAAGGGGACTACAGTGGGATGAGGGCAGAGTTGGCTAAAGTAGACTGGAAACACAGACTAAACGGTGGCACAATTGAGGAACAGTGGAGGACTTTTAAGGGGCTCTTTCATAGTGCTCAACAAAAATATATTCCAGTGAAAAAGAAGGGCAGTAAGAGAAGGGATAACCAGCCGTGGATAACCAAGGAAATAAAGGAGAGTATCAAATTAAAAACCAATGCGTATAAGGTGGCCAAGGTTAGTGGGAAAATAGAAGATTGAGAAAATTTTAAACGACAGCAAAGAATGACTAAGAAAGCTATAAAGAAAGGAAAGATAGATTACGAAGGCAAACTTGTGCAAAGCATAAAAACGGATAGTTAAAGCTTTTACCGATATATAAAACGGAAAAGAGTGACTAAAGTAAATGTTGGTCCCTTAGAAGATGAGAAGGGAGATTTAAAAATGGGAACTGTGGAAATGGCTGAGACCTTAAACAATTATTTTGCTTCGGTCTTCACAATGGAAGACACAGAAACCATGCCAGAAATTGCTGGTCACAGGAATGTGGGAAGGGAGGACCTTGAAACAATCACTATCACTTGGGGGCTAATGCTGGACAGGCTAATGCGACTCAAGGTAGAAAAGTCCCCTGGTCCTGATGAAATGCCAGGGTATTAAAAGAGATGGCGGAAGTTATAGCAGATGCATTCGTTATAATCTACCAAAATTCTCTGGACTCTGGGGAGGTACCAGCGGATTGGAAAGCAGCTAATGTAATGCCTCTGTTTAAAAAAGGGGGCAGACAAAAGGCAGGTAACTATAGCTGGTTAGTTTAACATCTGTAGTAGGGAAAATGCTTGAAACTATCATGAAGGAAGAAAGAACGGGACATCAAGATAGGAATACTGCAATCAAGCAGACGCAGCATGGATTCATGAAGGGGAAATCATGTTTAACTAATTTACTGGAATTCTTTGAGGATATAACGAGCATGTTGGATAGAGGTGTACCGATGGATGTGGTGTATTTAGATTTCCAAAAGGCATTCGATAAGGTACCACACAAAAGGTTACTGCAGAAGATAAAGTTACGCGGAGTCAGTGGAAATGTATTAGCATGGATAGAGAATTGGCTGGCTAACAGAAAGCAGAGAGTCGGTATAAATGGGCCCTTTTCGGGTTGGAAATCGGTGGTTAGTGGTGTGTCACAGGGCTCGGTGCTGGGACCACAACTGTTTACAATATACATAGCTGACCTGGAAGAGGGGACAGAGTGTAGTGCAACAAAATTTGCAGATGACACAAAGATTAGGGGGAAAGCAGGTTGTGTAGAGGACACAGAGAGGCTGCAAAGAGATTTAGATAGGTTAAATGAATGGGCTAAGGTTTGGCAGATGGAATACAATGTCGGAAAGTGTGAGGTCATCCACCTTGGGAAAAAAAACAGTAAAAAGGGAATATTATTTGAATGGGGAGAAATTGCAACATGCTGCGGTGCAGAGGGACCTGGGGGTCCTTGTGCATGAATCCCAAAAAGTTTGTTTGCAGGTGCAACAGGTAATCAGGAAGGCGAATGGAATGTTGGCCTTCATTGCGAGAGGCATGGAGTACAAAAGCAGGGAGGTCCTGCTGCAACTGTATAGGGTATTGGTGAGGCCGCACCTGGAGTACTGCGTGCAGTTTTGGTCACCTTAATTAAGGAAGGATATACTAGCTTTGGAGGGGGTACAGAGACAATTCACTCCGCTGATTCCGGAGATAAGGGGGTTACCTTATGATGATAGATTGAGTAGACTGGGTCTTTGCTCGTTGGAGTTCAGAAGGATGAGGGGTGATCTTGTAGAAACATTTAAAATAATGAAAGGGATAGACAAGATAAAGGCAGAGAGATTGTTTCCACTGGTCGGGGAGACTGGAACTTGGGGGCACAGCCTCAAAATACGGGGGAGACATCCATTGTGGATGTGTGGAAGCAGTCTGGTCCCGCACACTGCAGACACTTCCATGTCACCGCCAACCAGCTCTCCCACAACCGGTGTGATCTACCTTCCAGCCGTCCAGTGCCTTGTCTGTAACAAAGTATTCTGATTGTGCTGAAGCCGGTATTAGGTTTTAATTTATTTTCAGCTCCTGACTGCGAATATTCCTGTGATTAAACGTGAACAAAATGCTTACAGGGACAGTTGGATTCAGCGATTCTTTGCTTGGGGAAATTTCAAAGATTGAAAGCGATGCACATCAACCCCAAACCTCGTCACCTACTCGCTAACCGCTACACGCTGCTTCCGTGAGATGGAAGCCCAGTTGCTGTTTCAAGCTTGAATGCAGGAACAAGCAGAACTTATTCCAAGAAAGTCCAAGTCCCTGAGGCATCTGATTATTTGAACCGAACTCCTTCGCAAAGAGTTGAGGTTCGTGTGGGGTGATTTGGGCACATCTTTCCCCACACTATAACACTTCAAATATAACTCAACAGCTGTAAAGTGCTTTCTCTCTTCCTCTTGTCTGTATCCTGTGCTTTTATTTCTCTATTTATTCCCCCTGTCTCAATTTCTAGTGTTTAAAAGGGAACAAAAGATGAAGTGGGTGTCACTTTGGAACAATTTCTCTCGCTCAAAGTTAGATGCACGACCGTTGCTCCATGAGGTCTCGGCAGCTAGCCGTTGATATTCAGGTCCATAAATAAATATATTTTATTGTATTTATACAAATTATCGAAGCTGTTCTCTGGTCGCGTGGTTAAGATCTCGAGCATTAAACCTCTTTCCATTCTCAACCAGTTCATCGTAGAAACATAATTGAGGTGTGTGAGAGGATTAATGATTGCTGTAATCGCCGTTAATAACCCCACTACTATCTGTTACAGAACGAGCTTACACATTCTCCCTCTTCTCCTGCCCTTTGCCGGACACGTGTTCGGGGTTTAATTTTACAAACTGGGTGTGTTCGCTGATCGCGGGGAGATGATAGGAGCCTCTGTGGCCCCACTGTGAGGGTGTGGAAGTGAACACTGTGGCTGGGTGATCCGTGACATTTCTGTAAAGGCAGCAGAGGAGAAGGATTGAGAGCTTTGAGTGTGGGACAGAAGTTGTTGAAGGTGAGCCAACACATTCCCGATCAGCACAGAGGGAGCTCACTGGTCAGCTCCCCTCTGTTGGGGTTACTGTGCCAGAGGTTTCCGTAGTGTAGTGGTTGGCACGTTTGCTTTATATGTATATGATCACTGGTTCGATCCCAAGTGCAAACTTTATGTTTAAACTTGCTGTGGATGAACAATTGGAGCCGAGTTGAGTCTCCGAGCAAATACTGCCTGACATGCTGAGATTTCCAGCATTTGCTGTATTTATTGATTAAAGTATCAACTCTCCCTCAGTTAGCATTTCTTTCATTGTGCAAAAGAAGGTGATTGGTTAATTAATGATGCTTTCCCGTGAAAGCAACACAAAAGTTTAACGAATAAACATACGGTGACTGGCAGGTGAGCGCTGCTTCTGACACCCAGTGGGAATGGGCGGGGATTTTAAAGCCCCTTTTATTGCAGAACCTTCATATAGATCAACATCTCAGACTCAGTGTTTCGGCCTCGTGGTGCAGCGGTGGTGTGTCTGCCTCTTGATCAGAAAGTTGCGTGTTTAAATCATGTTGAGGTCCCTGTTCTTTTGGGCAATTACAGAATTAATATTTTCTTTGCTGTTTGGCAATAACCAGACCCTTGCTCCAAGGTCTGTCTCAATGTTTCCCCGGAGTCAGGCAGAGATACGCCTGCTGTCCTCATTTACTTCATGTGACAGGACACAAAAGTTCAAAATCAAACTGCAGGTGGCCACACATAATATTGAGCAGTCAGGATGGCCGAGCGGTCTAAGTTGCTGCATCAGGTTGCAGTCTGCTTTGAAAGCGTGGGTTCCGTAGTGTAGTGGTCATCACATTCGCTTAACACGCAAAAGGTTCCTGTTTCAAAACCAGCTGAAAACGTGTTCAATTAAATATGAGAAGCATTGAATAATGTGCATTTCTGGTTCAGTATTAACAAAGCATAATGTCTCCCAGTCCTGCTACATTTGTTGAATACTCTGTACAGTTCGGTACACATTCAAACTCTACAGTTTCCAGCCCTGACGGTGCAGAAAGCCCCTCTCAAAGCTGCACATTCCGGCTGCTTTCAGTTGAGTTGTGAGTGATTATTGACGGATCCTGCAGCTGTGAAAAGGAAAGATGTGTTAGAGGGGTCATCAAACAGGGCCATGTGGGTTGAATTAAAGAACAAAAATGGGGCGATCACACTACTGGGAGTGTACTATAGACCCCCAGGCAGTTAGAGGGAGATAGAAGAACAAATATATGGGCAGATTGTTGAGAAGTGCAAAACCTCTAGAGCTGTAATTGTGGAGGATTTTAACTACCCGAATATTAACTGGTGAAATGATAGTGTGAATGGTACAGATGGTGGAGAATTCCTAAAATGCATTCAGGAGAACTTCTTTATCCAGTATGTAACAAGCCCATCAAGGGAGGGTCGGTTCTGGACTGGGTCTTGTGATCGAAGAGGGGCAGGTATGAGGGGTATTAGTGGGAGAGCATTTTGGTGCGAGTGATCATACTCAGTAAGGTTTAGGGTAGTTATAGAAAAGGACAAAGGGGACCAGGAATAAAAGTTCTCAATTGGGGTAAAGCCAATTTTGCTGAGCTGAGATGGAATTTGGCCAAAGTGGACTGAGAACGGCTACTTGCTGGTAAATCAGTGTCAGAGCAGTGGGAGGCATTCAAGGAGGAGATCCTGAGGGTACAGAGCAAGTATGTTCCCTTAAAACAAAGGTGGGACTAACAAATCCAGAGCTCCCGGGATGTCATGGGACATACAGGGAAAGTTAACGAAAAAAAGGGAAGCTTATGACAGATACCGATAACTCAATACTGCAGAAACTCGAGAGATGCAGAGGTGCAATTAAAAAATATATCAGGAAAGCAAAGAGAGAGCATGAAAAAATGTTGGCAATTAAATCTGGGAAAACCCAAAGATGTTTTATAAATACATTAAGAGCATGATGATAACAAGATAAAGAGTGGAGCCTATTAGCGTCCATAAAGAGAATCTGTACGCGGAGGCGGAAGGCTTGGGTAGGATTGTTTATGAATACTTTGCATCTGTTTTCACAAAAGAGAGGGGCGATGTGGCTTTGCAATGAGGGTGGAGAAGTGTGAAATATTAGATGAAATAAACATAGTGAGAGAGGAAGGATTGGTGGTTTAGCAGCTTTGAAAGTGGATAAATCCCCAGGCCAGGATGAAATGTATCCCAGGCTGATAAGAGCAGCAAAAGAGCAAATAGCAGAGGCTCTGATCACCATTGTCCAATCCTCACTGGCTACAGGTGCGGGGCCAGAGGATTGGAGCACTGCTAACATTGTACCGTTGTTTAAAAAGGGAGAAAGGGATTGAGTAAATACAGGCTGGCCAGCCGAACCTTTTACAATTATTTGTAAAAATCCTGAGAGACAGGATAAATCTTCATTTGTAAAGTCATGGATTAATCAAGGATCGTCAACATGAATTTGTCAAGGGATGGTCGTGTCTGACTAAATAGATTGCATTTTTCGAGGAGGTAACCAGGAGGTTTGATGAGGGCAGTGGTATGATGTAATGTATATGCACTTTAGCAAAGCTTTTGATAATGTCGCACTTGGAAGACTGGTTACGAATGTAAAAGCCCATGGGATTCAAGGGCAAAGTGGCAAGTTGGGTACAAAATTTGTTCAGAGGCAGGAATCAAAGCGTAATGGTTGATGAATGATTTTGTGATCCAGTGGGGTTCCGCAGGGCTCAGTGCTGGGTCACTTGCTTTTTGTGGTATACATCAATGACTTGGACTTAAATGTTGAGGGTATGAGTAAGAAGTTTGCAGATGACACTAAAACAGGCTGAGTGGTCGATAATGAAGAAGAAAGTGGCGGACTACAGGAAGATATCAATGGATGTCTCAAGGCGCTTTGCAGCCAATGAAGTACTTTTTGAAGTGCGGTCACTCTTGTAGTACGGGAGACACAGCCGCCAATTTGCACACGGCAGGCTCCTATAGGCAGCAGTGTGATGATGACCAGATCATCTGTCTCTGTGATGTTGATTGAGGGATAAATATTGACCAGGACTTGAATCCTGGCCACATTGATCCGCCCACCACTTCACACTGTTCTCCGAGGGACCAGCGCGATGATACTAAAACAACAAGCGAAGTTGGTAAGCTATCCATGCAGTCCATCGGAATCCAGCCACACCACCTTATACCACGGGTAACATCTCTCCATGGATTCTGGAATCTGGATCAACAAACCATAATCCCATCTTATAAGGAATTCCGGGAGGTGCTTCAAGCTTTATTCCATATATGTGAACAGTTTTAATGTATTTAAACAAATACCGACGTTTTTGAGATGGGCGTCTGGGTGACGTAATCAAAACCATGGTCGTCATTTTGGAGCGTGAGCAGGAACATCGGCAGGGCCCAGGTACAGAGGAGTGGGAAGGTCGGGGCGGATGAGCGGTGAGTGTTTGTGGCGAGATGCGGTGAATGTTTATGGTGGAGCAGCGGCGACAGATCGTGGAGGAGGTGCGACAGATGACGGTATGGGACCCAGAAGAGCCGAGGGCCCAGGGGCAGCACGGGCCCAGCCCACACTGCGATATGTGTGGGCACAGGGTCCATGCAGCAGAGCTGGTCTCCTGTCGTCTTGGTTAACCCTTGCCACTGGACCAAGACCTCGCTCTGTCAAGCCCATGTGGTGGCTGGTGTGCAACGGTCACCTCACGTTAAAAAAATCCACACAGAGGCATCTTCCACCCCCTCAATTGGAGTCCAGGACTGGAACATCGGGTCCTTCATCGAAACACCTGTGAACTCATGGAAGCAAATCGTCCTCGATCGAGGGACCGCCTATGATGATGATGATCAATGTACTGGTCAGGTGGGCAGAACTGTGGCAAATGGAATTCAATCCAGATAAGTGTGAGGTAATGCATTTGGGGAGGTTTACCAAGGCAAGGGAATAAACATTAAATGGTCCGACACTGAAAAGTGTCGAGGAATAAAGGGACCTTTGAGTGCAGGTCCGCAGATTCCTGAAGGTAGCAGGCCAGGTAGTTGATGTGGTTAAAAAGGCATATGGATTACTTGTCTTTATTAGTCAAGGCATGGAGTACAAGAGCAAGGAGGTTATGCTTGAACTGTACAAAACACTGGCTACACCACAGCTGGAGTACTGCGTGCAGTTCTGGTCACCACATTACAGGAAAGATGTGATTTCACTGAAAAGGGTGCAGAGGAGATTTACTAGAATGTTGCCTGGACTGGAGAATTTTGGCTATGAGGATCGTTTGGAGATGCTGAGTCTGTTTTCTTTGCAACAGAGGCATCTGAGCGGAGACCTGATTGAGGTGCATAAAATTGAGGGGCCTGGATAGAGTGGATATGAAGGTCCTGTTTCTCTTGGCAGAGGGGTCAACAAACAGGGGGCGTAGATTTTAAGTAATTGGGGAAGGTTTAGAGGAGATATGAGGGGACATTTCATCACCCAGAGGGTGGTGGGGTCTGGAACTCAATGCCTGAAATGTTGGTAGAGGGAGGGACCCTCACCACAGTTAAACGATACGTGGATGTGCACTTAAAGTGCCGCAACCTACAGAGCTCTAGACCGAGAGCTGGAAAGTGGGATTAGGCTGGATAGCTCTGGGTCGGCCGGCGGGGACACGATGGGCCGAAATGGCCTCACTCTGTGCTGAAACTTTCTGATTCTATGATTCTATTAATATATATATATATATATAATATAAACAATTATCATAATTTTCCCTTGGTGGTCGAGTGGTTAAGATCCCGAGCACTAACCCTCTTTCTATTCTCAATCAGTTTATCACATGAAAATAATTGAGGTCTGTGAGAGGATGAATAATTGCATACCTCGGGAGCCTATTATCAGCGAGGGCAGGCATCGACGACGAGGTTCAACACTGCCTCCAGTGCGCCAGTGCAGCTTTCGGCCGCCTGAGGAAGAGAGTGTTCAAAGATCAGGCCCTCAAATCTGCCACTAAGCTCATGGTCTACAGGGCTGTAGTGATACCCGTCCTCCTGTATGGCTCAGAGACATGGACCTTATACAGTGGGCACTTCACGTCACTGGAGAAATACCACCAATGATGTTTCTGCAAAATCCAGCAAATCCTCTCGGAGGACAGACGCACCAACGTTAGCGTCCTCGATCAGGCCAACATCCCCAGCATCGAAGCACTGACCACACTCGACCAGCTCCGTTGGACGGGCCACATTGTTCGCATGCCTGACAAAAGACTCCAAAAGCAAGCGCTCTACTTGGAACTCCGACATGGCAAGCGAGCCCCAGGTGAGCAGGGGAAACGTTTCAAGGACCCTCAAAGCCACTTCATAAAATGCAACATCCCCACCAACACCTGGGAGTCCCTGGATAAAGACCACCCTCAGTGGAGGAAGAGCATCTGGAGGGTGCTGAGCACCTCGAGTCTCATCGCCGAGAGCATGCAGAACACATGCACAGGTAGCGGAAGGAGCGTGTGGCAAACCAGTCCCACCCACCCTTTCCTTCAACCACTGTCTGTCCAACCTGTGACAGAGACTGTAATTCCTGTATTGGACGGTTCAGTCACCTGAGAACTCACTTTTAGAGTGGAAGCAAGTCTTCCTCGATTTCGAGGGATTGCCTATGATGATGATGAATTGCTGTAATCACCGTTAATAACCCCGTTACTTTCTGTTACACACTGAGTTTACAGACTCTCTGGCTTCTCCTGCCCTTTGTGGGACACTTGTAACTTTACAAACTGGGTGAGTTCGCGGCCCCTTATTCTAAGATTATGCCCCTTAGTTTTAGTCTCCCCTATCAGTGGAAACATCAACCTTGTCAAGCCCCCTCATAATCTTATACATTTTGATCAGATCACCACCCATTCTTCTGAATTCCAATGCGTAGAGGCCCAATCTACACAACCTTTCCTCATAAGTCAACCCCCTCATCTCCAGAATCAACTGAGTGAACCTTCTCTCAACTGCCTCCAGAGCAAGTATATCCTTTCGTAAATATGGAAAACAAAACTGCACGCAGTATTCCAGGTGTGACCTCACCAATACCCTGTATAACTGTAGCAAGATTTCCCTGCTTTTATACTCCATCCCTTTTGCAATAAAGCCCAAGATTACATTGGCCTTCCTGATCACTTGCTGGTGATCTAGTTTGCTAGATATGAAGGCCAGCTTAACATTAGTTTTATTTGATTATTTTCTGTACCTGACCATGACATTTACATAAAAACATGTTGACTCTGTCGAATCATGTTATAATTTTCAATGTGCCCTGACACCACTTCCTTAACAATGGATTACAGCATTTTCCTGATGACTGATGTCAGACTAACTGTCCTGTAGTTCCCGGTTTTCTCTCTCCCTCCTTTCTTGACTAGCGATGTTACATTTTCTACCTTCCGATCCGCTGGGACTGTTGTAGAATCTGGACATCGTGTTGCAAAGGTTACGGGTCTAACACCCGATCAGGAGGCTGCATGTTCAAATCAGTTAATTTAGCTGTTGTTCTTCCGGAATTGATATTGTGTTTGCTGTTTCACAATAACCAGACCCTTGCTCTAAAACCTGTCTCACTGTTTCCCCAGGGGCATATTCATGTTACAATAAACATTCTGAATCAGATGCCTGAAGTACAGTGTGTAAAATGGGATATGGTTTAACAGTTAACATGCAAAGCACAGAACCAATTATTCAATTATCGACTTTCCCTCAGTTAACATTACTTTCACTGTGCAAAACAAGCTGATTGGTTAATTAATAAAGTTTGCCCGAGAAAGCGACATAAAATTTAACGATAATGATTCGCCCAACATGGGGCTCAAACCCACAATAGTGAGATTAAGAGTCTCATGCTGTATCTACTGAGCTAGCCAAGATTATGTAAATCACACATCCCTGTCGGTGATTGCTGCCAGGCGCCTGTTGGTTTCGTCCCATTTCCCAGTGTTTCCCGATCCTGTCTGTCTCTCTGGCTCTGTTTAATCTGTGTGTGGCCACCTCCAGTTTGATTTTGAACAAATACCTGTGTTTGTGTATTCAGTAAAAACAGAAAATGCTGGAAACACTCAGCAGGTCGGGCAGTATCTGTGGAGGTGGGGAAGTGGGAATAATCGATGGGTTTGTTTGCGGCTTTGATCTGTTGCTGGGAAGTGAGCCAGCGCTGCAGGATGCTTTTTTTCGAGGTGTAAGCAGAGGTTTCCGTCGTGTAACGGTTATCACCTTCGCCGCACATGTGAAAAATCCTCGGTTTGAGCACGGACAGAAACATTATTTTGGAGAATATTTTTCTGTGTAATACATTTTTTAAAAGTAGCCCGAGGTTCCTGTTATCATGAGCGATGAACATCTTAACTCACTCTCCTAAAATACAGTGTGTGTAAAATCAGATAGGGGATAAAACTTCATCAGTGATTAAAGTTCCTTAACTCAGTAAAGTTCAGTTATTGAAGTTTCCATCAATTCATTGCAGAAACATAATTGAGGTGTGTGAGAGGATTAATAATGGGCTTTAATCGTTAATGAGCCCATTACTTTATGTTATTGACCCAGGTTACACACTCTCTTGCTTCTGAAAGAGTTGAGATGCGTGTGGGGTGATTGGGGCAGATCTTTCCCCACATTACAAGGCTCCATCGGTACTTCATTGACTTTAAATCACTTGAGGATATCCTGAGTTGTTGAAAGGCCACGTAAAAATGCAAGTCATTCTTTGCAAAAGTTCTAACCGCAAGTTCAAACTTCGCCGGCAAATGGAGGCTCACCAAGAATTTGTTCTGACACCACGACAAAGTCCTTAAAAGTGGGATTCAGCAGTTCAGCTGCTCGCTTAACATTTCCGTCTGACCTGGTGCTGCAAGTGGAGATGTGTCCGCAGTGTAGCGTTTAACACGTTCACCTTACACACGGGAAAGCTCAATGGGCAGAAATATTTTGTTGGAACTTTCTAGTCAAACTTTTTCAGGGGAGAGATTGTTCTCCAGTGAAAGGACATAAGATCATAAGAACGTAAGAATTAGGAACAGGAGTCGGCCATTCGGCCCATTTTAATGTTTTCAAAGTGATTTCACCCGGGGACCTTTGGTGTGTTTGGGGAACATGATAACCGCTACACTACAGACACACGGTGGTAGATGTTGTCTTAGGAACATAACCAGAGCTCTAACCAACACAGCTGGCCGATTCTTCAGGAGCTGGTTTTACGAGAATAGAATGACGGTGCTATATTTAGGAAGGCTGTGAGAGTGGCCGGAATCGATCTCGTATTTCCCAGACTTTATACACAGGAACATAGGAACAGGAGGAGGCCATTTGGCAGCGAGTGGTTGGGATCCGGAAAGCGCTGCCTGAAAGGGTGGCGGAGGCAGAATTAATGGATTTCAAAATGGATTTGGATAAGTATCTGAAGGTACAATATCTCAGGGGTACGGGTAAAGGCCGGAGGAGTGGGACTAGCTGAGAGTCGGCACGGGCTCGACAGGCCGAACGGCCTACTTCCGTGCTGTAACCGTTCCACGATTCTATATTATGTTTAAACTTGCTGTGGAAGAACAATCGGAGGTGAGTTTAGTCTCCTGGCAAATGCTGCCTGACCTGCTGAGATTTCCAGCATTTTCTGTTTTTATTTGCTATTTATTCTTCTGGCAAAAGGGTTCCTTATTCCTTAATTGCTCTTTATTTCACTTCAATAAATAGATAACTTTCAGTGAGAGAAAACAGATCCACCGGGGAACAATCGCGTGTGAGGCCAACGTGATATCCGCTACACTGCAGCCCATCAAAGGGCGAGAAACCACTGAATATAAAGGATGAGCTCACAAATATCAGGGTCAGTGCAGTCTGGTCAACGTCAAACCCTCCTTTCTTATTCAGCAGAGGCATGAACGGGAGTCAGACGCCACAAAGTCGCCATTAAAGACAAAAATTCAAATAACACTTCCAAATCTTTTCACTGTAAAATTATTTCACTTTATTTGAAATCCTACTGCGTTGAATCTGAAAATGAGCACCATGGGATTTTATCTTCACGAATGATTCTATTTTCTGTGCACGGTAGGAATAACTGGTGCTGTTAAAGTTGACAAAAGTTGCCCCAGATTCCTGGTGTCATCGGCAATGAAGATTTTAAACCAGACTCCTAAAATACAGTGTGTAAAATGGGTTAACATGCACAAGAACATAAGAACATAAGAAATAGGAGCAGGAGTCGGCCATACGCCCCTCGACCCTGCTCCGACATTTAATATGATCATGGTCGATGCGATCATGGACTCAGGTCCACTTCCCTGCCCGCTCCCCAAAGCACAGGACAAATGATTGAAGTATCGACTGTCCCTCAGTTAGCATTTTTTTCACTGTGCAAAAGAAGGTGAGGGGTTAATTAATGATGCTTTCCCGTGAAATCAACACAAATGTTTCAGAAAAAAACATACAGTGACTGGCAGGTGAGTGTTGCTTCTGATTCCTGGTGGGAATGGGCAGGGATTTTAAAGCCCCTTGTATTGTGAAACCTTCATATCGACGGACATCTTAAGCTCCCTGCGTAGACCTTGTGGTGCAACGGTAGTGTGTCTGACTCCAAATCAGAAGCTTGTGTGTTCAAATCACATCTGGGTCACTGTAATTTTTGATAATGTTCTTCGAGAAGTAATACATTCTTTGCTGTTTCACGATAACCAGACCCTTGCTCCAAGGTCTGTCTCATTGTTTTCCCGGTGTCAGGCAGAGATACGCCTGCTGCCCTCATTTATTTCATGTGACAGGACACAAAAGTTCAAAATCAACCTGCAGGTGGCCAGATGCAGTTTTGATACTCAGGATGGCTGAGCGGTCTCAGGTGTTGTGTTGAAATTGTAATCTGCTTTGTAATGCTTGGCTTCTCATCCCACTTCTGACATGTGTTATTTTTAATCATTAAGCAAAACTTATTTGACACCACAACGAGCTCCTAAAAACTGGGATTCAGCAGTTCAGCTGCTCACTTAATATTTCTGTCTGACCGGGTGCTGAAAGTGGAAATGTTTCCGCAGTGTAGCGGTTAACACGTTCGCCTCACACGCGAAAGCTCACCGGGTGGGAATATTTTCTGTAGCTTTCTCCTCATGCATGCTCAGGGACGAGTTTGTTCTCCTGTGAAAGGTCATAAGATCATAAACATGTAAGGATTTGGAGCCAGAGTGGGCCATTCGGCCCCTCGAGACTGGTCCACCATTCAAGAAGATCCTGGCAGTTCCTCGACAGCAAGTTTAAACATCTGGGGCGGAGCCAACAGGCGCCTGGCTGCAATCAGTGACAAAAACGTGTATTTGGGCAGGAGCCCCGTGAGATCAATCGGTAGATCATGAAACTCTTAATCTCGAATTTGTGGATTGGAGCCCTACGTTAACTGTTAAAACATGTCCCATTTTGCACAGTGTGTTTCCGGGGTCTGGTTCAAAATGTTCATTTTTGGTAACATCAACAGGAGACTGGGGAAACACTGCGACTGACTTTAGAGCAAGAATCTGGTTATTGTGAAACACCAAAGGAAATATAAATTCTAGAAGAATGACATCGAAAAGAAATGTGACCACGACACCCAGAAAGAAGTGTTAAGGCAGAAGATTAAATGGTGCATTCCTCTGTGCAAAAAATTCCTTTCACAAACATTTCTTTGACAGAAACTGCACAAAACAAAAATGTTCCTTTCAAAGTCATTAAACTTCCGAATTTCCGCGCCCCCCGAATCTCCTGAATCAGATGTCTCTAGTTTTGCCGACTCAATCCATGTCCCTTTGCAATGTTCTGCTTCCACCCACACTATGAAATGTGCCACTAACTTATAGAATCATGGAATGGTTACAGCACGGAAGGCCATTCGGCCCGTCGAGCCCGTGCCGACTCTCAGCGAGTCCCACTCCCCCACCCTTTCCCCTTAGGCCTGCAATTATTGTTCCTTCAGACACTTACCCAGCTCCCGTTTGAAAGATAAGATTGAGTCTGCCTCCACCGCCCTTTCAAGCCGTGCATTCCAGATCCTAACCACTCGCTGCTAAATGGTCACCTCCTGTTCCTATGTGTAAAGTCTGGGAAACACTCGATCAATTCGTGCCACACTCACAGCCTTCCTAAATATAGCACCATCACTCTATTCTCGTAAAACCAGCTCCTGAAGCATAGGCCAGCAGTGTAGGTTAAAGCTCTGGTGATGTTCCTGACATTGCTGTCGTGTTTCCGTAATGCAGTGGCTATCAACTCACACGTGAAATGTCCCTGGTTCGAAACTGGGCGGAAGCATTTTGAAAACTTGTTGAATTAATTTTTATAAAAAATGGATTTTTTCATATTAGTTGTTCAATATTAACAAAACACAATGTCCCACAGCCTTGTTAAATTTTTTGATATCTCTGTACAGTTCTGCATACACTCAAACTCGACACTTGAACTGCATGCTCATAAAAGTATTGGAATGGGAACTCACTGGATAACAGCACAGCTGGCAATGTTTGTGGAATATATTCGTGACACCAAAGCACACAATGACAACCTGGAACTGTGCGGCACCGAATCCGCAGGAAAAAACAGTTAAAAACATCGTCCCTGGGGAGACTCGAACCACCAACCTTTCTGTTAACAACCAAACAGCAGGAACCCATTGCGCCACAGAAACTTACGCAAATGAACATCGCAAGACATCCCAAACCAGGGTGTCAGTCAGTTAAAGCTTCAGATTGCTCCGACCGGGATGGAACTTGTCCACTCTCAGTTGTATTTTTTCCAAATAAAGCGTGGGACATTCATTGTGAATGTATGGAAGCAGTCTGGTCCCGCACACTGCAGACACTTCCATGTCACCGCCAACCAGCTCTCCCACAACCTTCCAGCCTTCCAGTGCCTTGTCTGTGATGAAGTATTCTGAATGTCCCGAAGCCGGTATTTGGTTTCAATTCCTTTTCAGCTCCTGACTGCGGATATTCCTGTGATTAAATGTGAACACAATGCTTACAGGGACAGTTCGATTCACCGTTTCTTTGCTTGGTGAAATTTCAAAGATTGAAAGCGACACACATCAACCCCAAACCTCGTCACCTACTCGGTAACTCGACAAAACGTTGCACTTTCTTTTCATGCCAAGCATTTTGCATTAATGCATTGCAATGCCAACGCACTTTTTACCTGTTAAGACTGAAGTACAAGCTGTGATGAACAGTGTGAAACAGAAACAGCTACTTGAGAACCCATAGCCTCGACGGTATCTGTGTGAATTGCTCTGCATCGATAATTAGCAGAGCGCAAAGAGAGGAAACTGACGAAGTGGATGAGAAAATGCCGAGCCAAAGTGTACTGTTGGAGATGATTTTGTTGTTTTTGAGAAATGTTTCAAAGATTTTACATTATCTGTTCAATGGTGTAATGTTGAGCACTCAGGATTCTGAATCCAGTGATCTGAGTTTAAATCTTTGTGGGACCTGAATGCTTGTTGTCCCAGCTGCTGAAAATTTGGGACAAACAAGTGCTGGTGGCCAGTTTTGTAGCCGTTGTCATTGATGCTTGATCGACAAGTCTAGTTGTCAATTCATGTGTTCAACCGTCAGTTACCTGTTACAAAATGGTTTAAACAGCTGTCTTGCTCTTTTCACTTCGTTGCTTTTAACCTCGAATTACCTGCACACACTCCGTTGTAGTAAAGGTAGGATCAGGTCTTTTATTTAAACATTCATACCAAACAAACCAAGTATGAAAGTTACTGAGAACACTTCACAAAGGCTGCTTGCTTCGATTTCCGTGGCTGCTTGAGACACACACCTTCCGAATGTTATGTGTCTCTGGTGTCTGCGTGTGTGAGTCTCATCTTTATACTCTTATTTCTTTGCATTTAGACAATCACGGCTAACTGCTTTGTGAATTGTTTAACATACAGACTTAATATTGCTTGTTTAACCTGCAGATGTCATTAAATAGTAACAAAGGTACAATCAAATATTTAACATACAGACAATGACCAGTTACTCATTTCAATGGCTGAAGGCAGCACATTCTCTAACAGTCTCTTTCGATCCAAACTTCAACCTTCCTGTTTTTTAATCCAAATTTCAGACTGCGTGCTGAAGCAATAGAGTTCAGCAATGCGGGACTGTGCTCTACCATTCCCCCACTTCTTCTCCTCGCCTCTCTGCAGGTCTTATCTGGGTAACATACATTTGCATGGTGGCTCGAGCTCATTCAACAGCATTGTCCAGTTGTTGTCCTTGTTTTCCAACACAACATCCGCAGTAAATCAAAATGACCAGCACGATCAGCTGAAGCAGCACCAGCATAAGGACAGGGTGTATCATTGTGTTCATCACACCTGTTGCCGTCGGGCTCCATCCCAACAATGACTCCCACCAGCTCACATGTTCAATCTGCTCCAAAGTTGTGTGCACGTTCTCGATTTCCGCAGTGTGATGGTTAATGTCCACAACGATTGCTTGATTCAAACTCTGTAGCTGTTGAAATTTTGTATTCCATTCCCGTATTTCCTTCTTCCAAATAGCAGCGCGCTTAGGGTCAAAGTAGGGTTCTTATAGATTCAGATTCTCAGGATGCCATTTTAAAGTCCGTTGGTCTGTGATCACCATATCCATTTTTACTTAAAAGTCAATTTTCAATTTTTGATGTTTCCAACTGAATTCCATGCTGTTTACATTCAGAAATGTAAACTCACAATCGGTGTCTTCGACTAAGTCTGTTGCACTCTGCACAGGTTTTAACAATTTCCTCTGCTTTGTGGGAGAAGTGTAACAACATAGAGTAAAGGATGACGGAAATGCTGAATAGTCAGTCGAGAGACCCAGTCCTTCTCTCAGTTCACCCTTCGGAACTGCTGTAATTCACTCTCTCGAGATTTACAACGATCCAACTTCTATTTCACATCCTTTAAGATCATGTTTGTAACTCCAACATTTCAGGTTTTCACTGAACATCTCATCAGTTCTGAGACAGCCCATTCCTGCAGAAACTTTAAATGTTTCTGAACAAGCTTCTCCCACTGCTTTCATCTCTGACTGTTCAGTAACTGCTCCTCGTGTATCTGGGGTGTTGGGGAACTATCTCTGAAGAGGGGAATCCCCTTCCTCCAGGAGCACTTTCATTTGTACAGCAGACCCGGTGTCCATTTCCCGCTGCCATTCCACACAAGCCTCGATAAGGGTATGGCCACCCCTATCCTGAAGTAAGGGTCCTAAAGAACGACATGTGTGGTTGAGGCGCGGCATCCCTATAGGGATCCTCCCTCACCTGCGGAATCTACCCCCGACCCCTCAGCAACTGAACCGAGGTATCATTCCTGTCTGTGTCTCCAGCTTCTCTTTCCTGATTCTTCAACTTTTCTTTTAACTTTTCTAATTCTTTAGCCAGTCTATCCCTGTCCTCTATCAACTGACGGCCACCACCTGGTCCTGCTCCTTTTATGTGACTCCTCGCGGGATTCATCCACTCAGGCCCTTCTGCCTTCCATCGCTGTAACCCCTGTCTCACTTCCATGACTGAAATTCCTGCAGCTCCCTGATACAAGCTTTCTACCCTTGCCAACCATTTATCAAAATGATCGTCCCCACCCCAGGCATCTACTTCCAGAACTACTGACGGGGATAGGAGAGTCAAAATGATCTCTCTTTGTGTACCATCCCCGTAATGACTGATATCAATCCAATTACTTCCCAAACTTTTACACAACTGGAATATACGTTCCCCAGCTTCCCTGGGTCCTTCCCCTGGTAATAATGCAAGCCGCTTTATTAACTGTGGCCCTGAGTGAGTAACAAAGGTTGCAGCTATTATTCTACCAAGCATGAGACTTGGAAGTTGTTTCAAAACCTATTACCTTTCCCCGGTGATTCCCAAAAGCTCACAGAACCATGTGAACCCTCGGTTTCTCTGATATGTTCCCAGACTGCCACCATCTCAGAATATTACACCACCATTGGGCAAACTTTTTAAGATCCTGAAGAGGTGCAGGTCCCACTTCACGAAGGATAGCTCTCATGTCCTGTTACTGTACCCCTCCTCGCTCATACCAGGTATCCCCAAAACCACTTAAGGTCGTGTTCCCTTCACGAGCTCCACAGGGAGTAGAGGAATCATGATCCTGCTCTCGCCTTGTCCGCTCGAGCGTGCTTCCCCCACTCTCCACATTACCGGAAGGTCGTGTGTAATGTTGTGGGGTGTTAAGCGTCTGAGTAACCGAAGAGGCATCTAACTGCTCCGCCTCCGATCCTAACGTTGCCACATGAAGCACACGGGTTCGGGCTCCGAAGTCAGAGAAGACAAAGGAGCTGTGGATGGGAACGGTGGGCATTCTCCCTGTCCCTTCATCCCCTTTTCAACTCTCAGACCCGGGGAATCCTCCGAATACCACCCGGCTTTATCAATTGCTGTCTCCGCTGGCCAACCTAATACCACCATCTGCTGCAGCTTAGATATTCCTTTCTCTAGATCTTGTTTACGCTTCTGTTCATCAGCAAGATGCTGATCCAGTGTCAGAACAGTCCTGGCTGCCCCGAGTGCCTGAAATCACCAATTCTCTACTTCTTTACTCACTGCTGTTAGCTGCTCTCTGAGTTCTGAGACTTCCCTATCTCGAGGCTCAGCCTCTTCTCCTAACGTTTGAATCCCCAGCATGAGACACTGCAACACGAACGCTTTTCTCTTTTTATCACTTTTTAACCCAAACACTTTAATCTTTTTTAACTGGACACTCTCCACTAAGGACTGGCGTGTCTCTCTCCATCCTCCTGTCATTGTTTCCTGTCTTATCCCATAAGGTCTCCCTTTCGACTCAATCCATTCATTAAGAAATGACTGGACTTCAACTGGAATATCTCCTGAGCCTCCCATTACTAACTGTAGATCCCTTTAATCACGACAACTAAGAGAATGCTCACCCCTCGAACTGATGTGTGGTAAACACTTCTTCCAACAACTCAGCCACCTTTCTGCTTCACGTCGGGGTCTTCGAATAAGCTAACGAAATTTTGAAAATCACGTCGGGATCACCGAAATGTTGTAAACGGCTGTCTTGCTCTTTTCGCTTCGTTGCTTTTAATAACGAATTACCCGCACACACTCTGTTGTAGTAAAGGCAGGATCGGGTCTTTTATTTAAACATTCATACTAAACAAACCAAGTATGAAAGTTACTTAGAACACTTCACCAAGGCAGCTTGCTTCGATTTCCGTGGCTGCTTGACACACACACCTTCCGAATGTCCAGTGTCTCTGCTGTCTGTGTCTCTACAGTCCACAAAAGTCTCATCTTTACATTGAAAAAGCCTTTGAACTCTTATTCTTTGCATTCAGACAATCCTGACTAACTGCTTTCTGAATCGTTCAACAGACAGACTTAATATTGCTTGTTTAACCTACAGATCTCATTAAATAGTAACAAGGTTACACTCAAATACTGAACATACAGACATCGTCAAATCGTTTAGTCCTGAATTTCCATAATTCCCACCGTAACAAGGTACTCAAATATTTAACATCCAGACAATGACCAGTTACTCATATCACTGGCTGAAGGCACCACATTGTCTAACAGTCTCTTTTCCATCCAAACTTCAATCTTCCTGTTTTTTAATCCAAACTTCAGACTGCGTGCTGAAGCAAAGAGTTCAGCAATGCAGGACTGTTCTCATACAGAGCACACGATTTGACAACGAGACTTGCAGATCAAGCATCAATGACAAAGGCAACAAAATTGTCCACCAGCACCAGGTGTCTTTCACTTGTTTGTCCCAAATTTTCAGCCACTGGGACAAGAAGAATTGAGGTTCCACTGAGATTTGAACTCAAATTGCTGGATTCAAACTCCAGTGTGCTCACCATTACACCATGGAACCAACCACACGATAACCTTTGAAACAGTTCTCAAAAACAAAAAAGTCATCTCCAACATTACAGTTTGGCTCGGCCTTTTCTCATGTTTCGCGTCAGTTCCCAATATTGGGGATGTCCAGAAACATGGAACACAGTCTAGGAATAATGGGTAAGCCATTTAGGACCGAGATGAGGAGAACCTTCTTCACTCAGAGAGTTGTTAACCTGTGCAATTCACTACTGCAGAGAGTTTTTGATGACAGTTCATTGGATGCATTCAAGAGGGAGTTAGATGTTGCCATGACGGCTAAAGGGAGCAAGAGGTATGGAGCCAAAGCAGGAATTGGGTACTGAGGTGAATGATCAGCCATGATCTTATTGAGTGATGGTGCAGGCTCGAAGGGCTGAATGGCCTACTCCTGCAAGTATTTGCTATGTTTCTATGAAGTGCTTGCATTTCAAAAAGCGTTGCTTTTATTCATCCTGCGGAATGCATATTGTACAGATAATCTCAGCACACATTGTGCAGGCAAAGGCAGCATTCGACAACAAAGTGATTTCTCCTCCGCTGATTTGTAAAAGGTAACTGATTGTTGAGCAGACGATTTGACAACGAGACTTGTGGATCAAGCATCAATGACCAAGGCGACAAAACTGCCCTCGAACACCAGGTATCTTTCACTTGTTTGTCCCTAAATTTCAGCAGTTGGGACAACAAGCATTCAGGTTTTACTGAGATTTGAACTCAGATAATTGGATTCAAAGTCCAGAGTGCTCACCATAACACCATGGAACCAACTACACCAAAATCTTTGAAACATTTCTCAAAAACAGCAAAATCATCTCCAACATTACACTTTGGCTCGGCCTTTTTTTATCTATCGTGGCAGTGCCTGCATTTCCAAAAGCGTTATTTTTGTTCATCTTGCTGAATGCATATTGCACAGATAATCTCAGCACACATTGTGCAGGTAAAGGCAGCATTTTAGACAATAAACTGATTTCTCCTCCGCTGATTTGTAACAGGTAACTGATGGTTAGCAACATAGAAACATAGAAAAAAACAGGTGCAGGATTAGGCCATTCGGCCCTTCGAGCCTTCCCCGCCATTCTATAAGATCATGGCTGACCATTCCTTCAGTACTCCTATCCTGCGTTCTCTCCGTACCCCTTGATCCCCTTAACCGTAAGAGCCATATCTAACTCCCTCTTGAATATATCCAATGAACTGGCATCAACAACTCTCTGCGGCAGCGAATTCCACAGGTTAAGAACTCTCTGAGTGAAGAAGTTTCTCCACATCTTGGTCCTAAATGGCCTACCCCTTATCCTAAGACTATAACCCCTGGTTCTGGACTTCCCAAACATCGGGAACATTCTTCCTGTATCTAACCTGTCCAGTCCCGTCAGAATCTTATACGTTTCTATGAGATCCCCTCTCATCCTTCTAAACTCCAGTGAATGAACACACGATTTGCCAACGAGACTTGTCAATCAAGCATCAATGACAAAGGCAACAAAACTGCCCACCAGGTGTCTTTCATCTGTTTGTCCCAAATTTTCAGCAGCTGGGACAACAAGCATTCAGGTTCCCCCAAGGTTTGAATGCAGATCGCTGAATTCAGAGTCCTTACCATTACACCATGGAACCAACAATGCAAAAATTATTTGAAACATTTCTCAAAAACAATAAAATCATCTCCAACATTACACTTTGGCTCAGCCTTTTCTCTTCCATAGTGTTCCCCTCTTTACGTTCTGCTAATTATCGATGCAGACCAATTCACACAGATGCTGTCGAGGCGATGGGTTCTCAAGTGCCTGTTTTTGTTTCACACTGTTCATCACAGCTTGTACTTCAGTCTTGCCAGGTAAAAAGTGCATTGGCGTTGCAATGCATTAATGTAAAATGCTTGGCATGAAAAGAAAATGCAAATTATTTTGAGTACAAAACATGCAGTGCCTGAATTTCAAAAAGCATTGCTTTTATTCATCCAGCTGAAAGCATATTGCACAGATAATCTCAGCACACATTGTGCAGGTAAAGGCAGCATTAGATAAAAAAACTGGTTTATCCTCCGCTGATTTGTAACATGTAACTGATGGTTGAACACACGATTTGACAACTGGACTTGCAGATCAAGCATCACTGACAAAGGCAACAAAATTGCCCACCAACACCAGGTGTCTTTCACTTGTTTGTCCCAAATTTTCAGCAGCTGGGACAGCAAGAATTGAGGTTCCACCACAATGTGAACTCAGATCACTGGTTTACTGAGTACAGAATGCTCACCATTACACCATGGAACCAATCATGCCAAAGTTTTTGAAACATAGAAACATAGAAAATAGGTGCAGGAGTAGGATTGCAAAAATTCGTTGGACAACCCCCCAGTGTGTGGACTCATTGGAAAGGAAATTTAATTTGGAACTATCAACCAGAAAGTTTGGGATCCTAAAGTGCACATGGAAGAAACTACAAGTTTTAATAGAATTTGGAATTTTACAAGGCAGATTGGGTCCGTGTGGAAAGGGCTGAGAACTAAAGGATCGTTCAAAGAAAGCAGTTTCGGTATTGAAGCTGTCTGGGATATTGAAGCTGAACAAATTGTCTGGGGAATTGTGTAAACTCGAAAACCCATCTCCCCGGGAGACATTAACATAGCAACAATCAACCCAGAGATAGCCAGCCATCACTGTGAGCAGGAAACCCATCCAGCGTTAACATAATGACAATGGCCCATCCAGCCCGCATGGAAAACCCAGGCCTCGGCTGAC
This sequence comes from Pristiophorus japonicus, assembly GCF_044704955.1. NCBI lineage: Eukaryota > Metazoa > Chordata > Chondrichthyes > Pristiophoridae > Pristiophorus > Pristiophorus japonicus. The sequence continues at coordinate 1,454,739 of NW_027250777.1, forward strand.
ATTGCAAATACCAAAAATCTAATTTTCCCGATCAAGAAACAAATTCAAAAGATCGACACATCCGAGACAGGTTACCATTAATGGGCCCGCCAAAATATAACAAAGAGATATCAAGCCCGCCAAAATTAAAACAAAGAATCGGGGCTCATTTGGCACGCAGATTAGAATGGCTCCCAAAGTATAACTGGGGCCTTGTTTTTTAACGAAAGAAGGAGAACGGGAAGGAGGGAAAAAGGAGCGAGATCGCCGCAGCAGTTTGTAATAAGCCTTCCAGAGAGCTTGCTACACAGCCTCCTATGCAGCTCTTCTGAGCTCCAACATCTTCAGCCTCGACGACACTCCTGGACCACACTGCCTGCTACAGAAGGAGAAGGAAGAACATCATCACAGCAGAGAAAGCAGTTCCCAGTAACTTCGGACATCATCATCGCGGCAGCAACTGACCACAGCCAACGTGGTAACATCGAAAACACCGCGATCGGCAAATTCTAAGGACAAAAGTCCTCAAGAAGAAACCGAAGCTTCGAAAGTTTCCCCTCTGCAATCTGTTCCTCGATACCAACAGGTGAAACATTACCTAAAGAACTTTAAAACCGACTGCTGACGGAAGAAAGTGGGTACTCACCCCATAAATCCAATACGCACCCTACCGCATCAGCGGACACCACCAACTGAAGACTACGCAGTAAGAAATCTTCCACGATGTTCGGGGTACGGCAAGCAGAAATTACAAAGTCCAGTGAACCTCGAAACTGCAAACCACCGCCAACTGACAATAAGAGGATTGGTGAGCATAATCCCTGTTTGCCCTCGAGTTTCACCGAGTCAGAGTTAGGCATTGGGAGGTGGGAGGTGTATTATTTTTCTGTAACCCCTTTAAAGTGTGATAAGTGTTTTTTTATTCGAGTAATTACAAGCTCGACATTTTACGTTCTTGCACTTAATAAAATTGAGGTTCTTTGCACCAAAACCAATTGTCTCTTGCACTTTGTCACATCCCCAAAAAAATCCAAAGTCTCGAACCCAGATAGTGCGAGCGATTCAAACCGCTCAGAAGGTCAGAGGTGAACCTCACCCCACACACCACGCCCGACAGAATGGCGACCACGGCAGGACTTTGGTATAAAGGATGTGATGCAGAGATTGCTGTTTTGGAGGAAAGAACAAAGATGGAAGAGAGGATTTCCTCCTATGTGTACAAGAAAGTGAATGTCACTAAGGAATGGGTGCTTGGTCTGTTGCGCGCTGAGCGTTCAGGAGACGCTGCGGCCCAGTGGACAGCCAGCAAGTACCAGAAGGAATCAGTAGAAAAGGCAATTTGGTTGTCCTGACGATAGCAACAGGTCCAACCCCTAGATAAGAACATTGAGTCACTGCAGGCAGAAAAATGTGAATGTGCAGAAACATCACATGACAGGGCTATGGCACAAGAAAGGTGTGGGGGGAACTCCGTAAACTAAAACATGGAAAGACACAGCGAATGGAAAGGTTCAAAAACAGCCAGGACTATTTTCAGTGTCAGGTTACCGAGGCTAAGAATAATGAAAAGATACTGTGGGAGGAAAACACTCGCCTCACCCTTCAAGTAAAAGAGCTGGAGGATAGGTTAAGAGATGTACTGCAGCTTATAAAGTAGCCAGCACTAATGGGTTTGAGTCAGGAGACCACGGTCCCTGCCAGCAACAAACAAAAGTTTAACCCTTGCTCTGTGCAAGGCAAAAGGCAAGGTATTCCTAATAAACCCGGGTATGGCCCGGGTAAACCTGGAAGAGAAGGAGGAAACTATTCAACCACCACCTGTGGTGCCGGTGACTATACCGGTTCGGCATCAGGAGGGTGAACGAGTTGTGGGGCGGACAGGGATAGCGGACCACCACCACCTGTGGCACCGAGTTTCAGCTTGGCTTTGTAGCAGAGAGGAGGGGTAGGCGACCCAGAACAGGAAGGGCCAGAACCAGGGCCAATGTGCCTGGTCCGGCAACAAACGTTTGGCCCGCCCACCGGTGCTGGGGGTCTGGGGCCCCTGGAAAGTCAGTTTGTGGTTCCCCACACGACCCAAAACCTTAGGGCTATGATAAGTCACCTGGGAAAGCTTACCCCAAAGGGGGACACCTCGGTCCACTTTATGGAAGTGGAACAGGCAGGGGATATTAACGGGTGTGATGATGCTGAGATAGCAAATATGCACCTCCTCTCAATGGACGGCAAGCTGTACCAGTCCCTCTCTGCCGAGAGTGAAAGGGGGCAGAGGACATGTGCCGCTGTCCAGGAAGATATTCTAGAAGCCATGGACTGTAATGATGGGAGTCCCAACAGTGCAGCTCACAAGGAAAACCAGACAGGTTTTCGCAGACAGGCTGTGGCCTGTGTACCAGAGCGTCTGTGGAGGGGACCTCGACCGGAATCACCTAAGCCGGGATGAGAGAGCCCACTGGCTCCGAAGCCTGATGGCAAACAATTTACCACGTATAAGGAGAAAGGCTGAGGCCTGGTTTGACCCGAGAGATCCCCAGGCCACCGAACAGGGAGTGGTCAGAGAACTGACCCGAGCCTACTGGAACGGCAGGGGGATGGAAGAGCACCCACCCAAGGGAAGGGTCCTCGAAATCAGACCTAGTCAGGACAAGAGGGAATGGTGCCACGAGGGGTGCAACCCCTCCGGTACAAAACGTACCTGTTTTGGGTGCGGAAAGAGTGGGCACTGGAGAAAGGATTGTAGAAACCCATGGAAGAGTAGCACAGGGAAGAGTTATCCTGCCCCTGCCCAAAAGACCGAGACCGAGAAGCCAGCCCCTCCCCACACGTTTGATACCTTTCTGACTGCGCTGCGAACAATGCTGGATGGCTCTGGGAGGGTAGCCACAGCCACCGGTACCGAAATCCCATCTGCCCCATCCCAGCCAAAACAGTGACTAGAACAGACACAGCCTGTTCCCCTGTGTTCCCTCGAGTACGATGCGTGGGGGAGACCGACCGTTCAGATGGAAGTGGAGAAGGTAAAAGGGACTGACCTGCTGGATACCTGTACATCAAGCACCCTTGTCTATGTAAATAACCCCGCCGCCTCACCTCTGTCTAACGGGGTCCCCTAGAGCTTGGTGGGTTTCACAGGCACCGAGCAGGTTGGCTCTTTCTCCGTTCCGCTCTCTGTTCATTTAGGAACACCCCACACCAAGTGGACTTGTGTCCTGATGAAGTGGGAACAGGAAGGGAGAGGGATCCTGGGGGCTGACTTTATTCTCGGCCACGGGATCCTAGTGGATTTAAGAAACGACTGTCTTTGGGGGTCAGTCTGTACGGGACAGGAGAGTGAGGTAATGGTTATCCCAGAAAAACGGGGAAAGGGGACACTGTGCACCATGAAGCCAAAGGAGTGTTACGACCGTGAATCACTGGTCAGTAACACTCCGATGGAGTACCAAGAGTATGTAAGGGCAAACCTTGCAGCTTTTGCCACTCACAAACACGACTGTGGGAGGATAAACGGGGTCGAGGTTAGCACAGATGGGGATCCTATGACCCGACCGTAGAAACAGTATAACTTCCCCAGGGAGGCGGAGGCAGACATGGAAACAGCCTTGGGTTCTTTAGTGAAACAGGGGTATTGAGACCAATAGCTACCCATGTGAACTCTCCGTTGTGGCCGGTTAAGAAACGGGACAACTCCTGGAGAGCCACGGTGGACTATCGAGTACTCAACCGTAACATCCCCGCCTGTGCACCCACTGTTGTTGCTGTCGCCGACCTCATTGGACGTATCCCAGCCTCCGCGACCACCTTCACAGAGCTGGACATTTCCAACGGGTTTGGTCCATACCTTTAAGAAGGAACGATCAGTACAAGTTTGCTTTTACCTTTAAAGGACAGCAATACACTTGGAACTGTCTCCCTCAGGGCTTCCACAACAGCCCCAGTATTTTCCATCAATGTATGGCCAACTGTTTAAAGAGATTCAGCAGACCCCAGCAGCTGGTACATTATGTGGACGACCTGCTCCTATTCACCGATGAGGGGGAGGAACATGGCCCACTGCTGGCTTAACTGCTGGAGCTGCTGAAAGAAGAAGGGTTTAAAGTGAATCCCACAAAGGCACAGATCGGTCTGAAGGAAGTAAAAATCCTGCGACTGGCTGTGCGCGCTGGGGAAAGGGCCATTGACAAAGCTAGAATGGAAGCAGTGCAGAAGTTACCAGCTCCCGACACAGTAACAGAAGCAAGATCTTTTCTCGGGCTAACCGGGTACAGCAGAGATCTCATTGAGGATTATGCAGCCACAGCAGCCCCTCTGCTCCGACTCCGACAAAAGGGAATGGAGTGGGAATGGGACGAAGGCTGAGAGGCAGCATTTATCCAACTCAGAAAGACCTGCAGACCGCACCAGCTCTAGGGGCTATTGATGGGAGTAAAGAGTTTTTCCTGGAGGTAGCAGCCAGTGAAGGGACAGCCTGAGTGCAGTACTGCTCCAAGAGTGGCATGGCCGGCTGAGACAAGTGGTCTACTCCTCCAGGATACTCACGGATGTGGAGAAGGGACACTCCAACTGTGAGCGGCATCTCCTAGCCACTCACTGGGCTGTGAAAAGTTCACTGATCTTCACAGGGGGATCCCGCTTCACACTCCTTCCCCACCATACGCCCACCCAAATGCTCCTGGACGGTAGGATCAAGGACGGGACAGAGAGCAGTGCCTGCTCCTATCCCAGATGGACCTGAGGGTAAAGAGTCTCTGCGAGCCAAGACTCGCAGCCAACATGATCTATCCAGGGAACGCCCACCGGTGTACGGTGGGAAATTAACATAGGTTTTCGGGCTGGGTTACACCGCAGAGGCCGAGAGATCCTTGTGGACGGTTCAAGCACGGATCTGCGGGTGAACGACTCACAGGCTGTGGAGTTTATGACCCAGAGGCAGGCATTGTCCTGGTGATTAAACTCCCCAGTACGATGAGTGCCCAGCACGCTGAACTGTCTGCGGTGGTATATGTAGTCACACACCCCGAAGAATTCCCCAGCCCACACACGATTTTCTCGGACAGTATGTTCACATGCAATTCGTGTCTGGAGTACTTGGCTATCTGGTCCCGTCGCGGATAAACATCTGCAGACGGGAGACCCCTGGCAATTAAGCCCCGACTGGAAAAGATCATGACAGCCGTGGGGGAGGAAGGGAAGATCTATATACATAAAGTGAAGGCACATTCCACCACTGAACCCCGTAGCGAGGGAAACCAACAGGCTGACATGTTGGCCAAGCAAGGTGCGCACGGGCAAGCTCTGGGATCCGTACAACCCAGGCCCCATCACAGCAGTCAGGGGCAGGATTGGGATGACAGGGAGGGCAGGGGTAGCATTGTCCCCGGACCTAAAAACGGTTCAGATCCAAGACCCCGTCCCCAAAACTGTCCTGAACACGCTAAAAAAAGGGGATAGTGTTGACGGCCCGTACAGAAGGAATGCTGTTCAGGGGGGAGCAATGGGTAGTACCCCAACAACAGCGGAGAGAATTCCTCCAGCTGGCCCACGAGGGTCCAGGAGCAGGACACCCTGGACCTGAGACCACTTGGCAACAGGTGGAACAGGCAGGGTGCTGGCCGGGACTCAGGGAAGACGTCCGTGAGTTCTGTGCCAGCTGTCTGGTGTGCGCTGCCAACAACCCCGACCTCCAGAAAAGGAAGGTGTCTATGGGACATATCAGGAGGGTAGAGGGATCCTGGCAGTCGATTCAGGTCGATTACATTGGGCCCCTACCCACTGCCCAGGGAGGTTACAAGTACTGTCTCGTGTTGGTGGATGTATTCACCAAATGGGTGGAAGCCTTCCCATGCCGAACAGCCACTGCCCTGGGAACAGCCAGGATCCTGGTCAGGGAGATGTTCTCCCGATGGGGACTACCCCAGTACGTGAAGTCCGACTAGGGGAGCCACTTCACCAGGCAGGTGATGCAGGAGATCCTTAAGGTGCTCAGCATTAAAGGTAAATGGCAGTCATCCGGGCTGTGGAGCGTTTAAACCGCAACATCAAAGAAAGGCTGCGAAAAGAGACAGGGGACTCACCCAAGAGGTGGGTAGAGGTCCGACCACTGGTCCTCACAGGGATCCGGGCCAGCCAGTCAACGATCACGGGGTACTCCCTGTATGAGCTCATGACCGGCAGAGCCAGGTGAACCCCCACCCATGTATTCGCCCCGGTACTCACGGAAGGTCAACTCCGGGAAGCGAGCTGGGACAGTTTTGTCAGGAACCTGTTTGAACACATTAAACAGATTCACTGGCAGGCTGCTGACAATATGGGAAAACAGCATCGGAGCAACTGACTGCTGTTAGAGCCCCTCAAACACCACGAATGGGAGATAGGGGACCAGGTTATGGTATGGAACTATGCTCGAGTAGGGGTTTATGAGGCACTGTACATGGGGCCGTACCACATTGTTGACAAGGCAAGCCCCATGGTCTGTGCCGTGAAAATGCCTCGCCGTACAAAGTGGTTCCACATAAACCAGTGCAAACTTTTCAACCCTGGGACAGCAGCTAAACATAAGGGACAGCCAGGAACAGAGAACCGTGTTGAAGGCAGGGACCCTCAGCCAGCAGCCCCCGACTGTGGAAATCCCACAGGGGACGTGGCAGACCCACAGACTGTACCCAGAGGGGCGATGGACTGAGTTACTGGAGGAGCTATCCCCCCTATCATTTGGGACTTGGACGCACCCCCAGGGGTCAAAACCCTGAGAAGGACTCTCCGCAAACCACGGCCTCAGGCACCGTGTTCACCAGCGCCCCAATTTAAGTGGTTCAGCCCCGGGAGAGGGACCTGCCGTGAAAGGGTACCTAAGATCAGGGACCAGCCTGCGAGCAGGGACACCCAGCCGGTAGTCTCGGGCGACGAGGACCCCCAGAAGAGATAGTGGTGGACCAGCCACTAATTGGCGGTCCCCAGCCCACGGCCCTCAACCAGGCAGAACCCCCAGGGGACGAAATGAACCAGGCAGCCACCCCCAAAGGAGCGGTGTGCTGTATCACCGAAGGGGACATTCCCCCAATAGTGTGGGACTCAGACCCACCTCCAGTCAGGACACTCCAGGTCCTGCGGTACAGTCCGACCTACTACCGGCCCTGCTGGAAACACAGAGGCCAGGGATGAAAAGAGAAGGACAGGAATTAACCTGGCCACCCGGAGATGGATGGCAGATGTACATAAATAATACGATATGTGTTAAGGTATGTTAAGTAAGAATCTAGCGTAGTGTAGATTATGCGTGTAATGATTTCAGGGCACCACAACCGAAAAGGAACCACACGTATGGAAGGTGTGAAACGAGTAGAATAGGATAAGGATGTTTATATGAATATAGAAGTTAAGAGTTTCAGCCGACAGCCGGTGACTAAATAGTGACATATGTATTGGGGAAAGGAAAAGACCCCACCTTGTCGGCAGTAAAAGAGGCACTACAAGATCGATAACAACATGAACAGGGTCCTGTTCCTGCTCACCCTGATAAGGATGAGCATGACAGCTGAGGAGACATGGAAGAATCCCCCATTTATGGTCTCAGGAGAGAGAGCACCGATCGTGACTGCAGGGGATGGCACCCCGGGTGTGGAAGAGCTCGCCGTGTACGCCCATGAGGGAAGGTGGCCAAGGTGGATGGGGTCTCATTCAACCCACTACTCCAGCCAGGAAGGGTTTACCTCTGGGGAGGCCTCCGTTCCATGCCCCAGGATACGGGGCGTTGCTGCGTGGGTCAGTGTCACGGAGGGAAAACGTGTATGTTTGACTTGTAAAGGAAAGATTTCCCTGGGTAGATGGTGCTGGCTCAGGAAGCTGAGCAAGGATGTGGGGGATCAGCACTGTGACTGGGAAAGACTCGGGAATGACACGTACCGTACCATCACGGGGACACGGGGAGGAGTGAAGGTGTGTTAGAACAAGTGGTGGCAGTCTGAACAGGGAATTTAGGTCTGCATGTGGTGGTCAGAGGAAATCTGTCCTGCAGACATATCAATCGCCTTTGCCAGGCAATGGCAAGATGACGGGGAAGGGATGGGATGGGATTCCAGCCTACACGGGTGTGTGGTCCCACACTCCCCACTCCCAATTAACACCACCGAACTTATAGCACGCATTAAGAAACCCCTGCCCACGACCCCGCCAGTGAGAACAATAATAGAAAGGTGTCCGACCACCACCAAGTGACTCGGGAATGGATTAGTATTGGTACCAACCGAAAAGGTGTTATACCAGGGGCTACATTATGCAGTAGCTTCAGTTATTTTAAACTTTACCGAGGTGCATATACCTGACTGGTGCCCGAAGGAAACAGAACAGCTATACCAGGCCCTACTCAGAGAAATGTTCAAGAAATTTTATGAGTTAGAATTTGAGAATGTGGACAAAACAGATATATACATCCTATACGCTCGGGACACCATGGGCACGGGAAGACCTAGAAGGGGCACCTTGAACGACATTTTAACTGCATATCATGCAGGATCCTCTGTGATAAATAGCCTGGAGTCGAGGAGGCGGGAGCTCGGAGCAGCGCGAGTCCGGGGTCGGCGAGAGGCCTATAAAGGCCAGCGGGAGCTCGGAGCAGTCAGTCGAGGAGGCGGGAGCTCGGAGCAGCGCGAGTCCGGGGTCGGCGAGAGGCCTATAAAGGCCAGCGGGAGCTCGGAGCAGTCAGTCGAGGAGGCGGGAGCTCGGAGCAGCGCGAGTCCGGGGTCGGCGAGAGGCCTATAAAGGCCAGCGGGAGCTCGGAGCAGTCAGTCGAGGAGGCGGGAGCTCGGAGCAGCGCGAGTCCGGGGTCGGCGAGAGGCCTATAAAGGCCAGCGGGAGTCAGGCAGTTCGAGCAGTCAGTCGAGGAGGCGGGAGCTCGGAGCAGCGCGAGTCCGGGGTCGGCGAGAGGCGTACCGGTGCAGCTGCAGGGAGAAGGCAAAATAACAAAGGTGACGTCACAGCCTAGGGGGTAAGTGATTGGCTGGTGATTGGTGAGTAGTTTTTCTTTTTCTTCTTATATTGGTCAGTAACTTTTAACATTGTTATTACCAGTTTAAGTGTATCTAAGGTTTAAGTCATGGCAGGAGAGCTCGGTCGGGTGTTATGCTCCTCCTGTACCATGTGGGAACTCAGGGACGCTTCCGGTGTCCCTGACGACTATGTGTGCGGGAAGTGTATCCGCCTCCAGCTCCTGACGGTCCGCGTTGCGGAGTTGGAGCTGAGGGTGGATTCACTCTGGAGCATCCACGATGCTGAGAATGACGTGAGTATCACGTGTAGTGAGTTGGTCTTACCGCAGGGAAAGGGTCCACAGCCAGATAGGGAATGGAAGACCAGCAGGAAGAGTAGAGCAAGGAAGGTAGTGCAGGGGTCCCCTGCGGTCATCCCCCTGCAAAACAGATACACCGCTTTGGGTACTGTTGAGGGGAATGACTCATCAGGGGAGGGCAGCAGCAGCCAAGTTCATGGCACCGTGGCTGGCTCTGCTGCACAGGAGGGCAAGAAAAAGAGTGGGAGAGCGATAGTGATAGGGGATTCAATTGTGAGGGGAATAGATAGGCGTTTCTGCGGCCGCAACCGAGACTCCAGGATGGTATGTTGCCTCCCTGGTGCAAGGGTCAAGGATGTCTCGGAGCGGGTGCAGGACATTCTGAAATGGGAGGGAGAACAGCCAGTTGTCGTGGTGCACATTGGTACCAACGACATAGGCAAAAAAAGGGATGAGGTCCTACGAAACGAATTTAAGGAGCTAGGAGCTAAATTAAAAAGTAGGACCTCAAAAGTAGTAATCTCGGGATTGCTACCAGTGCCACGTGATAGTCAGAGTAGGAATCGCAGGATAGCGCAGATGAATACGTGGCTTGAGCAGTGGTGCAGCAGGGAGGGATTCAAATTCCTGGGGCATTGGGACCGGTTCTGGGGGAGGTGGGACCAGTACAAACCGGACGGTCTGCACCTGGGCAGGACTGGAACCAATGTCCTCGGGGGAGTGTTTGCTAGTGCTGTTGGGGAGGATTTAAACTAATATGGCAGGGGGATGGGAACCAATGCAGGGAGACAGAGGGAAACAAAAAGGAGCCAAAAGCAAAAGACAGAAAGGAGAGGAGGAAAAGTGTAGGGCAGAGAAACCCAAGGCAAAGAACAAAAAGGGCCACTGTACAGCAAAATTCTAAAAGGACAAAGGGTGTTAATAAAACAAGCCTGAAGGCTTTGTGTCTTAATGCAAGGAGTATCCGCAATAAGGTGGATGAATTAATTGTGCAAATAGATGTTAACAAATATGATGTGATTGGGATTACGGAGACGTGGCTCCAGGATGATCAGGGCTGGGAACTCAACATTCAGGGGTATTCAACATTCAGGAAGGATAGAATAAAAGGAAAAGGAGGTGGGGTAGCATTGCTGGTTAAAGAGGAGATTAATGCAATAGTTAGGAAAGACATTAGCTTGGATGATGTGGAATCTATATGGGTAGAGCTGCAGAACACCAAAGGGCAAAAAACGTTAGTAGGAGTTGTGTACAGACCTCCAAAAGTAATAGGGATGTTGGGGAGGGCATCAAACAGGAAATTAGGGCTGCATGCAATAAAGGTGTAGCAGTTATAATGGGTGACTTTAATATGCACATAGATTGGGCTAGCCAAACTGGAAGCAATACGGTGGAGGAGGATTTCCTGGAGTGCATAAGGGATGGTTTTCTAGACCAATATGTTGAGGAACCAACTCGGGGGGAGGCCATCTTAGACTGGGTGTTGTGTAATGAGAGAGGATTAATTAGCAATCTCATTGTGCGAGGCCCCTTGGGGAAGAGTGACCATAATATGGTGGAATTCTGCATTAGGATGGAGAATGAAACAGTAAATTCAGAGACCATGGTCCAGAACTTAAAGAAGGGTAACTTTGAAGGTGTGAGGCGAGAATTGGCTAGGATAGATTGGCGAATGATACTTAGGGGGTTGACTGTGGATGGGCAATGGCAGACATTTAGAGACCGCATGGATGAAGTACAACAATTGTACATTCCTGTCTGGCGTAAAAATAAAAAGGGGAAGGTGGCTCAACCGTGGCTATCTAGGGAAATCAGGGATAGTATTAAAGCCAAGGAAGTGGCATACAAATTGGCCAGAAATAGCAGCGAACCTGGGGACTGGGAGAAATTTAGAACTCAGCAGAGGAGGACAAAGGGTTTGATTAGGACAGGGAAAATGGAGTACGAGAAGAAGCTTGCAGGGAACATTAAGGCAGATTGCAAAAGTTTCTATAGGTATGTAAAGAGAAAAAGGTTGGTGAAGACAAACGTAGGTCCCCTGCAGTCAGAATCAGGGGAAGTCATAACGGGGAACAAAGAAATGGCGGATCAATTGAACAAGTACTTTGGTTCAGTATTCACTAAGGAGGATACAAACAACCTTCCGGATATAAAAGGGTCAGAGGGTCTAGTAAGGAAGAGGAACTGAGGGAAATCTTTATTAGTCGGGAAATTGTGTTGGGGAAATTGATGGGATTGAAGGCAGATAAATCCCCAGGGCCTGATGGCCTGCATCCTAGAGTACTTAAGGAGGTGGCCTTGGAAATAGCGGATGCATTGACAGTCATTTTCCAACATTCCATTGACTCTGGATCAGTTCCTATGGAGTGGAGGGTAGCCAATGTAACCCCACTTTTTAAAAAAGGAGGGAGAGAGAAAACAGGGAATTATAGACCGGTCAGCCTGACCTCAGTAGTGGGTAAAATGATGGAATCAATTATTAAGGATGTCATAGCAGTGCATCTGGAAAATGGTGACATGATAGGTCCAAGTCAGCATGGATTTGTGAAAGGGAAATCATGCTTGACAAATCTTCTGGAATTTTTTGAGGATGTTTCCAGTAAAGTGGACAAAGGAGAACCAGTTGATGTGGTATATTTGGACTTTCAGAAGGCTTTCGACAAGGTCCCACACAAGAGATTAATGTGCAAAGTTAAAGCACATGGGATTTGGGGTAGTGTGCTGACGTGGATTGAGAACTGGTTGTCAGACAGGAAGCAAAGAGTAGGAGTAAACGGGTACTTTTCAGAATGGCAGGCAGTGACTAGTGGAGTGCCGCAAGGTTCTGTGCTGGGGCCCCAGCTGTTTACATTGTACATTAATGATTTAGACGAGGGGATTAAATGCAGTATCTCCAAATTTGCGGATGATACTAAGTTGGGTGGCAGTGTGAGCTGCGAGGAGGATGCTATTAGGCTGCAGAGTGACTTGGATAGGTTAGGTGAGTGGGCAAATGCATGGCAGATGAAGTATAATGTGGATAAATGTGAGGTTATCCACTTTGGTGGTAAAAACAGAGAGACAGACTATTATCTGAATGGTGACAGATTAGGAAAAGGGAAGGTGCAACGAGACCTGGGTGTCATGGTACATCAGTCATTGAAGGTTGGCATGCACGTACAGCAGGCGGTTAAGAAAGCAAATGGCATGTTGGCCTTCATAGCGAGGGGATTTGAATACAGGGGCAGGGAGGTGTTGCTACAGTTGTACAGGGCCTTGGTGAGGCCACACCTGGAGTATTGTGTACAGTTTTGGTCTCCTAACTTGAGGAAGGACATTCTTGCTATTGAGGGAGTGCAGCGAAGGTTCACCAGACTGATTCCCGGGATGGCGGGACTGACCTATCAAGAAAGATTGGATCAATTGGGCTTGTATTCACTGGAGTTCAGAAGAATGAGAGGGGACCTCATAGAAACGTTTAAAATTCTGACGGGTTTAGACAGGTTAGATGCAGAAAGAATGTTCCCAATGTTGTGGAAGTCCAGAACCAGGGGTCACAGTCTGAGGATAAGGGGTAAGCCATTTAGGACCTAGATGAGGAGAAACTTCTTCACCCAGAGAGTGGTGAACCTGTGGAATTCTCTACCACAGAAAGTAGTTGAGGCCAATTCACTAAATATATTCAAAAGGGAGTTAGATGAAGTCCTTACTACTCGGGGGATCAAGGGTTATGGCGAGAAAGCAGGAAGGGGGTACTGAAGTTTCATGTTCAGCCATGAACTCATTGAATGGCGGTGCAGGCTAGAAGGGCTGAATGGCCTGCTCCTGCACCTATTTTCTATGTTTCTATGTTTCTATGGATGACATAGAACTACACATGCAGATAAATGGTCTAAAGAACCAACTGAGAAACATAATGAAAGAAGAAAACACAGGAGAAGGCTCAGAGCTACACGAGGACCAGGCTGTGATGATCCATTTAAAGGAAATCGTGGCTGAACTGGAAAAACATGCACAGACAGGGAATGCACTCATACGGGAGGATAGGAATGCTTCTGACCAGGTTGCACAGAACGAGGTGTGTGTGCTGTACGGGGCATGGTTGTTGGGCGAGGGCCGCAACAACCTGGAGGATTTAAAACAAGGTTTAGTCCCCTCCTGGATCAGTAACAAGCACCTCGCAGCCCTCCACCCGTACAGTAACTCACTAAGCCCGTGCCAGCTCGGCATAGCTTCTGAAACTTACCCAGTCCCAGTCGATCGCGATGTTCTAATCACACCATCATGGGGATAGTACTAAGGATGTCGGTCATGGGTGGGACAGCCCTTCCCACACTGTATACAGGGTGGAGAACATTGGAGTCATTCAAGGAGGTGCACATGTTCATTTCACAGCAGTCCCACCCTATGTCATAAAGTGGGAACACGCTGTGACGGGTACTGACCTCTCCGGGTGCACACATAATATTGTGTCCCCAGCACTTGAACACCTATTCTAAACCACAGTGTGGGTTTAAAGCTGCTGGTGCACAGTCTATCAACTGTACCATGGAGGTAATGGCACAAAACCATGTCCCTCCACAGGGAGCATACATCGGGGGTGGGACATATTGTGTCACCACCAGTGCGCCCTACTACCAACATGGACACTTCTGGTGTCCGGTCAGTGACAGCATTTTTTGCTTTAAACCCGAGGCAGAAGTTCAACTGACCCAGGAACGGATTGTCCCCATTCCCGAACCCTCCACTGTTCACTTCACTGTGAGAGAAAACATCACAAGCCTGCAAGATAATGTTGTACATTTTGGCGATGAAATTCCCCCACTACCCGAACAACTTACCGCTCTGCTAGCATCTGTAGTAATCTCACAAAAACATTTCGATTCTCTGGAACAGAAAACAATTGAGATTTTGGAGAAAGATTCTAGAGATCACAATTCCACCTTGGTGGGACATTTTCAGGAATATGGAAGTTCCTGCCGGGATCAGAATAGCTTCCCACTTTTTGGTTGTCTGTCAACTCGCGATTATTCTTTACTTGTGGTGTCTCACTTGTTGAGTGAAATGCAGAGGCCGTCAGGTCAGGCACTAAAGGTGCTGCACGCTCCCTGGCCAAACTTGGGGATCGCACAGGGAGGGGTAACACCATATTACCATGTTTAATTTGTTTTACTTTTACCAGCTGTAAAAACGCAGAAATCGAGAGTTGTAAGAATGTTACTTAAAAATGTGTTTGACTATGTACCTTTATTTTCTTTAAAACAGATTAACGGAGGAGTGTTGGACCCCCTCTATGCTGTAACAGAATTTGAATGTAACTGTATTTGCCTGTAAACTACATTGCATTTGAAAGGGGGATGCACGTTAAAGTTTTAGTTCGGTCAATGCAGGGAAGATTGACTCTCGGGAGATGAGGAATTTTGCTCACCTAGCATGACACTCGAGCATGTAGAGTATCACAGGGGGACTTTAGGATTGCAAAATTCATGGGAACACACACCCCCCTCCACTCCTCCCCTCCCGCCGCCCACAGTATTTGGACTCATTGGAAAGGAAATTTAATGTGGAACTATCCACCAGAAAGTTTGAAATCCTAAAGTGCACATGGAAGAAACTACGAACTTTAATCGAATTTGGGATTTTACAAAGCAGGTTGAATCTGTGTGGGCAGAGCTCAGGACTAAAGGAACTACCCTTCAAATAAACCAGTTTGAGTTTTGAAGCTGTCTGGGGTATTGAAACTAAAGCAAATTGTCTGGAGAATTGTGTAAACTCGAAAACCCTTCTCCCCAGGAGACATTAACACAGCAACAATTAACCCAGAGATAGCTAACTATCATCCTGATCTGGAAGACCATTCCAGCACATACATAATAACAATGGCCCATCCAGCCTGCATTTAACCCCAAGCACAGACAAACACTGCAAATATCAAAGCTAATATTTCCATCAAGAAACAGATTTAGATGATCGACACATCTGAGACAGGTTAACATTTAATGAGCCCGCCAAAATATGACAATGAAATATCAAGCCTGCCAAAATTAAACAGAGAATCTCGGCTGATTTGGCGCGAAGATTAGAACAGCTCCAAAGGTATAACTGGGCTTTAACAACGCGTATGCTACTGCATCAGAAGACACTGCTCGGGACGCTTAGCAGAAGGTATGTACACAGCAGCAGAGCATCATAGAGCATCAAGAAGGGAGAGAGACCACCGCAGCAGTTTTAACTAGCTTCTCCAACCTTGACGTCCTGCAATCGGAAAAGAGAGGAAGAACATCACCATTGCGGCAGCAACCGACCACAGCCAACGTGGTACCACCAAAAGCACCGCGATCGACCAACTTCGAAACAAAACCCCACAAGGAAGAAACCGAAGAATCGAAAGTTTCCGCTCGACAACCGAGGCCTGACGACCAACAGGTGAAAACATCACCTGAAGAGCCATGGAACCAATTTCTAATGAAAGAAAATGGGTACGGGTACTTACCCCATAAGACCAAAACGTGCCCGACCGCATCAGCGGACACCATCCAACTGAAGACTATGCAGTAAGAGGTTTTCTCCGACGTTCAGGCTATGGCAAGCAGAACCTACAGAATCCAGCGAACCCCGAATTGTGAACCACCACCAACTACCAGTAAAGGATCGGTGAGCAGAGTCCACATTTGCCCTGGAGTTTAACTTAGTCAGTGTTAGGTATTGGGAGGTGGGAGGTGTATTATTCACTGTAACCACTTTGAACGTGTTTGTCCTGTTCATTAATTAAGTGATTATAAGTTTGACATTGTATTTTCTTGCCTTTAATAAAATCGAGGTTCTTTTGCACCAAACCAGTTGTCTCTTGCACTTTATCACATCCCTCAAATCAATCCAGAGTCTGGAACCCAGGGAGTGGGAGCGATTCGAACTGCTCAGAAGGTCAGAGGTGAACCTGACCCCACACACCACCCCCGACACTATGCAGTGCTGTTTCTTACCACCTGCAGGTTGATTTTGAACTTTTATGTCCTGTCACCTGAAATAAATGAGGACAGCAGGCGTCGCTCTGCCTGACACCGGGGAAACAGTGAGACAGACTTTCCCGATCAGCACAGAGGGAGTTCACTGATAATCTCCCCTCTGTTGAGGCTGTTGTGACTGAGGTTTCTGTACTGTTGTGGTTGTCACATTTGCTTTACATATGAAAGGTCCCTGGTTTGGTACCAGACAGAAACATTATGTTTAAACTTGCTATAGAAGAACAATCAGAGGCGAGTTTAGTCTCCTGCCAAATGCTGCCTGACCTGCTGAAATTTCCAGCATTTTCTGTTTTTATTTGCGATGTATTCTCCTGGCAAAAGAGCTCTCTTATTCCTTAATTGCTCTCTATTTCACTTCAATAAACAGATAACTATCAGTGAGAGAAAATGGATCCACCGGGGACCTTTCGCGTGTGAGGCCAACGTGTTATCCGTTACACTGCAGCCCACTGAATATAAAGGATGAGCTCACAAATATCAGGGGCAGTGCAGTCTGGTCAACGTCAAATCCTCCTTTCTTATTCAGCAGAGGCATGAACGGGAGTCAGACTCCACAAAGTTTAAAGAAAGACACAAATACAAGTAACACTTCCAAATCTTTTCACTGTAAAATTCTTTCACTTTATTTGAAATCCTAGCACGGGCCAGCCCACACTGCGATATGTGTGCGCAGTAGGTCCATGCAGCAGAGCTGGTCTCCAGTCGTCTTGGCCACTGGACTAAGACCTCGCTCTGTCAAGCCCGTGTGATGGCTGGGGTGCAACGGCCACCACACGTTAAAAAAATCCGCACACAGGCATCTTCCACGCTTCGGGATGGAAGTTCGGGTCCTTCATTGAAACACCTGTGAACTCATCCTTTTTCGGCGTGGAAGCAAGTCATCCTCATTTCGAGGGACCGCCTATGATGATGATGATGATGGATACATGAACGTCCCAACAGCTCATTGACTGCAGGAGTGGGACCGTGCGGCGCTTCAGAAAACATGTCGAAAAGGCAAAGTCACTGATTCCGTCTCATGTGCTCCGCCGATCAAGAATAGCAACACAAACTAAAAATACTTAATAATGGTTGCACTTTATCTCCATATACAATAAGCAGTTGGCTTGTTGTTCTCGAGGTATGATTCTCGCTTCGGGGTTGTTATTTGAAATTTCTGAGAGGTCCCGGGTTTAAATCCCTGTCAAACGTGAATTTTGAATTTGCATCGAACATTTGCAAAGAAGGACTTGCATTTCTGCAGCGTCTGTCAGGAACTCCTGATGCCCCAAAGCGCTTTACAGCTGTTGAGTTGCTTTTGAAATGTTGTCACGTGAGGAAAGATGTGCCCAAATCACCCGACACGCACCTCAACTCTTTGTGAAGGAGATCATAGAATCATCGAAGTTTACAGCACGGAAGGAGGCCATTTCGGCCCATTGTGTCCGCGCTGGCCAACAAGAGGCTATCCAGCCTAATCCCACTTTCCAGCTCGAGGTCCATAACCCTGCAGGTTACGGCACTTCAGGTGCACATCCAAGCACTTTTTAAATGTGGTGAGCGTTTCTGTCTCTGCCACCCTTTCAGGCAGTGAGTTCCAGACCCGCACAGCACTCTGCGTGAAGAAATTTTCCCTCTAAACTTTCTCCCAATTACTGTAAATTTATGCCTCCTTGTTGTGGACCCCACTGCTAAGGGAAATAGGCCCTTTCTATCCACTATATCTAGGCCCCTCATAATTTTATACACCTCAATGAGGTCTCCCCTCAGGCTCTGTTCCATGGAAAATAAATCCAGCCTATCTGATCTGTCTCCAAGGCTAAGATTCTCCACTCCCGGCAACATCCTCGTAAATCTCCTCTGGACCATCTTCAGTGCAATCACGTCCTTCCTGTAATATGGTGACCAGAACTGCATGCAGTACTCCAGCTGTGACCTCACCTGCCCCATCGACCCCATCTCTTGTATTCTATGCCTCGGCTAATAAAGGCAAGCAATCCATATTCCTTCTTAACCACCTTATCGACCTGGCCTGCTACTTTCAGGGATCTGTGGACATGCACTCGCTGGATTCTGGGGAGGACCCAGCAGATTGGAAAATTGCAAATGTAATGCCCCTATTTAAAAAAGGAGGAAGACAAAAAGCAGGAAACAATAGACCAGTTAGCCTAACGTCTGTGGTTGGGAAAATGTTGGCGTCCATTATTAAAAAAGCAGTAGCAGGATATAGAAATATCAAAACATAGAAAATAGGTGCAGGAGAAGGCCATTCGGCCCTTCGAGCCGCACCACCATTCAATAAGATAATGGCTGATCATTCCCCTCAGTACCACTTTCCTGCTTTCTATCCATACCTCTTGATCCCTTTAGCCATAAGGGCCACATCGAACTCCCTCTTGAATATATCTAACGAACTGGCATCAACAACTCTCTGTGGCAGAGAATTCCACAGGTTAACAACTCTCTGAGTGAAGAAGTTTCTCCACAAATCATACTAAATGGCTTCCTCCTTATCCCTTAGACTCTGACCCCTGGTTCTGGACTTCTCCAACATCGGGAACATTCTTCCTGCCTCTAACCTGTCCAGTCCCGTCAGAATTTTATATGTTTCTATGAGATCCCCTCTCATTCTTCTAAACTCCAGTGAATGCAGTCCCAGTCGATCCAGTTTCTCCTCATATGTCAGTCCTGCCATCCCGTGAATAAGTCTGGTGAACCTTCGCCGCACCCCCTCAATAGCAAGAACATCCTTCCTCAGATTAGGAGAGCAAAACTGATACACAATATTCCAGGTGACGCCTCACCAATGCCCTGTAAATCTGCAGTAAGACCTCCCTGCTCCAATACTCAAATTCCCCAGCAATGAAGGCCAACATGCCATGTGTCTTCTTCACCGCCTGCTGTACCTGCATGCCAACTTTCAATGATTGATGTACCATGACACCCAGGTCACGTTGCACCTCCCCTTTTCCTAATCTGTCACCATTCAGATAATATTCTGCTTTCACGTTTTTGCCACCAAAGTGGATAACCTTACATTTATCTACACTATACTGCATCTGCCATGTATTTGCCCACTCACATAACCTGTACAAGTCACCCTACAGCCTATTAGCATCCTCCTCACAGCTCACACCACCACCCAGCTTAGAGTCACCTGCAAACTTGGAGATATTACAATCAACTCCGTTGATTCCATCTAAATCGTTGATGTATATTGTAAATAGCTGGGGTCCCAACACTGAGTCCAGTGGCATCCCACTAGTCACTGCCTGCCATACTGAGAAGGACCCATTTATCCCTGCTCCCTGCTACCTGTCTGCCAACCAGTTCTCTACCCACGTCAATACATTACCCCCAATACCATATGCTTTAATTTTGCAATCTAATATCTTGTGTGGGACCTTGTCAAAAGCCTTTTGAATGTTCAAACACATTACATCCACTGGTTTTTCCTTGTCCACTCTACTAGTTGCATCCTAAAAAAATTCTCGAAGATTTGTCAAGCATGATTTCCCTTTCATAAATCCATGCTGACTTGGACCGATCTTATCACTGCTTTCCAAATGCGCTGCTATTTCATCTTTAATAATTGATTCCAGCATTTTTCCCACTACTGATGTCAGGCTAACCAGTCTATAATTATACATTTTCTCTCTCCCTCCTTTTTTAAAAAGTGTTGTTACATTAGTTCCCCTCCAGTCCATAGGAACTGATCCAGAGTCGATAGACTGTTGGAAAAAGATCACCAATGCATCCACTATTTCTAGGGCTACTTCCTTAAATACTCTAGGATGCAGACTATCAGGTCCTGTGGATTTACTGGCCTTCAATCCCATCAATTTGCCTAACACAATTTCCTGACTAATAAAGATTTCCTTCAGTTCCTACTTCTCGCTAGACCCTCGGTTTCCTAGTATTTCCGGAAGGTTATATGTATCTTCCTTCGTGAAAACAGAACCAAAGTATTTGTTCAATTGGTCTGCCATTTCTTTGTTCCCCATTATAAATTCACCTGATTCTGACTGCAAGTGACCGACATTTGTCTTCACTAATCTTTTTCTCTTCACATATCTACAGAAGCTTTTGCAGTCAGTTTTTATGTTCCCTGCAAGCTTCCTCTTATACTCTATTTTTCCGCTCCTAATTAAACCCTTTGTCCTCCTCGATTGAATTCTAAATTTCTCCCAGTCCTCAGGTTTACTGCTTTTTCTGGCCAATTTACATGCCTCTCCTTGGAATTAGCACTATCCCTAATTTCCCTTCTTAGCCACGGTTGAGCCACATTCCCCGTTTCATTTTTTCTCCAGACAGGGATGTACAATTGTTGAAGTTCATCCATATGATCTTTAAATGTTTGCCATTGCCTATCCACGTCAACCCTTTAAGTCTCATTTGCCAGTCTATTCTAGCCAACTCACATCTCATACCATTGAAGTTACCTTTCCTCAAGTTCAGGATTCTCGTCTCTGAATTAACTGTGCCACTCTCCATCTTAATAAAGAATTGTACCATATTGTGGTCACTCTTCCACAAGGGGCCTTGCACAACAAGATTACCAATTAGTCGTTTCTCATTCTACATCACCGAGTCTAGGATAGCCAGCCCTCTAGTTGGTTCCTCGACATATTGGTCAAGAAAACTATCCCTAATACACTCCAGAAAATCCTCCTCCACTGTATTCCTACCAGTTTGGTTAGCCCAATCCCTATGTAGATTAAAGTTGCCCATGAAAACTGCTGTACCTTTACACATCCGTAATTTCTTGTTTGATGCTGTCCCCAAACTCACTTCTACTGTTTGGTTGTCTGTGCACAACTCCCACGAGCGTTTTCTGCCCTTTGGTATTCCGCAGCTCTATCCATACAGATTCCACACCATCCAAGCTAATGCCCTTCCTAACTATTGCCTTAATTTCCTTTTTAACCAGCAACGTTACCCGACCTCCTTTTCCTTTCTGTCTATCATTCTTGAATGTTGAATACCTCTGGGTGTTGAGTTCCCAGCCTTGGTCACCCTGGAGCCATGTCTCTGTAATCCCAATTATATCATATTTGTTAATTGCTGTTGATGGAGTTAATTCGTCCACCTTATTACGAATACTCCTCGCTTTGAGGCACAGGGCCTTCAGGCTTGTCTTTTTAATACACTTTCTCCCTTTAGAATTTTGCTGTAATGTGGCCCTTTTTGTTTTTTGCCTTGTGTTTCTCTGCCCCCCACTTTTATTTTTATTTTTTCTATCTTTTGCTTCTGCACCCATTTTACTTCCTTCTATCTCCCTGCATAGGTTCCCATCCCTCTGCCATATTAGTTTCAACCCTCCTTAAATGCACGAGCAAACACTCCCCTAGACATTGGTGCTGGTTCTGACCAGGTGCAGACCGTCCGGTTTGTACTGGTCCCACCTCCACCAGAACCGGTTCCCATGTCCCAGGAATTTGAATCCCTCCCCCCTGCACTACTCATCAAGCCACATCGTCATCTGAGCTGTCCTGCAATTTCTACTCCGACTAGCACGTGGCACTGGTTGCAATCCTGAGATTACTACCTTTGAGATCCTACTTTTTAATTTTACTCCTCGCTCCCTAAACTCAGCTTGTAGGACCTCATCCCGTTTTTTTCCTATATCTTTGGTACCTATATGTACCACGACAGCTGGCTATTCACCCTCCCCCTCCAGAATGCGCTGCAGCCACTCCGAGACATCCTTGACTTTTGCACCAGGGAGGCAACATACCATTCTGGAGTCTCGATTGCAGCTGCAGATTCATCTGTCTTTTCCCCTTACAATAGAATCCCCTATCACTATAGTTCTCCCACTCTTTTTACTGCCCTCCTGTGCAGCAGAGCCACCCATGGTGCCATGGACTTGGCTGCTGCTGCCTTCGCCTGATGAGTCATCTCCCCCAACAGTACCCAAGGTGGTGTATCTATTTTGCAGGGGGATGACACCAGGGTACTCCTGCACCACCTTCCATCCACTGCTCTTCCTGATGGTCACCCATTCCCTATCTGCCTGAGTAACCTTTACCCGCGGAGTGACCAACTCACTAAACGTGCTCATCACGACATCCGCAGCATCGCGGATGCTCCAGAGTGACACCATGCGCAGCTCCAGTGCCGCAATGTGGCCTGTCAGGAGCTGCAGCTGGATACACTTCCTGCACATGTAGTCATCAGGAACACTGGAAGCGCCCCTGACTTCCCTCATAGCACAGGAGGAGCATGACATGTGCCCGAGCTCTCCTGCTATGACTTAACCATTAGATTACTTAATTTGGCAACATGCCAAAGGTTTCTTGCTGCTAAGAACAAGAAGAAAGACAAAGAAACAGAAAACTACTCACCACTCAACCAGCCAATCACTTACCCTCTTGGCTGTGACGTCACCCTTTGATTACTTTTGACTTCTTTCTTACTTTTGACCCTGCACCAGCTGTAGCTCGCTGCTCGCTGCTCCTCCAGCCGCTGCTCCTCCGACTGCCGCCGATCCCCGGACTCCCACTGGGCCTTTATAGGCCGCTGCTCACACCTCCTCCGGTCACTGCTCCTCCGACTTTTGGAAACAAATAATTCAGTCAGGCAGAGTCTGCATGGATTTATGAAAGGGAAGTCATGTTTGACAAATTTGCTGGAATTCTTTGAGGATGTAATGAACAGAGTGGATAAAGGGGAACCAGTGGATGTGGTGTATTTGGACTTCCAGAAGGCATTATGACAAGGTGCCACATAAAAGATTACTGCACAAGATAAAAGTTCCCGGGGTTGGGGGTAATATATTAGCATGGATAGAGGATTGGCTAACTAACAGAAAACAGAAAGTCGGGATAAATGGTTCATTCTCTGGTTGGTAAACAGTAACTAGTGGGGTGCTGCAGGGATCAGTGCTGGACCCCAACTATTTATAATCTATATTAACGACTTGGAAAAAGGGACCGAGTGTAACATAACCAAAGATTGGAGGAAAAGCAATGTGTGAGGAGGACACAACAAATCTGCAAAACAACATAGCCAGGCTCAGTGAGTCGGCAAACATTTGGCAGATGGAGTATAATGTTGGAAAGTGCAAGGTTATGCACTTTGGCAGAAAAAATCAAAGACAAATTATTATTTAAATGGAGAAAAATTGCACAGTGCTGCAGTAACAGCGGGACCTGCGGGCACTTGTGCATGAAACACAAAAGGTTAGTATGCAGCTACAGCAATTGATCAGAAGGCTAATGGAATCTTGACCTTTATTGCAAACGTGATGGAGTATAAAAGCAGAGAAGTCTTGTTGCAGTTGTAAAGGAGATTGGTGAGGCAAGACCTGGAAAGAATTCCTGCCTCGCCAAGCAAGTTAAAGAGTACGGGGAGAGGGTGAGAGACATTCAGGTAGCCAATAAGGTAGCCAGTGCCAGGGAATTTGAGGCTGGTGACCATGTCCCCTGCCAGCAGCTGATCCAAGGCTTGAACCTTGTTCTATCCCGGGCTAAAGGCATGGTGTGCCTGATAAACCCGGGTTTAGCCCAGGAACACCTGGTAGAGCAAGGAGAAACCCCGCAGTCACCACCTGCAGCTCCCGCGAACAGCACAGAGCAGCGGGGGTGTCAACCAGAGTGCGGGGCAGGCAAGGATTGCGAACTACCAAAACCGGAGGCCCCGAGTTTTAAATCGGTTTGGTAGCAGGTGGAAGCAGGCAAGCCAATACAAGGAGGGCTGGAACCAGGGCCAATGTACTCGGTCCGGCAGCAGACGTTTGGCCCACCTGGTGCAAATGGGGCAGCAGGAGCCTAGTAAGCAATTTCATAGCCCCCATGACACCCAAAAACTGAGGGCTATGATAGGCCACGTAAGTAAGCTCACCCAACAGGGAGATCCCTCGGTACAGTTCCTAGAAGTGGAACACACAGGGGATATTAGCGGGTGCGATAATTCGGAGCAGGCTAAGCTGTTGCTCTTCTCGCTAGACACCAAGCTGTGCCATTCCCTCTCTGCAGACAGCAGAAAGGGGCGAAACACGTACGATACGGTTAAGGAGGAGGTTCTAGAAGCCATGAGTATGAACGACGGGAGTCCTTTCTCCCGAGTGGAGAAGACAGTACAGCTCTATGGGGAGACTCCACAGGCTTTCGCTGACAAGCTGTGGCCGGTCTACGAAAAGGCCTGGAGTGGGGTTCTTGACCGGGCCCACCTGGCCCCTAACGAGCTGGCTCACTGGCTCCGCAGCCTGGTGGCAAACAGCTTACCTGGAGTAAAGGCAATAGCCCAGGTCTGGTTTGATCCAAGAGACCCCAGAACCAGCGAGGAGACAGTGGTCGGACAGTTGACCCTGGCTTACCGGAACGGGAAGGTCCATGAGATTAAACCCAGCCAAGGCAAGAGAGAGTGGCATCAGGAAGGTGGGAACCCTCCCCACAAAGGGGGTGAATGTTTTGGGTGTGGGAAAAGTGGGCACTGGAGGAAGGACTATAGGAATCCTTGGAAAGAGACTCAGGGAAAGGGCGCTCCAACCCCAGCCCGACTCATATGATACACTCGTAGCCATCCTACAGACACTTATAAACGGATTGGGAGCAGTAGCTACCGCAACCGGTACAGTAGCCGGTACGGTAAAACCCTCTGCTCCAACCCACCCATGTGTATGACTATAGCCAGCGCAGCCTGTGTACCTGTGTTCCCTAGAGTACGATGCCTGGAAGAGACCGTGCGTTACAATGGAGGTGGAGAAAGTGAACGGGACCTACCTGCTAGATACTGGTGCTTCCTGCATGCTTGTATATGCATATAACCCGGTTACCTCACCTCTATCGAACGGGGTCCCGTACAGTCTAGTGGGGTTCACAGGCAATGAGCAAACTGGTTCGTTTCCCATCCCGCTCACCATTCAGTTAGGGACACTTAAAACCAAATGGAAGTGTGTCCTGATGAAATGGGAGCAGGAGGGAAAAGGTATCCTGGGGGCTGATTTTATCATTAGCGACTAGATCCTAGTGGATCTGAGGAACCACTGCGTATGGGGAGCCATAGGGACAGACAGGGAAGGTGAGGTGGCGGTGATCCCAGAAAAAGGGGCCAAGGGAACGTTGTGTACCGTGAAGCCAAAGGAGGGTTATGACTTGGAATTACTGGTCAGTAACACCCCAGTCGAGTACTAGGCATATGTACGGGCACATCTTGCAGCATTTGCCACCCACAAACATGACAGTGGCAGGGTAACGGGGGTGGAAGTTAGTATAGTAGGGGACCCCATGACCCGACCACAAAAGCAATATAACTTCCCCAGGGAGGCAGTGACAGACCTGACAACGGCGCTGGGTTCACTGGCAGAGCAAGGGGTGTTAAGACCGATAGCAACCCATGTGAACTCTCCACTGTGGCCGGTTCAGAAACCGGACAACTCATGGAGGGCCACCGTGGACTATCGAGTACTAAATAAGAATATCCCTGCCTGTGCTCCCACTGTCGCTGCCGTAGCGGATCTCATTGGGAGTATTCCAGCATCCGCCACCACTTTCACAGTGCTGGATATTTCAAATGGGTTCTGGTCCATTCCTTTAGGATCCTCACAGATGTAGAGAAAGTGTACTCCAACTGTGAGAGACACCTCCAAGCCACACATTGGGCAGTGAAAAGATCCTTGATCTTCACGGGAGGGTCTCCTCCAACACTCCTAACTCACCACACACCGACTCAGATGCTCCTAGATGGGAGGATTAAGGACGGGACGGTGAGCAGTGCCCGCATTGCTCGTTGGACCCTGCTCCTCTCCCAGATGGACCTCAGAGTAGAAGGCCCCCATGAGCCAAGGCTCGCAGCCAACCTAATCTACGCAGGGAAAGCCCACAGGTGCTCCATAGAAGGGGTATGGGAGGTGAACATTGGCCTTCGGGCTGGGTTACACCCGACAGGCCGGGACATCTACATGGACGGGTCCAGCACGGTATCTGCTGGCGAACGACTCACTGGGTGCGGAGTCTATGATCCAAGGGCAGGTATTGCCCTGACAATCAATCTCCCCACGACCATGAGCACCCAGCATGCTGAACTGTCCGCCGTAATGTACGTGGTGACCCACCCCGAGGAATTCCCTACCCCGTACACGATTTGCTCGGACAGTATGTTCACCTGCAATTCGTGTACGGAGTACCTGGCTATCTGGTCACGTCGCGGATACACGTCCGCTGACGGGAGACCCCTGGCAATCTAGCCCCTGCTGGAGAAAATCATGACAGCGGTAGGGGAAGAAGGAAAGGTCTGCATACATAAGGTGAAGGCCCATTCAAAAACCGAACCCCGTGCAGAAGGAAACCAACAGGCTGACAAACTGGCCAAAGAAGGTGCCCGCACGGGAAAGTTCTGGGACCCCTATGACACCGGCCGCATAGCAGCGGTCAAGAATAAGAACAGGGCAGCAGAGAGTACAGGGATAGCTTTGGCCCCGGACTTAAAAACAGTTCAGGCACAGGACCCAGTGCTAGCTAGAGGAGAGAGAGTAGAAGGTCCGTACGGCACAGCAGCCATTACCGTTAAGGAAGTCATGCTGTTTGAAGAGGGACAATGGGTCGTGTGCAGCAGCACCAGAGGGAATTCCTAAAACTGGCCCATGAGGGTCCAGGAGCGGGACACCCCGGGCCTGAGACCACTTGGCCGGGACTCAGGGAGGACGTCCGCGAGTTCTGTGTGAACTGCCTGGTGTGTGCTGCGAACAACCCTGACCCCCAGAAAAGGAAGGTGTCCCTAGGACATGTCAGGCGGGTAGGGGGACCATGGCAGTTAATCCAAATTGACGACATCGGGCCCCTACCCACCGCCCAGGGAGGCTACAAATACTGCCTAGTCCTGGCGGACGTGTTCTCAAAATGGGTTGAAGCCTTCCCCTGCCAAACTGCCACCGCACTAGGGACAGCTAAGATTCTAGTGAGGGAAGTGTTCTCCCGGTGCGGACTCCCACAGTATGTGGAGTCGGACGAGGGGAGATATTTCACCGGGCAGGTAATGCAGGCAACCCTTAAGGTGCTCGGCATTGATGGGAAATGGCACGTTGCCCAAAATCCACAGTCAACGGGTATTGTGGAGTGTTTAAAACGGACCATTAAAGAAAGGCTGCGGAAGGAGACGGGAGACTCACCCCAAAAGTGGGTAGAGGTCTTACCGTAAGTCCTAATGGGGATCCGAGCTAGCCAGTCAAAGAGCACGGGGTATTCCCAATGCGAGCTCATGACTGGCCGGATCATGCGGACCCCCACCCATGTTCTGGACCCGGTGCTCACAGAAGGTCAGCTCAGAGAGGTGAACTGGGACCGGTTTGTCAGGAACCTGTTTGAACACTTCAAACAGATTCACTGGCAGGCTGCTAGTAACATGGGCAGACAGCATCAGAGTAACCGATTGCTGCTAGAGCCCAGCAAACACCACGAATGGCAGATAGGAGGCCAGGTCATGGTGAGGAACCATGCTCGGGTCGGGGTTTGTGAAGCCTTATATATGGGGCCATACAGCATTGTCAACAAGGCAAGCACGATGGTCGATGCCAGAAAGCTGCCCCGCTGTACTAAGTTGTTCCACATCAACCAGTGCAAGCTGTACAACCCAGGGTCAGCCAAGCACAGAGGGTAGCCGGGAGGGGTGAACCGTCCTCAGGACAGGGACCCTTCATTGGCCGCCCCCGACGGTGGAGAGCCCACAGGGAATGTGGCAGGCTGAGAAACCGTGCCTATAGGGACGGTGAATTGCAGTACTGCAGGGGCTATCTCACCCATCGTTTGGGATTCGGACGCACCCCCAGTAACCCAAGCCCTGAGAAGGACCCTCCGTACACCACGGCCAAAGATACCGTGGTCACCGGCATCTGAGCCTCAGCGATTCTACCCTAGGAGAAGGGCAGCCCGACAGGAAAGGCCGAAGTTCAGAAGTTCAGAGGCCACTCAGAGTAGGGACCCACAGCCAGCCGCCTCCAGCGGTGAGGGTCTCACAGAAGCAGTAGCAACGAGCGGCCCCAGAGACAAGGCCCTCCAGCTCACCGGCTGCGGGAAAACCCAAGCATCCAGGCGGCTATCAGGCCGCACAAGGCATAGGCCTGACAGGGATTAACCAGGCCACCCGGAGACAAGTGGCGACTGCACATAGCTCTAATTTTTAATCTAAGCAGCTGACTGCACCTTACATTTTAAGGTTTAGTTTAGAATTGAGGGAAATGTTGCAGTAATGTTTAGGTGATTGATTTGAGTTTGTCTTGTGTGTCAGCCAGCCTGAGAGCAGTTCTCAAGTGCAGGATCCAGACATTGCCGGGTGATGGACAAACCTCAGGAGACCAATTGATGTTTTATCATTTTAATCTATGTTCTTCCTTCTGTAATGTGGTTGTACGTTGCCTACATGCTGGTGAATATAATGTAATTGAAATGAAATGCAACTGTGCTGAAATGCAATTGTAGTGATTGAACCCCCTCCAAGCTGGGAGGGTGTAAACATAAAAAGTTTGTACCTGTAAAGGGAAAAGTGTATATCTGTGGTGATGTTGCATAAGTGTAATGCATATTTTGGGTATTAGTTTAGTTAATTTATGGGGAAGGTCTCTCTTCGGAGCCAGGAACTTTGCTCACCTGTAAGATGATACCATAAATGACATGGTATCACAGGGGGGAATGTAGAATTTACCAATATCTCGCAAAGATTCCTGGTACCTTTCCCCTGCAGAGGAGACGAATCCCTTTCTGGGCTTTTAAAATGAGTTTAAAGGGGCAGACGACACCTGCAGGATATAAAAGGGGGTGCATTCATAGAGACCGCCGCCCCCCCCCCCCCCAGTGTTTGGACTCATAGGAAAGGGAATTCAAAATGGACCTAAATTATAGATCCCCTAAACATCTATGGGAAGGAGCAGATCAATTTTAAGATTCTACAACATTTTGGCTGCGAAAAAGAGTTACCGAGTACAGAAGGTGGGGCTAACCTCTGTGAAGCAAATTCGTGTATTAAGGATCCCAGACTGTCTGGGGGGAACTATTCACCCCATAAGAGATAATCAAATTACCCAATCAAGCACAATGGAAATCATGGTCAGGAAACTGGACAATCCTAAAACAATGCAAAACCAGTGATAGCACATTCTCTCACCCTAATCGAGTTACTGCTGACAAAGGAGACATTTGAAAATCAATGGACAGAACAGTTTAAACAGAGCCCAAGAGATTTGATGGGAGATAACGGAGCCTTTTTTTTGGGATATATCTATCCCCCAGTTTTACAAGGAAAGACTAATAGAACACAGACTGGAACTCGCACTGACTCGAACAAGGACACAGACTGGAAGACAGACACAGACACAAGCAGCCTGCTTCCTCGACAGTGAAGAAATGGAACAGTGAAGGAAACTACCAGAATTCATCAAGAACTGACTGAGCACGAGGCCCACGAAACGGAAGGTTGTCAGCAACCAAATTGACAATCACTCGACAATCTACTTCTGAACTACCCAACGGGGGAGAAATTACCAAAAGGGACTAACTAAAACTATTCCTAACCAAAGAAAGTGGGTACTTACCCCATACATCCAAAACGCAACTTAGCGCATCAACGGACACACCTCAACCGAAGACTTCGCAGTCCGAAGTCCTCTCCTCTGTCCGGGGTATGGCTCGCCGAGAAGGCCAAGTGCAGCGAACCCCGAAACCGCGAATCACCGGCAACTGTCTAAAGGGATTGGTGAGCGTAGCCCCTGAACCCTCAGAGCTATAACTTAGTTAGTTGGGGGAATTGGGAGGTGGGAGGCTGGGATAACTTGTGTAATTCTCCTCTTTACTCCATTTCGAGTTTAAGCTGTATTCTTTTCCCCACAGGCTGTAATTTGACAATTTATTCAATGTGTTGTACCCCTCAGTGTGTATTGGTCTGTGTGTGTTATTAAAGATGTGTCTTTTAATTCTTTTTAAACACAATAAAGCCATACCTGCTTCCTACCATGAAACCGATTGTCTGTCCAAGTCTGTCACAGTCCCTTCATAATTCCAGTGTCGAGAACCAAGGGTCAGGGAGCGATTCGGAACCACTCATATAAGGTCAGAAGGGAAAGCTGACTCCCTGAAAACCACCCCTTACACTGCCGGCCACAACTCCTTCATAACCGATCTTATTCCTCTCACTACTTCTTTACCCATGGATTACTCGTGAGGTTGTGGTGACCTGAAATTTCTAAAATCTTAATTTAAAACTAGAACTCTGAAACATTCTTCAACTCATATCGTGCTATTATATACATCTGTCACCCGTCTCCGACTGGCCAAGTTAATCCCTGTTCTTCTCCTTCCCTTATTCAGCCTCTGGTTTGCCTGTGTGGCCGGCGGTAAGGCGGTCTGTACCGCAGGACCCAGAGTGTTCTGACTGGAGGTGTGCCTGAGTCCCACATTATCGGGGGAATGGCCCCTCTGGGGCAACAACACACTTCCCCTTTAGGTGTGGCTGCTGAGTTCATTTCGTTAACTGAGGGTTCTGCACAGCCGGGGTCTGTAGGCTGGGGACTCTCAGTTCGTGGCTGGTCCACCACGACCTCTCCTGTGAGTCCCTCACCGCCGAAGGCTGCCGGCTGGGGATCCCTGTCCGTAGACTGATCCCTGATCTTGGGTATTCTCTAACGGATGGCCAACCTCCCGGGGCTGATCCACTGAAACTGGGGCACTGGTGACCACGGTGTCTCCGGGAAGCGAGCCGGGACAGCTTTGTTAGGAATCTGTTTGAACATCTTAAACAGATTCACTGGCAGGCTGCTAACAACATGGGCAATGAACTCAGCACTTTAGCTTGAGTGTTCAGGACAGAACGCGCCCCTGAGCATATATGAGGAAAAAGCTCCAGAAAATATTCTCGGACAGGGAGCTTTCGCTTGTGAGGTGAACGTGTTAAGCGCGACACTGCGGAAACATCTCCACATTCAGCACCATGTCAGACAGAAATGTGAAGCGAGCAGGTGGACTGCAGAATCCCACTTTTAAGGAGTTGGTCGTGGTGTCAAACAAAGAGTTTCACTAAATGATTAAAAATAAGAAATGTCAAAGTCGAACATGCATCTCCAGAGGAGACTGCGATCTGAACACAGCACCTTAAACCACTCCGCCACCCTGAGTATTCAATGCTAGATGTGGCCACCTGCAGATTGATTTTGAACTTTTGTGTCCTGACACATGAAAAAAATGAGGGCAGCAGGCCTGACACCGGGGAAACAGTGAGACAGATCTTGGAGCAAGGGTCTGGTTATTGCCAAACAGCAAAGGAAATATTTTCTGGAAGAACAATGTTGAAAATAATTGCAACCCCAACATGATTAGAACACACAACCTTTCAAGTTGGAGTCAGGCATGCTACCATTGCCTGACAAGGTCCACACATGAAGTCTGAGATGTTCGGCGATATGAAGGTTTCACAATACAAGAGGCTTTAAAATCCCCGCCCATTCCCACCAGGTGTCAGAAGCAGCGCTCACCTGCCAGTCACCGTATGTTTTTTTCTTAAACTTTTGTATTGTTTTCACGGGAAAGCATCATTAATTAACCCCTCACCTTCTTTTGCTCAATGAAAGAAATGCTAACTGAGGGAGAGTCGATACTTCAATCATTTGTCCTGTGCTTTGGGGAGTGGGCAGGGAAGTGGACCTGAGTCCATGATTGCATCGGCCATGATCGTATTAAATGTCGGAGCAGGCTCGAGGGGCGTATGGTTGACTACTGCTCCTATTTCTTATCTTCTTATGTTCTTATGCATGTTGACCCATTTTACTCACTGTATTTTAGGAGTCTGGTTCAAAATCTTCATTGCTGATGACACCAGGAATCTGGGGCAACTTTTGTCAAATTTAACAGCACCGGTTATTCCGACCGTGCACAGAAAATAGAATCAGTAGTGAAGATAAAATCCTATGGTGCTCATTTTCAGATTCAATGCAGCAGGATTTCAAATAAAGTAAAAGAATTTTACAGTGAAAAGATTTAGAAGTGTTACTTGTATTTGTGTCTTTAATTAAACTTTGTGGCGTCTGACTCCCGTTCATGCCTCTGCTGAATAAGAAAGGAGGGTTTGACGTTGACCAGACTGCACTGCCCCTGATATTTGTGAGCTCATCCTTTATATTCAGTGGTTTCTCGCCCTTTGATGGGCTGCAGTGTGGCGGATATCACGTTGGCCTCACACGCGAAAGGTCCCCGGAGGATCCGTTTTCTCTCACTCAAAGTTATCTATTTATTGGTTAAATAAAGAGCAATTCAGGATTAAGGGAGACCTTTTGCCAGGAGAATAAATAGCAAATAAAAACAGCAAATTCTGCAAATCT
The DNA here is from genome assembly GCF_044704955.1 of Pristiophorus japonicus. Classification (NCBI taxonomy): domain Eukaryota; kingdom Metazoa; phylum Chordata; class Chondrichthyes; family Pristiophoridae; genus Pristiophorus; species Pristiophorus japonicus. The sequence goes on from NW_027250777.1 coordinate 1,487,281, forward strand.
CAGCAAATCAGGCAGCATTTGCCAGGAGGCTCAACTCGCCTCCGATTGTTCCCATTTGGCAAGTTTAAACAAAATGTTTCTGCCTGGGATCGAACCAGGGACCTTTTGCGTGTAAAGCAAACATGATAACCACTACACTACAGAAACCACTGGTACAACAGCCCCAACAGAGTGGAGTTGACCAGTGAGCTCCCTCTGCTGATCGGGAATGAGGAGGCTCACCTGAAACAACTTCTGTCCCACACTGCAAGTTCTCAATCCTTCTCCTCCACTGCCCTTTACAGAAATGTCACGGATCACCCAGCCACCGTGTTCACTTCCACATCCTCACAGTGGGGCCACAGAGGCTCCTACCGTCTCCCCGCGATCAGTGAACTCACCCAGTTTGTAGAATTTAACCCGGAACACGTGCCCGGCAAAGGGCAGGAGAAGCCAGGTGGTCTGTAAGCTCGGTCTATCACAGAAAGTATTGGTATTCATGGTGCTTACAGCAATTATTAATCGTCTCACAGACCTGAATTATTTTTATGCGATGAATTGATCGAGTATCGTTACCACGTCAGTGCGGCAGATCTTAACCCCTCGACCACCAGGGAACAGTTATGATAGATGTTGATATATATATATATATTTATATAAGAACCTGAATATCAACGGCTAGCTACCTTGACCTCATGGCGAACAGCAGTGCATCTAACTTTGAGTGAAGTAAATTGTTCCACAATGAAACCCATTTCATCTTTTGTTCCCTTTTAAACGCTAGAAACTGAGACAGGGGGAATAAATAGAGAAATAAAGCACAGGAATATAGACAAGAGGAAGAGAGAAGGGGAAAGATACTGTCCCCACCCAGAACTAATGCAGAAACCCCTCTGCTTCGCTCGGGGTGGCCACCCGCAGCCTGGATACACTAACGGGAGAACACGAGCGGCAGGTCGGGGCCATAAAAGGAAAGGCGAGCGGCCCTGGGAGCAGCTTGGAGGTCCCGGGAGACTGCTCCAGGGAGCAGCGCGAGCTGGTGCAGGAGGGTGGCGGCAGCGAAGTGTGATGTATCCAGGTCCAGGTCAGTGATTGGAGCGTGGGCAGATACAGCAGGAGCGGCGAGATCGGGACGAAGGAGCGGCGAGTGACTGTGGAGGGATGTGATCGGGGCCCAGGGGAGGCATGAGTTCAGGGCCAGGGGCCCAGGGGCAGCACAGACCAGACCACACTGTGATATGTGTGCACACTGGGTCCGTGCAGCAGAGCTGGTCTCCAGTCGTCTTGTTTAACCCTTGCCACTGGACGAATACTTCGCTCTGTCAAGCCCGTGTGATGGCTGGGGTGCAACGGCCAGCACACGGTAAAAAAATCCACGCACAGGCATCTTCCACCCTTCAACGTACATTTCAGGGCCTGGAATATTGAAACACCTGTGAACTCATCCTATTTTGGCGAGGAAGCAAGTCATCCTCTCTTCGAGGGACTGCCTGTGATGATGATGAACTGGATTTGCTGCAGTCCGCGGGCAGCAGGTGATGAAAGCGGGCGTGAGAGGGTGAGTGACAGGTGGGCACTGCTTCTGATGCTGTCTGACCCACGCTGGGAGTGGCCGGGGATTTTAAAGCCCTTTCATTGCACCAATGCAGGGTAAATGAAACTGTGTTTCAGGAACCTTCATGTTTCCAAACATGGACAATTTGCACTGTAGACCTCGTGGTGCAACGGTAGTGTGTCTGACTCCCGATCAGAAAGCTGTGTATTCAAATCATGTTGGGATCATTGTTCTTCAAAAGTTGCAAACTTCTTTGCTGTTTGGCAATAACCTGACACTTGCTCCAATGTTTGTTTCCCTGGTGTCAGGCACAGATATGCCAGATGCCTTCATTTACTTCATGTCACAAGACACAAAAGTTCAAAATTTAAATGAACTTACAGTCTGGATGGCCGAGCCGTCGAAGGTGCTGCGTTCAGTTTGCAGTCTGCTCTTAAAGCGCGGTTTCAAATCCCTTTTCTTATTTTTAGTCATTAAGCAAAACTCATTTGCTTGGCACCACGACCAGCTCCTTAAAAGTGGGATTCAGCAGTTCACCTGCTCGCTTAACATTTCTGTCTGACCGGGTGCTGAAAGTGGCGATGTTTCCGCAGTGTCGCGGTTAACACGTTCGCCTCACACGCGAAAGCTCACCGGGTGGGAATATTTTCTGGAGCTTTCTCCTCATGCATGCTCAGGGCGAGATTGTTCTCCTGTGAAAGGTCATATGATCAGAAACATGTAAGGATTAGGAGCTGGAGTAGGCCATTCGGCCCCTCGAGCCTGGTCCACCATTCAAGAAGATCCTGGCAGTTCTTCGACATCAAGTTTAAACATCTGGGGCGGAGCCAACAGGCGCCTGGCTGCAATCAGTGACAAAAACGTTTGCTTTAGCAGAAGCACAGCGAGCTCAGTTGATACAGCGTGAGATTTTTAATATCAGATTCTCGGGTTCGAACACCAAGTTTGTTGATTACTTTTTAACGACATTTTATGTTGCTTTCACGGGAATACATCGTTAATTAACCGATGATCTTCTTTTGCACAAATAAAGAAATTCTAACTGAAGGAGATTCCATAATTGGATAATTTATCTCTGCTCTGCAAGTTAACTCTTAAACCATAAACCATTTTACACACTGCTTTCGGGGTCTGGTTCAAAATGTTCATTGCTGGTAACATCAACAGGAGACTGGGGAAACAGTGAGACTGACTTTAGAGCAAGGGTCTGGTTATTGTGAAACACCAAAGAAAATATACATTCTGAAAGAATAACATCGAAAGGAAATGACACCCGACACCCAGAAAGAAGTGTTAAGACAGAAGATGAAATGCTGCATCCCTTTCTGCAAAAAATTCCTTTCACAAACATTTCTCTGACCGAAGCTGCACAAAACAAAAATGTTCGTTTCCAAGTCATTAAACTCCCGAATTTCCGCTTCACCAGAATCTCCTGAATCAGATGCCTCTAGTTTTGCCGACTCAATCCATGTCCCTTTGCAATGTTCTGCTTCCACCCACACTATGAAATGTGCCGCTAACTTATAGAATCATGGAATGGTTACAGCACGGAAGGCCATTCGGCCCGTCGAGCCAGTGCCGACTCTCAGCGAGTCCCACTCCCCCGCTCTTTCCCCATAGCCCTGCAATTGTTTTTCCTTCAGACACTTATCCAGCTCCCGTTTGAAAGATAAGATTGAGTCTGCCTCCACCACCCTTTCAAGCCGTGCATTCCAGATCCGAACCACTTGCTGCTAAATGGTCATCTCCTGTTGCTATGTGTAATGTCTGGGAAACACGAGATCAATTCCTGCCACACTCACAGACTTCCTAAATATAGCACCGTCTTTCTATTCTCATAAAACCAGCTCCTGAAGTGTAGGCCAGCTGTGTAGGTGAAAGCTCTGGTTATGTTCCTAACATCACTTCAATTGCAGTGTTTCCGTAGTGTAGTGGTTGTCACATTTTCTTCACCCGCGAATGATCTTTGGTTCGAAACTGGGCGGAAACATTTTGAAAACCCGTTTAATTAAATATTAGAAAAAATGGATTTATTCCTATTAATGTTTCAATATTAACAAAACACAATGTCCCACAGCCTTGTTAAATTTTCTGATATCTATGTTCAGTTCTGTATACACTCAAACTCGACAGTTCAACTGAATGCTCATAAAAGTATTGGAGTGGGAACTCACTGGATAACAGCACAGCTGGCAATGTTTGCAGAATATATTCGTGACACCAAAGCACACAATGACAAGCTGGAACTGTGCGGCACAGTATCCTCGGGGAAAACAGTTGAAGTCCCTGAGAGGGCTTAAACCACCAACTTTTTGGTTAACACCGAACACCCTAACCCATTGCGCCACAGAGACTGACACAAGTGCATACTGCAAGAAACCCCAAACCAGGGCGTCCGTCAGTTAAAGCTTCAGATTGCTCCGATCAGTTGGAACTTGTCCACTCTCAGTTGCACTTTTCCCAAATAAAGGGTGGGACATTCATTGTGGATGTGTGGAAGCAGTCTGATCCCGCACACTGCAGACACTTCCATGTCACTGCCAACCAGCTCTCCCGCAACCGGTGTGATCTACCTTCCAGCCTTCTGGTGCCTTGTCTGTGACAAAGTATTCTGATTGTCCCGAAGCCTTATTAGGTTTGAATTCCTTTTCAGCTCCTGACTGCGGATATTCCTGTGATTAAACGGGAACTAAATGCTTGCAGGGACAGTTGGATTCACCATTTCGTTGCTTGGTGAAATTTCAAAGATTGAAAGTGACGCACATCAACCCCAAACCTCGTCACCTACTCGCTAACCGCTACACGCTGCTCCCGTGAGATGGAAGCCCAGTTGCTGTTTCAAGCTTTAATGCAGGTACAAGCAGAACTCTATCAAAGAAAGTCCAAGTCCCTGAGGCATCTGATTATTTGCACCAAACTCCTTTGTAAAGAGTTGAGGTTCGTGTGGGGTGATTTGGGCACATCTTTCCCCATACTACAACACTTCAAACATAACTCAACGGCTGTAAAGCGCTTTGGGGCGTCATGAGTTCCTGAAAGGCACTGCAGAAATGCAAGTCTTCCTTTGCAAAATTTCTATGCAATTTCAAAACTCGCCGGCAAAATAATGGACTCGTCCAGGATTGGAACCCAGGACTTCTCACAAATTTCATTTAAATTCGACTCATCTAAAGTCACACCTTTAGATCAATGAACCAACTGCTTGACAATCATAACGGTAATGTATAGCCATTATAAAAGCAAGTTTTTGTGTGTGGCTGCTCTTGATTAGAGAAGCACGTGAGACCGAATCAGTGACTTTGCTTTTTCGACCTGTCTTCTGAAGCGCCGCACGATCCCACTCCGACAGTCAATGAGCTGTTGAGACGTTAGTGTATCCAGGCTCTGGGTGGCCACCCCGAGTGCAGCAGAGGGGTTTCTGCATTAGTTCTGGGTGGGGACAGTATTTCCCCTTCTCTCTTCCTCTTGTCTGTATCCCTGTGCTTTTATTTCTCTATTTATTCCCCCTGTCTCAGTTTCTAGTGTTTAAAAGGGAATAAAAGATGAAATGGGTGTCACTGTGCAACAATTTCTCTCGCTCAAAGTTAGATTCACGACCGTTGTGCCATGAGGTCTAGACAGCTTGCCGTTGACATACAGGTTCATATATAAATATATATTTTTATATTTATACAAATTATCGAAGCTGTTCCCTGGTTGAGTGGTTAAGATCCCGAGCATTAACCCTTTCCATTCTCAATCAGTTCATCGCAGAAACATAATTGAGGTGTGTGAGAGGATTAATGATTGCTGTAATCGCCGTTAATAACCCCACTACTATCTGTTACAGAATGAGCTTGCACACTCTCCTGCTTCTCCTGCCCTTTGCCGGACACATGTCCCGGGTTTAATTTTACAAACTGGGCGAGTTCGCTGACCGCGGGGAGACGGTAGGAGCCTCTGTGGCCCCACTGTGAGGATGTGGAAGTGAACACGTGACATTTCTGTAAAGGGCAGCGGAGGAGAAGGATTGAGAACTTCCAGTGTGGGACAGAAGTTGTTTCAGGTGAGCCAACACATTCCTGATCCTCCTCTCTTCTTAGGTAATCCCGGAGTCGAGGATGACTTGCTTCCACATTAAAAATCAGTGGTGATCAGCACAGAGGGAGCTCACTGGTCAGCTCCCGTTTGTTGAGGTCCATGTGCCAGAGGTTTCCCTAGTGTCGTGGTTATCACGTTTGCTTTACATATGCAAGGTCACCGGTTCGAGGCCGGGCGAGAACATTGTGTTGAAATTTCCTATAGGGGAACAATCGGAGGCGAGTCTTGTCTCCTGGCAAATGCTAACTGACCTGCTGAGATTTCCAGCATTTGCTGTTTTTATTTGCTCTTTATTGTCCTAGCAAAAGGAATCCCTTATTCCTTAATTGCTCTTTATTTCACCAATAAATAGATAACTTTTAGCGAGAGAAAATGGATCCACTGGGGAACTTTGGCGTGTCGGAATAACCGGTGCTGTTAAATTTGACAAAAGTTGCACCAGATTCCTGGTGTCGCCAGCGATGAGGATTTTGAACCAGACTCCTAAATCACAGTGTGTAAAATGGGATATGGTTGAACAGTTAACATGCAAAGCACAGAACAAATGATTGAAGTATCGACTGTCCCTCAGTCAGCATTTCTTTCATTGTACAAAAGAAGATGACGGGTTAATTAATGATGCTTTCCCGTGAAAACAACACAAAAGTTAAACAAAAACATACGGTGACTGGCAGGTGAGCGCTTCTTCTGATACCTGGTGGGAATGGGCAGGGATTTTAAAGCTCCTTGTATTGCGAAATCTTCATATAGACGAACATCTCACACTCCCTGTGTAGACCTTGTGGCGCAACGGTAGCGCGTCTGACTCCAGATCAGAAGGTTGTGTGTTCAAATCACGTCAAGGTCACTGCTCTTTTGGGTAATCCCGGAATTAATATTTTATTTGCTGTTTGGCAAGAACCAGACCCTTGCTCCAAGGTCTGTCTCACTGTTTCCCCGGTGTCAGGCAGAGAAACACCTGTTGCCCTCATTTATTTCTTGTGACAAGACACAAAAGTTCAAAATCAACCTGCAGGTGGCCATATACAGCACTGGATAGTCAGGACAGCCGAGCGGTCTAAGCTGTTGTGTTCAATCTGCTCTGAAAGTGTGGGTTTGAATCCCACTTCTAGCACCTTTTATTTTTAGTCATTGAGCAAAACTCATTTGCTTGGCACAACGATCAGCTCCTAAAAAGTGGGATCCTGCAGTTCACCTGCTCGCTCAGCATCTCCGTCTGACCTGGTGCTGAAGGTGGAGATGTTTCCGCAGTGTGGCCGTTCACACGTTCACCTTACTGTCATGTATCTCACACCACTCTACAGTTCTAAGTCATTTTGAACATCTCTTTCAGCCAGGTGTGGGTACCTTCAAAGGGGCTAAAGTTAAAATCTACATCACACAGGATGCCAGACCGGTCCATCACAAGGCTAGAGCTGTGCCTTATGTGATGAGGGAAAAGATTGAACACGAACTGGACCTGCGGGAAGGCATTATCTCATCCGTGGAATTTAGCGACTGGTCAAGTCCCATCATCCCCGTCATGAAGCCTGATGGATCCGTACAAATCTGTGGGGATTACAAGTCTACCATAAACAGAGTCTCCCTGCAGGACCAATACCCGCTGCCCAGAGCAGAGGACCTATTTGCCACGTTGGCTGGAGGAAAACTTTTTTCGAAACTAGATGATACATCTGCGTATATGACGCAAGAACTGTCCGAAGAGTCTCAGCTACTCACCACCATCAACACACATCGAGGCCTTTTTATGTACAATCGATGCCCATTCGGCATCAGGTCGGCAGCTGCTATATTCCAGCGCAACATGGAGAGTCTGCTCAAGTCCATCCTGGGGACGGTTGTGTTTCAAGATGACATACTCATCACGGGCAGGGACACCGACTCCCATCTCCGCAATTTGCAGGAAGTACTAAGTCGATTGGATCGAGTAGGCCTAAGAGTTAAGAAATCCAAGTGTCTGTTTCTCGCGCCTGAAGTTGAATTTTTGGGCAGAAGGATTGCCGCTGATGGAATCTGCCCAACAGAATCAAAAACCGAAGCAATTCGTCTGGCACCCAGGCCCTGGAATATCTCGGAACTGCCTGCCTTTCTCGGGCTATTCAATTACTTTGGGAACTTTATACAGAACTTGAGCACGCTGCTGGAGCCTCTCCACATGCTACTCAGAAAGGGGTGAGATTGGTTTTGGGTGGACGCCCAAGAACGCGCCTTCAATAAAGAACTCAATCTTCTATGTTCCAACAGTGTTTTAGCCTTTTTTGACCCAGGTACAAAGTTAGTTCTTACATGTGATGCGTCAGCGTACAGGGTCGGGTGCGTTTTACAGCATGTCAATGATGCGGGTAAATTACAACCCATTGCTTATGCCTCCAGGTCACTTTCGCGGGCGGCGTGCGGGTACGATATGGTTGAGAAGGAGGAACTCGCGTGCGTGTACGGTGTCAAAAAGATGCACCAATACCTTTTCGTGGCCAAGTTCGGGTTAGAAACCAACCATAAACCCCTCACGTCCCCGCTACCTGAGTGCAAGGCAATAAACGCCAAAGCCTCGGCACGCATTCAGCGGTGGGCACTCATGCTGGTGTCTTACGACTACACAATAAGGCACAGACCAGGCACAGACAACTGTGCCGATGCACTTAGCAGGCTACCCCTGGCGACCACAGAAGGTTCGGACGAACAGGACTGTGAGATGGTCATGGCAATCAGTGCCTTTGAATCCACAGGTTCGCCCATGATGTCGCACCAAATGAGAGCCTGGACGAAAGATGCATTTTAACTGGTGACTGGGCAGAGAGCCGCGATGCCTGCCCCGAGGAGATCAAACGTTTCCATAGGCGCAGGCATGAACTATCACTACAGGCAGACTGCCTGATGTGGGCAGCCGAGTAGTTATGCCCTTGCGAGGCTGAGAGGCGTTTGTCCGAGAGCTCCACCGCGAGCACCCGGGGATCGTCCTAATGAAGGCCATAGCCAGATCCCACGTCTGGTGGCCTAGCATTGACGCGGACTTGGAGCTCTGCATCCGTCGGTGCACCATTTGTGCCCAACTCAGTAATGCCCCCAGGGAGGCCCACCTAAGCCCCTGTCCCTGGCTCACAAAAACCGTGGTCGCGGGTGCATGTAGACTATGCGGGCCCATTCATGGGCAAAATGTCCTACATCCACCACTGTGGAGAGCCTGAGAACCATGTTTGCAATGCACGGAATTCCTGACATATTGGTCAGTGATAATGGTCCGTGCTTCACTAGCGCAGAATTTCAAGAATTTATAGTTGACCACGGCATAAATCACGTTAAGACGGCACCGTTAAAGCCGGCCTCCAATGGCCAGGCGGAGCAAGCAGTGCAGATCATTAAACAAGGCATGCTCAGAATCCAAGGTCCCACGCTGCAGAGCCGCCTGTCGCGACTGCTGCTGGCATACAGATCTCGTCCACATTCGTTGACTGGGGTTCCCCCCGCGCAACTATTGATGAAATGAACCTTAAAGACCAGGCTCTCGTTAATCCTCCCAGACATGCATGAAATTGTTGAGGCTAAGCGACGGAAGCTAACTGAGTACCATGACCTAAATTTTAGGGGGAGGTGGAATGAGATAGGGGACAAAGTGCTTGTGCTAAACTATGGCAGAGGTCCCAAATGACGTACAGGGACAGTAACAGGCAAGGAAGGAAACAGGCTACTGGTTTTACAAATGGACAATCGCCAAACCTGCCGGAGGCATGTAGACCAAGTAAAAAGTAGATTCACCAACAATACTGCAGGACGAGAGGCAGACTACAGTATGGAACTCACACCACACCTGGTGGACAGACAGAGGGAACAACCTGTGGAAAGGGCAGTCTCAACAGACAGCCCAGGCGAGATACCAGCAATCACACTGAAAGAAAAACAGGCACCAAGGCAAACAACTGAACCACAACTAAGACGCTCCACGCGAGAGCGTAGACCACCTGAGAGTCTGAATCTATAAAGACAATAAGACCTTGGGGGAGTTTGATGTCATGTATCTCACACTACTGTATATAACTGTATCTTACCATGCTATACATGACTGTAACTAGATATGACCTGTAACCACAAGCATACGTTACCACCAGAGGTGCACTTGTTGGAGACACTGCATACCTGTTCCACACAGGTATATAAAGGCAGGTCTCAGGCAAGTGTGGCACTTGAGAGCTGTGAAATAAAGGTGCAGGTCCAGAGTGACCTTGACTTCAGCATGTGCCTCGTCTGAGTCTGTACTGCAGGGTCAGGACTTTACACTTACAAGCGAAAGCTCACCGGGTGGGAATATTTTCTGGAGCTGTCTCCTCATGCATGCTCAGGGGCGAGTTTGTTCTCCTGTGAAAGGTTATAAGATCATAAACATGTCAGGATTCGGAGCCGAAGTAGGCCTTTCGGCCCCTCGAGCCTGGTCCGCCATTCAAGAGGATCCTGTCAGTTCCTCGACAGCAAGTTTAAACATCAGGGGCGGAGCCAACAGGCGCCTGGCTGCAATCAGCGACAAAAAGGTGCATTTGACAGAAGCCCGGCTCGGTCAATCGGTCGAGCATGAGAATCTTAATCTTGGATTCAGGGGTGTGAGCCCCACGTTAATTGTTAAAACATGTCCCATTTTACACACTGTGCTTTAGGGAACTGATTCAAAATGTTCATTGCTGGTAACATCAACAGGCGACTGGGGAAATAGTGCAACTGACTTTAGACCAAGGGTCTGGTTATTGTGAAACAGCAAAGGAAATATCAATTCTGGAAGAATGACATCGAAAAGAAATGTGACCCCGACACCCAGAAAGAAGTGTTAAGGCAGAAGATTAAATGCTGCATTCCTCTGTGCAAAATATTCCTTTCACAAACATTTCTCTGACCAAAACTGCACAAAACAAAAATGTTCCTTTCAAATTCATTAAACTCCCGAATTTCCGCTTCACCGGAATCTCCTGAATCAGATGCTTCTTGTTTTGCCGACTCAATCCATGTCCCTTTGCAATGTTCTGCTTCCACCCACACTATGAAATGTGCCACTAACTTATAGAATCATGGAATGGTTACAGCACGGAAGGCCATTCGGCCCGTCGAGCCCGTGCCGACTCTCAGCGAGTCCCACTCCCCCGCTCTTTCCCCTGAGGCCTGCAATTGTTTTTCCTTCAGACACTTATCCAACTCCTGTTTGAAAGATAAGATTGAGTCTGCCTCCAGTACATTCCAGATCCTAACCACTCGCTGCTAAATAGCCAGCTCCTGTTCCTATGTGTAAAGTCTGGGAAACACTGGATCAATTCCTACCACACTCACAGCCTTCCTAAATATCACACCGTCTTTCTATTCTCGTAACACAAGCTCCTGAATTATAGTCCAGCTGTGTAGGTTACAGCTCTGGTTATGTTCCTAACATTACTTCAAATGCAGTGTTTCCGTAGTGTAGTGGTTGTCACATTTGCCGAACACGCGAAAAGTTCCTGGTTCAAAATTGGGTGGAAACATTTTGAAAACTTGCTCAATTAAATATTGGAAAAAATGGATTGATTCATATTCGTGGTTCAATATTAACAAAACACAATGTCTCACAACCTTGTAAAATTTTCTGATATCACTGTACAGTTCTGTATACACTCAAACTCGACACTTGAACTGAATGCTCATAAAAGTATTGGAGTGGGAACTCACTGGATAACAGCACAGCTGGTAATGTTTGCGGAATATGTTTGTGCAGTCAAAACGCGCAATGACAAACTGGAACCGTGCAGCACCGAATCCTCAGGGAAAACACAGTTAAAAACTTCGCTTCTGGGTGGGCTTGAACCACCAACTTTTAGGTTAATAGCCCAACGCGCTAAACCATTGCGTCACAGAGACTGACGCAACTGCACACTGCACGACATCCAAAACCAGGGTGTCAGTCAGTTAAACCTTCAGATTGTTCCTACCGGGATGGAACTTGTCCACTCTCAGTTGTACTTTTCCCAAATAAAGGGTGGACATTCAGTGTGGATGTATGGAAGCAGTCTGGTCCCGCACACTGCAGACACTTCCATGTCACTGCCAACCAGCTCTCCCACAACCAGTGTGATCGACCTTCCAGCCTTCCGGTGCCTTGTCTGTGACGAAGTATTCTGATTGTCCCGAAGACGGTATTACGTTTTAATTCCTTTTCTGCTCCCGACTGCAGATATTCCTGTGAATAAACGCGAAGAAAGTGCTTACAGGGTCAGTTCGATTGACCGTTTCTTTGCTTGGTGAAATTTCAAAGATTGAAAGCGACGCACATCAACCCCAGAAAATGCTGGAAACACTCAGCAGGTCGGGCAGTATCTGTGGAGGTGGGGAAGTGGGAATAATCGATGGGTTTGTTTGCGGCTTTGATCTGCTGCTGGGAAGTGAGGCAGCGCTGCAGGATGCTTTTTTTCGAGGTGTAAGCAGAGAGTTCCGTCGTGTAACGGTTATCACGTTCGCCACACATGTGAAATATCCTCGATTTGAGCACGGACAGAAACATTGTTTTGGAGAATATTTTTCTGTGGAATACATTTTTTAAAAGTAGCCCCAGGTTCCTTGTATCATGATCGATGGGCATTTTAACTCACTCTCCTAAAATACAGTGTGTGTAAAATCAGATAGGGGATAAAACTTCATCAATGATTAAAGTTCCTTAACTCATTAATGTTCAGTTCTTGAATTTTCCATCAATTCATTTCAGAAACATAATTGAAGTGTGTGAGAGAATTAATAATGGGCTTTAATCGTTAAGGACCCCATTACTTTATGTTATACACCCAGGTTACACACTCTCTTGCTTCTGAAAGAGTTGAGGTCCATGTGGGGGTGATTTGGGCACATCTTTCCCCACATTACAAGTGTGTCAGGAAACCAACCATCCAAAGCCCTTTCATTAACCACAGGGGTTCCCGCAATTGTCTGGTCTCAAAGCGGTTTTAGTCCTTGTCAATATCTCTTGTCCATTTCCCGATGTTTTCCGATTCTGTCGGTCTCCCTGGCTCTCTTCAATCTGTGTGTGGCCACCTACGGATTGGATTTCAATGAATACCTGTGTTTGTGTTTTCAATAACAACAGAAAATGTTTCTTATATATTTCTTATGTTCTCTCCAAATCCTCGATATCCTTCCTAAATTGTGGTGCCCAGAACTGTAAACAGGATCCAACTGAGGCCTAAGCAGGGATTTATAAAGCTTTGGTGTAAGTTCCTCACCAGTGTAATCTATTTCACGTTATAAAGCCAAGGGTCCTGTATTCTTTTTTAATAACCTTATCAACTTGTCTACCCACCTTCAAATATTGCTGTGTGTAAATCTCTCGGTCACTCTGTTTCTGCATCCCCTTTAAAACAACACCATTTAGTTGAAGTTTCCAAAGATCACCACCGTGTGTTTCCCAGACCTTACACAGAGGGACATAGGAACAGGAGGAGACCATTTAGCCCCTCGAGCCTGTTCCACTATTCAGTGAGATCATGGCAGATCTGATCTTGGCCTCAGCTCCACTTCCCTGCCATCTCCGCCTAACCCTTGACTCCCATTACGTTCAAAAATCTGTCTACCTCCACCTTAAATATATTCAATGACCGAGCCTTCACAGATCTCAGGGGTAGAAATACAAAGATTCACGCCCCTCTGAGGGAAGAAATTCCTCCTCATCCCCATTTTAAATGCGCAACCCCTTATTCTGAAACTATGTCCCCTCGTTCTAGATTCCCCCACGAGGGGAAACATCCTCTCTGTATCTACACTGTCTAGCCCCCTCAGAATCTTACACCTTTCAAAGATATCATCTCTCACTCTGCTAATCTCCAATAGGTAGATCCCAACCTGTTCAACCATTCTTCATAAGACAACCTTGTGAACCTTCTGTGAAATGCCCCCAATGTAAGTTTATCCCTCCTGAAATGAGGAGAGCAAAACTGTACGCAGTACTCCAGGTGTGGTTTCACCTGTGCTCTGTACAGTTGTTGCAGGACTTCCGTACTTTTATATTCCATCCCCCTTGAAATAAAGGCCAACTTTCCATTTGCCTTCCTAATTACTTGCTGTATCTGCATGCTAACTTTTTGTGATCAGGAAGGCCAATGGTATCTTGGCCTTTATTGCAAAGGGGATGGAGTATAAAAGCAGGGAAGTCCTGCGACAGCTGTATAACGTATTGGTGAGGCCACACCTGGAATACTGCATGCAGTTTTGTTTTCCATATTTACGAAAGGCTATACTTGCTTTGGAGGCAGTTCAGAGAAGGTTCACTAGTTTGATTCTGGAGATGAGGGGGTTGACTTATAAGGAAAGGTTGAGTCGGTTGGGACTCTACTCATTGGAATTCAGAAGAATGAGAGGTGATCTTATCGAAACGTGTAAGATTATGAGAGGGCTTGAGAAGGTGGATGCAGAGAGGATGTTTCCACTGATGGGGAGACTAGAACTAGAGGGCATGATGTTAGAATAAGGGGCCACCCATTTAAAACTGAGATGAGGAGAAATTTCTTCTCTCAGAGGGTTGTAAAACTGTGGAATTCTCTGCCTCAGTGAGCTGTGGAAGCTGGGACATTGAATAAATTTAAGAGAGAAATTGACAGCTTTTTAAATGATATGGGGATAAGGGGTTATGGGGAGCTGCAGTGAAATGAAGCTGAGTCCATGATCGGATAAGCCATGATCTTATTGAATGGCGGAGCAGGCTCGAGGGGCCGTATGGCCTACTCCTGCTCCTATTTCTTATGTTCTTCTGTAAAAGGACTCCCAGATCCCTCTGCTCCACAGCATTTTGTAACCTCTCCCCATTTAAGTAATTATTAGCTTTTTTTGTTTTACCGACCAAAGTGGATAACCTCATATTTCCCACATTATACTGCAGCTGCCAATTTTTTGCTCACTCACTGACCCTAGCTATATCGCTTTGCAGATTGTTTGCGTCCTCATCACAACTTGCTTTCCCACCATATCTTTGTATCAGCAGCAAATTTGTCTACATTACAAACATGCAGAGCCCAGAACAAATTATTTTGCACCCTGGCGATGTTTTCCCATTGCCTTTGAAGGCGTATATCGCAGATTACCCAGAATGAAACCGTACATTTAAGATTTATACTATGAGGGAAAATTGCACCTTATTTTATTAGTTCGAGGTGTTTCATTAATTGATTTGACATGCTGTATTTGTTTGAGGTGCTGTGGAAAAATGGATCCTTACTCATTGCTGACTCTAAGTTAGAACAAATGAGTGATCGACAGTAAAATGAGCACTGCACTTTAATTGAGAATTACATATCCAGAGTTATAGTAGGTAGCCGCATACCGCAGTGAAGTAGAGCAGACCCGAGAGACTCAGCTAACATTTTGAAAGTAATCACTGAATTAACACAGAAGAGTGCAAAACATTCATCAGAACAATATACAATCAATACAATGTGTCTGATTGTGTTTGAAGGAACACGGCCATTGGAGAGAGAGCATCATTTCCAATTACATTATATAATAAGTCTGATCAACATTTTCCAGTTTTGGGACGTTTAGCTTCAATTTCGGAATTTTGCATTTAAACATATTCTATGTCATGAGGGACTCAAATCAGCGGCCGTAATGTGTTTGTTCAAACAACTGAAACTAATTTCAACTCTGTTGCATCTTGACTGTCCCAGTGGGGAGCCCATAGATTATAATTGAAAGGCTCCAGGAATATTTCAGAGTTTAATTCAGAGAGATTGCCTAAAGCATGAAGAGGCAGCATCGCTTTACACAGAAAATGCCTGATACGTCCTTACTACAGAGTATAAATACACATGAGGCCCATGCTTGAGAGAATGTCAGTCTGTGACCTGTCCTTTATTCCTTCGCACTCAAGTGATGAAGGTGGGTGGAGCTTCCCCTTTTATACCTGAAGGTCCAAGTTAGGAGTATCTCCCACCTAGTGGTCAGTGTTCTCACGGTGTACAACTTAGGTCAGTTTATACATGGGTTACAATGCTGGTTGAATACATGACATCACCTCCTACTCCAACGTCTTATTGGGATCACAGTTTGAGTCTCTCTAGTGGTTTACGCTCCCTTGTAGAGCGCCTGAGTTGGGGCTCCAGTTGTTGGGCGCCGACCTGAGCGTCTGCTGTTTGCAGTGCTCAGGCCTGTCCGGACTGCCCACAGTGACTGTGCTCTCCTCCCTTTGGTTCCGGTGTCCGGTCTCCTGTGGTGGAGTGAACTCTATATCGTTCTCTTCCTCTGCTTCTTCTATGGGGTTGCTGAACCTCCTTTTTGTTTGATCCACATGTTTGCGGCAGATTTGTCCATTCGTAAGTTTAACTACCAGAAACTTATTTCCCTCTTTGGCAACCACATTGCCTGCGAGCCATTTGGGCGCTGCAGCGCAGTTGAGGATAAAAACAGGGTCATTTACATCAATACATCATGCCCTCGCATTCCTGTCATGGTAGTAATATTGTGACTGGCGCCTGCTCTCGAAAATTTCTTTCATGTTGGGGTGTATAAGGGATAATCGGGTTTTGAGCGTCCTTTTCATCAGTAGCTCTGCGGGTGGAACCCCTGTGAGCGAGTGTGGTCGGGATCTAAAGGCCAACAGGAGGCGTGACAAGCAGGTTTGTAGGGAACCCCATTGGAATCTCAGCATCCCCTGTTTGATTATCTGCACTGCTCGTTCTGCCTGGCTGTTTGAGGCTGGCTTGAACGGTGCCGTTCTAACATGGTTAATTTCATTGCCTGCCATGAAGTCCTGGAATTCAGTGCTTGTGAAGCATGGGCCATTGTCACTGACCAAGATGTCCGCTAGACTGTGGGCGGCGAACATTGCCCGTAGACTTTCTACCGTGGCAGAGGATGTGCTTGAATTTAAAATGTCACACTCGATCCATTTGGAGTAGGCGTCTACTACAACCAAAAACATTTTCCCCATGAAAGGACCTGCGTAGTCCACATGAATGCGTGACCAAGGCTTGGCCAGGGGCTAAGGGGGGCTTCCCTGGGCGCATGGCCCAGCTGGGCACATGTGTTGCACCTGCGAACACAAAGTTCCAGATCTGCGTCTATCCCTGGCCACCAAACGTGTGACCTGGCAATTGCCTTCATCGTGACAATGCCCGGGTGCCCATTGTGGAGTTCTCTGATGAACACCTCTCTGCCCATCTGGGGCATGACTACGCGGTTTCCCCACAGTAGGCAATCGGCTTGAATCGAGAGTTCATCCCTGCCCCTGTGAAATGGTTTAAATTCCTCAGGTCATGCCCTGTACGTGGCTGCCCAGTCCCCATTCAGGACACATTTCTTGACTAGCGACAATAGCGGGTCTCTATTTGTCCAGACTTTAATCTGACGGGCTGTCACTGGTGAGCCTTCGCTTCCGAAAGCTTCAACAGCCATGACCATCTCAGCACCATGCTCGGTAGCCCCCTCAGTGGTGGCAAGTGGGAGCCTGCTGAGTGCATCGGCGCAGTTTTCAGTGCCCGGTGTGTGCCGAATTGCGTAGTCATAGGCAGCTAACGTGAGTGCCCACCTCTGTATGCGGTCCGATGCGTTTGCATTTATGGCCTTGTTTTCGGCCAAAAGGGACGTTAGGGGTTTGTGATCTGTCTCCAGCTCAAATTTCCTGCCAAACAGGTACTGGTGCATTTTCTTTACCACATATACACATGCGAGCGCCTCCTTTTCTACCATCCCGTAGCCCCTTTCTGCCTGGGACAGACTTCTGGAGGCATAAGCTACCGGCTGTAACTGACCCTTGGCATTGACATGCTGCAACACACACCCGACACCAAGTTTCTTACATGGGTCATATAGCGTTAACAGATTGTTGGAACATAACAAATTGCGTGCTCTATTAAAAGCCCTTTCCTGGCTGTCCCCCCAGACCCATTCACGACCTTTGCATAGGAGCACGTGCAGCGGCTCCACCAGCGTGCTCTATTTGGGAAGAAAGTTGCTAAAATAATTCAGGAGCCCCAGGAATGAACGCAGCTCCGTCGTGTTACGGGGTCTGGGTGCTCTCTGGATCGCTTCAATCTTGGATGCAGTTGGGCTGATCCCGTCTGCTGCTACCCTCATCCCCAGGAATTCTACCTCTGGAGCTAGGAAGATGCACTTCGCAGTTTTCAGGTGCAGACCTACCCGGTCCAGTCTGCGTAGCACCTCCTCCAGGTTGTGGAGGTGTTCTTCAGTATCGTAACCCGTAATGAGGATATCGTCCTGAAAAACCACCGTCCCTGGAATCGACTTGAGGAGGTTTTCCATATTTCGTTGGAAGAGCGCGGCGACCGAGCGAATCCCGAACGGACATCTGTTGTTCTCAAACAACCCCTAGTGTGTCGTGATGGTGGTCAGCTTCTTCGACTCACTCGCCAGCTCCTGGGTCAGGTAAGCTGAGGTCAGGTCCAATTTTGAAAAAAGTATGCCACCGGATAGCGTCGCAAAGAGGTCCTCCGCTCTCGGTAGTGGGTACTGGTCTTGGAGTGACACCCGATTGATGGTGGCCTTGTAATCGCCACATATCCTGACTGACCCATCCGCCTTGAGCACTGGCACAATCGGGCTCGCCCAGTCACTGAATTCGACTGGCGAGATGATGCCTTCCCTCAGGAGGCGGTCCAATTCGCCTTCTATCTTTTCCCGCATCACGTGCGGCGCCGCTCTGGCCTTGTGTTGTACTGGCCTGGCGTCCGGGTTTATGTGAATCATTACCTTGGCCCCCATGAAAGTGCCAATGCCGGGTTGAAATAATGAGTCAAATTTGTCCAGGACCTGTGAGCATGATACTCGCTCCACAGAGGAAATTGCATTGACATCGCCCCATTTCCAGTTCATGACAGCAAGCCAACTCCTCCCCAGTAGTGCGGGACCGTCCCATGGGACAATCCAGAGTGGCAACCTGTTCTCTGAATCTTTGTGGGTCACGACTACCGTGGCGCTGCCTTGCACCGGAATGATCTCCTTGGTGTAAGTCTGTAGCTGTGCGTCAATCGGCGATAATTTTGGCCTCCTGGCCGTGGATGCCCACAACTTTTTGAACTGTTTGATACCCATCAGGGACTGGCTGGCACTCGTGTCTAACACCATTGATACTGGGATGCCATTGAGGAGCACTTTCCTCAATATTGGTGGCGTCCTGGTGTATGAACTGTATACGTGCTCGACATGAACTCGCTGAACTTCAGCTTCCAGCGATTTCCCCCAGTGTCCATTTCTGCAATTTCTGCAGGCATTTTGCTCATCTCTGCAAACTCCGGCTGAATGTATGCCTCCACGCCACCAGCATGAGTTACGGTTTGAAACAAAAGGTCCCTTTCCTGTCGATCTTCCCTGACTGCCCCTGTTATTTTTCTTGAGTGCACTATTAACAGGTGTTGATGGCCCCATTACTGGCCGTATTGTCCCTTGCAATGGCGTGAATCACTGCTTAGCTTGCCATTGTCTCTGTCGAACTCCCCCTCTGGGTTCGAGTACATGTTGGGGCATGCCTGACTGCCCTTGTCTGCCTGGAGAACTGTGTGCTGCTTTAACAATGTTGAATCTCTGTCCCAACCATTCCTTAACACAGTACCTCTCGTCTGTTCTGCTAGCGGCCATGCTCGCGTGGTTTAAATCCCAGTTTCTTGTCGCCATTGATAGGGCCTTACTTCACAGTATAAATGCACACAAGGCCTATGCTTGAGAGTAGGTCAGTCTGTGACCTGTCCTTTATTCCATCGCACTCAAGTGATGAAGGTGGGTGGAGCTTCCCCTTTTATACCTGAAGGTCCAGGTTAGGAGTGTCTCCCACCTAGTGGTCAGTGTTCTCACGGTGTACAACTTAGGTCAGTTTATACATGGGTTACAATGCTGGTTGAATACATGACAATGCCTGCGACATTTTCCATCATTGATAAAATATTCTACGTGATCCTTGCAGTCACTGCTCTTCCTGGTCAGTGATTATAGTCGTTGACGTTGTGTAACTCTGTGTGTGATCCATATTTGGCCTTGTTCTGTATCTGACAATGTAGTGATGACCATTAAATGATAGGGGCAGTGACATAATTTCAAAAAATCGGAAGTCCACATTAGCCAAATTCCCACTGCTCATTTATGCCGTTCCTTTAACAGAAACCGTAACTCTGTACTCTGCAGACATGCAAATGATGAAGTTATTGCTGTTGTTGGAACACTTTGTATACTTGCACCTGCCCTCGGCACTAAAAGCTCTCTTTCTTACTGGGATTCGCTGTCACAATAGAGTTGTGAGAGCTGAGAGGCACTGGGCAGACTGCAATATCTGACCGGACTGAATCTGTATTACTGGGACTATCTGTCATTGTACAACTGTATTGAGTGTCGTTCATTGACTGGGGTCGAACATCTGACCATAGTGGCCATGTAATTACTGGAATTCTTTGAGGATACAACGAGCATGGTGGATAGAGGTGTACCGATGGATGTGGTGTATTTAGATTTCCAAAAGGCATTCGATAACGTGCCACACAAAAGGTTACTGCAGAAGATAAAGGTACGCGGAGTCAGAGGAAATGTATTAGCATGGATAGAGAATTGGCTGGCGAACAGAAAGCAGAGAGTCAGGATAAATGGGTCCTTTTCCGGTTGGAAATCAGTGGTTAGTGGTGTGTCACAGGGATCAGTGCTGGGACCACAACTGTTTACAATATACATAGATGACCTAGAAGAGGGGACAGAGTGTAGTGCAACAAAATTTTCAGATGACACTAAGATTAGTGGGAAAGCGGGTTGTGTAGAGGACTCAGAGAGGCTGCAAGGAGATGTGGATAGGTTAAGCGAATGGGCTCAGGTTTGGCAGATGGAATACAATGTCGGAAAGTGTGAGGTCATCCACCTTGGGGAAAAAAAACAGTAAAAGGGAATATTATTTGAATGGGGAGAAATTACAACATGCTGTGGTGCAGAGGGACCTGGGGGTCCTTGTGCATGAATCCCAAAAGGTTAGTTTGCAGGTGCAGCAGGTAATCAGGAAGGCGAATGGAATGTTGGCCTTCATTGCGAGAGGGATGGAGTACAAAAGCAGGGAGGTCTTGCTGCAACTGTATAAGGTATTAGGAAGGCCGCACCTGGAGCACTGCGTGCAGTTTTGGTCACCTTACTTAAGGAGGGATATACTAGCTTTGGAAGGGGTACAGAGACGATTCACTAGGCTGATTCCAGAAATGAGGGGGTTAACTTATGATGATAGATTGAGTAGACTGGGTCTTTACTCCTTGGAGTTCAGAAGGATGAGGGGTTATCTTATAGAAACATTTAAAATCATGAAAGGGATAGACAAGATAGAGGCAGAGAGGTTGTTTCCATTGGTGGGGGAGACTAGAACTAGGGGGCACGGCCTCAAAATAAGGAGGAGCCAATATAAAACCAAGTTGAGAAAGAATTTCTTCTCCCAGAGGGTTGTGAATCTGTGGAATTCTCTGCCCAAGGAAGCAGTTGAGGCTAGCTCATTGAATGTTTTCAAGTCAAAGATAGATAGATTTTTAACTAATAAGGGAATTAAGGGTTACGGGGAGAGGGCGGGTAAGTGGAGCTGAGTCCACGACCAGATCAGCCATGATCTTATTGAATGGCGGAGCAGGCTCGAGTGGCTAGATGGCCTACTCCTGTTCCTAATTCTTATGTTCTTATGTTCTTATGTTCTTATGTTCTTATAACACGGCGATGAGAATTGTACAGTGTACTGCAAGTGTGGTCCAAAGAAAGTTTGATACCAGTTCAACAGAACTTCACTACTTTTCAACACTATCCGTCTTGAATTAACCCTTGGTGCTCCATTTTCTTTTTATGGATGTATAACCCGCATCACGACCTTTACTGTTTATTTGTATTTCTACTCTGAGATCCCTTTGCTCCTTGACCTCACTTAGATTCTTATTCTCACGTAGTATTTGACCTTATCTTTCTTACCAAAGTACATGACCTCACTCTGTCTGTGTTGGATTGAATTTGCCAATTCAATGTCCAGTCTACAAGATTATTAATGTCTTGTTGTAGTTTGTTGCAGTCCTCCTCAATAATGTCTATCAGCCCCACCCCAATTTGGCCTCATCTGAAAGTGTAGAAATTGTTTTTTCGATTCCAAAGTCTAAATGGACAATTTAAATTGTGAACAGCATTGGTCCCACACTGATCCTCATGGGAGCCCACTTTACACCTTCTGCACTCAGAATAACAGTCCTATACTTCTGCTTTCTGTCTTGGGGTCAGCTCGCTATACATTCCACGACTTGTCCCCTAACACCGCAAGCTCTGACCTTATTCATTATCCTAATATGTGGTACCTCATCAAAGACTTTTTGCAAATTTAAGTATATTATATCGACCACATTACCCTGGTCTACTCTCCCTGTTACTTCTTCAATGAAATCAAAGAAGTTGGTCAAGCAAGACTTTTGCTTTTGAATCCACGCTGATTATACATAATTATATTTTTGGTTTATAGATTATCTTCTATTCTCTACTTTAGTAGGGATTCCATTATTTTCCTACCACCGAAGTTCCACTGACTGGTCTATAGTTCCCCGGACATGTTCTATCTTCCATCTCAAATATAAGTATTACGTTAGCTATCCGCCATTCCTCTGACACTACACATTTTTCAAACTAATCATTAAATATTTGTAATAGTGCTCCTGCTATCTCTTCGCTGAATTATTTTAAAGTGTATGGATGTAATCCATCCAGACCAGGTGTTCAATCCTCCTTTCATTTGGTTCGTTCATTTAATATTTCTCCTCTCTACTTATTGCAGTTATATAATTTCCCATACATTATTCCACCGTCATGTCCATCTGCCCTGTGTCCCTGGTAAATACAGAGGCAAAGTAATTATTTCATATTTTATGTAATTTTTCCATCGCTTCATGTGATTTAATATTGTTCATCGATTTGTGGCCCTATTCCCATCCGACATTCTTTTTTAAATGAATGTGCCTGTAGAAAGTTAGATGAGCGATTATTTTATCAGCCACCTAATAGTGGGAAGGATAAAGAGGTGTAAATTTAGGTAAAATGCAGAAAGATTCAAGATCTGTCGTGATAATGTGGGACTTCAACGTAAACTGGGAAAATAACCATGCAAAGGGAAAATGCAGGGGAGGATTTCCTGAAATCTGTATTCGAACTTTCTCCATCAGTATGTTTCCAGCACGATGGGGAAGAAAGCAGTTCTGGATCTCGGAAATGGATTAAGTAGAGCATGTTTCTGTGGAGGAGCATTGAGGAAACAGTGATCACAAAATCATTAGGTTTAGAGTAGTTATGGAAAAGGAGAAGGTATAATCATGTGTGAAAAAACCCAACTGTAGGAGGACTAATTTTTTGAGTTGAAAGGGATCCGGCCCAGGTAGATTGAAACCAAAGATTTCTCAGTAAAACATTGGGAGACATTCAAAAAGGAGATAGATCGGGTAACGACTAGACACGTTCTCATGCAGGGTGCAGAAATAGCATGCATGATAGCTAGCTACAGCTCGGTGGATGAATGAAGATCAACTAAAACACAAAAACGGAAGCTTGTGATAAACTTCAGGCTGATATTTCAGTAGAGAAACAAGCAGAATACAGAATGTACAGAGAAGGACTATCAAAGGAGGAGGAAGTAGAATCAGCAGAAAAACAGGATATTCGCCCATAGTACTTATCTGAGGAAGGACACACTTGCCTTGGAGGTGGTGCAACAGAGGTTCAACAGATTGATTCCTGGGATGAGAGGGCTGTCCGATGATGAGAGATTGTGTAGAATATGCCAATTCTCTCTGTGGTTTCGAAGAATGTTGCTTTCACAGGAAAACATCATTAATGAACCCATTTTCTTCTTTTGCACAATGAAAGAAATGCGAACTGAGGGAGAGCTGATAATTTAATCATCTGTTCTGTGCTCTGCATAAGAACACAGGAACCAGGAGCAGGAGTCAGCCATTTGGCCCTTCGAGCCTGCCTTCTTTTGCACTGAAACAAATTATAACCGTGAGTTTAAATTAGCAGTGCGAGATATTTATCGGGCACCTTTCAATGCTTCACAAAACCATTCCTTTCGCTACGGCCACCCGGGATCGTTTCCCGGTTTGGGAAGTAACTTTGATATCACCGTTTGTAATTGAAGTGGAGTAATTTTATTATGTTAGATGGATGTCCCAAAGCACTTCAGAGTGGTGTCAAAACAAATGAGTTTGCAATTAAAAACACTGAATGTCAGGAGTGGGATTTTAACCCACGCCTCCCGAGGAGACTGCGACCTGAAGGCAGCACCTCAGACCGCTCGGCCATCCTGACTGTTCGATGCTGCAGTTACAAGTTATTACTCGGGAAAGTTTCAGACCAGGCGCTTGTTCAGTGTTGCTGGAAGGGCCAGTGATCGGGATATCCTCTCCCCCGGGGTTTTCCTGAGCCTGTGCTAGGTGCACGGGGAGGTTTGGCCCGGGTCTGAGGTAGCTTGCATCCCAGGGATGAACAATAACCCTCTGAGCTCTGGCACTGGGGACAAGCGAATAATTAATGAGCCGTTTGTGGGTTTCAAATGCAACTTAGATCTGATGGAAGAAACCGATAGTGTTGTTTCACAGAATGAAAGAAATGCAAAGAGGGACAATCGAAATTTCAATAACTGAACTTTAATAATTAGTGAAACTTTAACCCTTGATGAAGTTTTATCCCCAATCTGATTTTACACACTCTGTATTTGAGTAGATTAGTTTTAAAATGTTCATTGCTCATGCGACAATGTACCCTTAATTGCTTTTGTTCAATTTTATTGCAGACAAGTTTTTGCTTCACAAATAATGTTTCCGCCCAGGCTCGCAACAGAGACCTTTCGCGTGTAAGGCAAACATGATAACCGCTACACTACGGAAACTGCTGCTTAGCTCAGTGCCCAGAGAGAAGTGTTCAGCAACAAGCTGAAATGCTCAATCCCTCTCTCTGCAAAAAGTTCCATTCACAAACAATTCTCTGACCGGAACTGCACCAAACAACAATGTTCTCCTTTCTAAGTAATTAAACTCCCCAATTTCCACATCTACAATTTTAAGGACAAGGACTGAAAGCGCTTTGCGATCAGAAAATTGCCGGAAACCCCTGTGGTTAATGAGAGGGCTTTTGATGGCTGATTTCCGTACACACTTTGTGTTATGTATTTAACACTTGTCGATCTGTATCACACCACCACCAGAGGGCCGACCTGTTGGAGTCCCAAGGGATTCCAGCATCCATTGGGAGCATGGTATATAAGCACTCTGGAGTCTTATTAAAGGAGCTAATGTCACACTTACTCATTGTTCACAGTACTCAGTTTCATTCTTTATTATGAGCGTATCAATTGGCGACGAGACAATGAACAACCACGCGAAAATGCAAGTAACAGTTGGTATAACTTGATAACAGCACAGCTGGCAATGGTGGCGGAATATATTCGTGCAGCCAAAACGCACAATGACAACCTGGAACTGCACGGCACCGAATCCTCAGGGAAAAACAATTAAAGGCTTAGTCCCTGAATGTGCTACGATCCACCAACCTTGCAGTTAAAAGCTGAACGCACTGATCCATTGCACCACAGAGACTGATAGATGCACATATTGCAAGACATCCCTGTGATATCTTCACAGAGCGCAGAACACACAGCTTCCTAACATGCAGGCTGCTCTCTCGGAACTCTCCGGAAAGAGCCTGTTCTGTTTAATAATTAACTGTACAGTTTCAGTACACAATACGTCCACATCCACAGTGTGGAGCTACAAGCATTACATGCTTCCAGACATTAAAATCCCAAACAAGGGTGTCAGTCAGTTAAAGCTTCAGATTGATCTGACCGGCATGGAACTTGTTCACTCTCAGTTGTACTTTTCCCAAATAAAGGGTGGGACATTCATTGTGGATGTGTGGAAGCAGTCTGGTCCCGCACACTGCAGAAACTTCAATGTCACCACCAACCAGCACTCCCACAACCGGTGTGATCTACCTTCCAGCCTTCCGGTGCCAAGTCTGTGACGAAGTATTCTGACTGTCCCGAAGCCGGTATCCTTTGTCATCAATCGGGTTTTAAGTTGTTTCGGTAATTTTTACCTGCTGGACAGTCGAGGCACAAATTGTAGAGTGGAAAACTTGCGTGGACCCCGGTTTTCTTGTGGTTGATTTTCCTGGTTGTGTCCGTCGGTCGCGGTGGTCTGGTTGATGCCTGTTACCAAGTCAGTTGATATTGATGTTCCACTGATTGGTTTTTTGAAGTTCTTTTCTCCGATGTCGTGATGTCTCTTCCTGTGTTTTCTCGCCGTGTGCTCTCGATCTTGATCTTGTTGTTCCAAAGTAATGGTCAGAAAAATAGATTGCTCTTGGCACGATAGGCTCCCAGTTATACTCTGAGAGGCTGCTTAATCTTCGTGCCAAATCTAATGTTTCTTTTGTTTAAGTTTTGCTGCCCATTGATTTTAAGTGGTCTTCTTTGTATAAGTTTTGGCAGACTAGCTAACTGAGACTTGATTAAATGTTTTAATCTGGTGTTGATAGACTTTGGGATGGTGATACTCCTTCTTTATGAACTGATGAACTCTTGTCCATTGCAATAGCACTGCTTTGGCTTCGGGAAGTCTGGGCTGAGCCAGATATTTCCATACATGTTGAAAAGGTGTTGGAATATGGATGTGATATTTGGGTCCTGTGGGTGGGGTGGATAATGTTTCTTCCGTGGTCGATTGTTTAAATGCTAATGTTTTCTGGGAGCCTGACTACGGTTAAACAGCTCCCCAAGACAAACTGATTAGCTACAATATCCAAACTCTAAATCCCACCCTTCTGTCACTGCAGCTTTTCCCCACAGGCCCAAACATGCCTTTTAAAATCCCAAACTTGGTTAAGAATTGTAGATTTCCTCCATATGCTTTTTAGAATCCCAAACTTTATGTTTAATAGTCCTAAATCGAATTTCTTTTTCAGTGAGTCCAAACACTGGGGGGTTTCCATGAATTTTGGAATCTACATTGGCAGTCCCTTGGAATCGAGGAAGACTTGCTTCCACTCCTAAAGTGAGTTCTTTGGTGGCTGAACAGTCCTATACGAGAGCCACAGACCCTATCACAGGTGGGACAGATAGTCGTTGAGGGAAGGGATGGGTGGGACAGGTTCTGCTGTCTAAACTTGATTTCTGCATGCACTCGGCGATGAGACTCGAGGTGCTCAGCGCCCTCTCGGATGCACTTTCTCCAGAAGGGTGATCTTGGGTCAGGGACTCCTGGGTGTCAGTGGGGATGTTGCACTTTATCAGGGAGGCTTTGAGTGTGTCCTTGTAGAGTTTCTGCTGCCCACTTTGGCTCGTTTGCCATGAAGGAGTTCCGAGTAGAGTACTTGCTTTGGGAGTCTCGTGTCTGGCATGCGGACTATGTGGCCTGCCCAGCGGAGCTGATCGAGTGTGGTCAGTGCTTCAAAGCTGGGGATGTTAGCCTGAATAAGGCTGTTGATGTTGGTGCATCTGTCCTCCCAGGGGATTTGTAGGATCTTGCGGAGACATCGTTGGTGATATTTCTTCAGCAACTTGAGGTGTCGACTGTACATGGTCCATGTCTCTGAGCCTTACAGGAGGGCAGGTATTACTACAGCCCTGTAGACCATGAGCCTGGTGGCAGTTTTGAGGGCCTGGTCTTCAAACACTCTTTTCCTCAGGCGGCCGAAGGCTGCACTGGGGCATGGAGGCCGTGTTGAATCTCGTCATCGATGCCTGCTCTTGTTGATAGGAGGCTCCCGAGATATGGGAAGTGGTCCATGGTGTCCAGGGCCGCGCCGTGGATCTTGATGACTGGGGGGTAGTGCTGTGCGGTGAGGACAGGCTGGTGGAGGACCTTTGTCTTACGGATGTTTAGCGTAAGACCCATGCTTTCATACGCCTCAGTAAATACGTCGACTATGTCCTGGAATTCAGCCTCTGCATGTGCGCGGACGCAGGCCTTGGTGAGGCCTCACCTGGAATATTGTGTACAGTTTGGTCTCCGAATCTGAGGAAGGACATTCTTGCTATTGAGGCAGTGCAGCGAAGGTTCACCAGACTGATTCCCGGGAGGGCAGGACTGACATGTAAAGAAAGACTGGATCAACTAGACTTTTCTTCACTGGAATTTAGAAGAATGAGAAGGGATCGCAGAGAAACATATACAGGTCTGATGGGATTGGACAGGTTAGAGGCAGGAAGGATGTTCCCGATGTTGGGGAAGTCCAGAACCAGGGGTCACAGACTAAGGACAAGGGGTAAGCCATTTAGGACCGAGATGAGGAGAAACTTCTTCACTCAGAGAATTCTGAACCTGTGGAATTTTCTACCACAGAAAGTTGTTGAGGCCAATTCGTTAGATATATTCAAAAGGGAGTTAAATGTGACCATTACGGCTAAAGGTATCAAGGGTATGGAGAGAAAGCAGGAAAGGGGTACTGAGGTGAATGATCAGTCATGATCATATTGAATGGTGGTGCAGGCTCGAAGGGCCGAATGGCCTACTCCTGCACCTGTTTTCTTTGTTTTTATGTTTCTATGTTTCAATGCAAAGCACAGAAAAAAATGGTTGAAGTATCGACTCTGCCTCAGTTAGCATTTCTTTCATTCTGCAAAAGAAGGTGACGGGTTAATTAATGATGCAATCCCGTGAAAGCAACACAAAAGTTGAACAAAAAAACATACGGTGACTGGCAGGTGAGCGCTGCTTCTGACACCCGGTGGGAATGGGCGGGGATTTTAAAGCCCCTTGTAATGTGAAACCTTCATATAGTCAAACATTTCCGATGTGCTGTATCGACCTCGTGGCGTAACGGTAGTGCGTCTGATCCCAGATCACGTCGAGGTCACTGTTCTTCAGGGTAATTCGGGAATTAATATTTTCTTTGCTGTTTGGCAATAACCAGACCCTTGCTCCAAGGTCTGTCTCACTGTTTCCCCGGTGTCAGGCAGAGATACACCTGCTGCCCTCATTTATTTCATGTGACAGGACACAAAAGTTCAAAGTAAACCTGTAGTTGGCCACATATTGCCCTAAATAGTCAGGATGGCCGAACGGTCCAAGGTTCAGTGTTTAGGTCGCAGTCTCCTCTGGAGGTGTGGGTTCGCCTCACACTTCTGACACTTCCTGTTTTTAATCATTAAGTGAAACTCATTGTTTGACACCACGACCAACGCCTAAAAAGTGGGATTTTGCAGTCCACCTGCTCGCTTAACACTTCCGTCTGACCTGGTGCTGAAAGTGGAGATGTTTCCGCAGTGTAGCGGTTAACATGTTCGCCTCACATGTGAAAGCTCACCAGGCGGGATTATTTTCTGGAACTTTCTCCTCATGCATGCTCAGGGGCGAGTTTGTTCTCCTGTGAAATGTCATAAGATCATAAGCATGTGAGGATTAGGGGCCGGAGTCGGCCATTCGGCCCCTCGAGCCTGGTCCACCATTCAAGAAGATCCTGGCAGTTCCTCGACAGCAAGTTTAAACATCTGGGGCGAAGCTGTAATCAACGACAAAAAGGTGCATTTTGCAGAAGCCCAGCTAAATCAGTCAGTAGATCATGAGATTCTAAATCTCAGGGTCAGAGGTGCGAGCCCACGTTTGGTGATTATTTTTCATCGAATTATATAATCAGAAGTTTACAGCACGGAAGGAGGCCATTTCGGCCCATCGTGACCGTGCCGGCCAATAACAGGCTCTCCAGCCTAATCCCACTTTCCAGCTCTCGGTCCATAACCCTGCAGGTTACGACACTTCAGGTGCACATCCAAGCACTTTTTAAATGTGGTGAGAGTTTCTGCCTCTCCCACCCTTTCAGGCAGTGAGTTCCAGACCTCCACAACCCTCTGCGTGAAGAAATTTCCCCTCAAATCCCCCCTACACTTTCTACCAATGACTCAAAATTTATGCCCCATGGTTGTTGACCACTCTGCTAAGGGAAATGGGCCCATTCTGTCCACTATATCAAGGCCCCTCATAATTGTATACACTTCAATGATGCCTCCCCTCAGCCCACTTTGTTCCAAGAAAAACAACCCCAGCCTATCCAATCTGTCCTCATAGCTAAGATTCTCCACTCCCGATAACATCCTCGAAATCTCCTCTGTAAGTCTCCAGTGCAATCACAGTCTTCTTCCTGTAAAGTGGTGACGAGAACTGCACGCAGTACTCCAGCTGTGGCCTAACCAGTGTTTTATATTCAAGCATAATCCACCTGCTCTCTTATTCTAGGCCTCGGCTAATAAAGGCCAGCATTCTGTATGCCTTCTTAACCAGCTAATCCACCTTGCCTGCTACCTTAAGGGATCTGTGGACATGCACTCCCAGGTCGCTTTGTTCCTCTACAATTCTCAATGTCCTACCATTTAATGTTTAATCTCTTTCTATTGTGTCTGTAAGCACTCAAGTAATGACTCCATGAGGCAAGGTATTGTACTTGAACTGTGGGGACCTTAGTCCATTTATTGCAGCTCCTGAGTGAGGGGACATTATGGTGAGCTCCGTTTTATACCTCGTTACCTGTCGTGTACCGGCGACCACAAGATCTCCACCAGTTGCACCCTCTGGTGGCACAGGCATCGTATATACAGTGTGAAGATACATCCAGTAGTCTTATGTAACTGTACATTGTGTGTACAGGGAGTATACTTATATTAAACAGACACAACATCACTCTCCCCAAAGTCTTGTGCCACTGGCCTTTGCATTGTGTGCTCTGGCCCGAGACTTGAGTGCCCAAAGCCCTTGCACCTTGTCTATGCTTTGGCTTGGTTCTCTCCCTGTGGATCCCCAAGTCCTTATTGCCACGACATTGGGAAATGTTCAGCAGTGGATGGTTGGAGATTGCAGTGGGGGTTGTGTGGGTTCTGGGTGTGATCCATGTGTGTCCATGGCTACATACATCCATTCCCCCCACGGCACCCCCCCCCCCCCCCATACATAGACCATGTGTGTGGCTCAACACCTGCATGTGCAGACCTGTACAGACAGAAAGAACAAAAAAACATCGGATTAGTTACATCACTGTTTCGGTTCTACAGTAGTGGAACAAGTACATTTTACAGGTAAGGTACATATGTGGTATCACAGTCTTGCCCCTGGGTTGTGTAGGTGCAGGTGGGTGAGGACACTAGTTCCAGAGTAACCAGACTGTGTCCAGGTTGTCTGATGGCGGCGCTGTGTCCCCTGCCAGCTGGGTGGGCTCAGATCGCTCACCTGGCTGAATCTCAGAGCCTTTGCTGTTGCCTAGTGATGGGCAGAGCCACAGGAGTGTGTGGCATCCCTGTCCTCCTTTGAAGGGTGCGGTGTCTCCCTGCTGCTCTTCAGCGATAGTGGGAGCCTGGTCATCCCAGGTCCCGTTGGGAGGGCAGGAGGGTGATATCCGCTCGCTCCCAGTACTGGCCCTGGTGGCCAGAGAGGTGGAGCCGATCGGGGGCAGGGTGCCGGTCGTGGTGCCTTTGCCGTCCGCTGATCACTGGCCCTGCAGCTGGTATGCTCCCTCTGTGTGTGGCCACACTTCCTGGGGTATCACATTGGTCCCTGAGGGGCAGGCTACATGGTCGCGGGACCTGGGTGCTGAGGGGAGGTTGCCCTTGGTTTTGTCGGCATGCTTGTAAATCCCAGCATCGCACGTCATCACTTCGTTTACTCTCACAATACATTGGTTCTGACCGCAATTGCCCGAATTATCATGATTCGTTACATTTGCAAACTTGAAATTGTCAGTTACATCTTTTACATTTGTATCACCATCATCGCTGTATAAAGAGTGGAACTGTCCCTTTAATTGTGATGGGTTGCCGGTCTCCTTTAAGAGGGTCTTTCAATCTTTACCCCAATCCTGTTCGCCGTTCGGTATCACGTGTTGCTCCCTTGTGGTCTGGCTGCCGCCATCTTGACTTCAGGCCCTTCATCTCGTGGTCCAGACGTCATCTTCTTTCTCTCCATGAGGTAGGCTGCGGTGATCCTTTTCTTCCCAGGCTCTGCCACGGAAGACAGGAAGTTATCTTCTGCGTGAATTTTCTTCTCCGGAGTCCTGCCACTGGAGCCTGGAAGGTGAGGTCTGGTTGTTTGGGCTGGATCATCTCGCCGTTGGGTTGAGCGGTGTGTGTCGTCGCCTCACAGTCGAGTTGGGCGGTTGGTTTTTCAGGTGTTGTGCTAGATCCAACTTCGGGGCCATGGGGGATGTCGATCGCTGGAGGTTGGAGCTATTCCAAGCTCCAAGTGATCTTTTTCATCCATCTTCTTCCTAATAGCTTTGGACCATCCCCAGCAACGATCCACAAATGTAACCTGTGCATCTCGCCGCCATGGGACACCTGGACATCCACGCTGCCAAGGACTGGGATGTATCGTTTGTGTAGGTGAGCAGTTTCACTTCGATCGGGATCATTTTAGGTCGTTCGATTGGATTGTCCCAGAGTTTCTCAAAGGCTGCCTGATTCATCAGTGACTGGCTCGCCCCTGTGTCCACCTCCATCGTGACTGGAACATAGTTGACTTCAACTTCCATTTTCACCGGGGAACTCTCGGTGGTGCAGGTAAACACTCCGTACACCTCATCGTCGCTGGAGTCCGGATGATCGGCCAACTCTTCATCGACTCGGTGAGTACGATTTCTCTTGCATATTCGCTGCAGGTGGCCCTTCATGTTACAGCCTTTGCAAGTATAGTCTTTATAGTGGCACTGGTGGGCCCTGTGATTTCCTCCACAGCGCCAGCATGGGGTTGGCCGGTTGGCCCCATGTGGCGGATTCAGGATTGTGGGACTCGGGGTTCTGTTCTCTCTTCCCTGAGAGAGACTGCTAGCAGCAGCCCTGCCTTTAAAAGGCACCTTTCGGTTCACAGTACTTGCCGGGTTAGAGTCCTGTGGGTGAGACATCCACTTGGAATCGCAGGCCGAGATCATGAACGCCTGGCTCACGTTAATTGCCTTCTGCAGGGTGACCGTGGTGTCCGCAGAGAGCAGCCTGTGGAGAAGGCCCTTGTGACCGATTCCAATAACAAAGATGTCCCTTAGTGGTGAGGTGAGGTGATCACTAAAATCACATGGTGCAGCCAATCGTCTCAGGTCTGCAGCATATTTTGCGATTTCTTGGCCTTCGGATCCACCGGTGGGGAGAGAACCGGTGTCTGGCTGTGAGGATGCTCTCTTTAGGTTTGAGCTGTTTCTGTATCAGCGTTACGAGCTCAAGATATGTTATTGTCTTCTCTGGGACTAGCAGGTCCCTGACAAGGCCATAGACGGTGGGCCCACAACTACTGAGCAGGATAGCTCTGCACTTATCAGCCAGCGAGGTCGGGTCGTCTCCCCCCATGTCATTTGCAATAAAGAAGTGTTCAAGCCTTTCCACAAAGGCCTTCCAATCTTCCCCATCGGCGAATTGTTCAAACGTGCCAAGGTTAGCCATTGTCACATGGAAATTCGTATTCTCGTCACCAGTTATTGTGTCTGTAAGCACTCTAGTAATGACTCCACGAGGTAAGGTATTGTACTTGAACTGTGGTGACCTTAGTTCACTTATTGCAGCTCCTGAGTGAGGGTACAGTTCTGTGAGCTCCCTTTTATACCTGGTTACCTGTTGTGTACAGGTGACCCCGAGGTCTCCACCAGTTGCACCCTCTGGTGATATAAGCATAGTGCATACAGTGTGAAGATACATCCAGTAGTCTTATGTAACTGTACATTGAGTGTACAGGGTGTATACTTATTTTATACATGCACAACAAAGATCATCGGTTAATTAATGGTGTTTTCCCGTGAAAGCAGGATAAAATTTATCAATGATTTAATTTCTGCATTTGGAAAGACATGGGTTAATCACGGATAGTCAGCATGGGTTTGTTCAGGGAAGGTTTTGTCTGACTAACTTGATAAAATTTTTTGAGGAGGTAACCAAGTGGATCGATGAGGGCAGTGCGCATGATGTAGTGTATAAGGATTTTTGCAAAGCTTTCGCCAAGTTCCCACATGGAAGACTGGTCACGAAAGTAAAAGCCCATGGGATCCAGGGCAAAGTGGCAAGTTGGATCCAAAATTGGCTCAGAGGCAGGAAGCAAATGGTAATGTTTGATGGGAGTGTTTGGGACTGGAAGGATGGTTCCAGTGGGGTTCCACAGGGCTCAGTGCTTGGTCCCTGACTTTTAGTGGTAACATCAATGATCTAAACTTAAATATAGGAGGTATGATTAAAACGTTTTCAGGTGACACTAATTTAATCCAGAGAAGTGTGAGGCTGTGCATTTGGGGAGGGCAAACAAGGAAAGAAACACACATTAAATGGTCGGACATTGAGAAGTGTGGAAGAACAAAGGGACCTTGAAGTGCATGTCCACAGATCCCTGAGGGTAGCAGGCCAGTTGGATAAGGTGGGTAAGAAGACGCACGGAATGCTTACCTTTATTGGCTGAGGCATGGGATAGAAGAGCAGGTTGGTTATGCTTGAAATGTATCAAACACTGGTTCGGCCACAGCTGGAGTATTGCATGTAGTTCTGGTCACCATATTACAGTAATTATGTGATTGTACGAGAGGGTACAGAGGAGATTTACGAGGATGTTGCCAGGTTTGGAGAATCTTAGCTGTGAGGACAGATTGGATCGGCTGGGTTTGTTTTCATTGGAACAGAGGAGGCTGAGGGGAGACAACATTGAGATGATTAAATTATGAGGGGCGTAGATATAGTGGATAGCAGAGGGGTCAACAATCAGGGGGCATATATTGAATGTAATTGGTAGAAGGTTTAAAGAGGATTTGAAGGTAAAATTCTTCATGCAGAGGTTTGTGGGGGTCAGGAACTCGCTGCCTGAAAGAATGGCGGAGGTAGATACCGCAAGTAAAAAGTATTTGGATGTGCATCTGAAGTGCCGTAACCTGCAGGGTTATGGACCCAGAGCTGGAAAGTGGGATGAAGCTGGATCGCCTCTTGTTGGCCGGGGTGGAAGTGATTGGCCAAAATGGCCTCCTTATGTGCTGCAAACTTCTCTCAATCGATAATTCTATGAAAAATGTAAATGTCCAATGTGGGTGTCGAAACCACGACCCTGAGATTAAAAGTCTTATGTTTTAATGACTGAGCTCGCCAGGCTTCTGCCAAACATACCGTTCTCTCACTGATTGCAGACAGGCGCCTGTTGGCTCTGCCCCAGATGTTTAAACTTGCTGTCGAGGAACTGCCAGGATCTTCTTGAATGGTGGACCAGGCTCGAGGGGCCGAATGGCCTATTCCGGTCCCTAATTCTTACATGCTTATCATCTTATGAACTTTTCACAGGAGAACAAACTCGCCCCTGAGCATGCATGAGGAGAAAGCTCCAGAAAATATTCCCGTCTGGTGAGCTTTCGCGTGTGAAGCGAACGTGTTCACCGCGACACTGCGGAAACATCTCCACTTTCAGCACCAGGTCAGACGGAAATGTTAAGCGAGCAGGTGAACTGCTGAATCCCAGTTTTAAGGAGTTGGTCGTGGTGTCAAACAATGAGTTTCGCTTAATGATTAAAAATAATAAATGTCAGAAGTTGGATTCAAACCCACACCTCCAGAGAAAACTGCGATCTAATCACAGCACCTGAGACCGCTCGGCGGTGTGTGTGGCCACCTGCAAGTTGATTTTGAACTGTTGTGTCCTGTCACATGAATTAAATGAGGGCAGCAGGCGTATCTCTGCCTGACACCGGGGAAACAGTGAGACAGACCTTGGAACAAGGGTCTGGTTATTGCCAAACAGCAAAGAAAATATTAATTCTGAAAGAACAGTGACCCCGACGTGACTTGAACACGCAACCTTCTGATCTGGAGTCAGACACGCTACCGTTGCGCCACGAGGCCTAAACAATGTGTTTGAGATGTTCCTCTATATGAAGCTTTCACAATACAAGGGGCTTTAAATTCCCCGCCCATTCCCACCAGGTGTCAGAAGCAACGCTCACCTGCCAGTCACCGTATGTTTTTTTCTTAAACATTTGTGTTGCGTTTATGGAAAAGCATCATTAATTAACCCGTCACCTTCTTTTGCGCAATGAAAGAAATGCTAACTGATGGACAGTCGATACTTCAAACATTTGTCCTGTGCTTTGCGGAGCGGGCAGGGAAGTGGACCTGAGTCCATGATCGCATCGATCATGATCGTATTAAATGGTGGAGCAGGCTCGAGGCGCGTATGACCGACTCCTGCTCCTATTTCTTTTGTTCTTATGTTCTTCAGCATGTTGACCCATTTCACACACTGTATTGCCGATGTCACCAGGAATCTGGGGCAACTTTTGTCAAATTTAACAGCACCAGTTATTCCTTCCGTGCAGAGAAATTAGAATCAGTCGTGAAGATAAAATCCCATGGTGATCATTTTCAGATTCAACGCAGTAGGATTTCAAATAATGTGAAAGAATTTTACAGTGAAAAGATTTGGAAGTTTTACTTGTATTTGTGTCTTTAATTAAACTTTGTGGCGTCTGACTCCCGTTCATGCCTCTGCTGAATAAGAAAGGAGGGTTTAACGTTGACCAGACTGCACTGCCCCTGATATTTGTGAGCTCATCCTTTATATTCAGTGGTTTCTCGCCCTTTGATGGGCTGCAGTGTGGCGGATATCACGTTGGCCTCACACGCGAAAGGTCCCCGGTGGATCCGTTTTCTCTCACTGAAAGTTATCTATTTATTGGTTAAATAAAGAGCAATTCAGGAATAAGGGAGCCTTTCTACCAGGAGAATAAATAGCTAATAAAAACAGCAAATGCTGGAAATCTCAGCAGGTCAGGCAGCATTTTCCAGGAGACTAAACTCTCCTCCGATTGTTCCCTTATAGCAAGTTAAACCATCATGTTTCTACCCAGAATCAAACCGGGTACTTTTCACGTGTAAAGCAAATGTGATAACCACTGCACTACAGAAACCTCTGGCACAGCAGCCCCAACAGAGGGGAGCTGGCCAGTGAGCTCCCTCTGTGCTGATCGGGAATGTGTTGGCTCACCTTAAACAACTTCTGTCCCACACTGAAAGCTCTCAATCCTTCTCCACCGCTGCCCTTTACAGAAATGTCACGGATCACCCAGCCACCGTGTTCACTTCCACATCCTCACAGTGGGGCCACAGAGGCTCCTACCGTCTCCCCGCGATCTGTGAACTCACCCAGTTTGTAAAATTAAACCCGAACACGTGCCCGGCAAAGGGCAGGAGAAGCCAGATAGTCTGTATGCTCGATCTATCACAGAAAGTATTGGTATTCATGGTGATTACAGCAATTATTAATCGTCTCACAAACCTCAATTATTTTTATGCGATGAATTGATCGAGAATTGAAACCAGTTTAGTGCGCCGGATGTTAATCCCTCGACCACCAGGGAACGGTTATGATACATATAGATATATTTATATATATTTATATATGAACCTGAATATCAACGGCTCGCTACCTAGACCTCATGGTGCAACGGTAGTGCGTCTAACTTTGAGTGAGAGAAATTGTTCCACAGTGATAACCATTTCATCTTTTGTTCCCTTTTAAACACTAGAAACTGAGACAGGGGGAATAAATAGAGAAATAAAAGCACAGGGATAAAGACAAGAGGAAGAGAGAAGGGGAACGATACTGTCCCCACCCAGAACTAATGCAGAAACCCCTCTGCTGCGCTCGGGGTGGCCACCCACAGCCTGGATACACTAACGGGAGAACACCAGCGGCAGGTCGGGGCCATAAAAGGAACGGCGAGCGGCCCTGGGAGCAGCTTGGAGGTCCCGGGAGACTACTCCAGGGAGCAGCGCGAGCTGGTGCAGGAGGCCGGCGGCAGCGAAGTGTGACGTCATCAAGGTCCAGGTCGGTGATTGGAGCGTGGGCAGATACAGCAGGAGCGGCGAGGTCGGGGCGAAGGAGCGGTGAGAGACTGTAGAGGGATGTGATCGGTGCCCAGCAGAGGCATGAGTTCGGGGCCAGGGGCCCAGAATTAGCACGGGCCAGCCCACTCTGCGATATGTGTGTTCACTAGGTGCGCGCAGCAGAGCTGGTTGCCTGTCGTCTTGGTTAACCCTTGCCACTGGACCAAGACCTCGCTCTGTCAAGCCCGTGTGATGGCTGGGGTGCAACGGCCACCACACGTTAAAAAAATCCACGCACAGGCATCTTCCACCCTTCGGGATGTCGTTCGGATCCTTCATTGAAACACCTGTGAATTCATCCTTTTTCAGCGTGGAAGCAAGTCATCATCGTTTCGAGGGACCGCCTATGATGAGATGATGATGATGGATACATTAACGTCCCAACAGCTCATTGACTGCAGGAGTGGGACCGTGCGGCGCTTCAGAAGACATGTCGAAAAGGCCAAGTCACTAATTTCGTCTCATGTGCTCCTCCGATCAAGAACAGCAACACACATTAAAAATGCTTCAATAATAGTTACATCTTATCTCCACATTTGCAAAGCAGGTGGTTTGTTGGTCAAGGGGTATGATTCTTGTTTCGTTGGTTGTTACTTGAAATTTGCAGAAAGATCCTGGCTTCAAATCC
The DNA here is from genome assembly GCF_044704955.1 of Pristiophorus japonicus. Classification (NCBI taxonomy): domain Eukaryota; kingdom Metazoa; phylum Chordata; class Chondrichthyes; family Pristiophoridae; genus Pristiophorus; species Pristiophorus japonicus. The sequence continues at coordinate 1,525,360 of NW_027250777.1, forward strand.
CAGACCAGCCTTGGGATTGCATTGAAATTTTGCAAAGAAGGACTTGTATTTCTGCAGCGTCTGTCAGGAACTCATGATGCCCCAAAGCGCTTCACAGCCGTTGAGTTGCCTTTGAAATGTTGTCATGTGAAGAAAGATGTGCCCAAATCACCTCAACTCTTTGCTAACGAGTTCATAGAATCAAAGAAGTTTACAGCACGGAAGGAGGCCATTTCGGTCCATCGTGTCCGCGCCGGCCAACTCGAGGCTCTCCAGCCTCATCCCACTTTCCAGCTCGAGGTCCATAACCCTGCAGGTTACGGCACTTCAGGTGCACATCCAAGCACTTTTTAAATGTGGTGAGGGTTTCTGCCTCTACCACCCTTTCAGGCAGTGATTTCCAGAGACTCGAAAAATCTATCTAACGCAGCCTTGAATATATTCAGAGACTCAGCATTCACAAGCATGTGGGGCAGAAAATTCCAAAGATTCATATCCCTCTGAGTGAAGAAATTCCTCCTCATCTCTGTCTTAAATGGCCGACCCCTTAACCTGAGACTGTGGTCCCTGGTTCGAGACACTCCAGCCCGGGGGAAACAACCTCTCAGCATCTACCTTGTCAATCCCCTTCAGAATATTGTGTGTTTCAATGAGATCACTTCTCATTCTTCTAAACTCTGGAGAGTATCTGCCCATTCTACACAATCTCTCAACTTAAGACAGTCCTCTCATCCCAGGAATCAATCTGGTGAACCTCTGTTGTACCACCTCCCAGGCAATTAATTCCTTCCTCAAATAAGGAGACCAAAACTGTGCGCAGTACTCCAGGTGTGGTCTCACCAGGGCCCTGTACAATTGAAGCAAGACTTCCTTACTCTTGTACTGTGGGCTATATATTAGGTACTATGGGCCGAGTGCCCTGTTTTTTGGCTGTTTCGATGGTTGTATAAAAAGTTATTAAAATTGACAGTTGCTCGGGAAATATACTTGTATTTCCTTCAGTGTACTCCTTACTCTTCAAGGGCTAGATTTTCCCCAAGCAGTTTTCTCGGCGCACTGACCTCAAGCGCATCGACTTTGCGCGCTGGAAATGGCTCGCGGAAAAACTCGCCCCATCCTGGCCGCTGTGTACAGTCCCCGGAGTCCTGGCGTGGCGTCGATGGTGAAGTGGGGGGCGGAGCCAAATGCCTGCGCTGAAAACACTGCTGACACCTTCGCACATGGGCAGTAGGGAGAGAAAACTTGGCACTCTGCCATTTTTAAACAGTGTCAAATCCGATGAAAAGCACAGCAGCTTCTCAGCTTCTCCGGTCGCTCGGCGGGCTCTCCCCCCATCCCTCCCCGACAAAACGCACAGCTCCAGCAGCTGCAACTTCTCCGGTCCACAAGCTCACACTTCTCCGGTGTGTAGAGGCAGTATTTCCCCTTCTCTCTTCCTCTTGTCTATATCCCTCGGCTTTGTTTTCTGGATTTATTCCCCCGGCCTCATTTTATGTGTTTAAATGGGAACAAAAGATGAAGTGTGTGACACTCAGGAACAATTTCTCTCACTCAAATATATCTATTTAGTGAAGTGAAATAAAGAGCAATTGAAGAATAAGGGAGAAGCCACTGTCACCCTTTTGACAGGAGAATAAACTCGCCCATGGCTGTTCATTCACAGAAAGTTTAAACATAATCTTCCTGCACGGGATCCTTCCGCGCGGAAAGCAAACGTGATAACGGCTCCACTGCGGAAACCGCTCTGACCAGAAGTACAGCAGAGGGCAGCTGACCAGTGAATGCCTTCTGTGCTGATCGGGAATGTGTTGGCTCACCTTAAACAACTTTTGTCCCTCACTGACAGCTGTCAATCCTTCTCCTCCGCTGCCCTTTACACAAACATGTCACTGATCCCCACCCACCACCCCACATCCCCATCGTGTTATCTTCCATGTTAGCACAGTGGGGCCGCGGAGACACCTACTCTCTCCCCACGGTTAGTGAACTCAGTCAGTCTGTAAAATTAAAGGGGAACAAGTGTCCCGCAAAGGGCAGGGGAAGGGAGAGAGTCTGTAACCTGGGTTTAATTGTTTGTCAAAGGCTACCCGTCCTGTTGTGTATTTCCAGCAGTTTCCTACTTTCACAGGTGGAGATACCGGGGCTGGACCATGTTCCTTAAATACAATGAGGTCGGGATAAAAGTTCCTCACATACTCAGGGCAAATTAAATGATTGAAGTTCTACAATGGATTCATTAATGATGTTTAAATCAATGAATCTTCTTTTCCACATGAGATGCATGTAACTCTTTCTTCTAAGGTTTTAATTTTGATGGAAGTGCAATTTCCCTGGCCGGAAATCGACTCAGGGCCGCGGTGGTGAGAGCGCCGAATCCTAATCACTGGACCACCAGGGAACGCTGCATTGCTGCATCGCTGCATCGTAATGCTTGATGTCATTATTGTCCTTTTCAATCCACTTGTTTCACAACGAAACACATCGTAACCGTGATCTGAATTTAACGCCACGTCATTCTTTGAAATCACCTTTAAATGATTGGGTAAAACCACTCCTTGTACCAGCGAAAAACAGCGTCGATTCCAGGTCAGGGCGGTAACTTCTGTAACAGCTTTTTTCAATTCAAAACCTTATAAAATTGAAGACATGCAGCTAATAAGAAAAAATAAGAATTAATTAAATCACAGTTAAATAACCGATAACCTTTTTCAGGATGAAATAAATATTAATATAGCTACTGAGGGACAGTAGTATCTTTAATCATTCATTTTCTCTTTACATGTGATGAATTTTTATCCCGATCTCATTTACATGCTGTATGAGAAATTGTAAGTGTTTATGACTCAGTTGTAAAACCATTGATTGTGTGTGTGTCTATTCTTGATAGGAGGAGCACTTGAGACCGAAGTTCCAGTTCGATATATGCATCAATAGAATCAATTTTCACCAGTTCCTTTAAACCCAATAACATAATTTATTTTGATTGGACTGGATGGAGGAACATGATCCATGTAAAAAATTGTTATCGTTTTACTTGTGCTGAATGCTCATAAAAGTATTGGAGTGGGAACTCACTGGATAACAGCAAAGCTTGCAATGTTTGCGGAATATATTTGTGCAGCCAAAATGCACAATGACAACCCGGAACTGTGCGGCACCGAATCCTCTGGGAAAAGCATTAAAAGGCTTCGCCCGGAGATGGGTTTGGATTACCCACCTTTCAGTTGCCAGCCGAATGCGCTAAACCATTGCGCCACAGATACACACTGCAAGACATGCAAAACCAGGGTGTCAGTCAGTTAAAGCTTCAGATTGCTCCGACCGGGATGGAACTTATCCACTCTCAGTTGTACTTTTCCCAAGTAAATGGTGGGACATTCATTGTGGATGTGTGGAAGTAGTCTGGTCCCGCACACTGCAGACACTTCCATGTCACCACCAACAAGCTCTCCCACAACCGGTGTGATCTACCTTCCAGCCTTCCGGTGCCTTGTCTGTGAAGAAGTATGGTTCAAAAGTTTTGGAATAGTTGGTTCCATGGTGTAATGGTGAGCCCTCTTGATTTTAAATCTAGCGATCTGAGTTTAAATCTCGGTGAAACCTAAATTCTTGTTGTCCCAGCTGCTGAAAATTTGGGACAAACAAGTGAAAGACACCCGGTGCTGGTGGGCAGTTTTGTTGCCTTTTTAATTGATGCTTGATCTACAAGTCTAGTTGTCAAATTGTGTGCTCAACCGTCAGTTATCTGCTGCAAATCACCGGAGGACAAATCACTTTGTTGTCTAATGCTGCCTTTGTCTGCACAATGTGTGCTGAGATTATCTGTGCAATATGCATTCCGCAGGATGAATAAAAGCAATGCTTTTTGAAATGCATGCACTGCATGTTTTGCACTCGATAAAACGTTGCATTTTCTTTTCATTAATTTTACATTAATGCATTGCAATGCCAATGCACTTTTTACGTGGCAAGATCGATAATTAGCAGAGCGTAATGAAGACATCGCAAAGTTTCTGTTTAAAGAATGGACTCAGTCGAGAATATTTTGTGGATTTTATTTTTCTGAGACTATTTTCCCTGTGCTGGGGTCACCCTGCGCAGATATGTGAAAAATCTGGTTTTGTTAAAACTCCATAGACCGCTGGCAGTTCGCTCGGACAAAAGAGCTGTCAGTCATTCATTGACAAAAGAGCTGTCGGCCAGGAAGGGGTGCCACTGACAAAGCCACTCTAATTTGTAAAAGCACTTCTCACCTCCATCTCAGAAGGAGACACAGAACAATGAACCCACCAGCCTGGCCAGCCAAGGAGGAGCTGGGTCGTTCCCAACACAAAGGCTCAGAGAGATGCCCAGACTAAGGGCCATCAGCCCAATGCATGGGTGGGATGGCCCATCACTGACTAAGTACCCGTGCTTAGAAACAAAGGGGTTTTAAAGATTGGCGGGAAAGATATGGGTAGCAAGACTCCCAGAAAGACAGGGTCCTTTCCACATTATTTTTAGCTTGGAGCTTGGTGTGAAGCTTGGAGCTTGCAGCTTGCAGCTTGTGTCGAGAGAGCCCTCTCTCCCTCTCGCTCTCGCTCCACCGATCGATGTACCAGAGGAAGGGGCCGCAGTACTGCAGAAGAAGCCACCGAGACTGAAGACCAGGCAGTGACTTCCCACAGCTGAGCTGAGCAAGGAAACGGGCTGCGTGTGGTGGTGAACATGGTCGCGAGTGTCCCAAGCCAGTAACCAGATATCCCAGGCCAGCTGGGTAAGTGCTCAGGGTTTTCTCAGAAGTGAAGCTTTTCGGAGCTATTCTGGGGAGGGTAATTCATTGGTAGGGGTGGGGTTAGAATCCACCAGGGAATTACTGCGTGTTACTAGGTTCATTTCTGTACTGTATGTATGTTGTTTGTAACCGGGATTTTATTCTCCACAGAGACAGTGATTTCGTTTAGCAGTGCATGTTTTAGACAGTGTATGTTAGACCAAATAAATATACTACGATTTATCACTGAAGCATCCCTTTCCGTGACTCATTTAATTTACACTCTGAATAATAATTCCCGGATCTAGAACTTTCGTAAGGTGGGGGCGATTCAAACCGTCCGTCTGGCAATTGGGCGAGGATCACAAACACTGACAATATTTACGAAAGGATATACTTGCTTTGGAGGCAGTTCAGAGAAGGTTCACTGGGTTGACTCCGGAGATGAGGGGGTTGACTTATGAGAAAAGGTTGAGTAGGTGGGGCCTCTACTCATTGGAATTCAGAAGAATGAGAGGTGATCTTATCGAAACGTATAAGATAATGAGGGAGCTTGATAAGGTGGATGCAGAGAGGATGGTTCCACTGATCGGGGAGAGTAGAACTAGGGGGCATAATCTCAGAATAAGGGGCCGCCCATTTAAATCTGTGATGAGGAGGAATTTCTTCTCTCAGAGGGTTGTAAATCTGTTGAGCTCACTGCATCAGAGAGCTGAGAAAGCCACGACATTTAATACATTTAATACAGAGATAGCTTCTTAACTGATAAGGGAATAAGGCTTATGTGGAACGGGCAGGGATGTGGACTTGAGTCCATGATCGGATCAGCCATGATCATATTAAATGGTGGAGAAGGCTCGAGGGGCCATATGGCTTACTCCTGCTCCTAGTTCTTAAGTTCTTATGTTCTAAATAGCGACACACAAAAAAATGCTTTGATCATGGTTACACCTTATCTTCACGTTTGTCAAACAGTTGGCTCGTTGGTCTCGGGCTGTGATTCTCTCTTCGGAGTTGTTCATTGAAATTTACGAGGGGTCCCAGAGGAGCCCTGATATTGCTCGCATATTTTGAAATTGCATCGAACTTTTGCAAAGTAGGACTTGCATATCTGCAGCGCCTTTCAGGAACTCCTGACGCCCCAAAGCGCTTTACAGCCATTGAGTTATGTTTGAAGTGTTGTAGTTTGGCGAAAGATGTGCCCAGATCACCAAACATGTACCTCAACTCTTTGCAAAGAGTTTGGTGCAAATGATCAGGCGTCTCAGGGACTTGGACTTTCTTTGAATAAGTTCTGCTTGTACCTGCATTCAAGCTTGAAACAGCAACTGGCCTTCCATCTCACGGGACGTTTGGGGTCGATGTGCGTTGCTTTCAATCTTTGAAATTTCACCAAACAAAGAAACGGTGAATCCAACTGTCCCTGTAAGCATTTAGTTCCCGTTTAATCACAGGAATATCCGCAGTCAGGAGCTGAAAAGTAATTCAAACCTAATACCGGCTTCGGGACAATCAGAATACTTCATCACAGACAAGGCACCGGAAGGCTGGGAGGTAGATCACACCGGTTGTGGGAGAGCTGGTTGGCGGTGACATGGAAGTGTCTGCAGTGTGCGGAACCAGAGTGCTTCCACGCATCCACAATGAATGTCCCTCCATTTATTTGGGAAAAGTACAACTGAGAGTGGACAAGTTCCATCCCGGTCGGAGCAATCTGAAGCTTTAACTGACTGACACCCTGGTTTTGGATGTCTTGCACCTTATACTTCCATCAGTCTCTGTGGCGCAATGGGTTAGCGCGTTCGGCTGTTAACCGAAAAGTTGGTGGTTCGAGCCCACCCAGGGACGAAGAGTTTAACTGTTTTTCCCCGAGTATTCGGTGCCGCACAGTCCCAGGTTGTCATTGTGCGTTTTGGCTGCACGAATCTATTCCGCAAATGTTGCCAGCAGTGCTGTTATCCAATTAGTTCCCACTCCAATATTTTATGAGCATTCAGTTCAAGTAAAACGATAACAATTTTTTACATGGTTCATGTTCCATCCAGCCCATTAGAAATAAATTATGTTATTGGGTTTAAAGAAACTGGTGGAAATTGATTCTATTGGTACATATATAGAACTGGAACTTCGGTCTCAAGTGCTCCTCCTATCAAGTATAGACACACACACAATCAATGGTTTTACAACTGAGTCATAAACACTTACAATTTTAAACCATTCTCATACAGCGTGTAAATGAGATAGGGATAAAACTTCATCACATGTAAAGAGAAAATGAATAATTGAGGATACCACTGTTCCTCAGTAATTATATTATTATTTATTTCATTCTGAAGAAGGTTATCGGCTAATTAACGGTGATTAAAAGAATTCTTACTTTTGCACGTTGGCTGCATGTCGTCAATTTTATCAGGTTTTGAATTTAAAAATGGGTTACAATGCTGGTTGAATACATGACCCCAAAGTCTTTTTGGGATCACAGGTTGAGTCTCTCTGGTGGTTTACGCTCTCTTGTAGAGCGCCTGAGTTGGGGCTCCGGTTGTTGGGCGCTGGCCTGTGTGTCTGCTGTTTGCGGTGCCTCAGGCCTATCCGGACTGCCCACAGTGACTGGGCTCTCCTCCCTTTGGTTCCAGTGTTCGGTCACCTGTGTTGGAGTGAACTCTGTATCGTGTTCTTCCTCTGCTTCTTCTATGGGGTTGCTGAACCTCCTTTTTGTTTGATCCACGTGTTTGCGGCAGATTTGTCCATTGGTTAGTTCAACTACCAGAATCCTATTGCCCTCTTTGGCAATCACAGTGCCTGTGAGCCATTTAGGCCCTGCAGTGTAGTTGTGGACAACAACAGGGTCGTTTACACCAATATATCGTGCCCCCGCATTCCTGTCATGGTAGTTATATTGTGATTGGCGCCTGCTCTCAACAATTTCTTTCATGGTGTGGTGTATAAGGGATAACGGGATTTGAGCATCCTTTTCATTAGCAGCCCTGCGGGTGGAACCCCTGTGAGTGAGTGTGGTTGGGATCTATTGGCCAACAGGAGGCGTGATAAGTGGCTTTGTAGGGAACCCCCTTCGATTCTGAGCATCCCCTGTTTGATTATCTGCACTTTTCGTTCTGCCTGGCCGTTTGAGGCTGGCTTGAACGGTGCCTTTCTGACATGGTTAATTCCATTTCCTGCCATGAAGTCCTGGAATTCAGTGCTTGTGAAGCACAGGCCATTGTCGCTGACCAAGATGTCCGGTAGACCGTGGGCGACGAACATTGCCCGTAGACTTTCTACCGTGGCAGAGGATGTACTTGAATTTAAAATGTCACACTCGATCCATTTGGAGTGAGCGTCTAATTCAACCAAAAACATTTTTCCGATGAAAGGACCTGCGTAGTCATCATGGATGCGTGACCAAGGCTTGGCGGGCCATGGCCAGGGGCTAAGGGGGGCTTCCCTGGGCGCATTGCACAGCTGGGCACACGTGTTGTACCTGCGAACACAAACTTCCAGATCTGCATCTATCCCTGGCCACCAAACGTGTGACCTGGCAATTGCCTTCATCATGACAATGCCCGGATGCTCATTGTGGAGTTCTCTGATGAACACCTCTCTGCCCATCTGGGGCATGACTACACGGTTTCCCCACAGTAGGCAATCGGCCTGAATCGAGAGTTCATCCCTGCCCCTGTGAAATGGTTTAAATTCCTCAGGGCATGCCCTGTACGTGGCTGCCCAGTCCCCATGCAGGACACATTTCTTGACGAGAGACAATAGCGGGTCTCTATTTGTCCAGACTTTAGTCTGACGGGCTGTCACGGGTGAGCCATCGCTTGCGAAAGCTTCAACAGCCATGACCATCTCAGCGGCATGCTCGGTAGCCCCCTCAGTGGTGGCTGGTGGGAGCCTGCTGAGTGCATCGGCTCATTTTTCAGTGCCCGGTCTGTGCCGAATTGTGTAGTCATAGTTGGCTAACGTGAGTGCCCACCTCTGTATGCGGACCGATGCGTCTGCATTTATGGCCTTGTTGTCGGCCAAAATGACGTGAGGGGTTTGTGATCTGTCTCCAGCTCAAATTTCCTGCCAAACAGGTACTGGTGCATTTTCTTTACCGAATATACACATGCGAGCGCCTCCTTTGCTATCATCCCGTAGCCCCTTTCTGCCTGGGACAGACTTCTGGAGGCATAAGCTACCGGCTGTAACTGACCCTTGGCATTGACCTGCTGCAACACACACCCGACACCATAGGACGACGCATCGCACTTTAACACAAGTTTCTTACATGGGTCATATCGCGTTAACAGATTGTTGGAACATAACAAATTGTGTGCTCTATTAAAAGCCCTTTCCTGGCTGTCCCCCCTGACCCATTCGCGACCTTTGCTTAGGAGCACGTGTAGCGGCTCTAGCAGCGTGCTCAATTTGGGAAGAAAGTTACCAAATAGTTGGGGAGCCCCAGGAACAAACGCAGCTCCGTCGTGTTACGGGGTCTGTGTGCTCTCTGGATCGCTTCCGTCTTGGACGCAGTAGGGCTCATCCCTTCTACTCCTACCGTCATCCTCAGGAATTCTACCTCTGGAGCTAGGAAGATGCACTTCGCCTTTTTCAGTCGCAGCCCTACCCGGTCCAGTCTGCGTAGCACCTCCTCCAGGTTGTGGAGGTGTTCTTCAGTATCGTAACCCGTGATGAGGATGTCATCCTGAAAAACCACCGTCCCTGGAATCGACTTGAGGAGGCTTTCCATATTTCATTGGAAGATCGCGGCGGCCGAGCGAATCCCGAACGGACATCTGTTGCACTCAAACAACCCTTGTATGTCGTGATGGTGGTCAGCTTCATCAACTCTCTCGCCAGATCCTGGGTCATGTAAGCTGAGGTCACGTCCAATTTTGAAAAAAGTTTGCCACCGGATAGCATCGCAAATAGATCCTCCACTCTCGGTAGCGGGTACTGGTCTTGGAGTGACACCCGATTGATGGTGGCCTTCTAATCACCATGTATCCTGACCGACCCATCCGCCTTGAACACCGGTACAATCGGGCTCGCCCAGTCACTGAATTCGACTGGCAAAATGATACCTTCCCTCAGCAGGCGGTTCAATTCACCTTCTATCTTTTCCCACATCACGTACGGCACCGCTCTGGCCTTGTGGTGTCCTGGCCTGGCTTCCGGGTTTATGTGAATCACTACCTTGGCCCCCATGAAAGTGCCAATGCCGGGTTGAAATAATGAGTCAAATTTGTGTAGGATCTGTGAGCATGAAACTCGCTCCACAGAGGAAATAGCATTAACATTGCCCCATTTCCAGTTCATGACAGCAAGCCAACTCCTCCCCAGTAGTGCGGCACCGTCCCCCGGGACAACCCAGAGTGGCAACCTGTTCTACGAATCTTTGTGGGTCACGATTGTCGTGGCGCTGCCAAGAAGCAGAATGATCTCCTTGGTGTATGTCCGTTGCTGTGCGTCAATCGGTGATATTTTTGGCCCTACTGGCCTTGGACGCCCACAACTTTTCAAACTATTTGTTACCCATCAGGGACTGGCTAGCCCCCGTGTCTAGCTCCATTGACACTGGGATGCCACTGAGGAGCACTTTCATCATTATCGGTGGCGTCCTGGTGTATGAACTGTATACGTGCTCCACATGAACTCACTGAAATTCAGCTTCCAGCGATTTCCCCCAGCGTTCATTTCTGCAATTTCTGTAGGTATTTTGCTTATCTCTGCAACCTCCGGCTGAGTTTGTGCCTCCATGCCTCCAACATGAGCTGTTGTTGGAAACAAAAGATCCCTTGCTAGTCAATCGTCCCTGACTACCCTTGTGACTGTCCTTGAGTGTGTCATTAACAGGTGTTGATGGCCCCATTACTGGCCACATTGTCCCTTGCAATGTTGTGAATCACCGTTCTGCTTGCCATTATCTCTGTCGAACTCCCCCTCTGGGTTCGACTACATGTTGGGGCATGCCCGATTGCCCTTGTCTACCTGGAGAACTGTGTGCTGCTTCAACAATGTTGATTCTCTGTCCCAACCATTCCTTAACACAGTATCTCTCGTCGATACTGCTAGCGGCCATGCTCACGTGGTTTAAATCCCAGTTTCTCGTCGCCATTGATACATCCTTACTATACAGCAGAAATGCACACGAGGCCCAGGCTTGAGAGAAGGTCAGTCTGTGGCCTGTCCTTTATTCCTGAGCACCCAAGTGATGAAAGTGGGTGGAGCTTCCCCTTTTATACCTGAAGGTCCAGGTTAGAAGTGTCTCCCACAAGTTCACAACCTCGTGATCATTGTTCTCACAGTGTACAACTGAGGTCAGATTATATATAGGTTACAATGTTGGATGAATACATGACAATAAGCACTTAAAATTTTAAACCATTCTCCTAAAATACAGTGTGTAAACGAGATAGGGATAAAAGTTCATCACATGTAAAGAGAAAATTAATGATTGAAGCTAGTAAAAGATCCTCTCGGAATAAGTGATCACAGTATGGTTGAATTTGTAATACAGATTGAGGCTGAGGAAGTAGTGTCTCAAACGAGCGTACTATGCTGAAACAAAGGGGACTATAGTGGGATGAGGGCAGAGTTGGCTAAAGTAGACTGGAAACACAGACTAAACGGTGGCACAATTGAGGAACAGTGGAGGACTTTTAAGGGGCTCTTTCATAGTGCTCAACAAAAATATATTCCAGTGAAAAAGAAGGGCGGTAAGAGAAGGGATAACCAGCCGTGGATAACCAAGGAAATAAAGGAGAGTATCAAATTAAAAACCAATGCGTATAAGGTGGCCAAGGTTAGTGGGAAAATAGAAGATTGGGAAAATTTTAAACGACAGCAAAGAATGACTAAGAAAGCAATAAAGAAAGGAAAGATAGATTACGAAGGTAAACTTGTGCAAAGCATAAAAACGGATCGTTAAAGCTTTTACCGATATGTAAAACGGAAAAGAGTGACTAAAGTAAATGTTGGTCCCTTAGAAGATGAGAAGGTGGATTTAATAATGGGAATCTATATGTGTAGAGCTGCAGAATACCAAAGGGCAAAAAACGTTAGTGGGAGTTGTGTACAGACCTCCAAACAGTAGTAGTGATGTTGGGGAGGGCATCAAACATGAAATTAGAGGTGCGTGCAATAAAGGTGCAGCAGTTATAATGGGTGACTTTAATATGCACATAGACTGGGTTAACCAAACTGGAAGTAATACGGTGGAGGAGGATTTCCTGGAGTGCACAAGGGATGGTTTTTTAGACCAATATGTCGAGGGACCAACTCGGGGGGAGGCCATCTTAGACTGGGTGTTGTGTAATGAGAGAGGATTAATTAGCAATTCTCATTGTGCGAGGCCCCTTGGGGAAGAGTGACCATAATATGGTGGAATTCTGCATTAGGATGGAGAACGAAACAGCTAATTCAGAGACCATGGTCCAGAACTTAAAGAAGGGTAACTTTGAAGGTATGAGGCGTGAATTGGCTAGGATAGATTGGCGAATGATACTGAAGGGGTTGACTGTGGATGGGCAATGGCAGACATTTAGAGACCGCATGGATGAACTACAACAATGTACATTCCTGTCTGGCGTAAAAATAAAAAAGGGAAGGTGGCTCAACCGTGGCTATCAAGGGAAATCAGGAATAGCATTAAAGCCAAGGAAGTGGCATACAAATTGGCCAGAAATAGCAGTGAACCCAGGGACTGGGAGAAATTTAGAACTCAGCAGAGGAGGACAAAGGGTTTGATTAGGGCAGAGAAAATGGAGCACGAGAAGAAGCTTGCAGGGAACATTAAGACGGATTGCAAAAGTTTCTATAGATATGTAAAGAGAAAAAGGTGAGTAAAGACAAACGTAGGTCCCCTGCAGTCAGAATCAGGGGACGTCATAACGGGGAACAAAGAAATGGCGGACCAATTGAACAAGTACTTTGGTTCGGTATTCACTGAGGAGGACACAAACAACCTTCCGGATATAAAAGGGGTCGGAGGGTCTAGTAAGGAGGAGGAACTGAGGGACATCCTTATTAGTCGGGAAATTGTGTTGGGGAAATTGATGGGATTGAAGGCCGATAAATCCCCAGGGCCTGATGCACTGCATCCCAGAGTACTTAAGGAGGTGACCTTGGAAATAGTGGATGCATTGACAGTCATTTTCCAACATTCCATTGAATCTGGATCAGTTCCTATGGAGTGGAGGGTAGCCAATGTAACACCACTTTTTAAAAAAGGAGGGAGAGAGAAAACAGGGTATTATAGACCGGTCAGCCTGACATCGGTACTTGATAAAATGATGGAATCAATTATTAATGATGTCATAGCTGTGCATTTGGAAAGAGGTAATATGATAGGTCCAAGTCAGCATGGATTTATGAAAGGGAAATCATGCTTGACAAATCTTCTGGAATTTTTTGAGGATGTTTCCAGCAGAGTGGACAAGGGAGAGCCAGTTGATGTGGTATATTTGGACTTTCAGAAGGCTTTCGACAAGGTCCCACACAAGAGATTAATGTGCAAAGTTAAAGCACATGGGATTGGGGGTAGTGTGCTGACATGGATTGAGAACTGGTTGTCAGACAGGAATCAAAGAGTAGGAGTAAATGGGGACATTTCAGAATGGCAGGCAGTTACTAGTGGGGTACCGCAAGGTTCTGTGCTGGGGCCCCAGCTGTTTACACTGTACATTAATGATTTAGACGAGGGGATTAAAAGTAGTATCTCCAAATTTGCGGATGACACTAAGTTGGCTGGCAGTGTGAGCTGCGAGGAGGATGCTATGAGGCTGCAGAGCGACTTGGATAGGTTAGGTGAGTGGGCAAATGCATGGCAGATGAAGTATAATGTGGATAAATGTGAGGTTATCCACTTTGGAGGTAAAAACAGAGAGACAGACTATTATCTGAATGGTGACAGATTACGAAAAGGGGAGATGCAAAGAGACCTGGGTGTCATGGTACATCAGTCATTGAAGGTTGGCATGCAGGTACAGCAGGCGGTTAAGAAAGCAAATGGCATGTTGGCCTTCATAGCGAGGGGATTTGAGTACAGGGGCAGGGAGGTGTTGCTACAAATGTACAGGGCCTTGGTGAGGCCACACCTGGAGTATTGTGTACAGTTTTGGTCTCCTAAACTGAGGAAGGACATTCTTGCTATTGAGGGAGTGCAGCGAAGGTTCACCAGACTGATTCCCGGGATGGCGGGACTGACCTATCAAGAAAGATTGGATCAACTGGGCTTGTATTCACTGGAGTTCAGAAGAATGAGAGGGGACCTCATAGAAACGTTTAAAATTCTGACGGGGTTAGACAGGTTAGATGCAGGAAGAATCTTCCCAATGTTGGGGAATTCCAGAACCAGGGGACACAGTCTAAGGATAAGGGGGAAGCCATTTAGGACCGAGATGAGGAGGAATTTCTTCACCCAGAGAGTGGTGAACCTGTGGAATTCTCTACCACAGAAAGTTGTTGAGGCCAATTCACTGAATATATTCAAAAAGGAGTTAGATGAAGTCCTTACTAATAGGGGAATCAAGGGGTATGGTGAGAAAGCAGGAATGGGGTACTGAAGTTACATGTTCAGCCATGAACTCATTGAATGGTGGTGCAGTCTAGAAGGGCCGAATGGCCTACTCCTGCACCTATTTTATATGTTTCTATGTTTCTAAATGTGGAAATGGCTGAGACCTTAAACAATTATTTTGCTTCGGTCTTCACAATGGAAGACACAGAAACCATGCCAGAAATTGCTGGTCACAGGAATGTGGGAAGAGAGGACCTTGAAACAATCACTATCACTAGGGGGTAGTGCTGGACAGGCTAATGGGACTCAAGGTAGACAAGTCCCCTGGTCCTGATGAAATGCCAGGGTATTAAAAGAGATGGCGGATGTTATAGCAATTGCATTCGTTACAATCTACCAAAATTCTCTGTACTCTGCGGAGGTACCAGCGGATTGGAAAGCAGCTAATGTAACGCCTCTGTTTAAAAAAGGGGGCAGACAAAAGGCAGATAACTATAGGCTGGTTAGTTTAACATCTGTAGTAGGGAAAATGCTTGAAACTATCATGAAGGAAGAAATAGTGGGACATCAAGATAGGAATAGTGCAATCAAGCAGACGCAGCATGGATTCATGAAGGGGAAATCATGTTTAACTAATTTATTGGAATTCTTTGAGGATATAACGAGCATGTTGGATAGAGGTGTACCGATGGATGTGGTGTATTTAGATTTTCAAAAGGCATTCGATAAGGTACCACACAAAAGGTTACTGCAGAAGATAAAGATACGCGGAGTCAGTGGAAATGTATTAGCATGGATAGAGAATTGGCTAGCTAACAGAAAGCAGAGAGTCGGGATAAATGGGCCCTTTTCGGGTTGGAAATCGGTGGTTAGTGGTGTGCCACAGGGCTCGGTGCTGGGACCACAACTGTTCACAATATACATAGATGACCTGGAAGAGGGGACAGAGTGTAGTGCAACAAAATTTGCAGATGACACAAAGATTAGTCGGAAAGCAGGTTGTGTAGAGGACAGAGAGGCTGCAAAGAGATTTAGATAGGTTAAATGAATGGGCTAAGGTTTGGCAGATGGAATACAATGTCGGAAAGTGTGAGGTCATCCACCTTGGGAAAAAAAAACAGTAAAAAGGGAATATTATTTGAATGGGGAGAAATTGCAACATGCTGCGGTGCAGAGGGACATGGGGATCCTTGTGCATGAATCCCAAAAAGTTAGTTTGCAGATGCAACAGGTAATCAGGTAGGCGAATGGAATGTTGGCCTTCATTGCGAGAGGCATGGAGTACAAAAGCAGCGAGGTCCTGCTGCAACTGTATAGGGTATTGGTGAGGCCGCACCTGGAGTACTGCGTGCAGTTTTGGTCACCTTACTTAAGGAAGGATATACTAGCTTTGGAGGGGGTACAGAGACAATTCACTCTGCTGATTCCGGAGTTGAGTGGGTTACCTTATGATGATAGATTGAGTAGACTGGGTCTTGACTCGTTGGAGTTCAGAAGGATGAGGGGTGATCTTGTAGAAACATTTAAAATAATGAAAAGGATAGACAAGATAGAGGCAGATAGATTGTTTCCACTGGTCGGGGAGACTAGAACTTGGGGGCACAGCCTCAAAATGCGGGGGAGCCAATTTAAAACCAAGTTGAGAAGGAATTCCTTCTCCCAGAGGGTTGTGAATCTGTGGAATTCTCTGCCCAAGAAAGCAGTTGAGGCTAGCGCATTGAATGTATTCAAGCCACAGATCGATAGATTTTTAACCAATAAGGGAATTAAGGGTTATGAGGAGCGGGCGGATAAGTGGAGCTGAGTCCACGGCCAGATCAGCCATGATCTTGTTGAATGGCGGAGCAGGCTCGAGGGGCTAGATGGCCGACTCCTGTTCCTAATTTTTATGTTCTTATATTCTTATGTACCACTATCCCTCAGTAACCATATTATCATTTCTTTAATTCTGCAAATGAAAGTTATCGGTTCATTGAACATGATTAAATGAATTAATTTTTTCACATTAGCTGCATGTTGACATTTATATAGGGCTATTAATTTGAAAACTGTTGTAAATATTATCTCCCTGACCAAGAATCGAACCTATGTTGCGGTGGTACAAGGGGTGGATTCAGTGAATCATTTGAATGTGATTTCAAGTGGCGTTTACTGTAGTGTATGTAGTCACCTTTAGTAATGACTCCACGAGGCAATGTATGATACTTAAACTGTGGAGACCTGTAGTCATTTATTTGAAGCTCCTCGAGTGAGGACACCAAGCTGTGAGCTGCTTTACATACTGGGTTGCAGGTAACCTTTCGGTCTCAAGCAGCAGCATCCTCTGGTGTAGGTAAGGTGTGCACAGTGTAAGAGTACATTCAGTGTTGCATAGCAGTGTTACAGACATCACACATACACAACAGTTACAATCTTTTTCGGTGTGAATCAAGTGAACTGAAAATGACAATAATGTCATGAACTATAATGATGCAGCAGTAAAACGGTCTGTCCGTCCCTGGTTGTCGAGTGGTAAGGATTCAATACTCTCAACGTTGTGTCCTGGATTCAATTCCCACCCTGGGAAGTTGTACTTTTAATTCAAAACCTTATAAAAAAAAGAGTTCATTTATTTTACAGATCTATATGCAAATCATGTATAAAAAATAAGAATCATTGACTTGAACATCAGTAATTAATACATAAATTATTTTGTAAATCTTTTTCCATTTATTTTGCCATGAGCATGTGAGGAACTTTTATCCCGATCTCATTGGGTTTAATTGTGGTACAAATGACGAACCGGGGGCTGGTTTCAGGAAAGGTTTTCGTAGTGTAGCCGTTATCATGTTCACCTCCCACATGAAATGTCACTGGTTTGAGCCTGGGCGCGTGCTTTATTTTAGAATATATTTGCTGTGAAATACATTGAACAAAAGTAGCCCCAGGTTCCGTGTCTTATGAGCAATGAACATTTTAAACCAATCTCCTAAAATACAGGGTGAGTAAAGTCAGATTTATGGTTTGAGTCGGCACAACTAGAGCTTTCTCATCCAGAAGATTCGGGGGGTGCGTTAATTTGGGAGTTTGACGACTTTGAAAGGAACATTTTTGACTTGTGCAGCTTCGGTCAGAGAAATGTTTGTGAAAAGATTTTTTCACAGAAAGGGATTCAGAATTACACCTTCTGGCTTAACACTTCTCTCTGGGCACTAATTTTAGCAGTGATTTCTGTAGTGGAGTGGTTATCATGTTTGTCTCACACACGAAAAGACCCCGGTTCGAGCCTGGGCAGAAACATCATTTTAGAATATATTTGCTATGAAATAAATTGAAAAAAGTACCCCACGTTCCTTGACTTCTGAGCAATGAACATTTGAAACCAATTTCAAAAATTCAGAGTGTGTTAAGTCAGATAGGGTGTAAAATATCATCTATGATGAAAGCGCCTGAAATTATTGCAGTTCAGTTATTGAAGTATTAACTGTAAGTCTGCAAAACAATCCAGTTGGGAATATTGGCCCAAAAATTCCGGTTGGAGGCTTCCCGCGGACAATTCCTTTCCGATCGGTGATGTTTTAATCACCCCACCTCCCACAGAGTTTAGTGAATTGCATGTAATTATTTGAAAAAAGTTTGAATTAAAAAGTTACTTTCCGAACTCGGGCTCCCTCTGTGAATGCCTAACCACGAAACGAGCAGGATACACATTCAATAATTTAATTCCAGACTTCATATTTTCTTTGCTGTTTCACAATAACCAGATCTATGCTCCAAAATCTGTCTCACCGTTTCCCCGGTGTCAGTCAGAGAAGCACATGGGACTGAATCAGTGACTTTGCTTTTTCGACCTGACTTCTGAAGCGCCGCACGGTCCCACTCCGACAATCAATGAACTGTTGGGACGTTAGTGTATCCAGGCTGCGGGTGGCCACCCCGAGCGCAGCAGAGGAGTTTCTGCATTAGTTCTGGGTAGAGGCAGTATTTCCCCTTCTCTCTTCCTCTTCTCTATATCCCTCGGCTTTGTTTTCTGGATTTATTCCCCCGGCCTCATTTTATGTGTTTAAAAGGGAACAAAAGACGAAGTGTGCGACACTCTGGAACAATTTCTCTCACTCAAATATATCTATTTAGTGAAGTGAAATAAAGAGCAATTAAAGAATAAGGGAAAAGCCACTGTCGCTCTTTTGACAGGAGAATAAACTCGCCCATGACTGTTCATCCACAGCAAGTTTAAACATAATCTTCCTGCACGGGATCCTTTCACGTGGAAAGCAAATGTGATAACGGCTCCACTGCAGAAACCGCTCTGACCAGAAGTACAGCAGAGGGCAGCTGACCAGTGAATGCCTTCTGTGCTGATCGGGAATGTGTTGGCTCACCTTAAACAACTTCTGTCCCTCACTGACAGCTGTCAATCCTTCTCCTCCGCTGCCCTTTACACAAACATGTCACTGATCCCCACCCAACACCCCACATCCCCATTGTGTTATCTTCCATGTTAGCACAGTGGGGCCGCGGAGGCACCTACTCTCTCCCCGCGGTTAGTGAACTCAGTCAGCCTGTAAAATTAAAGAGGAACAAGTGTCCCGCAAAGGACACGTGAAAGAAGAGAGTCTGTAACCTGGGTTTAATTGTTTGTCAAAGGCTACCCGTCCTGTTGTGTATTTCCAGCAGTTTCCTACTTTCACAGGTGGAGATACCGGGGCTGGACCATGCTCCTAAAATACAATGAGGTCGGGATAAATGTTCCTCACATACTCAGGGCAAATTAAATGATTGAAGTTCTACAATGGATTCATTAATTATGTTTAAATCAATGAATCTTTTTTTCCACATGAGATGCATGTAACTCTTTCTTCTAAGGTTTAATTTTGATGGAAGTGCAATTTCCCTGGCCGGAAATCGACCCAGGGCCGCGGTGGTGAGAGCGCCGAATCCTAATCACTGGACCACCAGGGAACGCTGCATTGCTGCATCGCTGCATCGTAATGCTTGGTGTCATTATTGTCCTTTTCAATCCACTTGTTTCACACCGAAACACATCGCAACGTTGATCTGAATTTAACTTCACGTGATTCTTTCAAATCACCTTTAAATGTTTGGGTAAAACCACTCCTTCTGCCACCGAAACACAGCTTCGATTCCAGGTCAGGGCGGTAACTTCTGTAACAGCTTTTTTCAATTCAAAACCTTATAAAATTGACGACATGCAGCTAATATGAAAAAATAAGAATTCATTTAATCACCGTTAAATAACCGATAACCTTTTTCAGGATGAAATAAATAATAATATAGTTACTGAGGGACAGTAGTATCTTTAATCATTCATTTTCTCTTTACATGTGATGAATTTTTATCCCTATCTCATTTACATGCTGTATGAGAAATTGTAAGTGTTTATGACTCAGTTGTAAAACCATTGATTGTGTGTGTGTCTATTCTTGATAGGAGGAGCACTTGAGACCGAAGTTCCAGTTCGATATATGCATCAATAGAATCAATTTTCACCAGTTCCTTTAAACTCAATAACATAATTTATTTACGTTGGACTGGATGGAGGAACATGATCCATGTAAAAAATTGTTATCGTTTTACTTGTGCTGAATGATCATAAAAGTATTGGAGTGGGAACTCACTGGATAACAGCAAAGCTTGCAATGTTTGCGGAATATATTCGTGAAGCCAAAATGCACAATGACAACCCGGAACTGTGCGGCACCGAATCCTCGGGGAAAAACATTAAAAGGCTTCGCCCGGAGATGGGTTTGGATTACCCACCTTTCAGTTACCAGCCGAATGCACTAAACCATTGCGCCACAGATACACACTGCAAGACATGCAAAACCAGGGTGTCAGTCAGTTAAAGCTTCAGATTGCTCCGACCGGGATGGAACTTATCCACTCTCAGTTGTACTTTTCCCAAGTAAAGGGTGGGACATTCATTGTGGATGTGTGGAAGCAGTCTGGTCCCGCACACTGCAGGCACTTCCATGTCACCACCAACCAGCTCTCCCACAACCGGTGTGATCTACCTTCCAGCCTTCCAGTGCCTTGTCTGTGACGAAGTATGTTTCAAATGTTTTGGAATAGTTGGTTCCATGGTGTAATGGTGAGCCCTATTGACTTTAAATCTAGTGATTTGAGTTCAAATCTCAGTGAAACCTAAATTCTTGTTGTCCCAGCTGCTGAAAATTTGGGACAAACAAGTGAAAGACACCTGGTGCTGGTGGGCAGTTTTGTTGCCTTTTTCATTGATGCTTGATCTACAAGTCTAGTTGTCAAATTGTGTACTCAATCGTCAGTTATCTGCTACAAATCAGCGGAGGACAAATCACTTTGTTGTCGAATGCTGCCTTTGCCTGCACAATGTGTGCTGAGATTATCTGTGCAATATGCATTCCGCAGGATGAATAAAAGCAATGCTTTTTGAAATGCAGGCACTGCATGTTTTGCACTCGACAAAACGTTGCATTTTCTTTTCATTAATTTTACATTAATGCATTGCAATGCCAATGCACTTTTTACGTGGCAAGATCGATAATTAGCAGAGCAGAATGAAGAGATCACAAAGTTTCTGTTTAAAGAATGGACTCAGTCGAGAATATTTTGTGGATTTTATTTTTCTGAGACTATTTTCCCTGTGCTGGGGACACCCTGCGCAGATATGTAAAAAATTTGGTTTTGTTCAAACTCCAGAGACCGCTGGCAGTTAGCTGGGACAAAAGAACTGTCAGTCATCCATTGACAAAAGAGCTGTCGGCCAGGAAGGGGGGCCACTGACAAAGCCACTCTAATTTGTAAAAGCACTTCTCACCTCCATCTCAGAAGGAGACACAGAACAATGAACCCACCAGCCTGGCCAGCCAAGGAGGAGCTGGGGCTTTCGCAACACAAAGGCTCAGAGAGATGCCCAGACTAAGGGCCATCAGCCCAATGCATGGGTGGGATGGCCCATCACTGACTAAGTACCCGTGCTTAGAAACAAAGGGGTTTTAAAGATTGGCGGGAAAGATAGGGGTAGCAAGACTCCCAGAAAGACAGGGTCCTTTACACTTTATTTTTAGCTTGGAGCTTGGTGTGAAGCTTGGAGCTTGCAGCTTGCAGCTTGTGTCGAGAGAGAGCCCCCTCTCCCTCTCGCTCTCGCTCCACCGATCGATGTACCAGAGGAAGGGGCCGCAGTACTGCAGAAGAAGCCACCGAGACTGAAGACCAGGCAGTGACTTCCCACAGCTGAGCTGAGCAAGAAAACGGGCTGCGTGTGGTGGTGAACATGGTCGCGAGTGTCCCAAGCCAGTAACCAGATATCCCAGGCCAGCTGGGTAAGGGCTCATGGTTTTCTCAGAAGTGAAGCTTTTCAGAGCTATTCTGGGGAGGGTAATTCATTGGTAGGGGTGGTGTTAGAATCCACCAGGGAATTACAGCGTGTTACTAGGTTCATTTCTGTACTGTATGTATGTTGTTTGTAAGCGGGATTTTATTCTCCACAGAGACAGTGATTTCGTTTAGCAGTGCATGTTTTAGACAGTGTATGTTAGACCAAATAAATATACTACGATTTATCACTGAAGCATCCCTTTCCATGACTCATTTAATTTACACTCTGAATAATAATTCCCGGATCTAGAACTTTCGTAAGGTGGGGGCGATTCAAACCGTCAGTCTGGCAATTGGGCGAGGATCACAAACACATACAATATTTACTAAAGGATATACTTGCTTTGGAGGCAGTTCAGAGAAGGTTCACTGGGTTGACTCTGGAGATGAGCGGTCGACTTATGAGAAAAGGTTGAGTAGGTTGCGCCTCTACTCATTGGAATTCAGAAGAATGAGAGGTGATCTTATCGAAACGTATAAGGTAATGAGGGAGCTTGATAAGGTGGATGCAGAGAGGATGGTTCCACTGATAGGGGAGACTAGAACTTGGGGGCATAATCTCAGAATAAGGGGCCGCCCATTTAAATCTGTGATGAGGAGGAATTTCTTCTCTCAGAGGGTTGTAAATCTGTCAAACTCACTGCCTCAGAGAGCTGAGAAAGCCACGACATTAAATAAGTTTAAGACAGAGATAGCTTCTTCACTGATAAGGGAATAAGGCTTATGGGGAACGGGCAGGGATGTGGACTTGAGTCCATGATCGGATCAGCCATGATCATATTAAATGGCGGAGCAGGCTCGAGGGGCCATACGGCCTACTCCTGCTCCTCCTTCTTAAGTTCTTATGTTCTGAATAGCGACACACAAAAAAATGCTTTGATCATGGTTACACCTTATCTTCACGTTTGTCAAACAGTTGGCTCGTTGGTCTCGGGCTGTGATTTCCCTTTGGAGTTGTTCATTGAAATTTACGAGGGGTCCCAGAGGAGCCCTGATATTGCTCGCATATTTTGAAATTGCATCGAACTTTTGCAAAGAAGGACTTGCATATCAGGAACTCATGACGCCCCAAAGCGCTTTACAGCCATTGAGTTCTGTTTGAAGTGTTGTAGTTTGGGGAAAGATGTGCCCAGATCACCAAACATGAACCTCAACTCTTTGCAAAGAGTTTGGTGCAAATAATCAGGCATCTCAGGGACTTGGACTTTCTTTGAATAAGTTCTGCTTGTACCTGCATTCAAGCTTGAAACAGCAACTGGGCATCCATCTTACGGGAGGTTTGGGGTTGATGTGTGTCGCTTTCAATCTTTGAAATTTCACCAAGCAAAGAAATGGTGAATCCAACTGTCCCTGTCTGCATTTAGTTCCCGTTGAATCACAGGAATATCCGCAGTCAGGAGCTGAAAAGAAATTCAAACCTAATACCGGCTTCGAGACAATCAGAATACTTTGTCACAGACAAGGCACTGGAAGGCTGGAAGCTAGATCACACCGGTTGTGGGAGAGCTGGTTGGTGGTGACATGGAAGTGTCTGCAGTGTGCGGAACCAGACTGCTTCCACGCATCCACAAGGAATGTCCCTCCATTTATTTGGGAAAAGTACAACTGAGAGTGGACAAGTTCCATACCGGTCAGAGCAATCTGAAGCTTTAACTGACTGACACCCTGGTTTTGGATGTCTTGCACCTTATATGTCCATCAGTCTCTGTGGCGCAATGGGTTAGCGCGTTCGGCTGTTAACCGAAAGGTTGGTGGTTCGAGCCCACCCAGGGACGAAGTATTTAACTGTTTTTCCCCGAGTATTCGGTACCGCACAGTCCCAGGTTGTCATTGTGCGTTTTGGCTGCACGAATCTATTCCGCAAATGTTGCCAGCAGTGCTGTTATCCAATTAGTTCCCACTCCAATATTTTATGAGCATTCAGTTCAAGTAAAACGATAACAATTTTTTACATGGATCATGTTCCTCCATCCAGCCCATTAGAAATAAATTATGTTATTGGGTTTAACGAAACTGGTGGAAATTGATTCTATTGATACATATATAGAACTGGAACTGCGGTCTCAAG
This sequence comes from Pristiophorus japonicus, assembly GCF_044704955.1. Classification (NCBI taxonomy): domain Eukaryota; kingdom Metazoa; phylum Chordata; class Chondrichthyes; family Pristiophoridae; genus Pristiophorus; species Pristiophorus japonicus. Next base: position 1,549,018 of record NW_027250777.1, read on the forward strand.
TGCTCCTCCTATCAAGAATAGACACACACACAATCAATGGTTTTACAACTGACTCATAAACACTTACAATTTTAAACCATTCTCATACAGCGTGTAAATGAGATAGGGATAAAACTTCATCACATGTAAAGAGAAAATGAATGATTGAAGATACCACTGTTCCTCAGTAATTATATTATTATTTATTTCATTCTGAAGAAGGTTATCGGCTAATTAATGGTGATTAAAAGAATTCTTACTTTTGCACGTTGGCGGTATGTCGTCAATTTTATCAGGTTTTAAATTTAAAAATGGGTTACAATGCTGGTTGAATACATGACCCCAAAGTCTTTTTGGGATCACAGGTTGAGTCTCTCTGGTGGTTTACGCTCTCTTGTAGAGCGCCTGAGTTGGGGCTCCGGTTGTTGTGCGCTGGCCTGTGTGTCTGCTGTTTGCGGTGCCTCAGGCCTATCCGGACTGCCCACAGTGACTGGGCGCTCCTCCCTTTGGTTCCGGTGTTCGGTCACCTGTGCTCGAGTGAACTCTATATCATGTTCTTCCTCTGCTTCTTCTTTGGCGTTGCTGAACCTCCTTTTTGTTTGATCCACGTGTTTGCGGCAGATTTGTCCATTGGTAAGTTTAACGACCAGAGTCCTATTGCCCTCTTTGGCAATCACAGTGCCTGCGAGCCATTTAGGCCCTGCAGTGTAGTTGTGGATAACAACAGGGTCGTTTACACCAATATATCGTGCCCTCGCATTCCTGTCATGGTAGTTATATTGTGATTGGCGCCTGCTCTCAACAATTTCTTTCATGGTGGGGAGTATAAGGGATAACAGGTTTTGAGCGTCCTTATCATTAGCAGCCCTGCGAGTGGAACCCCTGTGAGCGAGTGTGGTCGAGATCTATTGGCCAACAGGAGGCGTGATAAGTGGCTTTGTAGGGAACCCGCTTGGATTCTGAGCATCCCCTGTTTGATTATCTGCACTTTTCGTTCTGCCTGGCCGTTTGAGGCTGGCTTGAACGGTGCCTTTCTGACATGGTTAATTTCATTGCCTGCCATGAAGTCCTGGAATTCAGTGCTTGTGAAGCACGGGCCATTGTCGCTGACCAAGATCTCCGGTAGACCGTGGGCGGCGAACATTGCCCGTAGACTTTCTATCGTGGCAGAGGATGTGCTTGAATTTAAAATGTCACACTCGATCCATTTGGAGTGGGCGTCTACTACAACCAAAAACATTTTTCCGATGAAAGGACCTGCGTCGTCATCATGGATGCGTGACCAAGGCTTGGCTGGCCATGGCCAGGGGCTAAGGGGGGCTTCCCTGGGCGCATTGCCCAGCTGGGCACACGTGTTGCACCTGCGAACACAAACTTCCAGATCTGCATCTATCCCTGGCCACCAAACGTGTGACCTGGCAATTGCCTTCATCATGACAATGCCCGGATGCTCATTGTGGAGTTCTCTGATGAACACCTCTCTGCCCATCTGGGGCATGACTACACGGTTTCCCCACAGTAGGCAATCGGCCTGAATCGAGAGTTCATCCCTGCCCTTGTGAAATGGTTTAAATTCCTCAGGGCATGCCCTGTACGTGGCTGCCCAGTCCCCATGCAGGACACATTTCTTGACTCGAGACAATAGCGGGTCTCTATTTGTCCAGACATTAATCTGACCGGCTGTCACAGGTGAGCCTTCACTTGCGAAAGCTTCAACAGCCATGACCATCTCAGCGGCATGCTTGGTAGCCCGCTCAGTGGTGTCGAGTGGGAGCCTGCTGAGTGCATCGGCGCAGTTTTCAGTGCCCGGTCTGTGCCGAATTGTGTAGTCATAGGTGGCTAACGTGAGTGCCCACCTCTGTATGCGGACTGATGCGTTTGCATTTATGGCCTTGTTGTCGGCCAAAAGGGATGTGAGGGGTTTGTGATCTGTCTCCAGCTCAAATTTCCTGCCAAACAGGTACTGGTGCATTATCTTTACCGAATATACACATGCGAGCGCCTCCTTTTCTATCATCCCGTAGCCCCTTTCTGCCTGGGACAGACTTCTGGAGGCATAAGCTACCGGCTGTAACTGACCCTTGGCATTGACATGCTGCAACACACACCCGACACCATAGGACGACGCATCGCACGTTAACACAAGTTTCTTACATTGGTCATATCGCGTTAACAGATTGTTGGAACATAACAAATTGTGTGCTCTATTAAAAGCCCTTTCCTGGCTGTCCCCCCAGACCCATTCGCGACCTTTGCTTCGGAGCACGTGTAGCGGCTCGAGCAGCGTGCTCAATTTGGGAAGAAAGTTACCAAATAGTTGGGGAGCCCCAGGAACAAACGCAGCTCCGTCTTGTTACGGGGTCTGGGTGCTCTCTGGATCACTTCCGTCTTGGACGCAGTAGGGCTCATCCCGTCTACTCCTATCCTCATCCCCAGGAATTCTCCCTCTGGAGCTAGGAAGATGCACTTCGCCTTTTTCAGTCGCAGCCCTACCCGGTCCAGTCTGCGTAGCACCTCCTCCAGGTTGTGGAGGTGTTCTTCAGTATCGTAACCCGTGATGAGGATGTCGTCCTGAAAAACCATCGTCCCTGGAATCGACTTGAGGAGGCTTTCCATATTTCGTTGGAAGATCGCGGTGGCTGAGCGAATCCTGAACGGACATCTGTTGTACTCAAACAACCCCTTGTGTGTCGTGATAGTGGTCAGCTTCTTCAACTCACTCGCCAGCTCCTGGGTCATGTAAGCTGAGGTCAGGTCCAATTTTGAAAAAGGTTTGCCACCGGATAGCATCGCAAAGAGGTCCTCCACTCTCGCTAGCGGGTACTGGTCTTGGAGTGACACCCGATTGATGGAGGCCTTGTAATCACCATATATCCTGACTGACCCATCCGCTTTGAACACCGGTACAATCGGGCTCGCCCAGTCACTGAATTCGACTGGCAAAATGATACCTTCCCTCAGCAGGCGGTTCAATTCACCTTCTATCTTTTCCCGCATCACGTACGGCACCGCTCTGGCCTTGTGGTGTCCTGGCCTGGCTTCCGGGTTTATGTGAATCACTACCTTGGCCCCCATGAAAGTGCCAATGCCGGGTTGAAATAATGAGTCAAATTTGTGCAGGATCTGTGAGCATGAAACTCGCTCCACAGAGGAAATAGCATTAACATTGCCCCATTTCCAGTTCATGACAGCAAGCCAACTGCTCCCCAGTAGTGCGGGACCGTCCCCCGGGACAACCCAGAGTGGCAACCTGTTCTCCGAATCTTTGTGGGTCACGATTATCGTGGCGCTGCAAAGCACCGGAATGATCTCCTTGGTGTATGTCCGTACCTGTGCGTCAATCCGTGATAATTTTGGCCCTACTGGCCTTGGACGCCCACAACTTTTCAAACTATTTGATACCCATCAGGGACTGGCTAGCCCCCGTGTCTAGCTCCATTGATACTGGGATGCCACTGAGGAGCACTTTCATCATTATCGGTGACGTCCTGGTGTATGAACTGTATACGTGCTCCACATGAACTCACTGAAATTCAGCTTCCAGCGATTTCCCCCAGCGTTCATTTCTGCAATTTCTGTAGGTATTTTGTTCATCTCTGCAAACTCCGGCTGAGTTTGTGCCTCCATGCCTCCAACATGAGCTGTTGTTGGAAACAAAAGATCCCTTGCTCATCAATCGTCCCTGACTACCCCTGTGACTGTCCTTGAGTGTGCCATTAACAGGTGTTGATGGCCCCATTACTGGCCACATTGTCCCTTGCAATGGTGTGAATCGCCGTTCTGCTTGCCATTATCTCTGTCGAATTCGCCCTCTGGGTTCGACTACATGTTGGGGCATACCCGATTGCCCTTGTCTGCCTGGAGAACTGTGTGCTGCTTCAACAATGTTGATTCTCTGTCCCAACCATTCCTTTACACAGTATCTCTCGTCTATTCTGCTAGCGGCCATGCTCACGTGGTTTAAATCCAAGTTTCTCGTCGCCATTGATACATCCTTACTATACAGTAGAAATGCACACGAGGCCCATGCTTGAGAAAAGGTCAGTCTGTGGCCTGTCCTTTATTCCTTAGCACTCAAGTGATGAAAATGGGTGGAGCTTCCCCTTTTATACCTGAAGGTCCAGGTTAGAAGTGTCTCCCACAAGTTCACCACCTAGTGGTCATTGTTCTCACAGTGTACAACTGAGGTCAGATTATACATGGGTTACAATGTTGGTTGAATACATGACAATAAGCACTTAAAATTTTAAACCATTCTCCTAAAATACAGTGTGTAAACGAGATAGGGATAAAAGTTCATCACATGTAAAGAGAAAATTAATGATTGAAGCTAGTAAAAGATCCTCTCGGAATAAGTGATCACAGTATGGTTGAATTTGTAATACAGATTGAGGCTGAGGAAGTAGTGTCTCAAACGAGCGTACCATGCTGAAACAAAGGGGACTATAGTGGGATGAGGGCAGAGTTGGCTAAAGTAGACTGGAAACACAGATTAAACGGTGGCACAATTGAGGAACAGTGGAGGACTTTTAAGGGGCTCTTTCATAGTGCTCAACAAAAATATATTCCAGTGAAAAAGAAGGACAGTAAGAGAAGGGATAACCAGCCGTGGATAACCAAGGAAATAAAGGAGAGTATCAAATTAAAAACCAATGCGTATAAGGTGGCCAAGGTTAGTGGGAAAATAGAAGATTGGGAAAATTTTAAACGACAGCAAAGAATGACTAAGAAAGCAATAAAGAAAGGAAAGATAGATTACGAAGGTAAACTTGTGCAAAGAATAAAAACGGATAGTTAAAGCTTTTACCGATATATAAAACGGAAAAGAGTGACTAAAGTAAATGTTGGTCCCTTAGAAGATGAGAAGGGAGATTTAAAAATGGGAACTGTGGAAATAGCTGAGACCTTAAACAATTATTTTGCTTCGGTCTTCACAATGGAAGACACAGAAACCATGCCAGAAATTGCTGGTCACAGGAATGTGGGAAGAGAGGACCTTGAAACAATCACTATCACTAGGGGGGTAGTGCTGGATAGGCTAATGGGACTCAAGGTAGACAAGTCCCCTGGTCCTGATGAAATGCCAGGGTATTAAAAGAGATGGCGGAAGTTATAGCAGATGCATTCGTTATAATCTACCAAAATTCTCTGGACTCTGGGGAGGTACCAGCGGATTGGAAAGCAGCTAATGTAATGCCACTGTTTAACAAAGGGGGCAGACAAAAGGCAGGTAACTATAGGCTGGTTAGTTTAACATGTGTAGTAGGGAAAATGCTTGAAACTATCATGAAGGAAGAAATAACGGGATATCAAGATAGGAATAGTGCAATCAAGCAGACGCAGCAAGGATTCATGAAGGGGAAATCATGTTTAACTAATTTACTGGAATTCTTTGAGGATATAACGAGCATGTTGGATAGAGGTGTACCGATGGATGTGGTGTATTTAGATTTCCAAAAGGCATTCGATAAGGTAACACACAAAAGATTACTGCAGAAGATAAAGGTACGCGGAGTTAGTGGAAATATATTAGCATGGATAGAGAATTGGCTGGCTAACAAAAAGCAGAGTGTCGGTATAAATGGGCCCTTTTCGGGTTGGAAATCGGTGGTTAGTGGTGTGCCACAGGGCTCGGTGCTGGGACCACAACTGTTTACAATATACATAGACCTGGAAGAGGGGACAGAGTGTAGTGCAACAAAATTTGCAGATGACACAAAAATTAGTGGGAAAGCAGGTTGTGTAGAGGACACAGAGAGGCTGCAAAGATATTTAGATAGGTTAAATGAATGGGCTAAGATTTGGCAGATGGAATACAATGTCGGAAAGTGTGAGGTCATCCACCTTGGGAAAAAAAACAGTAAAAAGGGAATATTATTTGAATGAGGAGAAATTGCAACATGCTGCGGTGCAGAGGGACCGGGGGGTCCTTGTGCATGAATCCCAAAAAGTTAGTTTGCAGGTGCAACAGGTAATCAGGAAGGCGAATGGAATGTTGGCCTTCATTGCGAGAGGCATGGAGTACAAAAGCAGGGAGGTCCTGCTGCAACTGTATAGGGTATTGGTGATGCCGCACCTGGAGTACTGCGTGCAGTTTTGGTCACCTTACTTCAGGAAGGATATACTAGCTTTGGAGGGGGTACAGAGACAATTCACTCGGCTGATTCCGGAGATGAGGGGGTTACCTTATGATGATAGATTGAGCAGACTGGGTCTTTGCTCGTTGGAGTTCAGAAGGATGAGGGGTGATCTTGTAGAAACAATTAAAATAATGAAAGGGATAGACAAGATAGAGGCAGAGAGATTGTTTTTACTGGTCGGGGAGACTAGAACTAGGGGGAACAGCCTCAAAATACGGGGGAGACATCCATTGTGGATGTGTGGAAGCAGTCTGGTCCCGCACACTGCAGACACTTCCATGTCACCGCCAACCAGCTCTCCCACAGCCGGTGTGATCTACCTTCCAGCCTTCCGGTGCCTTGTCTGTGACAAAGTATTCTGATTGTCCCGAAGCCGGTATTAGGTTTTAATTTATTTTCAGCTCCTGACTGCGGATATTCCTGTGATTAAACGTGAACAAAATGCTTACAGGGACAGTTGGATTCAGCGATTCTTTTCTTGGGGAAATTTCAAAGATTGAAAGCGATGCACATCAACCCCAAACCTCGTCACCTACTCGCTAACCGCTACACGCTGCTTCCGTGAGATGGAAGCCCAGTTGCTGTTTCAAGCTTGAATGCAGGAACAAGCAGAACTTATTCCAAGAAAGTCCAAGTCCCTGAGGCATCTGATTATTTGCACCGAACTCCTTCGCAAAGAGTTGAGGTTCGTGTGGGGTGATTTGGGCACATCTTTCCCCACACTATAACACTTCAAATATAACTCAACGGCTGTAAAGTGCTTTCTCTCTTCCTCTTGTCTGTGTCCTGTGCTTTTATTTCTCTATTTATTCCCCCTGTCTCAATTTCTAGTGTTTAAAAGGGAACAAAAGATGAAGTTGGTGTCACTGTGGAACAATTTCTCTCGCTCAAAGTTAGATGCACGATCGTCGCTCCATGAGGTCTCGGCAGCTAGCCGTTGATATTCAGGTCCATAAATAAATTTATTTTTTTGTATTTATACAAATTATCGAAGCTGTTCCCTGGTCGCGTGGTTAAGATGTCGAGCATTAAACCTCTTTCCATTCTCAATCAGTTCATCGCAGAAACATAATTGAGGTGTGTGAGAGGATTAATGATTGCTGTAATCGCCGTTAATAACCCCACTACTATCTGTTACAGAACGAGCTTACACATTCTCCCGCTTCTCCTGCCCTTTGCCGGACACGTGTTCGGGGTTTAATTTTACAAACTGGGTGTGTTCGCTGATCGCGGGGAGACGGTAGGAGCCTCTGTGGCCCCACTGTGAGGATGTAGAAGTGAACACTGTGGCTGGGTGATCCGTGACATTTCTGCAAAGGCAGCAGAGGAGAAGGATTGAGAACTTTCAGTGTTGGACAGAAGTTGTTTAAGGTGAGCCAGCACATTCCCGATCAGCACAGAGGGAGCTCACTGGTCAGCTCCCCTCTGTTGGGGTTACTGTGCCAGAGGTTTCCGTAGTGTAGTGGTTGTCACGTTTGCTTTATATGTGTACGATCACTGGTTCGATCCCAAGTGCGAACTTTGTGTTTAAACTTGCTGTCGATGAACAATTGGAACCGAGTTGAGTCTCCGAGCAAATACTGCCTGACATGCTGAGATTTCCAGCATTTGCTCTATTTATTGATTAAAGTATCAACTCTCCCTCAGTTAGCATTTCTTTCATTGTGCAAAAGAAGGTGATGGGTTAATTAATGATGCTTTCCCGTCAAAGCAACACAAAAGTTTAACGAATAAACATACGGTGACTGGCAGGTGAGCGCTGCTTCTGACACCCAGTGGGAATGGGCGGGGATTTTAAAGCCCTTTTTATTGCAGAACCTTCATATCGATGAACATCTCAGACTCAGTGTTTCGGCCTCATGGTGCAGCGGTGGTGTGTCTGCCTCTTGATCAGAAAGTTGCGTGTTTAAATCATGTTGAGGTCCCTGTCCTTTTGGGCAATTCCAGAATTAATATTGTCTTTGCTGTTTCACAATAACCAGACCCTTGCTCCAAGGTCTGTCTCAATGTTTACCCGGTGTCAGGCAGAGATACGCCTGCTGTCCTCATTTATTTCATGTGACAGGACACAAAAGTTCAAAATCAAAATGCATGTGGCCACACATAATATTGAGCAGTCAGGATGGCCGAGCGGTCTAAGTTGCTGCATTCAGTTTGCAGTCTGCTTTGAAAGCGTGGGTTCCGTAGTGTAGTGGTCATCACATTCGCTTACCACGCAAAAGTTTCCTGTTTCAAAACCAGCTGAAAACGTGTTCAAATAAATATGAGAAGCATTGAATAATGTGCATTTCTTGTTCAGTATTAACAAAGCATCATGTCTCCCAGTCCTGCTATATTGACTGAATACTCTGTACAGTTCGGTACACATTCAAACTCTACAGTTTCCAGCCCTGACGGTGCAGAAAGCCCCTCTCAAAGCTGCACATTCCGGCTGCTTTCAGTTGAGTTGTGAGAGATTATTGACGGATCCTGCAGCTGTGAAAAGGAATGATGTGTGAGAGGGGTCATCAAACGAGGCCATGTGGGTTGAATTAAATAACAAAAATGGGGCGATCACACTACTGGGAGTTCACTATAGGCCCCCAGGCAGTTAGAGGGAGATAGAAGAACAAATATATGGGCAGATTGTTGAGAAGTGCAAAACCTATAGAGCTGTAATAGTGGAGGATTTTAACTACCCGAATATAAACTGGCAAAATGATAGTGTGAATGGTACAGATGGTGGAGAATTCCTAAAATGCATTCAGGAGAACTTCTTTATCCAGTATGTAACAAGCCCATCAAGGGAGGGTCGGTTCTGGACTGGGTCTTGTGATCGAAGAGGGGCAGGTATGAGGGGTATTAGTGGGAGAGCATTTTGGTGCGAGTGATCATACTCAGTAAGGTTTAGGGTAGTTATAGAAAAGGACAAAGGGGACCAGGAATAAAAGTTCTCAATTGGGGTAAAGCCAATTTTGCTGAGCTGAGATGGAATTTGGCCAAAGTGGACTGAGAACGGCTACTTGCTGGTAAATCAGTGTCAGAGCAGTGGGAGGCATTCACGGAGGAGATCCTGAGGGCACAGCGCAAGTATGTTCCCTAAAAACAAAGGTGGGACGAACAGATCTAGAGCTCCCGGGATGTCAGGGGCCATAGAGGGAAAGTTAACGAAAAAAAGGGAAGCTTATGACAGATACCGATAACTCAATACTGCAGAAACTCGAGAGGTGCAGAGGTGCAATTAAAAAATATATCAGGAAAGCAAAGAGAGAGCATGAGAGAATGTTGGCAATTAAATCTGGGAAAACCCAAAGATGTTTTATAAATACATTAAGAGCATGATGATAACTAGAGAAAGAGTGGAGCCTATTAGAGTCCATAAAGGGAATCTGTATGCGGAGGCGGAAGGCTTGGGTAGGATTCTTTATGAATACTTTGCATCTGTTTTCACAAAAGAGAGGGGCGATGTGGACTTTGCAATGAGGGTGGAGAAGTGTGAAATATTAGATGAAATAAACAGAGTGAGAGAGGAAGTAGTGGTGGCTTAGCAGCTTTGAAAGTGGATAAATCCCCAGGCCCGGATGAAATGTATCCCAGGCTGATAAGAGCAGCAAAAGAGTAAATAGCAGAGGCTCTGACCACCATTGTCCAATCCTCACTGGCTACAGAGGATTGGAGCACTGCTAACATTGTACCTTTGTTTAAAAAGGGAGAAAGGGATTGAGTAAATACAGGCTGGCCAGCCGAACCTTTTACAATTATTTGTAAAATTCATGAGGGACAGGATAAATCTTCATTTGGAAAGACATGGATTAATCAAGGATAGTCAACATGAATTTGTCAAGGGAAGGTCGTGTCTGACTAAATAGATTGCATTTTTCGAGGAGGTAACCAGGAGGGTTGATGAGGGCAGTGGTATGATGTAATGTATATGCACTTTAGCAAAGCTTTTGCTCAGGTCGCACTTGGAAGACTGGTTACGAATGTAAAAGCCCATGGGATTCAAGGGAAAAGTGGCAAGTTGGGTCCAAAATTTGTTCAGAGGCAGGAATCAAAGCGTAATGATTGATGGGTGATTTTTTGATCCAGTGGGGTTCCGCAGGGCTCAGTGCTGGGTCCCTTGGTTTTTGTGGTATACATCAATGACTTGGACTTAAATGTTGAGGGTATGAGTAAGAATTTTGCAGATGACACTAAAACAGGTTGAGTGGTTGATAATGAACAAGAAAGTGGCGGACTGCAGGAAGATATCAATGGACGTCTCAAAGCGCTTTGCAGCCAATGAAGTACTTTTTGAAGTGCGGTCACTCTTGTAGTGTGGGAGACACAGCCGCCAATTTTCACATGGCAGGCTCCTATAGGCAGCAGTGTGATGATGACCAGATCATCTGTCTCTGTGATGTTGATTGAGGGATAAATATTGACCAGGACATGAATCCTGGCCACATTGATCCTCCCACCACTTCACACTGTTCTCCGAGGGACCAGCGCGATGATACTAAAACAACAAGCGAAGTTGGTAAGCTATCCATGCAGTCCATCGGAATCCAGCCACACCACCTTATACCACGGGTAACATCTCTCCATGGATTCTGGAATCTGGATCAACAAACCAAAATCCCATCTTATAAGGAATTCCGGGAGGTGTTTCAAGGTTTATTACATATATGTGAACAGTTTTCAGGTATTTAAACAAATACCGACGTATTTGAGATGGGCGTCTGGGTGACGTCATCAAAACCCTGGTCGTCATTTTGGAGCGTGAGCAGGAACATCGGCAGGGCCCAGGTACAGAGGAGTGGGAAGGTCGGGGCGGATGAGCGGTGAGTGTTTGTGGCGAGATGCGGTGAATGTTTATGGCGGAGGAGCGGCGACAGATCGTGGAGGAGGTGGGACAGATGAGGGGAGGGGGCCCAGAAGAGCCGAGGGCCCAGGGACAGCACGGGCCCAGCCCACACTGCGATATGTGTGGGCACTGGGTCCAGGCAGCAGAGCTGGTCTCCTGTTGTCTTGGTTAACCCTTGCCACTGGACCAAGACCTCGCTCTGTCAAGCCCATGTGGTGGCTGGTGTGCAACGGTCACCCCACGTTAAAAAAATCCACACAAAGGCATCTTCCACCCCCTCAATTGGATTCAGGACTGGAACATCGGGTCCTTCATCGAAACACCTGTGAACGCATGGAAGCAAATCGTCCTCGATCGAGGGACCGCCTATGATGATGATGATCAATGTACTGGTCAGTTGGGCAGAACTGTGGCAAATGGAATTCAATCCAGATAAGTGTGAGGTAATGCATTTAGGGAGGTTTAACAAGGCAAGGGAATACACATTAAATGGTACGACACTGAAAAGTGTAGAGGAACAAAGGGACCTTGGAGTGCAGGTCCACAGATCCCTGAAGGTAGCAGGCCAGGTAGTTAATGTGGTTAAGAAGGCATATGGAATACTTGCCTATATTAGTCAAGGCATGGAATACAAGAGCAAGGAGGTTATGCTTGAACTGTACAAAACACTGGCTACACCACAGCTGGAGCACTGCGTGCAGTTCTGGTCACCACATTACAGGAAAGATGTGATTTCACTGGAAAGGGAGCAGAGGAGATTTACTCGAATGTTGCCTGGTCTGGAGAATTTTGGCTATGAGGATAGTTTGGAGATGCTGAGTCTGTTTTCTTTGGAACAGAGGAGTCTGAGCGGAGACCTGATTGAGGTGCATAAAATTGAGGGGCCTGGATAGAGTGGATATGAAGGTCCTGTTTCTCTTGGCAGAGGGGTCAACAAACAGGGGGCGTAGATTTTAAGTAATTGGGGAGGTTTAGAGGAGATATGAGGGGACATTTCATCACCCAGAGGGTGGTGGGGGTCTGGAACTCAATGCCTGAAAGGGTGGTCGAGGGACGGACCCTCACCACAGTTAAAAGATACGTGGATGTGCACTTAAAGTGCCGCAACCGACAGAGCTCTGGACCGAGAGCTGGAAAGTGGGATTAGGCTGGATAGCTCTGGGTCGGCCGGCGGGGACACGATGGGCCGAAATGGCCTCACTCTGTGCTGAAACTTTCTGATTCTATGATTCTATTAATATATATATATATATATATATATACATATATATATATATATAATAAATACAATTATCGTAATTTTTCCTTGGTGGTCGAGTGGTTAAGATCCCGAGCACTAACCCTCTTTCTATTCTCAATCAGTTTATCACATGAAAATAATTGAGGTCTGTGAGAGGATGAATAATTGCATACCTCGGGAGCCTATTGTCAGCGAGGGCAGGCATCGACGACGAGGTTCAACACTGCCTCCAGTGCGCCAGTGCAGCCTTCGGCCACCTGAGGAAGAGAGTGTTCGAAGATCAGGCCCTCAAATCTGCCACTAAGCTCATGGTCTACAGGGCTGTAGTGATACCTGTCCTCCTGTATGGCTCAGAGACATGGACCTTATACAGTGGACACCTCAAGTCGCTGGAGAAATACCACCAATGATGTTTCTGCAAAATCCTGCAAATCCCCTGGGAGGACAGACGCACCAACGTTAGCGTCCTCAATCAGGCTAACATCCCCAGCATCAAAGCACTGACCACACTCGACCAGCTCCGTTGGACGGGCCACATTGTTCGCATGCCTGACACAAGACTCCAAAAGCAAGCGCTCTACTCGGAACTTCGACACGGCAAGCGAGCCCCAGGTGAGCAGTGGAAACGTTTCAAGGACCCTCAAAGCCACTTCATAAAATGCAACATCCCCACCAACACCTGGGAGTCCCTGAATAAAGACCACCCTCAGTGGAGGAAGAGCATCTGGAGGGTGCTGAGCACCTCGAGTCTCATCGCCGAGAGCATGCAGAACACATGCACAGACAGCGGAAGGAGCGTGTGGCAAACCAGTCCCACCCACCCTTTCCTTCAACCACTGTCTGTCCAACCTGTGACAGAGACTGTAATTCCTGTATTGGACGGTTCAGTCACCTGAGAACTCACTTTTAGAGTGGAAGCAAGTCTTCCTCGATTTCGAGGGATTGCCTATGATGATGATGAATTGCTGTAATCACCGTTAATAACCCCGTTTATTTCTGTTACACACTGAGTTTACAGACTCTTTGGCTTCTCCTGCCCTTTGCGGGACACTTGTTCCGGGTGTAACTTTACAAACTGGGTGAGTTCGCAGCCCCTTATTCTAAGATTATGCCCCTTAGTTCTAGTCTCCCCTATCAGTGGAAACATTCTCCTTGTCAAGCCCCCTCATAATCTTATACATTTTGATCAGATCACCACCTATTCTTCTGAATTCCAATGAGTCGAGGCCCAATCTACACAACCTTTCCTCATAAGTCAACCCCCTCATCTCCAGAATCAACCGAGTGAACCTTCTCTCAACTGCCTCCAGAGCAAGTATATCCTTTCGTAAATATGGAAAACAAAACTGCACGCAGTATTCCAGGTGTGACCTCACCAATACCCTGTATAACTGTAGCAAGATTTCCCTGCTTTTATACTCCATCCCTTTTGCAATAAAGGCCAAGATTACATTGGCCTTCCTGATCACTTGCTGGTGATCTAGTTTGCTAGATATGAAGGCCAGCTTAACTTTAGTCTTATTTGATTATTTTCTGTACCTGACCATGACATTTACATAAAAACATGTTGACTCTGTCGAATCATGTTATAATTTTCAAAGTGCCCTGACACCACTTCCTTAACAATGGATTACAGCATTTTCCTGATGACTGATGTCAGACTAACTGTCCTGTAGTTCCCGGTTTTCTCTCTCCCTCCTTTCTTTACTAGCGATGTTACATTTTCTACCTTCCGATCCGCTGGGACTGTTGTAGAATCTGGACATCGTGGTGCAACGGTTACGGGTCTAACACCCGATCAGGAGGCTGCGTGTTCAAATCAGTTAATTTAGCTGTTGTTCTTCCGGAATTGATATTGTGTTTGCTGTTTCACAATAACCAGACCCTTGCTCTAAAACCTGTCTCACTGTTTCCCCAGGGGCACGTTCATGTTACAATAAACATTCTGAATCAGATGCCTGAAGTACAGTGTGTAAAATGGGATATGGTTTAACAGTTAACATGCAAAGCACAGAACCAATTATTCAATTATCGACATTCCCTCAGTTAACATTACTTTCACTGTGCAAAACAAGCTGATCAGTTAATTAATAAAGTTTGCCCGAGAAAGCGACATAAAATTTAACGATAATGATTCGCCCAACATGGGGCTCAAACCCACAATAGTGAGATTAACAGTCTCAAGCAGTATCTACTGAGCTAGCCAGGATTATGTAAATCACACATCCCTGTCGGTGATTGCAGCCAGGCGCCTGTTGGTTTCGCCCCATTTCCCAGTGTTTCCCGATCCTGTCTGTCTCTCTGGCTCTGTTTAATCTGTGTGTGGCCACCTCCAGTTTGATTTTGAACAAATACCTGTGTTTGTGTATTCAGTAAAAACAGAAAATGCTGGAAACACTCAGCAGGTCGGGCAGTATCTGTGGAGGTGGGGAAGTGGGAATAATCGATGGGTTTGTTTGCGGCTTTGATCTGTTGCTGGGAAGTGAGGCAGCGCTGCAGGATGCTTTTTTTCGAGGTGTAGCAGAGGTTTCCATCGTGTAACGATTATCACCTTCGCTGCACATGTGAAATATCCTCGGTTTGAGCACGGACAGAAACATTATTTTGGAGAATATTTTTCTGTGGAATACATTTTTTAAAAGTAGCCCGAGTTTCCTTTTATCATGAGCGATGAACAACTTAACTCACTCTCCTAAAATACAGTGTGTGTAAAATCAGACAGGGGATAAAACTTCTTCAATGATTAAAATTCCTTAACTCAGTAAAGTTCAGTTATTGAAGTTTCCATCAATTCATTGCATAAACATAATTGAGGTGTGTGAGAGGATTAATAATGGGCTTTAATCGTTAATGAGCCCATTACTTTAAGTTATTGACCCAGGTTACACACTCTCTTGCTTCTGAAAGAGTTGAGATGCGTGTGGGGTGATTGGGGCAGATCTTTCCCCACATTACAAGGCTCCATCGGTACTTCATTGACTTTAAATCACTTGAGGATATCCTGAGTTGTTGAAAGGCCAAGTAAAAATGCAAGTCATTCTTTGCAAAGTTCTAACCGCAATTTCAAACTACGCCGGCAAATGGAGGCTCATCAAGAATTTGTTCTGACACACGACAAAGTCCTTAAAACTGGGATTCAGCAGTTCAGCTGCTCGCTTAACATTTCCGTCTGACCTGGTGCTGCAAGTGGAGATGTGTCCGCAGTGTAGCGTTTAACACGTTCACCTTACACACGGGAAAGCTCACAGGGTGGAAATATTTTGTTGGAACTTTCTCCTCAAGCTTTTTCAGGGGAGAGATTGTTATCCAGTGAAAGGACATAAGATCATAAGAACGTAAGAATTAGGAACAGGTGTCTGCCATTCGGCCCATTTTAATGTTTTCAAAGTGATTTCACCCGGGGACCTTTGGTGTGTTTGGGGAACATGATAACCGCTACACTGCAGACACACGGTGGTAGATGTTGTCTTAGGAACATAACCAGAGCTCTAACCAACACAGCTGGCCGATACTTCAGGAGCTGGTTTTACGAGAATAGAATGACGGTGCTATATTTAGGAAGGCTGTGAGAGTGGCCGGAATTGATCTCGTATTTCCCAGACTTTATACACAGGAACTTGGGAACAGGAGGAGGCCATTTGGCAGCGAGTGGTTGGGATCCAGAATGCGCTGCCTGAAAGGGTGGCGGAGGCAGAATTAATATTATCTTTCAAAATGGATTTGGATAAGTATCTGAAGGTACAATATCTCAGAGGTGCGGGTAAAGGCCGGAGGAGTGGGACTAGCTGAGAGTCGGCACGGGCTCGACAGGCCGAACAGACTACTTCCGTGCTGTAACCATTCCATGATTCTATATTATGTTTAAACTTGCTGTGGATGAACAATCGGAGGCGAGCTTAGTCTCCTGGTAAAAACGCTGATGCTGTCTGGCCAGCTGAGATTTCCAGCATTTTCTGTTTTTATTTGCTATTTATTCTCCTGGCAAAAGGGTTCCCTTATTCCTTAATTGCTCTTTATTTCACTTCAATAAATAGATAGCTTTCAGTGAGAGAAAACGGATCCACCGGGGACCTTTCGCGTGTGAGGCCAACGTGATATCCGCTACACTGCAGCCCATCAAAGGGCGAGAAACCACAGAATATAAAGGATGAGCTCACAAATATCAGGGGCAGTGCAGTCTGGTCAACGTCAAACTCTCCTTTCTTATTCAGCAGAGGCATGAACGGGAGTCAGACGCCACAAAGTTTAATTAAAGACACAAATACAAGTTACACTTCCAAATCTTTTCACTGTAAAATTCTTTCACTTTATTTCAAATCATACTGTTGTAAGAGATGGTTTGCAGGGGGTCAGCTTTCCCTTCTGACCTTATATGAGCGGTTCCGAATCGCTCCCACACGCTTGGTTCTCGACCCTGGAATTATGAAGGGACTGTGACAGACTTGGACAGACAATCGGTTTCAAGGTAGGAAGCAGGTATGGCTTTATTGTGTTTAAAAAGAAGTAAAAGGCACACCTTTAATAACACACACAGACCAGTACACACTGAGGGGTACAACACATTGAATAAATTGTCAAATTACAGCCTGTGGGGAAAAGAATACAGCTTAAACTCTAAATGGGGCAAAAAGGAGAATGCAGAAACATTTACACAAGTTATCCCAGCCTCCCCCCTCCCAATCCCCCCAACTAACGAAGTTATAGCTCTGGGGGGTTCAAGGGCTATGCTCACCAATCCCCTTTTTGACAGTTCCAACTCCAGGGTTCGCCTTCGTTGTCCCTGGGGTTCGCCTTAGTTGTCCACGTTCTGTAGTCTGTACCCCTTGGTAGCGTAGGACCAGCTTGTAGAGTGGAAAAATCTTCGGTTTTGTCGGGTTAGTTCCGGTTGACTGTTGGGTTGGTCGTAATGGCCCGCAACTTTCCAATAGTTGTTTTGACAGCCTGTTTGCTGTTGTGCTGCTGTCCTTCTGTGTTTTAGAGGTTCCTTTCGCTGATATTTCGGGATCCCAATGTTCGATACTGGTGTAGAACTTATGCAACGAGACTGCTGACTTAATAGTGTCTCTTGAAGCACACCTAACTGCCAGAACAGACTTCAATTATACTAAAAATGGCTTCTTTATCTTCCATCAAATCTAGCTCAGTTCTTTGTTTCGATTTTTTAGCAAGCTAACTGAAACTTGATTAAGTGGTTTTAATCTGGCGTTAATAGGCTTTTCGAAGTTGGTGAGCTCTCCATTGTGCTAGTCTGGCCTGAGCCAAATATTTTTATGCCTGTTGAAAAGGTGTTGGAATATGTATGTGACATTTGGGTCCTCCGGGTGCAATGATAAATGTTTCTTCCATCGTTGATTGTTTAAATGCTAATGTTTTCAAGGGGCAAGTTTCGAGGGTATACAGTTCCCAGACAATTTGATTAGTTCCAATGTCCAAACTGGCCCTTTAGATATTGACCCCACCCCTTTTCTTGCAGACCCAACATACACCTTTTAAAAATCCCAAATTCGATTCAAGTTCGTAGTTTCTTCCATGTGCACTTTAGGATTTCAATCTTTCTGGTAGATAGTTCCAAATTAAATTCCCTTTCCTATGAGTCCACTGGGGTGGGGGGGGTCTCCATGAATGCACCCCCTTTTATCCCCTGCAGGCCTCGTCTGCCCCTTTAAAATTCATTTGCGTCCCAAAGTTTTCCTTCCATTTTAAAAGTCCAGAAAGGGATTCTTCTCCTCTGCAGGGGAAAGGTACCTCGAATCTATGTGAGATATTGGTAAGTTTTACACTGTGTTGAATCTGAAAATGAGCAACATGGGATTTTATCTGCACCACTGATTTCCTGCATTGTTTCACATTGCAACATTAAGTTGTGAAAATACTGGCAAAACTGAACCCCTGATTATTTCACGTCGGGGTCACATTGCTTTTGGATAATTCCAGAATTAATATTTTCTTTGCTGTTTAGCAATAACCAGACCCTTGCTCCAAGGTCTGTCTCACTGTTTCCCCGGTGTCAGGCAGAGATACGCCTGCTGCCCTCATTTATTTCATGTGACAGGACACAAAAGTTCAAAATCAACCTGTAGATGGCCAGATATAGCATCAAATAGTCAGGATGGCCGAGCGGTCTCAGGTGCTGTGTTCCGTTTGCAGTTTTTCTGGAAGCGTGGGTTCAAATCCCACTTCTTCATTATAGTCATTGAGCAAAACCCATTTGCTTGGCACCACGACCAGCTCCTTAAAAGTAGGATTCAGCAGTTCACCTGCTCGCTTCATATTTCCGTCTGACCTGGTGCTGAAAGTGGAGATGTTTCCGCAGTGTAGCGGTTAACACGTTCGCCTCACACACGAAAGCTCACCGGGTGGGAATATTGAATATTTTCTGGAGCTTTCTCCTCATACATGCTCAGGGCCGAGATTGTTCTCCTGTGGAAGGTCATAAGATCATCAACATGTAAGGATAGGAGCAGGTAAAAATACAACTCCTCACCCCACATCCCCCGTCCCGGATTTTTCCTTTTACCAATTATCTTATGTCTGTGTCCTCTGGGTACCGACACTCCTGCCCGTGGAAACAGTTTCCCCATAATTCTGAAAACCTCTATTAAATCTCCCCTTGACTGTGATTACTGGGGTTCAATGTGGGGAAGAGTCAGTTCATCCACTTTGCACCGAAGAATGATCGACCAGTGCATGATCTAAAAACATTATGTGAGAGAAGATTTTTTCTCTGAAATAGCCGGTCCTGATAATTTTAACAAAAGTTGCACTGGGTTCCTGGAGTCATAAGTGATACGTCCTTACTGTACAGTATAAATGCACACGAGGCCCATGCTTGAGAGAAGGTCAGTCTGTGACCTGTCCTTTATTCCTTTGCATTCAAGTGATGGAAGTAGGTGGAGCATCCCCTTTTATACCTGAAGGTCCAGGTTAGGAGTGTCTCCCACAAGTTCGCCACCTAGTGGTCATTGTTCTCACAGTGCACAACTTGTCAGACTTTTCATGGGTTGCACCTTTTACAAATTCCAAATTCGATTAAAGTTCGTAGTTTCTTCCATGTGCACTTTAGGATTTCAAACTTTCTGGTAGATAGTTCCAAATTAAATTCCCTTTCCTATGAGTCCAAACACTGGGGGTAGGGGGGAGGGGGGTCTCCATGAATGCACCTCCTTTTATCCCCTGCAGGCCTCGTCTGCCCCTTTAAAATTCATTTGTGTCCCAAAGTTTTCCTCCCATTTTAAAGTCCAGAAAGGGATTCTTCTCCTCTGCAGGGGAAATGTACCTGGAATCTTTGCGAGATATTGGTAAATTCTACATTCCCCGCTGTGATACCATATCACTTATGGTATCATTCTTCGAGCTGAGCAAAGTTCCTGACTCCCAAGAGATAATCTTCCCCGTAAATTAGCTAAACTAATACCCAAAATGCATAACACTTATGCAACATCACCATAGATGCACATTTTTCCCTTTACAGGTACAAACTTTTTACATTTATACCCTCCCAGCTTGGAGGGGGTTCAATCACTACAATTGCATTTCAGCACAGTTACATTTCATTTCAGTTACATTATATTCACCAGCATATCGGCAACGTACAACCACATTACAGAAGGGAAAAAAACAGAGATTAAAACTAAACAACATCAATTGGTCTCCTGAGGTTTGTCCATCACCCGGTAATGTCTAGATCCTGCCCTTGAGAACTGCTCTCAGGCTGGCTGACACACAAGACAAACTAAACCTTAAAATGTAAAATGGTGCAGTCAGCTGCCTTAAACTAAAATTAGAGATATGTACAACCGCCACCCGTCTCCGGGTGGCCTGGTTACTCCCTGTCAGGCCCATGCCTTGTGCGGACTGATAGCCGCCTGGATGCTAGGGTTTCCCCGCAGCCGGTGAGCTGGAGACCCTTGTCTCTGGGACAGCTCGATGCTACTGCTCCTGTGAGTCCCTCACTCTGTAGGCGGCTGGCTGGGGGTCCCTACTCTGAGCGGCCTCTGTACTTCTGACCTTCGGCCTTTCGTGTCGGGCTGCCCTTCTCCTAGGGTAGAATCGCTGAGGCTCAGATGCCGTTGACCATGATATCTTTGGCCGTGGTGTACGGAGGGTCCTTCTCAGGTCTTGGGTTACTGGGGGTGTGTCCGAATCCCAAACGATGGGTGAGATAGCCCCTCCAGTACTGCAATTCACCGTGCCTATAGGCACGGTTTCTGAGCCTGCCACATTCCCTGTGGGCCCTCCACCGTCGGGGGCGGCCAACGGAGGATCCCTGTCCTGAGGACAGTTCACCCATCCCGGCTGCCCTCTGTGGTTGGCTGACCCTGGGTTGTACAGCTTGCACTGGATGCTGTGGAACCACTTAGTACAGCGGGGCAGCTTTATGGCATCGACCATCGGGCTTGCCTTGTCCTCAATGCTGTCTGGCCCCATATATAATGCTTCAAAAACCCCGACCCGAATATAGTTCCTCACCATGACCTGGTCCCCGATCGTGGTGTTTGCTGGGTTCTAGCAGCAATCGGTTACTCTGATGCTGTCTGCCCATGTTACCAGCAGCCTGCCAGTGAATCTGTTTGAGGTGTTCAAACAGGTTCCTGACAAACCGGTCCCGGTTCGCCTCTCTGAGCTGACCTTCTGTGAGCACCGGGGCTAGGACAATGGTGGGGGTCCACATGATCCGGCCAGTCATGAGCTCAGATGGGGAATACCCGGTGTTCTTTGACTGGCTAGCTCGGATCCCCATTCGGACCAATGGTAAGACCTCCACCCACTTTTGGGGTGAGTCTCCCGTTTCCTTCCGCAGCCTTTCGTTAATGGTGTAGTTTAAAAGCTCCACATTACCCGTTGACTGTGGATTGTGGGCAATGTGCCATTTCCCCTCAATGACGAGCAGGTTAAGGGTTGCCTGCAATAATTGCCCGGTGAAATGGCTCCCCTGGTCCGACTCCACATACTGTGGGAGTCCCCACCGGTAGAACACTTCCCTCACTAGAATCTTAGCTGTCCCGAGTGCGGTGGCTGTTCGGCAGGGGAAGGCTTCAACCCATTTTGAGAACACGTCCACCAGGACTAGGCAGTATTTGTTGCCTCCCTGGGCGGTGGATAGGGGCCCGATGTCGTCAATTTGGATTGACTGCCTTGGTCCCTCTACCCTCCTGACGTGTCCGAGGGACACCTTCCTTTTCTGGGGGTCAGGGTTGTTCGCAGCACACACCAGGCAGTTCACACAGAACCCACGGACATCCTCCCTGAGTCCCGGCCACCATCCTGCCTGTTCCACAAGTTGCCAGGTGGTCTCAGGCCCGGGATGTCCTGCTCCTGGACCCTCATGGGCCAGTTTTAGGAATTCCCCCTGGTGCTGCTGTGGCACGACCCATTGTCCCTCTTTAAACAGCAGGCCTTCCTTAACGGTAATGGCTGCTGTGCCGTAAGGACCTTCTACTCTCTCTCCTCTAGCTAGCACATTCAGGATTGCTTTCAGGACCGGGTCCTGTGCCTGAACTGTTTTTAAGTCCGGGGCCAAAGCTATCCCTGTACTCTCTGCTGCCCTGTTCTTATTCTTGACCGCTGCTATGCGGCCGGTGTCATAGGGGTCCCAGAACTTTCCCGTGCGGGCACCTTCTTTGGCCAATTTGTCAGCCTGTTGGTTTCCCTCTGCACGGGGTTCAGTTTTTGAATGGGCCTTCACCTTATGTATGTAGACCTTTCCTTCTTCCCCCACCGCTGTCAATATTTTCTCCAGCAGGGGCTTGATTGCCAGGGGTCTCCCGTCAGCGGACATGTATCCGCGACGGGACCAGATAGCCAGGTACTCCGTACATGAATTGCAGGTGAACATACTGTCCGAGCAAATCGTGTACGGGGTAGGGATTTCCTCGGGGTGGGTCACCACGTACATTACGGCGGACAGTTCAGCGTGCTGGGCGCTCATGGTGCTGGGGAGCTTGATTGCCAGGGCAATACCTGCCCTTGGGTCATAGACTCCGCACTCAGTGAGTCGCTCGCCAGCAGATACTGTGCTGGACCCGTCCACGTAGATGTCCCGGCTTGTAGGTTATAACCCCACCCAAAGGCCAATGTTCACCTCCCATACCCCTTCTATGGAGCACCTGTGGGCTTTCCCTGGATAGATTAGGTTGGCTGCAAGCCTTGGCTCGCGGAGGCCTTCTACTCTGAGGTCCATCTAGGAGAGGAGCAGGGTCCAGCGAGCAATGCGGGCACTGCTCACCGTCCCGTCCTTAATCCTCCTATCTAGGAGCATCTGAGTCGGTGTGTGGTGGGTTAGGAGTGTTAGAGGAGACCCTCCCGTGAAGATCAAGGATCTTTTCATTGTCCAATGTGTGGCTTGGAGGTGTCTCTCACAGTTGGAGTACCCCTTCTCTACATCTGTGAGGATCCTGGAGGAGTAAACCACCAGCCTCAGCTGGCCGTGCCACTCTTGAAACAGCACTGTGCTCAAACTGTTCCCGCTGGATGCCACCTCTCGGAAAAACTCCTTTCCTACATCTATCACTCCTGAGGCTGGCGCGGTCTGCAAGTCCTTCTTGAGCTGATTAAATGCTGCCTCGCAACCCTCATCCCAGTCCCACTCTACCCCCTTGTGTAGGAGCCTGAGCAGAGGGACTGCGGTGGCTGCATAATCCTCAATGAAGTCTCTGCAGTGCCCAGTGAGCCCGAGAAAGGATCTTACCCCTGTCACTGTGTTGGGGGCTGATAATTCCTGTACTGCCTCCCTTCTAACCTTGTCAATGCCCCGTTCCCCAGCGCGCACAGTCAGCCCCAGGAATTTGGCTTCCTTCTGGCCGATCTGTGCCTTATTCGGGTTTACTTTTGCTTTTGTGATCGGGTCATGGGGTCCCCTACTATACTAACTTCCACCCCCGTTACCCTGCCACAGTCATGTTTGTGGGTGACAAATGTTGCAAGGTGTGCCCGTACATATGCCTGGTACTCCACTGGGGTGTTACTGACCAGTAATTCCAAGTCGTAACCCTCCTTTGGCTTCACGGTACACAATGTTACCTTGGCCCCTTTTTCTGGGATCACCGCCACCTCACCTTCCCTGTCAGTCACTATGGCTCCCCATAGACAGTGGTTCCTGACATCCACTTGGATCTAGTGGCCAATGATAAAATCAGCACCCAGGATCCATTTTCCCTTCTGCTCCCATTTCATCAGGACACACTTCCATTTGGTTTTGATTGTCCCCAACTGAATGGTGAGCGGGATGGAAAATGAACCAGTTTGCTCATTGCCTGTGAACCCCACTAGACTGTACGGGACCCCGTTCGATAGAGGTGAGGTAGCTGGGTTATCTGCATTTACAAGGGTGCTGGAAGCACCAGTATCTAGCAGGTAGGTCCCTTTCACTTTCTCCACTTCCTCATAACGCACGGTCTCTTCCAGGCATCGTACTTGAGGGAACACAGGTACACAGGCTGCGCTGGCTCTAGTCATGCATCTGGGTGGGTTGGAGCAGAGGGTTTTACCGAACCTGCTACTGCACCGGTTGTGATAGTTACTGCTCCCTCTCCGTTTATGAGTGTCTGTAGAGCGGCTACGAGTGTCTCATATGAGTCGGGTGTTCCTGCCCCGGCCTTACGGGCTGGAGCTGGAGTGGTCCTTCTCTTCGTCTCTTTCCATGGGTTCCTACAGTCCTTCCTCCAGTGCCCACTTTTCCCACACCCAAAACACTCGCCCGCTTTGTGGGGAGGATAACCACCTTCCTGATGCCACTCTCTCTTGCTTTGGCTGCGTTTAATCTCATGGACCCTCCATTTGGAGGAGGGCTCCTCTGTCCCTCTACTGTTCCGGTAAGCCAGTGTCAACTGTCTGATCACTGGCTCCTCGGTGGTTCTGGGATCTCTTGGATCGAACCAGACCTGGGCTTTTGCCTTTACACCAGGTAAGCTGTTTGCCACCAGGCTGCGGAGCCAGTGAGCCAACTCGTTCGGGGTCAGGTGGGCCCGGTCAAGAACCCCACTACAGGCCCTTTCCTAGACCGGCCACAACCTGTCGGCGAAAGCCTGTGGAGTCTCCCCATGGAGCTGTACTGTCTTCTCCACTCGGGAGAAAGGACTCCTGTCGTTCATACCCATGGCCTCTAGAACCTCCTCCTTAACCGTAGCGTACGTGTTTCGCCCCTTTCTGCTGTCTGCAGAGAGGGAATGGCACAGCTCGGTGCCTAGTGAGAAGCTTAACCTGCTCTGAATTATCGCACCCATTAATATCCAATGTGTGTTCCACTTCCAGGAAGTGTACCGAGGGATCCGCCTGTTGGGTGAGCTTACTTAGGTAGCCTATCATAGCCCTCAGTTTTTGGGTGTCGTGGGGAACTACGAAGTTATTTTCTCGGGGTCCTGCTGCCCCATAAGCATCAGGCGGGCCAAACTTCTGCTGCCGGACCGGGTGCATTGGCCCTGGTTCCGGCCCTTCTTGTATTGGCTCGCCCTCTTCCCTCTGCTGGCAAACCGAGTTAAAACTCAGGGCTGCCGGTGTTTGTAATTGGCAATCCTTGCCTGCTCCGCACTCTGGTTGACACCCCTGCTGCCCCGGGCCATTCCTGGGAGCTGCAGGCAGTGACTGAGGGGTTTCCCCTTGCTCAACCAGGTGTTCCTGGGCTAAAACCGGGTTTATCAGGCACACCATGCCTTTAGCCCGGGATAGAGCAAAATTCAAGCTTTGGGTCTGCTGCTGGCAGGGGCCGTGGTCTCCTGCCTCTAATTCCCTGGTACTGGCGACCTTATAGGCTACCTGAATGTCTCTCACCCTCTCCCCGTACTTTTTAACTTGCTTGGCGAGGCAGGAATTCTCTTCCCGCAACACCGTATCGCTATTCTTGGCTTCAATAATCTGACACTGCAAAAGGTCCAGTTGGGTTTTGTGCCTTTCTTTAGCGAGCTCTCTACTTTCCTTTAACTGTCCCACCTCAGTCCACATCCTTTCCCCGACTGTGGCCCTTGCGCTGGACCTCTCTTCTGCCTGTCTCAATATTCCCTTTAATTTCTCATTCTCCTCATTTAGACGCCGGATCTGTTGCTGAAGGCAAATGAGCCAAATGGCCTTCTCTATCGACGTTTTATGGTCCTTGCTCTCAGTCCATTGAGCTGCAGCATCTTCTGGACGTTCAGCATACAATAGATCGAGTACCCACTCCTTAGCCACATTTACCCTCTTAAACACAGACGAGGAAATCCCCTATTCCATTTTGCTTCGTTTCCTGAAACCAGTCACTCTCTTATCACGTCCCTTGTACCAGTGTCCCATCTGGGTCGCCATTATGTAAGGGGTGGTTTGCAGGGGGTCAGCTTTCCTTTCTAACCTTATATGAGCGGTTTCGAATCGCTCCCACACCTTTGGTTCTAGACCCTGGAATTATGAAGGGACTGTGACAGACTTGGACAGACAATCGGTTTCAAGGTAGGAAGCAGGTATGGCTTTATTGTGTTTAAAAAGAAGTAAAAGGCACACCTTTAATAACACACACAGACCAATACACACTGAAGGGTACAACACATTGGATAAAGTGTCAAATTACAGCCTGTGGGGAAAAGAATACAGCTTAAACTCTAAATGGGGTAAAGAGGAGAATGCAGATAAATTTACACAAGTTATCCCAGCCTCCCCCTCCCAATTCCCCTAACTAACTAAGTTATAGCTCTGAGGGTTCAGGGGCTATGCTCACCAATCCCTTTAGACAGTTGCCGGTGAATCGCGGTTTCAGGGTTCGCTGCACTTGGCCTTCTAGGCGAGCCGTACCCTGGATGGAGGAGAGGACTTCGGACTGCGTAGTCTTATGTTGGGGTGCGTCCGTTGATGTGGTAAGTTGCATTTTGGATGTATGGGGCAAATATCCACTTTCTTTGGTTAGGAATAGTTTTAGTTGGTCCCTTTTGGTAATTTCTCCCCCGTTGGGTCGTTCAGAAGTAGATTGTAGGGTGGTTGTCAATTTTGTTGCTGACAACCTTCCGTTTCGTGGGCCTCGTTATCGGTCAGTTCTTGATGAGTTCTTGTAGGTTCCTTCACGACTCCATTTCTTCACTCCGGCTGCTTGTGTCTGTGTCTTTGTTCCAGTCTGTGCTCTGCTTCTCTCCTGTCTTCTGCTAGTTTCTGTGTTCTGCTAGTCTGCGTGCTGCTCCTTGCTGGTCTTGCCTTGTAAAACTGGGGGATAGATATATCCCAAAAAAAGGCTCCGTTATCTCCCATCAAATCTCTTGGGCTCTGTTTACACTGTTCTGTCCATTGATTTTCAAATGTCTCCTTTGTCAGCAGTAACTCGATTAGGATGTGAGAATGTGCTACCAGTGGTTTTGCATTGTTTTAGGATTGTCCAGTTTCTTGACCATGATTTCCATTGTGCTTGATTGGGTAATTCGATTATCTGTTCGAGGGTGCATAGCCTGGGGTCCTTAATGCATGAATTTGGCCCCACCTCCTGTATTTGGTAACTCTTTTTTGCAGCCAAAATGTTGTAGAATCTTAAAATTGATATGCTCCTGATAGAGAATTCAAACAGGCTACATTTAGACAAGTTGAGAAAACACAGACTCTAATGATTATGTGCAGTTCAGCATGTTGCATTAAGTCATCCATCAACTTGACATTGTAGGACCTTGGGTAGCGATCCAATTAAAAGGTTAAAAGACTGTTAATTGAGCCAATAAGGTCAAAGAAGGTGAGTTCTTTTCTGTAAATTGATCCAGGTATAAGTACAGCCATTTTGACCATGTGGTCCCAGAAGAACAAAGACCTGGCTTAAAGCCAAGAACTTGTTACTGCTGTCTGCCAAAAATAAAGAAGTTAAAACTACAATCGGAGGTCGTATTTCATTGGAAATTAAGAGATCTAACAATTTTGGCGTCACGAACACGATCGCTGAGGAAAGAAATTTAATTTTGGACATCGGACTGACATATTGAGGTAAGGACACCTCTTTTTAAAAGTCCTCGGTCAAAAGTCTAAATTTGCCTCTCCTTCTACGCGATTCCGAAAGCCTCCGGTTTGCGAAACCTCCGGTTGTTCGTCGGCTCGAGGTCCCATAGACGTCTAAACTTCGGCGGTGTGTTCGTTAATTAATCACCGACCTATTGATCGGCTGGAAAGCCTACGACTCGAGACCCCAGTAAAGAAATGATGGCAACAGGAGATAAGAGCAAAGAATTGCCTACAACTGTTAAAGGTGGGCAGGCACCACCTGAGGTTTCGATAGATGAGAGAGAGGCGGGAGTCGAGAGAGGCAGCGGCCTATAAAAGGCTCAGCAGTCCGGGGAGCGTCGAGACAGGCGGGAGTCCAGAGAGGCAGCGGCCTATAAAAGGCTCAGCAGTCCGGGGAGCATCGAGAGAGGCGGGAGTCCAGAGAGGCAGCGGCCGATAAAAGGCTCAGCAGTCCGGGGAGCGTCGAGAGAGGCGGGAGTCGAGAGAGGCAGCGGCCTATAAAAGGCTCAGCAGTCCGGGGAGCGTCGAGAGAGGCGGGAGTCGAGAGAGGCAGCGGCTTATAAAAGGTCAGCAGTCCGGGGAGCGTCGAGAGAGGCGGGAGTCGAGAGAGGCAGCGGCCTATAAAAGGCTCAGCAGTCCGGGGAGCGTCGAGAGAGAGGCGGGAGTCCAGAGAGGCAGCGGCCGATAAAAGGCTCAGCAGTCCGGGGAGCGTCGAGAGAGACGGGAGTCGAGAGAGGCAGCGGCCTATAAAAGGCTCAGCATTCCGGGGAGCGTCGAGAGAGAGGCGAAAGTCCAGAGAGGCAGCGGCCTATAAAAGGTTCAGCAGTCCGGGGAGCGTCGAGAGAGACGTACTTGTGCAGCTCCAGCTGGGAGAGAAGGCAAAAAAGAAGTAGAAAGAAATCGAAAGGTGACGTCACAGCCAACGTGGTAAGTGATTGGCTGCTGATTGGTGAGTAGTTTTTCTTTTTCTTTATTAGTCAGTAACTTTTAACATTGTTGTCGGCAATTTAAGTGTATTTAAGGGTTAAGTCATGGCAGGACAGCTCGGTCACGTGATATGCTCCTCCTGTACCATGTGGGAACACAGGGACAACACCAGTGTCCCTGACGACTACATGTGCGGGAAGTGTGTCCACCTCCGGCTACTGACGGTCCGCGTTGCGGAGTTGGAGCTGAAGGTGGATTCACTCTGGAGCATCCACGATGCTGAGAATGACGTGAGTATCACGTGTAGCGAGTTGGTCTTACTGCAGGAGAAGGGTCCACAGCCAGCGAGGGAATGGAAGACCAGCAGGAAGAGTAGTGCAAGGAAGGTAGTGCAGGGGTCCCCTGTGGTCATCCCCCTGCAAAACAGATACACCGCTTTGAGTACTGTTGAGGGGGATGACTCATCAGGGGAGGGCAGCAGCAGCCAAGTTCATGGCACCGTGGCTGGCTCTGTTGCACAGGAGGGCAGGAAAAAGAGTGGAAGAGCGATAGTGATAGGGGATTCAATTGTAAGGGGAATAGATAGGCGATTCTGCGGCCGCAACCGAGACTCCAGGATGGTATGTTGCCTCCCTGGTGCAAGGGTCAACGATGTCTCGGAGCGGGTGGAGGACATTCTAAAAAGGGAGGGAGAACAGCCAGTTGTCGTGGTGCACATTGGTACCAATGACATAGGTAAAAAAAGGGATGAGTTCCTACGAAATGAATTTAAGGAGCTAGGAGCTAAATTAAAAAGTAGGACCTCAAAAGTAGTAATCTCGGGATTGCTACCAGTGCCACGTGCTAGTCAGAGTAGGAATCGCAGGATAGCTCAGATGAATACGTGGCTTGAGCAATGGTGCAGCAGGGAGGGATTCAAATTCCTGGGGCATTGGAACCGGTTCTGGGGGAGGTGGGACCAGTACAATCCGGACGGTCTGCACCTGGGCAGAATCGGAACCAATGTCCTCGGGGGAGTGTTTGCTAGTGCTGTTGGGGAGGAGTTAAACTAATATGGCAGGGGGATGGGAACCAATGCAGGGAGATAGAGGGAAACAAAAAGGAGGCAAAAACAAAAGACAGAAAGGAGATGAGGAAAAGTGGAGGGCAGAGAAACCCAAGGCAAAGAACAAAAAGGGCCATTGTACAGCAAAATTCTAAAAGGACAGAGGGTGTTAAAAAAACAAGCCTAAAGGCTTTGTGTCTTAATGCAAGGAGTATCCGCAATAAGGTGGATGAATTAACTGTGCAAATAGATGTTAACAAATATGATGTGATTGGGATTACGGAGACGTGGCTCCAGGATGAGCAGGGCTGGGAACTCAACATCCAGGGGTATTCAACATTCAGGAAGGATAGAATAAAAGGAAAAGGAGGTGGGGTAGCAATGCTGGTTAAGGAGGAGATTAAGGCAATAGTTAGGAAGGACATTAGCTTGGATGATGTGGAATCTATATGGGTAGAGCTGCAGAACACCAATGGGCAAAAAACGTTAGTGGGAGTTGTGTACAGACCTCCAAACAGTAGTAGTGATGTTGGGGAGGGCATCAAACAGGAAATTAGTGGTGCGTGCAATAAAGGTGCAGCAGTTATAATGGGTGACTTTAATATGCACATAGATTGGGCTAACCAAACTGGAAGCAATACGGTGGAGGAGGATTTTCTGGAGTGCATAAGGGATGGTTTTTTAGACCAATATGTCGAGGAACCAACTAGGGGGGAGGCCATCTTAGACTGGGTGTTATGTAATGAGAAAGGATTAATTAGCAATCTCGTTGTGCGAGGCCCCTTGGGGAAGAGTGACCATAATATGGTGGAATTCTGCATTAGGATGGAGAATGAAACAGTTAATTCAGAGACCATGGTCCAGAACTTAAAGAAGGCTAACTTTGAAGGTATGAGGCGTGAATTGGCTGAGATGGATTGGCGAATGATACTTAAGGGGTTGACTGTGGATGGGCAATGGCAGACATTTAGAGACCGCATGGATGAACTACAACAATTGTACATTCCTGTCTGGCATAGAAATAAAAAAGGGAAGGTGGCTCAACCGTGGCTATCAAGGGAAATCAGGGATAGTATTAAAGCCAAGGAAGTGGCATACAAATTGGCCAGAAATAGCAGCGAACCTGGGGACTGGGAGAAATTTAGAACTCAGCAGAGGAGGACAAAGGGTTTGATTAGGGCAGGGAAAATAGAGTATGAGAAGAAGCTTGCAGGGAACATTAAGACGGACTGCAAAAGTTTCTATAGATATGTAAAGAGAAAAAGGTTAGTAAAGACAAATGTAGGTCCCCTGCAGTCAGAATCAGGGGAAGTCATAACGGGGAACAAAGAAATGGCGGACCAATTGAACAAGTACTTTGGTTCGGTATTCACGAAGGAGGACACGAACAACCTTCCGGTTATAAAAGGGGTCGGGGGGTCTAGTAAGGAGGAGGAACTGAGGGAAATCCTTATTAGCCGGGAAATTGTGTTGGGGAAATTGATGGGATTGAAGGCCGATAAATCCCCAGGGCCTGATGGACTGCATCCCAGAGTACTTAAGGAGGTGGCCTTGGAAATAGTGGATGCGTTGACAGTCATTTTCCAACATTCCATTGACTCTGGATCAGTTCCTATGGAGTGGAGGGTAGCCAATGTAACCCCACTTTTTAAAAAAGGAGGGAGAGAGAAAACAGGGAATTATAGACCGGTCAGCCTGACATCGGTAGTGGGTAAAATGATGGAATCAATTATTAAGGATGTCATAGCAGTGCATTTGGAAAGAGGTGACATGATAGGTCCAAGTCAGCATGGATTTGTGAAAGGGAAATCATGCTTGACAAATCTTCTGGAATTTTTTGAGGATGTTTCCAGTAGAGTGGATAAGGGAGAACCCGTTGATGTGGTATATTTGGACTTTCAGAAGGCGTTCCACAAGGTCCCACACAAGAGATTGATGTGCAAAGTTAGAGCACATGGGATTGGGGGTAGTGTACTGACATCGATTGAGAACTGGTTGTCAGACAGGAAGCAAAGAGTAGGAGTAAATGGGTACTTTTCAGAATGGCAGGCAGTGACTAGTGGGGTACCGCAAGGTTCTGTGCTGGGGCCCCAGCTGTTTACACTGTACATTAATGATTTAGATGAGGGGATTAAATGTAGTATCTCCAAATTTGCGGATGACACTAAGTTGGGTGGCAGTGTGAGCTGCGAGGAGGATGCTGTGAGGCTGCAGAGCGACTTGGATAGGTTAGGTGAGTGGGCAAATGCATGGCAGATGAAGTATAATGTGGATAAATGTGAGGTTATCCACTTTGGTGGTAAAAACAGAGAGACAGACTATTATCTGAATGGTGACAGATTAGGAAAAGGGGAGGTGCAAAGAGATCTGGGTGTCATGGTACATCAGTCATTGAAGGTTGGCTGCAGGTGCAGCAGGCGGTTAAGAAAGCAAATGGCATGTTGGCCTTCATAGCAAGGGGATTTGAGTACAGGGGCAGGGAGGTGTTGCTACAGTTGTACAGGGCATTGGTGAGGCCACACCTGGAGTATTGTGTACAGTTTTGGTCTCCTAACCTGAGGAAGGACATTCTTGCTATTGAGGGAGTGCAGCGAAGGTTCACCAGACTGATTCCCGGGATGGCGGGACTGACCTATCAAGAAAGACTGGATCAACTGGGCTTGTATTCACTGGAGTTCAGAAGAATGAGAGGGGACCTCATAGAAACATATAAAATTCTGACGGGGTTAGACAGGTTAGATGCAGGAAGAATGTTCCCAATGTTGGGGAAGTCCAGAACCAGGGGTCACAGTCTAAGGATAACGGGTAAGCCATTTAGGACCGAGATGCGGAGGAACTTCTTCACCCAGAGAGTGGTGAACCTGTGGAATTCTCTACCACAGAAAGTTGTTGAGGCCAATTCACTAAATATATTCAAAAAGGAGTTAGATGAGGTCCTTACTGCTAGGGGGATCAAGGGGTATGGGGAGAAAGCAGGAATGGGGTACTGAAGTTGAATGTTCAGCCATGAACTCATTGAATGGCGGTGCAGGCTAGAAGGGCCGAATGGCCTACTCCTGCACCTATTTTCTATGTTTCTATGTTTCTAAATCCTCGAACAATTGAAAGAATACATAGAGCAACAATTCAACTTATCTAAAACCTGTATTAAGATCGAACAAAAGTACGGAACCTCCAAAGGACAATGGTCCTTGGACGAGATTAAAAGGGTCTGGGGAAAAACGACCCGTATGAAAAATAAAGAATGAACTAGATGGTCCCTAGCGGTTATGGGCCAGATTCGAAAGCGGAACGAAATTATAATGCGTTCCCAACATGATCGAGAACTGACCAGTACAAAGGATCAATTGCAAGCAGTTTGTGCAAAGCTGCGACAGAAAAAGCTTGAACTTGAAAAGCTGGAAGTGGAAGTTAAAGATCTTAAAGGTGAAATTAAAGAATGGAAAAAGTCATTAGGTCAAGAGACAGTAATAGGAAAAGGAAAATGTATTGATCAATTCCCAGGGTACCCATGTTTGGATAAATTAAAAGAGCAAACCCGAAGACACGGCCGAGGAATAGATACGAATTCTGAATCCTTCGACGATACAGGGTCGGAGGATGAAGAATTAGGGGTGCGCTTTGCCCCGTTTAAAAAAAGACGAGTCGTAGTCAAATCAGAAGAGACTGCGGATGAGGGCGGAACCAAAAAAACAAAGAAAAGGGTGTACGAAGAATACTTAGTTCATGATCCGGCAGGCCCAGAGAAAATTGATAAATGGTCCAAGGAATTGCCCAATCCAAAGAAAGGGGGAGTACAAACGTGGGACCAATTGGACCGCTTAAGAAATATATATCAACTTCATCCCTGGGACGGAGTGCAAATTCTGACCATAATGGTGCCAAAAACACAGGGAAGAAAATTGCACGACAAGGTAGAAGAAGCTTTGGGGCAGAATGATCAAGAATTAGACGCAGGATGCGAGGCGATTAAACACTGGCTGCAAGCCTTCAGTCCAGCTAAGACAGACTGGGGAAAAATTGCAGCCTGCCAACAGAAAGGAACAGAGGATGTCCTGGAGTATGACGAGCGGTTTAGATGCACGTGGCTAGAACATTTGGGTATGAATAACATGGATGAGGAAATGGATGAACCCTTTTGGACCCCTGAAAGCAGCTTTCATGGCAGGTCTAAAGCCAGAACTGTCAAAAATGCTGAAGGTAGTGTTACCGGACTGGGAAGGTAGAGGAACGACCTTTGAAGCATTGGTGGATCGATGCAACCAATTAGATGGGGATATGGGAGCTAAAGTCCGAGCTGTACAGGCTATGGGATCGAAATCCCAGGATTCCGATAAACAGTTAGTCGGAAAATTACCCGGAAAATGTCATTATTGTGGGAAAGAAGGTCACTGGGTCAAGACGTGCAGGGCCAAAGAGAAAGGTCGTGGCTGGGGAAGAGGACGCAGCCAGGGATACAATTCAGCCAACAAGCCAGGCTTGTCACAAGATAACGACCTCATAGAAGCATTTAAGCAACTGACAATACAACAACAGAAGGAGTTACTTGGGATAGCAAAAAATTATTAGATCCCACCATGGCCCCCCTCCTCGCACTAATACAACAAAGGGGTGATGGGCTATATATAACTGTGAGGGTGGGTGATAAGGATGTGGACTGTCTTTTAGACACAGGGGCGGAATTAACATGCTTATCTCTACAATATGGAGACTTTTTGCAGTTGGATGGTAGGGCACGTACAGCCTATGGAGTTGGGGGTCATAAAATGGAAATTAAAAGGACAACACCGGTACTTATCGGGCTGGATCCACATGAACTACCCACGCCGGTCTGGATAGGCCCAGTAGATCAACCCCTTTTGGGAATGGACTTTCTAATCCAAGTAGATTCATCGTTGCATTTCGAGGATGGTCGGGTGACATGGTCAATTAGAACTTTGAAGAAAGAAGAATTGAAGCAACACCCGATATGGGCTAAAGATAAGAATGATTGTGGCCTACTCCAGATGGAGCCTGCGTCATTAACAGGGACCAAGCCTCCATGCACTAAACAGTATCCCATCAGTCCAACTGCCATCGCGGGAATCTTACCGGTTATGCAGCAATTGGAGAAACAAGGGGTGCTTATTAAAACGCATAGCTCCTCCAATAGCCCCGGGTGGCCGGTACATAAATCTAATGAGACTTGGCGTTTGACTGTCGATTATAGGAAAGCTAACCTGTGTATTGATCAAAAAGCTCCTTTGGTCGCAGATCCCTCCACCATTTTTAATGCCCTCAAACCGGAACATAAATGTTTCTCGGTTATAGATATGGCCAACCGATTTTGGTCGGCGCCTCTGGCACCGGAGATTCGACAGTGGTTTACTTTCACGGTCCAAGGACAACAGTATACTTGGACCCGGTTACCGCAGGGTTTCCACAACAGCCCTATGGTATTCCACATGGCTTTACAAAGCCATTTGCGAGAATTATCTCCCCTGTCATCCACAGTCATCCAATATGTAGACGATATCCTGCTAGCTTCAATCACGGAAGAACAGCATGAACAAGATTTACGAGCTTTGCTGAATCACCTTCGGCTGAAAGGACATAAAGCCAGCATCAACAAAGCACAAATATCCCAAGAAGAGGTTGTCTACCTGGGACAAAAAATTTCACAAGGAAAGAGAGAACTTACCCAGGATAGAACTGCAGCCATTCGGGCTGCTAAAAAACCCACCACTATTCAGGAACTAAGGTCTTTTTTGGGATTGTGTAACTTTAACAGAAATTGGATTGACTCCTTCACACAGCTTGCTCAGCCACTGAATGATATTTTAAAGGGGAAACGTGCCTCTAAAGAAGCCATCACCATCACAAAAGAACAGCAAGAGGCCTTCCTGAGTTTGAAAAAGGCTTTGTGCTCGGCACCGGCTCTGGGAATCCCCGACAGTGGTAAGCCATTTACCCTGTTTGTCCATGCGAAAGAAGAATATATGACAGCAATACTGACACAAAAACATGGGGATCAGCAAAGACCTATTGGCTATTATTTGGCAAAACTGGATGCGGTAGCCCTCGGATGGGGAAGTTGCCTAAGGGCCATGGAAGCTACATGTCGAGCAGTAATGACCACTGCGGGTCGAGTCCTCGACCAAAAGCTGATTGTCAAATGTCCCCACACCGTACACGATTTGCTGTCTATGAATAGAATGTCTCAGGTGACAGCAGCAAGATGGACCCACTGGACAGCAGTTTTGGAAGCTCCTAATCTCCATATCGTCCGGGCCAGCCTGGTTAATCCCGCATCTGTGCTCCCGATGTCAGAATCGAGGGAGCAAGAGGGGGGAGAATGTGAAGAGCATGACTGCGTGGAGATTTTAAAAGAAACAGAAGAAGCAGCCTTAGCAGCAGATGAGCCTCTGCACAACCCAGACCTCATCCTGTTTACAGATGGTTACTCCTTTGTTGAGAATGGTACCAGAAAAGCAGGATGGGCAGTTACAATCCTATATGAGGTAGTGGCAAAAGGATGTTTACCCTCAGGAACGTCAGCACAACAGGCCGAGTTACGGGCCCTGTCAGAGGCATGTCGAATAGCAGAAGGACAGACAGCTAATGTCTACACAGAAAGGCATTATGCTTTTGGAGTCGCTCACGACTTTGGTATGTTATGGCGGAAAAGAGGATTCCTCACTGCTGCTGGTACACCTATCCGAAATGGAAAAGAAGTCCGAGACTTACTGGAGGCCATACAATTACCTCAGGAAGTGTCCATCCTGAAGTGTGAGGCCCATACCAAGGAAAATACCACAGAAGCACAGGGAAATGCCCTAGCCGACCAGGCAGCTAAAGATGCCGCCTCACAGGGCGTTCCTCCAGAAGAACCAACACAGATGTGCAGATTGAAAGCACTCAGGACTCTGACACGAGACCTTCAAACAATGCAAGGCAAGTGCCCCCGAGAGGAAAAATGGACATGGATTGAGGCAGGAATTAAGCTCTGCGAAGATGGTGTCTGGAGACAAAGAGTTACCGACAAGCCAGTCGTGCCACAGGCGCTTATGCCTTTTTTAGCCCAACAGATCCACTCGTGGGGACACTTGGCCTCACAACAGATGATGGCATGGTTCCAGAAAAGCTGGTGGGGTCGGGGATTTAAAAAACATGCCCAGCTGGTAACAGACCGCTCTTTGGTCTGCCAGAAAAATAATTCTGGCCCATCACAGTAATGCCCCAACTGAGGCCCCCTGCCCCTGTCAGACCATTCCAGCATCTGCAGGTTGATTATGTATCTCTTCCTTCATGCCAAGGATACACTAACATTCTTGTCATGTTCGACAGATTCTCTAGATGGGTAGAAGCTGTCCCACCTAAAAGAGCCACAGCCAATCACACTGCAAAGGTCTTGTGTAAGGATTACATTCCCCGATGGGGAATCCCGAGTAGCATTGACTCAGATCAGGGAACACACTTCACAGCTGCTGTCTGCCAAGAAGTCTGTAGGTTACTGAACATTACGTGGGATTTACACTGTCCTTATCATTCACAATCATCAGGACAAGTAGAATGAATGAATCGAACTCTGAAACAACGGCTTGCCAAATATCACCAAGAAGGAACACCATGGCCCCAGGCACTATCAATAGTGCTATGTAGCATTAGGGCAACCCAAACAGAACTACAGGTCTCAGCCCATTTGAAGTTATAACAGGAAGACCCATGTCGCTGCCAGGAACTATTGATTTACGGAAAGCTGATGTCCACTTAATGAGTGACACTTTGTTATCATACTGTCAAAACTTAACCAATGCTATTAGTTCTGTTTCCCGACAGGTATTGGCAGCTTGGGGTAATCCACCCGAAGGAGGACACGACATCATCCCGGGAGTCTGGGTGTATGTGAAAAAGTTGCATAAAGAACCTTTGGGTGTCAAGTGGGAGGGACCTTATCAAGTGTTATTGACCACCCAGGCAGCTGTTAAAGTCCAAGGAAAGAAAGCCTGCATCCACGCTTCACACGTTAAACGAGCACCCATAACTGAAGCTGAAATCTAAAAAGGACAATTACTTTTTGCGAAAATGTATAAATTTACTGTATTATTGATTGTAGGTATTCCAGGCATAGGCCTACTTCTTACTAGCCGACCTTCTGCACCAAAGGGAAATAGTAGGGTAGCAAGGGAATTACTTGTAAATACCTTTTTATATATGTCATACATTTATGCCAAACAAGGAAACATTTCTAGTTGTTGGGTGTTTGTGCATATTCCTATTCACTCAAAGGGAGGGATTCCCTTGAGGCCAGTTCCCTTGAATATCTCGGAAATGGCTGAGTGGATAATTAATCAAAATAAAACAGGCAATGCGTTTCAGGATACGAAAAACTGGGCACGTAAATGGAAGTCAGCAGGTTACAATCTGACTACCTTTGAAGGGGGATACCGACCGTGCTACAATAATTCCAAATGGCCCCAATTTTTTGTTATCTCAAATACAACGGGAATAGGAAGACCGGGGGAATCGGTCTGTCTGATTAGAAACATCAAAGGAGGCCAAAATATGGGGTATAGTAACTGCTCCCGGAATTATAACATAATCAAGCCACGGAACCGTCCAAACTGGGCTGATGTGGGAATTTTTAACATAACCGGGATTCTGAATAAAACAGATGGAAAAGCTTGGACAGGCCCCGGAGTGTTGCTGACAAAGAAACAGCTAACATTCATTGCATATAATGGCACCTATTGGGTGTGTGGCCACAAGGCCTACCCTTGGCTGCCCCAGAATTGGATGGGATCCTGCTATTTAGCCTACATTGTGCCTTATATGTATCATATAAAGTCACTGTCGGAACATTTACACCGTCCTAAGAGAGCTATCACAGAAACAGAGGTTCTTTGCCATTCTGATCGCTGGGTATGGGACCGCCAAACTGCCAAGGGAATCCATTAACATGGCATCCGTTGTGGAACGAGTAGCCAATGATACCTCAGAGGCCCTAGTTAAAATCAATGCAGAAATGGTAGCAATCCGCACAGTAGCCCTACAGAATAGACTGGCCCTTGATTACAACCTGGCTGAAAAGGGAGGTACTTGCACCCTACTCGGAACTGAGTGTTGCACATGTATCGCAGATAGCTCCGAAGAAATTACCCACTTAGCGGAGCATATCCAAAAGGAGGTAGAAAAACTTAAGCAACCCCCATCATTCACTTTGTGGAGCGGAGCCATTGAATGGCTCGGTTCAATAGGAACTTCATTGGTGGAAGTTTTAATTCTATTTGTTGTAACTGTTTTACTTTTATATTGTTTGTTTATGTTGATTAAATGTTGTTGCGACCAGGCGGCTGTAGCTACTGTCCCGCAGGTGAGACACCTTGCAGGTCCCAGCAGACCGTCTGTACGTGGCACAGGAGTATGTTATGCTTGAGGGAAGGTTGTTTACTCGTTGAATTAAGATATTGATTTGGATTAAATTGGAATGAGGTTAATTAACCTACTAAAACCAGACTTCCATTGTGGCCATGATGGAACTCGGGTTGGTGTAAATTTGTGTGGAAGCTACTAGTCCGGACATGTGGCGAAACACATCAACAGATTTTAGAAGGATGTATGAAATTATTTTGTAGAATGTTTAACCAGAGATACCTGATGTTTTATGATTCAGTTTGTGAAAGAATCAAAGGGGGGATTGATAGAGAATTCAAACAGGCTGCATTTCGACAAGTGGAGAAAACACAGACTCTAATGACTACGTGCAGTTCAGTATGTTGCATTAAGTCATCCATCAACTTGACATTTTAGGACCTTGGGTAGCGAGCCAATTAAAAGGTTAAAAGACTATTAATTGAGCCAATAAGGTCAAAGAAGGTGAGTTCTTTTCTGTAAATTGAACCAGGCACAAGTACAGCCATTTTGATCATGTGGTCCCAGAAGAACAAATACCTGGCTTAAAGCCAAGAACTTGTTACTGCTGTCTGCCAAAAATAAAGAAGTTAAAACTACAATCGGAGTTCATATTTCACTGGAAATTAAGAGATCTAACACTCCTTCCCATCGATGTTTAGGGGATCTCAAGCTTCCGTAATTTAGGTCCATTTTGAATTCCCTTTCCTATGAGTCCAAACACTGGGGGGGGTTCTCCATGAATGCAGCCCCTTTTATCCCCCGCAGGCTTCGTCTGCCCCTTTAAACTCATTTTAAAAGCCCAGAAAGGGATTCTTCTCCTCTGTAGGGGAAAGGTACCTGGAATCTTTGCGAGATATTGGTAAATTCTACAAGTGCGCCAGACTTAACCACTCGGCCACCAGGGAACAGCTTCCATACTTGTCGATATATTCAGATATATTTATAGATGAACCTGAATATCAACGGCTAGCTACCGAGACTTCATGGCGCAACGGTAGCACTTTGAGTGAGAGAAATTGTTCCACAGTGATGTCCATTTCATCTTTTGTTCCCTTTTAAACACTAGAAACTGAGAGAGCGGGAATAAATAGAGAAATAAAAGCACAGGGATATAGGCAAGAGCTAGAGAGAACGGGAAAGATACTGTCCCCACCCAGAACTAATGCAGAAACCCCTCTGCTGCGCTCGGGGTGGCCAATCACAGCCTGGATACACTAACGTCCCAACAGCTCATTGACTGTCGGAGTGGGACCGTGCGGCGCTTCAGAAGACAGGTCGAAAAGTCAAAGTCACTGATTCCGTCTCAACTGCTCTTCCAACCAAGAATAGCAACATACACAAAATATGTTTTTATAATAGTTACACCTTATCGCCGTGCTAATCAAAAAGTTGGCTCGTTGGTCTAGGGGTATGATTCTCGCTGTAGAGTTGATATTGAAAATTTGAGAGAGGTCCCGGCTTCAAATCCGCGACGAGCTCATACTTTTGCAAAGAAGGACTTACATTTCTGCAGTGCCTTTCAGGAACTCATGATGCCTCAAAGCGCTTTACAGACGTTGAGTTTTGTTTGAAGTGTTGTAGTGTGGGGAAAGATGTGCCCAGATCACCCCACATGAAGCTCAACTCTTTACGAAGGAGTTTGGTGCAAATAATTAGGTGCCTCAGGGACTTGGACTTTCTTGGAATAAGTTCTGCTTGTTCCTGCATTCAAGCTTGAAACAGCAACTGGGCTTCCATCTCACGGGAGCAGCGTGTAGCAGTTAGCGAGTCGGTGATGAGGTTTGGGGTTGATGTGCATCACTTTCAATCTTTGAAATTTCAACAAGTGAAGATATGATGAATCCAACTGTCCCTGTAAGAATTTTATTCGGGTTTAATCACAGGAATATCTGCAGTCAGGAGCTGAAAAGGAATTAAAACCTACGACCGGCTTCGGGACAATTAATATACTTTGTCACAGACATGAAGCTGGAAGGCTGGAAGGTAGATCACACCGGTTGTGGGAGAGCTGGTTGGCGGTGACATGGAAGTGTTTGCAGTCTGCGGGACCAGACTGCTTCCACACATCCACAATGAATGTTCTTCCATTAATTTGGGAAAAAGTACAACTGAGAGTGGACAAGTTCCATACCGCTCGGAGCAATCGGAAGCTTTAGTTGACTGACACCCTGGTTTGGGATTGTAAAGTCCTGTCCCCTCAGTACAGATTCACACGAGGCATGTCGTGAAGTCAAGGTCACTCTGGACCAGCACTGTTATTTACAGCTCTGGAATGCTGCATATGCCCTTATTTACCTGTCTCTTGCAAGTGCATCCCTGGTGGTAAGGTATGCTGCTGGTTACAGGTCATATCATATTACAGTCATGTATAGCTTGTTAGGATACAGTTACATATAATAATGTAAGATACATGACATCACCCTCCCCCAAGGTATTATTGTCTTTATCGGTTCAGTCTCTCAGGTGGTCTCTGCTCTTGCGTGGAGTGTCTGAGTTGTGGTTCAGTTGTTTGCCTTGGTGTCTGTTTTTCTTTGGGTGTGGTTGCTGGTATCTCGCCTGGGCTGTCTGTTTCGATTGGTGTGATTGTTGTTGACTCATTGGGCTGTCTGTTGGGATTGCCCTTTCCTCAGGTTGTTCCCTCTATCTCTCCACCAGGTGTGGTGCGAGTTCCACATTGTAGTCTAACTCTGGTTCAGCAGTGTTGTTGGTAAATCTGCTTTTGACTTGGTCTACATGCCTTCGGCAGGTTTTGCCATTGTCCATTTGTACTACCAGTAGCCTGTTTCCTTCCTTGCCAATTACTGTCCCTGCAAGCCATTTGGGACCCCTGCCATAGTTTAGTACAAACACTTTGTCCTCTATCTCATTCCATCTCCGCCTCGAATTTCTGCCATGGTACTCAGTCAGCTTACGGCACTTTGCCTCAACGATTTCGTGCATGTCTGGGAGGATTAATGAGAGCCTTTTTTTAAAAGTTCTTTTCATCAACATTTGCGCGGGGCGGATCCCATGTCAAAGAGTGCGGGCGAGATCTGTATGCCAGCAGCAGTCGTGACAGGCGACCCTGCAGCGTGGGACCTTAGATTTTAAGCATGCCTTGTTTAATGATTTGCACTGCTCTCTCCGCCTGGCCGTTGGAGGCCGGCTTGAACGGTGTCACCTTGACGTGATTTATGTTGTGGTCAATTATAAAGTCTTGGAATTCTGCGCTGGTGAAGCACGGACCATTGTCAATGAGCAATATGGCAGGGATTCCGTGCGTTGCAAACATGGTTTCGAGGCTCTCCACAGTGGTGGACATTGTGCTCGAGTTTAAAATGCTGCATTCGATCCATTTTGAAAATGCATCTTAAACTACGAGGAACATTTTGCCCATGAATGGGCCCACATAGTCTACGTGCACCCGCGACCACGGTTTGGTAGGCCAGGACCAGGGGCTCAGTGGAGCCTCCCTGGGGCATTGCTGAGTTGGGCACAAATGGTGCACCTTCGGACGCAGAGCTCCAAGTCCGCATCAATACCAGGCCACCAGACATGGGATCTGTCGATGGCCTTCATGAGAACGATCCACAGGTGCTCGCGGTGCAGCTCCCGGACAAATGCCTCTCTGTCTCGCAGAGGCATGACTACTCGGCTGCCCCATATCACGCAGTCTGCTTGTAGTGATAGCTCATGCTTGCGCCTGTGAAAGGGTTTTAATTCCTCGGGGAAGGCATCGCGAGCCTCTGCCCAGTCACCGGTTAGGGCACAACTTTTTACTAAGGATAACGTAGGGTCACTGGCCGTCCAGGCTCTGATTTGGCGAGCCATCATGGGCGAACCTGTAGACTCAAAGGCATTGATTTCCATGACTATCTCAAAGTCCTGTTCGTCAGACCCTTCCGTGGTCGCCAGGGGTAGCCTGCTGAGCGCGTCGGCACAGTTATCTGTGCCTGGTCTGTGCCTTATGGCATCGTCGTAGGACGCCAGCATGAGTGCCCACCATTGAATTCGCGCCGAGGCTTTGGTGTTTATTGCCTTGCTCTCGGATAGGAGGAACGTGAGGGGCTTGTGGTCGGTTTCTAACGCGAACTTGGCCCCGAAAAGGTATTGGTGCATCTTTTTGACACCGTACACGCACGCGAGCGCCTCCTTCTCTACCATTCCGTACCTGCGCTCCACCTGCGAAAGTGACCTGGAGGCGTAAGCTATGGGTTGTAATTTGCCCGCACTATTGACATGTTGCAAAACGCACCCGACCCCATACGCTAACGCATCGCATGTGAGAACTAGCTTTTTACCTGGGTCAAAGAAAGTCAAAACACTGTTGGAACACAGAAGGTTGCATGCCTTATTGAAGGCACGTTCCTGGGCGTCCCCCCAAAACCAATCGCACCCTTTTCTGAGTAGCACGTGGAGAGGCTCCAGCAGCGTGCTTAAGTTCTGCATAAAGTTCCCAAAGTAATTGAGTAGCCCAAGAAAGGCGCGCAGTTCAGAGACATTCCGGGGCCTGGGTGCCAGGTGAATTGCTTCTGTTTTGGACTCTGTTGGGCAGATTCCATCAGCGGCAATCCTTCTGCCCAAAAATTCAACCTCGGGTGTGAGAAACAGGCAATTGGATTTTTTGACTCGTAGGCCTACCCGATCCAACCGCTTTAGTACTTCCTCCAAATTACGGAGATAGGAGTCAGTGTCCCTGCCCATGATAAGTATGTCGTCTTGAAATACAACTGTCCCCGGGATAGACTTGAGCAGACTCTCCATGTTGTGCTGGAAAATGGCAGCTGCCAACCTGATGCCGAATGGGCATCGATTGTACATGAAAAGGCCTCGATGTGTGTTGATGGTGGTGAGTAGCTTGGATTCCTCGGTCAATTCTTGCATCATATAAGCATGTGTGAGGTCTAGTTTTGAGAAAAGTTTACCTCCAGCCAATGTGGCAAATAAGTCCTACGCTCTGGGCAGCGGGTACTGGTCCTGTCGGGATACTCTGTTTATGGTCGATTTGTAGTCCCCACAGATTCGTACGGATCCATCAGGCTTCATGACTGGGACGATGGGACTTGCCCAGTCACTAAATTCCACAGGTGATATAATGCCTTCCCGCAGAAGCCTGTCTAGTTCGTGTTCAATCTTTTCCCTCATCACATCGGGTACAGCTCTGGCCTTGTGATGGACCGGTCTAGCATCCTGTATGATATAGATTTTGACTTTGGCTCCTTTGAAAGTGCCCACACCTGGCTGAAAGAGATGTTCAAATCGCTTTGTAACTGTTGAGCAGGAGGTCCGTTCCTCTAAT
The DNA here is from genome assembly GCF_044704955.1 of Pristiophorus japonicus. NCBI lineage: Eukaryota > Metazoa > Chordata > Chondrichthyes > Pristiophoridae > Pristiophorus > Pristiophorus japonicus. The sequence continues at coordinate 1,592,776 of NW_027250777.1, forward strand.
GACATGGCATGGACATCATCCCATTTCCAGTTTAGTTTTGTCAGCCAGCTTCTCCCCAGCAGTGCTGGGGGGTCTCCGGGGACAATCCACAGGGGAAGTCGGTTCACTGTCCCTTTGTGTGTGACAGAGAGCATGGCGCTGCCGAGGACTGGTACGATTTCTTTGGTATAGGTCCTTCGTGTGGTGTCGACCCTTGTGAGTTTTGGTCTGTCTCTTTTATGCGGCCACAATTGTTCAAATTGTTGAGCGCCCATGAGAGATTGACTCGCTCCCGTATCCAGCTCCATGTTGACAGATATCCCGTTGAGTAGGAACCTCATCATTACAAGAGGCATTCCGACCCATCCGATTTGTATACCAGCCGAGCTGCCTTTTTTTGCACATGCGGGCCAAATGCCCTGTATATTCACAATTTCTGCAAACAGCCTGCTGAAATCAACATCCCCTTGACTAGTGGCCACCCCCACACCTCCAGCACAGACCTGTTCCATTGTTCAAAGAGTTCCCAAAGAATGAGCTGCGTCTGGCTGATCTCTCTTGAGCTTCTCTCAGTTTGTTGTTGATTGCTCGCATTGTGGGTTGATGAGGTGTGAACGGCCATTCCTGTGGCCCTTGATAGCTTCTGCCTGCTGTCGAGAACCTGTTCTCCCGGTTTTGTCTGTGTGTGGGGGTAGCAGCTTGTTTAGTGCTATGAACTTCTTGTTCCAATATTTCGTTAGTTTTCGTATCTGCATTGTAAATCAATCTCGTTTCTTCTTCCCCTACAAAGAATGTCTGTGCAACCATTGCTGCTGCCTCTAAGGTCAGGTTCTTGGTATCTACGAGCTTTTGGAATATGCCTGCGTGGCCTATTCCTTCAATGAAAAAGTCTCTCAGCATTTATCTCCTCAGTTCATTGGAGAACTCACATAAACTAGCCAACCTCCGAAGTTCCGCCACGAAGTCGGGTATGCTCTGCCCACACAGCGGATGTAGTTGTAGAACCTGTGTCTGGCCATGTGTAGGCTGTTTGCTGGCTTCAGGTAGTCTCTTACCAGTGTGCTCAATTCTTCAACCGACTTGCTTGCTGGTTTCTAGGGTGCCAACAGATCCTTCATTAAAGCGTATGTTTTCGAGCCACAGCTGGTGAAGAGATGGGCTCTTCTCTTGTCTGCCTTATCGTCGCCTAACCAGTCTTTGGTTACAAAGCTTTGCTGGAGCCTTTCTATAAAGTCCTCCCAATTGTCTCCCGCATTGTACTTTTCATCTGATCCGTTGTTCGCCATTCTGTGGATTCTGTAATCCCGTAACCCGTCGCCACTGTAAAGTCCTGTCCCCTCAGTACAGATTCACACGAGGCATGCAGTGAAGTCAAGGTCACTCTGGACGTGCACCTTTATTTCACAGCTCTGGAATGCTGCACTTGCCTGAGACCTGCATTTATATACCTGTCTCTTGCAAGTGCACCCCTGCTGGGAAGGTATGCTGATGGTTACAGGTCAAATCTTATGTTTTGCGTGTTGGGATACAGTTATATATAATAATGTAAGATACATGACAGGGATGTCTTGCAATACACATTTAAGTTAGTCTCTGTGGCGCAATGGGTTAGAGCGTTTGCCTGTTAATCGAAAGGTTGGTGGTTCGAGCCTACCCAGAGACAATGCCTTTCACTGTTTTTTCCCCGAGGATTCGGTGCCGCACAGTTCCAGGTTGTCATTGTGCGTTTTGGCTGCACGAATATATTCCGCAAACATTGCCAGCTGTGCTGTTATCCAGTGAGTTCCCACTCCAATACTTTCATGAACATTCAGTTCATGTAAAATGATAACAATTTTTTACATGGATCATGTTCCTCCATTCAGTCCACTAGAAATAAATTACGTTATTGGGTTTAAAGGAACTGGTGGAAATTGTCAGACCTATCGTTATGGCTTTGCTCAGATTCTGAGTTTCAACAGTCAACATTTTGCGAAGGATTACCTCATGGCCAATGCCAAGCACAAAAAGTCTCTCAGCATTCGTTTTGGAATCCGTCAAATTTGCAATGTCCTGCAAGGCGCCTTAATTCGGCGACATAGCTCGCCACTTCCTGGCCCTCCGACCGTTGGCACGTGTAGAACCGATACCTCGCCATCAGAACGCTTTCTTTAGGATTTCGATGCTCGCGGACCAGCGTACACAATTCTTCACATGATTAAGTTGTTGATTTCACCAGAGCTATAAGATTCTTCATGAGGCCACAGGGTGTTGCCCCACAGACGGTAAGGAGGATCGCCCTTCATTTGGCAGTGTTCACGTGCCCTTCCAGCTCGTTGGCCACGAAGTATTGGTCGAGTATCTCCACAAAGGCTTCGCAATCGTCCACTTCTGAGAACTTCTCCAGGATACCAACTGTTCCTTGCATTTTTGCGTGGTTGTTTATTGTCTCGTCGCCAATTGATATGCTCAGAATAAAGAATGAAACTTAGTATTGTGAACAATGAGTAAGTGTGACCTTAGCTCCTTTGATAAGACTCCAGATGCAGGTACCTCCTGGGTGGCCTGCTTATATACCAGGATGCTGGGATCCCTTGGGACTCCAACAGGTAGTGGTGTGATACAGGTTGCCAAGGGTTAAAACCATAACACAAGGTGTGTACAGAAATCAACCATCAAAAGCCCTGTCATTAACCACAGGGGTTTCCTGAAATTTTCTGATCGCAAAGCGCTTTCAATCCTTGTCCTTAAAATTGCAGACCTGGAAATTGGGGAGTTTAATGACTTTGAAAAGAGAACATTGTTGTTTGGTGCAGTTCAGGTCAGATAAATGTTGGTGAAAGGAACTTTATGCAGAGAGAGGGTTTGAGCATTTCAGCTTGTTGCTGAACACTTCTCTCTGGGCTTGAAATAAGAAGCAGTTTCTGTCGTGTCGTAGTTACCACATTTCCCTCACACGTGAAAAGTTCCCGGTTCAAGCCTGGGCAGAAACATTATTTCTCATGCAAAAATTTGACTGCAATAAAATTGAAGAAAAGTTGTTGTGTTGCATGAGCAATGAACATTTAAAACCAGTCTCCTCAAATACAGAGTGTGTAAAATCAGATAGGGGATAAAACTTCTTCAAGGAGCAAATTTTCATGAATTTTTGAAGTTCAGTTATTGAAGTTTCAACTGTCTCTATTCGCATTTCATTCATTCTGTGAAACAACACGATCGGTTTATACCAGCAGATCTAAGCTGCATTTGAAACCCGCAAACAACTCATTAATTATTCGCTCTTCCCCAGTTCCAGAGCTCAGAGGGTTATTGTCCATCCCTGGGATACAAGCTACCTCGGATCCGGGCAAAAGCTCCCACGTGCACCGAGCACAGGCTCAGGAAAACCCCGGGGGAGAGGATATCCCGGTCACTGGGCCTTCCAGTAACAGTGAGTAAGTGCCCGGTCTGAAATGTTCCAGAGTATTAACTTGCAACTTCAGCATCCAACAGTAAGGATGGCCGAGCGATCTCAGGCACTGCTTTCATTATTTGATTAAATTATCAACTCTCCGTCAGTTCGCATTTTTTTCATTGTGGCAAAGAAGTTCATGGGTTCATTAATGATGTTTTCCTTTGAAAGCAACATAAAAGTTTAAGGAAAAGTAATCGCCCAAAGTTTGGGCTCTATCCCACGACCCTGCAAGTAAGAGTCTCATGCTCTACCGACTGAGCTAGCCGGGCCTTGCAACATTTACCCTGTCAATCCCCTTTAGAATATTGTCCGTTTCAATGAGGTCACCTCTCATTCTTCAAAACTCCGGATAGTATCGCCATATTCTACACAATCTCTCATCATAGGAAAGTCCACTCAGCCCAGGAATCAATCTGGTGAACCTCTGTTGTACCACCTCCAAGGCAAGTGTATCCTTCCTTAGATAAGGAGACCAAAACTGTGCGCAGTACTCCAGGTGTGGTCTCACCAGGGCCCTGTACAATTGTAGCAAGACTTCCTTACTCTTATACTGTGGGCTATATATTAGGTACGATGGGCCGAATATCCTGTTTTCCTGCTGATTCTCCGGTTGTACAAAAAGTTATTAAAATTCAACAGTCGCTCAGCAAACATATTTGTATTTCCTTCAGTGTGCTACACATGTGGGAGCATTATTGATGATTGAAACAATTATTCAGTCTCTCACAGACTTGAATTATTTTTGTCAGCTTCCTCTGTAAAAATGCTTTCCCTGACCAGGAATCAAACGCAGACCACGGCAGTGAGAGCACCAAATCCTAACCACTAGACTACCAGGGAACACTGCTTGCAGTCTCTGCGATAGCTTTAAATATAGTCAGCTTACAATCACAGCTGAGAATTGTGCGGTGACACGGCGTGCAACTGGATTTGCTGGGAGCTGCGTGGAGGCCCCGACCTGCGTGAGAACACCAGCGGCAGGTCGGGGCCATAAAAGGAGCGGTGAGCGGTGGCATGGGAGCAGCGTGATGGTGTACCACGGCAAGGTACAGCGCGAGCTGGTGCAGGAGGGCGACGGCAGCGAAGAGTGAGGTCATCAAAGTCCAGGTCGGTGATTGGAGCGTGGGCAGGTACAGCAGGAGCAGCGAGAGACTGTGGAGGGATGTGATCGGGGCCCAGGGGCGGTGTGAGTTCAGGGCCAGGGGTCCAGGGGCAGCACGGGCCAGCCCACACTGCGATATGTGTGTGCACTGGGTCCGTGCAGCAGAGCTGGTCTCCAGTCGTCTTGGTAAACCCTTGTCACTGGACCATGACCTCGCTCTGTCAAGTCCGTGTGATGGCTGGGGTGCAACGGCCATCACACGTTAACAGAATCCACGCACAGGCATCTTCCACCCTTCAACATGCAGTTCGGGACCTGGAATATTAGGTCCATCATTAAAACACCTGTGAACTCATCCTTTTTTGGCGAGGAAGCAAGTCATCCTCGCTTCGAGGGACTGCCTATGATGATGATGAACTGGATTTGCTGCAGTCCGCGGGCAGCTGGTGATGAAAGCGGGCGTGAGAGGGTGAGTGACAGGTGGGCACTGCTTCTGATGCTGTCTGACCCACGGTGGGAGTGGCCGGGGATTTTAAAGCCCTTTCATTGCACCAATGCAGGGTAAATGAAACTGTGTTTCAGGAACCTTCATGTATATAAACATGGGCACTCTGCACTGTAGACCTCGTGGTGCAACGGTAGTGTGTCTGACTCCAGATCAGAAGGCTGCGTGTTTATATCACGTTGGGGTCACTGTACTTTTCCATAGTGTTCATCCGGAATTGAGATTTTCTTTGCTGTGTCACAATTTACTTTCCCACCCATCTTTGTACCATCAGCAAACTTGGCTCCATTACACTGGGTCCCTGTATCCCTGGGATAGGGGAGGGAAGACACACCGGAAAAGTGTGAGCTTGTGGACCGGAGTAGTTGCAGCTGCTGGAGCTGTGCGTTTTATCGGGGAGGGACGGGGGGAGAGCCCGCCGAGCGACCGGAGAAGCTGAGAAACTGCTGTGCTTTTCATCGGGTTTGACACTGTTTAAAAATGGCAGAGTGCCAAGTTTTCTCTCCCGACTGCCCATGCGCGAAGGTGCCGGCAGTGTTTTCGGCGCAGGCATTTGGCTCCGCCCCCCACTTCACCATCGACACCACGCCAGGACTCCGGGGACTGTACACAGCGGCCAGGATGGGGCGAGTTATTCCCCGAGCCGTTTCCAGCGCGCAAAGTCGGTGCGCTTGAGGTCAGTGCGCCGACAAAACTGCTTGGGGAAAATCTAGCCCTTGAAGAGTAAGGAGTACACTGAAGGAAATACAAATATGTTTGCCGAGCAACTGTCAAATTTTAATAACTTTTTATACAACCATCGAATCAGCAAAAAAACAGGGCACTCGGCCCATAGTACCTAATATATAGCCCACAGTACAAGAGTAAGGAAGTCTTGCTACAATTGTACAGGGCCCTGGTGAGACCACACCTGGAGTACTGCGCACTGTTTTGGTCTCCTTATCTGAGGAAGGATATACTTGCCTCGGAGGTGGTACAACAGACGTTCACCAGATTGATTCCTGGGATGAGAGGACTGTCTTAAGTTGAGAGATTGTGTAGAATGGGCCGATACTCTCCGGAGTTCAGAAGAATGAGAGGTGATCTCATTGGAACACACAATATTCTGAAGGGGATTTATGGGGTCGATGCTGAGAGGTTGTTTCCCCTGGGCTGGAGTGTCTAGAACCAGGGGGCACAATCTCATGTTAAGGGGTCGGCCATTTAGGACAGAGATGAGGAGGGATTTCTTCACTCAGAGGGATATGAATCATTGGAATTCTCTGCCCCACAGGCCTGTGGATGCTGAGTCTCTGAATATATTCAAGGCTGCGTTCGATAGATTTTTGGAGTCTCGGGGAATGAAGGGATCGAGAGATCACTGGAGTTTAGAAGAATGAGAGGGGATCTCATGGAAACATATAAAATTCTGACGGGACTGGACAGGTCCCGATGTTGGGGAAGTCCAGAACCAGGGGTCAGAGTCTAAGGGATAAGGGGTAGGCCATTTAGGACTGAGATGAGGAGAAACTTCTTCACTCAGAAGTTGTTAAACTGTGGAATTCTCTGCCGCAGAGAGTTGTTGATGCCAGTTCGTTAGATATATTCAAGAGGGAGTTAGATGTGGCCCTTATGGCTAAAGCGATCAAGGGGTATGGAGAGAAAGCAGGAAAGGGGTACTGAGCTGAATGATCAGCCATGATCTTATTGAATGGTGGTGTGGCTCGAAGGGCCGAATGGCCTACTCCTGCACCTATTTTCTATGTTTCTATGTTTCTGTGTCCTGCTACTGCTTCTTTAATAATGGTTTCCAACATTTTCCCAACCACAGATTTAAGGCTAACTGGTCAGTAGTTTCCTGCTTTTTGTTGCCTCCTTTTTAAAATAGGGGCATTCCATTTGCAGTTTTCCAATCTGCTGGGTCCTCCCCAGAATCCAGCGAGTGCTGGTCCACAGATCCCTGAAAGTAGCAGGCCAGGTAGCTAAGGTGGTTAAGAAGGAATATGGAATGCTTGCCTTTATTAGCGGAGGCATAGAATACAAGAGATGTGGTCGGTGGGGCAGGTTAGGTCACAGCTGGAGTACTGCGTGCAGTTCTGGTCGCCATATTACAGGAAGGACATGATTGCACTGAAGAGGGTACAGAGGAGATTTACGAGGATGTTGCCGGGAGTGGAGAATCTTAGCCATGAGACAGATTAGATAGGCTGGATTTGTTTTCCATGGAACAGAGCCTGAGGGGAGATCTCATTGAGGTGTATAAAATTATGAGGGGTCGAGATACAGTGGATAGAAAGGGCCTATTTCCCTTAGCAGAGGGGTCAACAACAAGGAGGCATAAAGTTAAAGTAATTGGTCGAAAGTTTAGAGGGGAAATTTCTTCACGCAGAGGGTTGTGGTGGTCTGGAACTCACTGCCTGAAAGGGTGGTAGAGGCAGAAACCCTCACCACATTTAAAAAGTGCTTGGATGTGCACCTGAAGTGCCATAACCTGCAGGGTTATGGACCTAGAGCTGGAAAGTGAGATTAGGCTGGATAGCCTCTTGTTAGCCGGCGCGGACACGATGGGCCGAAATGGCTCCTTCTGTGCTGTAAACTTCTATGATTCTATGAACTCCTTTGGAAAGAGTTGAGGTGCGTGTGAGGTGATTTGGGCAAATCTTTCCTCACATGACAACACTTCAAAGGCAACTCAACGGCTGTAAAGTGATTTGGGGCGTCATGAGTTCCTCACAGACGCTGCAGAAATACAAGTCCTTCTTTACAAAAGTTTGATGCAAATTCAAAGTTGGTCTGGGATTTGAAATCAGGATCTCTCGCAAATTTCAAGAAACAAACCCAAAGCAACAATCATACCCCTAGACCAATGAGCTGAGCAAATGCGAAGGTAAGATTTAATCAGTATTTAAGCATTTTCAGTGTTTGTTGCAATTCTTGATCGGAGGAGCACATGAGGCGGAATCAATGACTTTGCCTTTTCGACATGTCTTCTGAAGCGCCGCACGGTCCCACTCCTGCAGTCAATGAGCTGTTGGGACGTTAATGTATCCATCATCATCATCATCATAGGCGGTCCCTCGAAACGAGGATGACTTGATTCCACGCCAAAAAAGGATGAGTTCCCAGGTGTTTCAATGAAGGACCCGAACTACATCCCAAAGGGTGGAAGATGCCTGTGCGTGGATTTTTTTAACGTGTGGTGGCCGTTGCACCCCAGCCATCACACGGGCTTGACAGAGCGAGGTCTTGATCCAGTGGCAAGGGTTATCCAAGACAACTGGAGACCAGCTCTGTTGCACGGACCCAGTGTACACACATATCGCAGTGTGGGCTGGTCCGTGCTGCCCCTGGGCCCCTGGCCCCCGAACTCATGCCGCTCCTTCGCCCCGATCTCGCCGCTCCTGCTGTATCTGCCCACGCACCAATCACAGACTTGGACCTTGATGACGTCACACTTCGCTGCCGCCGCCCTCCTGCACCAGCTCGCGCTGCTCCCTGGAGCAGTCTCCCGGGATCTCCAAGCAGCTCCCAGGGCCGCTCGCCGTTCCTTTTATGGCCCCGACCTGCCGCTGGTGTTCTCCCGTTAGTGTATCCAGGCTGCGGGTGGCCACCCCGAGCGCAGCAGAGCGGTTTCTGCATTAGTTCTGGGTGGGGACAGTATATTTCCCCTTCTCTCTTCCTCTTCTCGATATCCCTGTGCTTTTATTTCTCTATTTATTCCCCCTGTCTCAGTTTCTAGTGTTTAAAAGGGAACAAAAGATGAAATGGGTGTCACTGTGGAACAATTTCTCTCACTCAAAGTTAGATGCACTGCTGTTCGTCATAAGGTCTAGGTAGCTAGCCATTGATATTAAGGTTTATATTTAAATATGTATAAATATACCTACATGTATCATAACTGTTCCCTGGTGATCGAGGGGTTAAGATCCGGCGCACTAACCTGCTTTCAATTCTCGATCAATTCATCGCATAAAAATAATTGAGGTCTGTGAGACGATTAATAATTGCTGTAATCACCATGAATACCAATACTTTCTGTGATAGACCGAGCTTACAGACTATCTGGCTTCTCCTGCCCTTTGCCAGACACGTGTTCCGGGTTTAATTTTGTAAACTGGGCGAATTTGCTGATCGCTGGGAGACGGAAGGAGCCTCTGTGGCCCCACTGTGAGGATGTGGAAGTGAACACGGTGGCTGGGTGATCCGTGACTTTTCTGTAAAGGGCAGCGGAGGAGAAGGATTTGAACTTTCAGTGTGGGACAGAAGTTGTTTAAGGTGAGACAACACAGAGGGAGCTCACTGGTCAGCTCCCCTTTGTTGGGGCTGCTGTGCCAGAGGTTTGTGCAGTGCAGTGGTTATCATGTTTTCTTTACATGTGACAGGTCCCTGGTTAAATTACTGATCAGCACAGAGGGAGCTCACTGCTCAGCTCCCCTTTGTTGTGCCAGCTTTGCCAGAGGTTTCTGTAGTGTTGTGGTTTTCATGTTTGTTTTACATTCAAAATGTGGCCAGTTCAATCCCGGGCAGGAACATTATGTTTAAATTTGCTATGGAGGAACAATCAGAAGCGAGTTTAGTCTCCTGGCAAATGCTTCCTGACCTGCTGAGATTTCCAGCATTTGCTGTTTTTATTTGCTATTTATTCTCCTGGCAAAAGGGCTTCCTTATTCCTTCATTGCTCCTTTTCACTTCAATAAATAGATAACGGATCCACCGGGGACCTTTCGTGTGTGAGGCCAACGTGATATCCGCCACACTGCAGCCCATCAAAGGGCGAGAAACCACTGAATATAAAGGATGAGCTCACAAATATCAGGGGCAGTGCAGTCTGGTCAACGTCAGACCCTCCTTTCTTATTCAGCAGAGGCATGAAGGGGAGTCAGACGCCACAAAGTTTAATTAAAGACACAAATACAAGTAACACTTCCAAATCTTTTCATTGTAAAATTCTTTCACTTTATTTGAAATCCTGCTGCATTGAATCTGAAAATGAGCACCATGGGATTTTACCTTCACTACTGATTCTATTTTCTGTGCACAGAAGGAATAACCGGTGCTGTTAAATTTGACAAAAGTTGCCCCAGATTCCTGGTGTCATCGGCAATGAAGATTTTGAATCAGACTCCGAAAATACAATGTGTAAAATGGGTTAACATGCAGAAGAACATAAGAACATAAGAAATAGGAGCAGGAGTTGGCCATACGCCCCTCGAGCCTGCTCCGCCATTTAATACGATCATGGTCGATGCGATCATGGACTCAGGTCCACTTCCCTGCCCGCTCCCCAAAGCACAGGACAAATGATTGAAGTATCGAACTGTCCCTCAGTTAGCATTTCTTTCATTGTGCAAAAGAAGGTGAGGGGTTAATTAATGATGTTTCCCGTGAAAGCAACACAAAAGTTTAAGAAAAAAACACACAGTGACTGGCAGGTGAGCGCTGCTTCTGACACCTGGTGGGAATGGGTGGGGATTTTAAAGCCCCTTGTATTTTGAAACCTTCAAATAGACGAACATCTGAGACTCGCTGCGTCGAGCTCGTGGTGCAATCGTGCGTCTGACTCCAGATCAGAAGGTTGTGTGTTCAAATCATGTTGGTGTCACTGTATTCTTGGATATTGTTCTTCGAGAATTAATATATTCTTTGCTGTTTGGCAAATACGAGACCCTTGCTCCAAGGTCTGTCTCACTGTTTCCCCGGTGTCAGGCAGAGATACGCCTGCTGCACTCATCTATTTCATGTGACAGGACACAAAAGTTCAAAATCAAGCTGCAGGTGGCCACATCTAGCACTAAATAGTCAGGATGGCCGAGCGGTCTAAGGTGTTGTGTTCAGGTTACAGTCTGCTCTGAAATCTTGGCTTCTCTAAGCACAGCTCTCATGTCCTGTAACTGTACTCCTCCTCGCTCATACCAGGAAACCCTAAAACCACTTAAGGTCGTGTTCCCTTCACGAGCTCCACAGGGAGTAGAGAAATCATGATCCTGCTCTGGCCTTGTCCGGTCGAGCGTGCTTCCCCCACTCTCCACATTACCGGAAGGTCGTGTGTAATGTTGTGGGGTGTTAAGCTTCTGAGTAACCGAAGAGGCATTTAACTGCTCCGCCTCCGTACCTAACGTTGCCACATGAACCACACGGGTTCGAGGCTCCGAAGTCAGAGAAGGCAAAGGAGCTGTGGATGGGAACGGTGGGCATTCTCCCTGTCCCTTAATCCCCTTTTCAACTCTCAGACCCGGGGAATCCTCCGAATACCACCCGGCTTTATCAATTGCTGTCTCCGTGGGCAACCTAATACCACCATCTGCTGCAGCTTAGATATTCCTTTCTCTAGATCTTGATTGAGTGCCTGAAATCACCAATTCTCTACTTCTTTACTCACTGCTGTTAGCTGCTCTCTGAGTTCTGAGACTTCCCTATCTCGAGCCTCAGCCTCTTCTCCTAACGTTTGAATCCCCAGCATGAGACACTGCAACACTAACGCTTTTCTCTTTTTATCACTTTTTAACACAAACACTTTCATCTTTTTCAACTGGACACCCTCCACTAAGGACTGCCGTGTCTCTCTCCATCCTCCTGTCATTGTTTCCTGTCTTATCCCATAAGTTCCCCCTTTCGACTCAATCTACTCATTAAGAAATGACTGGAGCTCAACTGGAATATCCCCTGAGCCTCCCATTACTAACTGAAGATCCCTTTAATCACGACAACTAAGAGAATGCTCACCTCTCGAACTGATTTGTGGGAAACACTTCTTCCAACAACTCAGCCAACTTTCTGCTTCACGTCGGGGACTTTGAACAAGCCAACGAACTTTTGAAAATCACGTCAGGGTCACCAAAATTTTGCAAACAGCTGTCTTGCTCTTTTCGCTTCGTTGCTTTTAATATCGAATTACCCGCACACTCCGTTGTAGTAAAGGCAGGATTAGGTCTTTTATTTAAACATTCATACTAAACAAACCAAGTATGAAAGTTACTGAGAACACTTCACAAAGGCAGCTTGCTTCGATTTCCGTGGCTGCTTGAGACACACACCTTCCGAATGTCCAGTGTCTCTGCGGTCTATGTCTCTACAGTCCATAAAAGTCACATCTTTACACTGAAAAAGCCTTTGAACTCTTATTCTTTGCATTTAGACAATCCTGACTAACTGCTTTCTGAATCGTTTAACAGACAGACTTAATATTGCTTGTTTAACCTACAGATGTCATTAAATAGTAACAAGGTGACACTCAAATAATGAACATACAGACATTATCAAATCGTTTAGTCCTGAGTTTTAATTATTCCCACCATAACAAGGTACTCAAATATTTAACATCCAGACAATGACCAGTTACTCATCTCACTGGCTGAAGGCACCACATTGTCTCACAGTCTCTTTACCATCCAAACTTCAATCTTCCTGTTATTTAATCCAAACTTCAGACTGCGTACTGAAGCAAAGAGTTCAGCAATGCGGGACTGTGCATTGTAGATCAAGCATCAATGACAAAGGCAACAAAACTGCGCACCAGCACCAGGTGTCTCTCACTTGTTTGTCCCAATTTTTTAGCAGCTGCGACAGCAAGCATTCAGTTTCCACCGAGATTTAAACTCAGATCGCTAGATTCATGTCCAGAGTGCTCACCATTAAACCATGGAACCAACGATGCCAAATTCTTTGAAACATTTCTCAAAAACAAGATCATCTCCAACATTACACTTTGGCTCGGCCTTTTCTCATCCACACCGTAAGTTTCCCCACTTTACGCTCTGCTAATTATCGATGCAGAGCAATTCACACAGATACCGTCGAGGCTATGGGTTCTCAAGTAGCTGTTTCTGTTTCACACTGTTTATCACAGCATTCAGTCTTGCCAGGTAAAAAGTGCGTTGGCATTGCAATGCATTAATGTAAAATGCTTGCAATGAAAAGAAAATGCAACGTTTTGTTGAGTGCAAAACATGCAGTGCCTGCATTTCAAAAAGTGTTGCTTTTATTCATCCTGCTGATTGCATATTGCACAGATAATCTCAGCACACATTGTGCAGGTAAATGCAGCAACAAACTAGTTTCTCCTCCGCTGATTTGTAACAGGTAACTGACGGTTGAGCACACGATTTGATAACTAGACTTGTAGATCAAGCATCAATGACAAAGGCAACAAAATTGCCCACCAGCACCAGGTGTCTCTCACTTGTTTGTCCCAAATTATTAAATTATTGACTCTCATTCAGTTAGCATTTCTTTAATTATGCAAATGAAGATCATCGGTTAATTAATGATCCGTTGATTGCAGGATAACCTTGAACAAAAAGCCCCAACGTGGGGCTCGAACCAGTGACCCTAAGATTAATAGTTTCATGCTCTCCCAATTGATCGAGCGGGGCTTCTGCCAAATGCGGGTTTTTGTCGCTGATTGCAGCCAGGCGCCTGTTGGCTCCGCCCCAGATGTTTAATCTTGCTGTCGAGGAACTGCCAGGATCTTCTTGAATGGTGGACCAGGCTCGAGGGGCCAAATGGCCGACTCGGGCTCTGAATCCTTACATGTTTATCATCTCATGATTTTTCACAGGAGAACAAACTTGCCCCTGAGCATGCATGAGGAGAAAGCTACAGAAAATATTCCCGCCCGGTGAGCTTTCGCGTGTGAGGCGAACGTGTTAACCGCTATACTGCAGAAACATCTCAACTTTCAGCACCCGGTCAGATGGAAATGTTAACCGAGCAGGTGAACTGCAGAATGCCACTTTTAAAGAGTTGTCGAGGTGTCAAACAATGAGTTTCGCTTTATGATTGAAAGCAGAAAGTGTCAGACATTGCATTTGAACCCACTCCTCCACATGCAATTGCAATCCAAACACAGCACCTTCGACTGCTCAGCCATCCTGACTCGGTGCTGCTCTATCTGGCCCCCTGCAGGTTGATTTTGAACTTTTGTGTCCTGTCACATGAAATAAATGAGGGCAGCAGGCGTATCTCTGCCTGACACCGGGGAAACAGTGAGACAGACCTTGGAGCAAGGGTCTGGTTATTAAGACACAGTAAAGAAAATATTGATTCCGGAATTATCCCAAAGGTCAGGAACCCTGACATGATTTCGATAGCAGTGTCCTCATCTCGAGTGAGATGTGTTACCGTTGCACCACTAGCTGTACACGACGAATATGAGATGTTTATCGATATGAACGCTCCTTAAAATAAGGACTTTAAAATCCCTGCCCATTCCCACTCGGAGTCAGAAGCAGCGCTCACTTGCCAGTCACCGTCCGTTTTTTTGTTGAACTTTTGTTTTTATTTCAAGGGAAAGCATCATTACTTAACCCAATGCCATCTTTTGCACAATGAAAGAAATGCTGACTGAGGGACAGTCGATACTTCAATCATTTCTTCTGTGTTTTGCATGTTAACTGTTAAACCAGATCCCATTTTACACAATTGTTGTCGGGGATTGTTTCAAAATCTTCATTGCTGATGTCACCGGGAATCTGGGGCAACTTTTGTCAAATTTAACAGCATCGGTTAATCCGACCATGCACAGAAAATAGAATCAGTCGTGAAGATAAAATCCCACGGTGATCATTTTCAGATTCAACATCGTAGGATTTCAAATAAAGTGCAAGAATTTTACAGTGAAAAGATTTGGAAGTGTTACTTGTATTTGTGTCTTTAATTAAACTTTGTGGCGTCTGACTCCCGTTCATGCCTCTGCTGAATAAGAAAGGAGGGTTTGACGTTGACCAGACTGCACTGCCTCTGATATTTGTGAGCTCATCCTTTATATTCAGTGGTTTCTCGCCCTTTGTTGGGCTGCAGTGTAGCGGATATCACGTTGACCTCACACGCGAAAGGTCCCCGGTGGATCCGTTTTCTCTCACTGAAAGTTATCTATTTATTGAAGTGAAATAAAGAGCAATTCAGGAATAAGGGAGCCCTTTTGCCGGGAGAATAAATAGCAAATAAAAACAGCAATTGCTGGAAATCTCAGCTGGTCTGGCAGCATTTGTCAGGAAACTGAACTCGCTTCGGATTGTTCCACTATAGCAACTTTAAACATAATGTTTCCACCCGGGATCTTTCACGCGTAAAGCAAACATGATAACCGCTACACTACGGAAACCTCTGGCACTGCGGCCCCAACAGAGGGGAGCTGACCAGTGAGCTCCCTCTGTGCTGATCGGGAATGTGTTGGCTCACCTTAAACAACTTCTGTCCCACACTGAAAGTTCTCAATCCTTCTCCTCCACTGCCCTTTACAGAAATGTCACGGATCACCCAGCCACCGTGTTCACTTCCACATCCTCACAGTGGGGCCACAGAGGCTCCTACCGTCTCCCCGCGATCAGCGAACTCAAAATTAAACCCGGAACACGTGTCCAGCAACGGGCAGGAGAAACAAGAGAATCTGTAAGTTCGGTCCATAACAGAAAGTAATGGGGTTATTCATGGTGATTACAGCAATTACTAATCGTCTCACAGACCTCAATTATATTTATTTGACGAATTGATCGAGTATCGTTCCCAGGTTAGTGCGCCGGATCTTAACCCCTCGACCACCAGGGAACAGCTACGATACATGTAGATATATTTATATATATTTATATATGACCGTGAATATCAACGGCTAGCTGCCGAGACCTCAGGGCGCAACGGTAGCACGTCTAAATTTAAGTGAGAGAAATGATTTTCTACAGTGAAACCCATTTCATCGTTTGTTCCCTTTTAAACACTAGAAACTGAGACGGGGAATAAATAGAGAAATCAAAGCACAACGTTATAGACAAGAGGAAGAGAGAAGGGGAAAGATACTGTCCCCACCCAGAACTAATGCAGAAACCCCTCTGCTGCGCTCGGGGTGGCCACCCACAGCCTGGATACACTAACGTCCCAACAGCTCATTGACTGTCGGAGTGGGACCGTGCGGCGCTTCAGAAGACAGGTCGAAAAAGCAAAGTCACTGATTCGGTCTCATGTGCTCCGGCTACAACGAATAGATACACACACTAACATGCTTTTATAATGGTTACACTTTATCGCCATTCTTGTCAAGCAGTCGTTTCGTTGGTCCGGGGTATGATTCTCACTTCAAGGCTGTTAATGGCAATTTGCGAGAGATTTACGTTTAAATACCGAATGAGCCCTTTCAATTTGCATGGAACTTATGCAAACAAGTGTTATTTATGTCAACCTGTGAAAACCTTGTTTAAGCACCAGAGGGCTCATCCCCTGGAGTCCCAAGAGATCCCACAATCCCTTGGGAGCACTTGTACTTAAGGAGGCCTCACAGGCTGGAGAAGCACTCTGGAGACCTGCAAGAAAAGACTACGGTCACAAATTACTTTGAGCTCACAGTATCTGGTCAGACTCTTTATTCATGCACTACAACTGGCGATGAGATACAGATGACGAACCCCACCGCAACGATGCAGAGACCAATGGGCATCCTGGAGAAATTTTCGGAGGGAGATGATTGGGAAACCTTAGTGGAGCGACTCGACCAATACTTCATGGCCAGCGAGCTGGAAGGAGAAGCGAATGCTGCCAAAGGAAGGGCGATTCACCTCACTGTTTGCGGGGCACCATCTTATGGCCTCATACAAAAGCTGCTTGCTCCAGCGAAACGCACAGAGAAATCGTATGTTGATTTGTGCACACTGGTCCGGAAGCATCTTAACCTGAAGGAAAGCGTTCTGATGGCGAGGTTCCGGTTCGACATGTGCAAAAGGTCTGAAGGCCAGGAAGTGGCGAGCTATGTCATCGAGCAAAGACACCTTGCAGGCATTTGGAATTTGAAGGACATTTGGAGCACATGCTCAGGGACTTCTTTGTACTTGGCATTGGCCATGAAGAAATACTTCGTAAACTAATTTTGACAGTCGAGACCCCAACCTTGAGTAAAGCCATAGCGATAGCCCAAGCGTTCATCGCCACCAGTGACAATACCAAAAAATCTCTCAGCACACGAGTGCTGTACAAGTACTGTGAACAAAGTAATGTTGATTTCAAATCGTTACGTACAGGGCAGGCCTCACATGCCTGCAGCTGTACGTCTGCAGATGTCTCAGAGTCCACCATCAAGGGCGATGAATGCTACGCCATTAACACCTTGTTGCCGCTGCGGGGGTGATCATCATTTCCATTCATGCCGCTTCAAAGGATACGTTTGCAAGGGCTGTGGAACAATGGGACACCTGCAACGAATGTGCAGGCAAGCTGCAAACCCTGCTAATCCTGCAAACCACCATGTTGCAGAGGAGGGCAGATCCACGGCAGATCACAGCGAACCAGAGCATCAGACCGAGGAGGTAGAGGTATATGGGGTGCATACATTTACCACAAAGTGCCCCCGATAATGCTGAAGGTTGAGCTAAATGGACTCCCGGTGTCAATGGAGCGAGACATGGGCGCGAGTCAGTCCATTATGAGCAGAAAGACTTTCGATAAATTGTGGTGCAGCAAGGCCTCAAGGCCAGTCCTGACTCCCATTCGCACCAAACTGAGAACTTACACAAATGAACTGATTCCCGTAATTGGCAGTGCTACTGTAAAGGTCTCCTACGATGGAGCGATACACAAGTTACCACTCTGGGTGGTACCGGGCGATGGCCCCACGCTGCTCGGCAGGAGCTGGCTGGGGAATATACGCTGGAACTGGAACGACATCCGAGTGCTCTCGCCCGTCGACAACATTTCGTCTGCCCAGGTCTTAAACAAATTCCCCTCGTTGTTCGAACCAGGCATCGTGAAGTTCCAAAGAGCAAAAGTGCAGATCCACCTAATTCCCCAGGACGCGACCTATCCATCACAAAGCGAGAGCAGTACCGTACATGATGAGAGAGAGGGTGGAGATCGAGCTGGACAGGCTGCAACGAGAGGGCATCATTTTGCCGATCGAATTCAACGAGCGGACCAGTCCGATTGTTCCAGTCCTCAAGGGTGAAGGCACAGTCAGATTCTGTGGTGATTACAAAGTAACTATCAAATGTTTCTACCTTCAGGATCAATACCCACTACCAAATGCAGACAACCTTTTTGCGACGCTGGTGGAGGAAAGACGTTCACGAAGCTGGACTTGACCTCAGCCTACATGACGCAGCAGCTGGAGGAATCATCGAAGGGCCTCACCTGCATCAACACGCACAAAGGTCTCTTCAATCACAACAGATGCCCATTTGGGATTCGATCAGCCGCGGCGATATTCCAGAGAAACATGGAAAGCTTACTGAATTCGGTCCCGCGCACCATGGTCTTCCAGGACAACATCTTGGTTCCAGGTCGGAACACAGATGAGCATCTGCAGAATCTGGAGGAGGTTCTTAGTCGATTTAATCGCGTGGGGCAAAGGTTAAAATGCTCGAAGTGCGTTGTCCTGGCGCCTGAAGTGGAGTTCCTGGGGAGAAGAATTGCGGCGGACAGCATCAGGCCCACCGATTCGTAGATGGAGGCAATCGACAACACACCAAGGCCACAGAACGTGACGGAGCTGCGGTCATTTCCAGGACTCCTGAACGACTTTCGTAACTTCTTACCGGGTCTCAGAACACTGTTAGAACCACTGCACGCTTTACTGCACAAAGAAAACGAATGGGTATGGGGTAAAAGCCAAGAAAATGCCGTTGTAAAAGCTAGAAAACTGTTATACTCAACCAAATTGCTTGTGCTGTATGATGCATGTAAGCGTTTGGTGCTAGCATGTGATGCGTCGTCATACGATGTTGAGTGTGTATTGCATCAAGCTCATGAATCTGGGAAATTGCAACTGGTTACTTATACATCCAGGTGTCTGTCTATGGCTGAGAGGGCCTACAGCATGATCGAAAAAGAAGTGTGAACATGTGTTTATGGAGTAAAAAAAATGCATCAATATCTGTTTGGGCTCAAATTTGATTTGGAAACTGACCATAAGCCACTTATATCCCTCTTTTCTGAAAGTAAGGGGATAAATACAGATGCATCGGCCCGCATCCAGAGATGGCCGCCCACATTGTCCGCATACAACTACGCCATCCGCCACAGACCAGGCATAGAAAACTGTGCCGATGCTCTCAGTAGGCTGCCATTGCCCACCACAGGGGTGGAGATGGCACAGCCCCCAGATTTAGTTATGGTAATGGAAGCATTCGAGAGTGAGCAATCACCTGTTACCGCCCGACAGATTAGAACCGAGATGAGCCAGGATCCCTCATTGTCCTTAGTAAAAAACTGTGTGCTCCACGGGAGTTGGTGTGGTGTTCCGTTAGAGATGCAGGAAGAAATAAAGCCGTACCAGCGGCGCAGAGATAAAATGTCCATACAGGCAGACTGTATCAAGTAGTGGTGCCAATAAAGGGCAGGGACACTTTCATTAGTGATCTCCACAGTACACACCTAAGCATTGTAATGACGAAAGCGATAGCCAGATCCCAGATGTGGTGGCCCGGTATCGATGCGGACTTAGAGTCCTGCGTTCACAGATGTAATACATGCTCGCAGTTAAGCAATGTACCCAGGGAGGCGCTGCTAAGTTTTTGGTCTTGGCCCTCCAAACCGTGGTCTAGGGTACACGTCGACTATGCAGGCCCGTTCTTGGGTAAAATGTTCCTTGTGGTTGTAGATGCGTACTCCAAGTGGATTGAATGTGAGATGATGTCTGCTGCCACCATTGAAAGCTTGCGGATCATGTTTGCCATGCACGGCCTGCCTAACGTTCTTGTCAGTGACAATGGGCTGTGCTTCACCAGTGCTGAGTTCAAAGAGTTCATGACACGCAATGGGATCAAACATGTCACATCTGCCCCGTTTAAACCAACATCCAATGGTTAGACAGAGAGAGCAGTGCAGCAATCAAGCAGAGCTTGAAGAGGGTAACTGAGGACTCACTGCAGAGTCACCTATCCCGAGTCCTGCTTAGTTACCGCACAAGACCCCACTCGCTCACTGGGGTTCCCTCCGCGGAACTGCTCATGAAAAGGGCACTTAAGACAAGGCTCTCGTTAGTCCACCCTGATCTACACACACAGGTAGAGAGCAGGCGGCTTCAAGAGAATACATATCATGATCAAGCAAATGTGTCACGTGAAATCGAGATTAATGATCCTGTATTTCTGTTGAACTATAGACAAGGTCCCAAGTGGCTTCCCAGCACTGTCGTGGCCAAAGAGGGGAGTAGGGTGTTCCTGGTCAAACTTTCATATGGACTCACCTGCAGGAAACACTTGGACCAAACCAAACTCAGATTAACGGACTATCCAGAACAACCCACAATAGACTCTACCTTTTTCGCTCCTCCAACACACACACAAGTGGCAATCAACCCAGCGGTTGACCACGAAGCAGAACCCATCACCCGCAGCAGCCCAGCAGGACTCACCACGCCCAGCAGGCCAGCGAGGGCCCAACAAATGACTCACCAAAACCAGCATTTGCACTGAGACGTTCAACCAGGGAAAGGAAGGCCACAGATTGACTCAAATTGTAAATAGTTACACTGCTGACTTTGGGGAGGCGGGGGGAGCGGTGCGGGGGGAGTGTTGTTACATATATAAACCTGTAAATACCTTGTTTAACCATCAGAGGGCTCATCCACTGGAGTCCCAAGGGATCCCACAATCACTTGGGAGCACTGTACACCAGGAGGCCTCACAGGTTGGAGAGGCACACTGGAGACTTGTAATAAAGGACGACGGTCACACCTTACTTTCAGTTTGCAGTATCTGGTCAGATTCTTTATTCAAGACATAACACTCTGTATTTAGGAGACTCGTTTAAAATGTTTATTGCTCATGTGACAAATAATCTGGGGCGACTTTTGTTCAATTTATTTCACAGCAAAAATAGTCTCAAAAATCACGTTCCGCCCGGGATCCTTTCGCGTGTGAAGCGAACGTGATAACAACGACGCTACGGAAACATTGCGGTTCAAATGATGTTAGGAACATAACCAGATGTTTAAACTTGCTGTCGAGGAACTGCCAGGATCTTCTTCAATAGTGGACCAGGCTTGTGGGGCCGAATGGCCTACTCCGGCCCCTAATCCTTCCACACTTATGATCTTATGACCTTTCACTGGAGAACAAACTCGCCCCTGAGCATGCATGAGGAGAAAGCTACAGAAAACATTCCCGTCCAGTGAGCTTTCACTTGTGAGGCAAACATGTGAACCGCGACACTGTGGAAACATCTCCACTTTCAGCACCAGGTCAGACGGAAATGTGAAGCGAGCAGGTGAACTGCTGAATCCCAGTTTTTCGGAGTTAGTCGTGGTGTCAAACAATGAGTTTCACTTAATGATTAAAAGTAAGAAATGTCAGATTCAAATCCACACCTCCAGAGGAGCCTGCGAACAGCACCTTAGACCGCTCGCCCATCCTGACTATTCAGTGCGAGGTGTGGCCACCGGCAGGTTGATTTTGAACTGTTGTGTCCTGTCACATGAAATAAATGTGGCAGCAGGCGTATCTCTGCCTGACACCGGGGAAACAGTGAGACAGACCTTGGAGCAAGGGTCTGGTTATTGCCAAACAGCGAAGAAAATATTAATTCTGGAAGAACAATTTCCAAAAATACAGTGACTCCGACATGATTTGAACACACAACCTTCTGATCTGGAGTCAGACACGCTACCATTGCGCCACGAGGTCTACACATAAAGTGTGGGATGTTCGTCTATATGAAGGTTTCACAATACAAGTGGCTTTAAAATCCCCGCCCATTCCCACCAGGTGTCAGAAGCAGCGCTCACCTGCCAGTCACTGTATGTTTTTTTCTGAAACATTTGTGTTGCTTTCACGGGAAAGCATCATTAATTAACCCCTCACCTTCTTTTGCACAATGAAAGAAATGCTAACTGAGGGACAGTCAGATACTTCAATCATTTGTCCTGTGCTTTGGGGAGCGGGCAGAGAAGTGGACCTGAGTCCATGATCGCATCGGCCATGATCGTATTAAATGGCGGAGCAGGCTCGAGGGGCGTATGGCCGACTCCTGCTCCTATTTCTTATGTTATTATGTTGTTCTGCATATTAACCCATTTTACACACTGTATTTTAGGATTCTGGTTCAAAACCTTCATTGCCGATAACACCAGGAATCTGGGGCAACTTTTGTCAAATTTAACAGCACCGGTTAATCCTACCGTGCACAGAAAATAGAATCAGTAGTGAGAATAAAATCCCACGGTGCTCATTTTCAGATTCAATGCAGCAGGATTTCAAATAAAGTGAAAGAATTTTACAGTGAAAATATTTGGAAGTGTTACTTGTATTTATGTCTTTTATTTAACTTTGTGGCATCTGACTCCCGTTCATGCCTCTGCTGAATAAGAAAGGAGGGTCTGACGTTGACCAGACTGCACCGCCCCTGATATTTGTGAGCTCATCCTTAAAATTCAGTGGTTTCTCACTCTTTGATTGGTTGCAGTGTAGCGGATATCACGTTGGCCTCACACATGAAAGTTCCCCGGTGGATCCGTTTTCTCTCACTGAAAGTTATCTATTTATTGAAGTGAAATAAAGAGCAATAAAGGAATAAGGGAGCCCTTTTGCCAGGAGAATAAATAGCAAATAAAAACAGCAAATGCTGGAAATCTCAGCAGATCAGGCAACATTTGCCAGGAGAATAAACTCGCCTCTGATTGTTCCTCTATAGCAAGTTTAAACATAAATTTCGTGGCCAGGATTGAACCAGGGTCCTGTCTCATGTAAAGAAAACGTGATAACCGCTGTGCTACAGAAATCTCTGGCACAGCAACCGCAACAAAGGGGAGCTGACCAGTGAGCTCCCTCTGTGCTGATCAGGAATGTGTTGGCTCACCTGAAACAACTTCTGTCCCACACTGAAAGCTCTCAATCCTTCTCCTCCGCTGCCCTTTACAGAAATGTCACGGATCACCCAGCCACCGTGTTCACTTCCACATCCTCACAGTGGGGCCACAGAGGCTCCTACTGTCTCCCCGCGATCAGCAAACTCACCCAGTTTGTAAAATTAAACCCGGAACACGTGCCCGGCAAAGGGCAGGAGAAGCCAGATAGTCTGTAAGCTCGGTCTATCACAGAATGTAGAGGTATTCATGGTGATTACAGCAATTATTAATTCTTTGAGGATGTAATGAACAGGGTGGATAAAGGGAACTCGTGGATGTGATGTATTTTGACTTCGAGAAAGCATTTTGACAAGGTGCCACATAAAAGGTTACTGCACAAGATAAAATTTCACGGGGTTGGGGGCAATATATTAGCATGGATGGAGGATTGGCTAACTATCAGAATACAGAGAGTCGGGATAAATGGTTTATTCTCGGTTTGGCAATCAGTAATTAGTTGGATGCCGCAGGGATCGATGCTGGGGCCCCAACATTTACAATCTATATTAATGACTTGGGAAAAGGGATCGAGTGTAACATTGCCAAGTATGCTGATGATACAAAGATGGGAGGAAAAGCAATGTGTGACGAGGATACAAAAAATCTTCAAAAGGACATAAACAGGCTAAGTGAGTGAGCAAACATTTGGCAGATGGAGTACTATGTTGGAAAGTGTGAGGTTAGGAACATTGGCAGAAAAACAATCAAAGAGCAAGTTATTATTTAAGTGGAGAAAGATTGCAAAGTGCTGCAGTACAGTGGGGCCTGTGGTAATTTTGCATGAAACACAAAAGGTTAGTATGCAGGTACAGCAAGTGATGAGAACATAACATAAGAAATAGGAGCAGGAGTAGGCGATACGGCCCCTCGAGCCTGCTCCTCCATTTAATACGATCATGACTGATCCGAACATGGGCTCAGGTCCACTTCTGTGCCTGCTCCCCATAACCCCTTATTTCCTTATCAGTTAAGAAACTGTCTAGCTCTGTCTTAAATTAAATTTATGATCAGGAAAGCCAATGGAATCTTGGCCTTTATTGCAAAGGAGATGGAGTATAAAAGCAGGGAAGTCTTGCTGTAGTTATACAGGGTATTGGTGAGGCCACACCTGGAATACTGCGTGCAGTTTTGGTTTCCATATTTACGAAAGGATATACTTGCTTTGGAGGCAGTTCAGAGAAGGTTCACTAGGTTGATTCCGGAGATGAGGGGGTTGACTTATGAGGAAAGGTTGAGAAGGTTGGGCCTCTACTCATTGGAATTCAGAAGAATGAGAGGTGACCTTATCGAAGCGTATAAGATTATGAGGGTGCTTGACAAGATGGATGCAGAGAAGATGTTTCCACTGATTGGGGAGACTAGAACTAGGAGGCATAATCTTAGAATAAGGGGCCGCCCATTGAAAACTGAGATGAGGAGAAGTTTCTTCTCTCAGAGGGTTGTAAATCTGTGGAATTCGCTGCCTCAGAGAGCTGTGGAAGCTGGGTCGTTGAATAAATTTAAGACAGATGTAGACAATTTCTTAAACGATAAGGGAATAAGGGGTTATGTGGAGCGGGCAGGTAAGTGGACCCAGTCCATGATCGGAGCAGCCATGATCATATTAAATGGTGGAGCAGGCTCGAGGGGCCGTATGGCCTACTCCTGCTCCTATTTCTTATGTTCTTGTGTTCCTATGTCCCTTTGTTCCTCTGCACTTCTCAGTGTCCTACCATTAATGTGTATTCCCTTTCCTTGTTAGCCCTCCCAAAATGCATGACCACACACTTCTCCAGATTAAACTCCATTTGCCACTGTTCTGCCCACCTGACCAGTTGATTGATTTCCTCCTGCATTCCGCAGCTTTCTTCTTCATTATCAACCACACCGCAGATTTTAGTATCATCTGCAAACTTCTGAATCATAACCCCTATATTCAAGTGTAGATCATTGATGTAAATCACAAAAAGCATGGGTCCGAGTACTGAGCCCTGCGGAACCCCACTGGAAACATCTTTCTAGTCTCAAAACACCCATCAACCATTACACTTTGCTTCCTGCCTCCGAGCCAGTTTTGGATCCAACTTGCCACTTTGCCCTGGATTCCATGGGCTTTTACTTTTGTGACCAGTCTGCCATGTGGGACCTTATCAAAAGCTTTGCTACAATCCATACACACTACATCATATGCTTTGCCTTCATCGACCCTCCTGGTTACCACCCCAAAAAATTCAATCAAGTTAGTCAGACACGACCTTCCCTTAACAAATCTGTACTGACTGTCGTTGATGAATCCGTGTCTTTCTAAGTGAAGATTTATCCTGTCCTTTAGGTTTTTTCCAATAATTTACCCACCACCGAGGTTAGGCTGACTGGCCTGTAATAACTCGGTCTATCCCTTTCTTCCTTCTTAAACAAAGGGAAAACGTTAGCTGCCCTCCAATCCTCTGGCACCACACCTGAAACTAGAGAGGATTGGAAAACGATGGTCAAAGCCTCTGCTATTTCCTCTTTTGCTTCACTTAACAGCCTGGGATGCATTTCATCCAGGCCTGGGGATATCCACTTTCAGAGCTGCTATACCCCTTAATACCTCATGTCTCACTATGTTTATTTCATCTGATATTTCACATTTCTTCTCCTCGGTAGTAGTGTCTGCATCGCCCCTCTCTTTTGTGAAAACAGACGCAAAGTAATCATTGAGAACCATCCCCACATCTTCCGCCTCCACACACCGATTACCCTCATGGTATCTAATAGGCCCCACCCTTTCTTTAGTTATCCTCTTGCTCTTAATATATTTATAAAACATCGTGCATATGCTGGAGAAATAAAGAGCTGATGTTGAATTAAGACCTACTCGACTCGACTCATTGGAAGAACCAGAGGTAGTCTCGGTAGAAAAGCAACTGAGACAGTGCGGGCACATTTCACGCGGACAAGGTCCGGTCTTTGAAGTGCTACATCAACAGCCCCTCTCTCTTGCGAAAAAGAGGCAAAGTATCGATTAAGAATCATAGCCATGTCTTCTGCCTCCACACACAGATTTCCTTTGTGGTCTCTAATAGGCTCAACACTTTCTCTCATTATCCTCTTACACTTAATGTCTTTGTGTTTGTGTTTTTCCTGATTTTACTTGTCAACATTCTTTCATGCTCTCTCTTTGCTTTCCTGATATATTTTTTAATTGCACCCCTGCACTTCTTATATTCCTTTCGAGCTTCTGCAATTGGTGGTCTCACAATTGTACAGTTGTAGCAGGATTTCCCTGCTTTTATACTCCATCCCCCTTGTAATTAAGAATAACATTCCATTGGTCTTCCTAATTACTTGCTGTACCTGCATACTAACCTTTTGTGTTTCATGTACAAGGACCCCCAGGTCCCTCTGCACCACAGCATTTCGTAATCTCTCCCCATTTAAATAATTATTTGATTTTTTATTATTTTTTTTGCTACCACAGTGGATAACCTCATATTTCTCACATTATACTCCATCTGACAAATTTCTGCCCACCCACTGAGCCTAACAATATCGCTTTGCAGATTGTTTGTGTCCTCCTCACAACTTGCTTTCCCACCTATCTTTGTATCATCAGCAAACTTGGCGACATTACAAACATGCAGAGCAAAGAACAAATTATTGATGGATTGACTTTCTCTCAGTTAGCATTTCTTTCATTGTGCAAAAGAAGATTATCGATTCATTAATTATGTTACCTCATGAAAGCAAAATAAAAGTATAACGAAAATAATTCGCACATTTGAAAGGAGCATTTTTGTTTTGTGCAGTTTCGGTCAGAGAAATGTTTGTGAAAGGAATTTTTTGCAGAAACAGATTCAGCATTTCAGCTTGTCGCTGATCACTTCTCTCTGGGTACTGCACTAAGCAGCAGTTTCTTTAGTGAAGCGGTTATCATATTCGCCTCACACCTTGGTTTGAGCCCAAATGAAAATGTTATTTTTGTACCAAAAACTGTTTTTCAATGTCCATTGCTCATGCGACAATGGCCTCCTTCCGTCCTGTAAACTTCTCTGATTCCATGATGAACAATGAACATTTAAAACCAGTCTCCTAAAATACAGAGTGTGTAAAATCAGAAAGGGAATAAAACTTCCTCAATGATTAAAGTTTCACAAATTATTAAAATGAAGTTGTTGAAGTTTCGACTGACCCTCAGTGATCATGTTAGCATTTCTTTCATTCTGCTCAACAATGCTATCGGTTAATACCAGCAGATCTAAGCCGCATTTCAAACCCGGAAATAGCTCATTAATTATTCACCCTTCCCAGTTCCAGTGCACAGAGGATTATTTATACTCCATCCCAGAAACTCAAGTCCAACTTCTGACATTCCTTATTTCTAATTATCAACGCATTTGTTTTGACACCAGTCTGAAGTGCTTTGAGTCATCTATGTAATTTAATTAAATTACTTCACTTAGTGGTAGCAAAATTACTTCCCTAACTGGGAATCGAACCTTGATAACTGAAGTGATTGGAAAGGTTTTGTGAAGCATTTAAATATGCACTGCAAAAATCTCGCACTGCTAATTTAAAAACACGGTTACAATTTGTTTCAGTGCGAAAGAAGGGGATTGAAAATGACAACAAAAACACCAGGCAGCAAGTGCATTAAGACAAATTCAAACTTTTCACAAAGTTGGTACTACGAATCAACGGCTGAGCTAAAGTGGGCACTGACCAATAGTTAAGAAACATCTCATTGTAAACGATGAGCCACAAATATCAGCAACAGTGCAGTCTGGTCAATGTCAAACCCCTCCTTCCTTATTCAACAGAGACATGAATGGCAGACAGATGCCACAAAGTTTAATTAAAGAGCGAAATACAAGTCACATTTAATTTCCAAATCCTTTCACTGTGAAATTCTTTCACTTTATTTTTTATCTTACTACGTTGATTCTGAAAATGAGCACCATGTGATTTTATCTTTAATACTGATTCTATTTTCTGTGCACGGTAGGAATTACCGCTCCAGTTTTGAGCCCAATTTGACAAAAGTTGCCCCAGATTCCTGGTGTCGTCAGCAAAGAATATTTAGAACCAGATTCCTAAAATAGTGTTTTATTATATTAGTTCACAGGATCTGGGTGTCACTGGCAAGGACAGAATTTATTGCCCAACCCTAATTGCCCTTGAGAAGGTGGTGGTGAGCCACCATCTTGAACCGCTGCAGTCCGTGTGGAGAAGGTGCTCCCACAGAGCTGTTAGGGAGGGAGTTCGAGACTTTTAACCCATTGACGATGAAGGAACGACCAATATTTTTCCAAGTCAGGATGGTGTGTGACTAAATCTAACAATGGCTGGTGTCACAGGCACCAAACATTTTAAAGCAATGTCAAAAATGCAGTGTGTAAAATGAGACAAGATAATAATTCATAGAAACATAGAAACATAGAAAATAGGTGCAGGAGTAGGCCATTCGGCCCTTTGTGCCTGCACCGCCATTCAATGAGTTCATGACTGAACATACAACTTCAGAACCCCATTTCTGCTTTCTCGCCATAACCCTTGATCCCCCGAGTAGTATGGAATATATCTAACTCGTTTTTGAATATATTTAGTGAATTGGCCTCAACAACTTTCTGTGGTAGAGAATTCAACAGGTTCACCACTGTCTGGGTGAAGAAGTTTCTCCTCATCTTGGTTCTAAATGGCTTACCCCTTATCCTTAGACTGTGACCCCTGGTTCTGGACTTCCTCAACATTGGGAACATGCTTCCTGCATCTAACCTGTCTAACTCCGTCAGAATTTTAAACGTTTCTATGAGATCCCCTCTCATTCTTCTGAACTCCAGTGAATACAAGCCCAGTTGATCCAGTCTTTCTTGATATGTCAGTCCCGCCAACCCGGGAATCAGTCTGGTGAACCTTCACTGCACTCCCTCAATAGCAAGAATGTCCTTCCTCAAGTTAGGAGACCAAAACCGTACACAATACTCCAGGCTCGGCCTCACCAATGCCCTGTACAACTGTAGGAACACTTCCTTGCCCCTGTACTCAAATCCCCTCGCTCTGAAGGCCAACATGCCATTTGCTTTCTTAACTGCCTGCTGTACCTGGATGCAAACCTCCAATGACTGATGTACCATGACACCCAGGTCTCGTTGCACCTCCCCTTTTCCTAATCTGTCACCATTCAGATAATAGTCTGTCTCTCTGTTTTTACCACCAAAGTGGATAACTTCACATTTATCCACATTATACTTCATCTGCCATACATTTGCCGACGCATGACATGCAAAGCAGGGAAAGTACTATCTAACATGGGGATGTATAATATTAATGTGAATATTTTTCTGCCTGACAGGGTTTTGGAAGCAGATTTAATATTACCTTTCCAAAGGGAAATATAGTTGAAAAAGAAACATTTGCAGGGTGCTGGGGAATGGGACTAATTGGAACCTTCTTTCACAGAGCCAGCACAGGTAACAACATAAGAAATCGGAGCAGTAGTAGGCCATACGGCCCCTCAAGCCTGCTCCACCATTCAATGTGATCATGACTGATCGTCGATCTCAACTCCACTTTCCCGCTCGATCTCCCGATCCCTTGATTCCCTGAGACTCCAAAAATCTATCTAACGCAGCCTTGAATATATTCAGAGACTCAGCATCCACAGGCCTGTGGAGCAGAGAATTCCACAGATTCATAACCCTCTGAGTGAAGAAATTCCTCCTCATCTCTGTCTTAAATGGCCGACCCCTTAACCTGAGACTGTGCCCCCTGGTTCTACACAATCCAGACCGGAGGATAAAACCTCTCAGCATCTACCCTGTCAATCCCTTTCGGAATATTGTGTGTTTCAATGAGATCACCTCTCATTCTTCTAAACTACCAGAGAGTATAGTCCCATTCTACAAAATCTCTCAACTTAATACAATCCTCTCATCCCAGGAATCAATCTGGTGAACCTCTGTTGTACCACCTCCCAGGCAAGTGAATCCTTCCACAGATAAGGAGACCAAAACTGTGTGCAGTACTCCAGGTGTGGTCTCACCAGGGCCCTGTACAATTGTAGCAAGACTTCCTCACTCTTGTACTGTGGGCTATATATTCGGTACTATGGGGCAACTGCAAACAGTGCTCACTGGTAGTCTAGTGGTTAGGGTTTGGTGCTCTCATTGCTGTGGTCAGTCAGGGTTTGATTTTCGGTCAGGGAAAGCATTGTTACAGAGCAAGTTGATTAAAAATAATTCAAGTCGGTGAAATACTGAATAATTGTTTCAATCAACATTAATGCACCTACATGTATTGCACACTGAAGGAAATACAAATATATTTGCCCAGCGACTGATGAATTTAATAACTTTTTATACAACCGTAGAATCAGCAGAAAAACAGGATATTCGCCCATAGTACTTATCTAAGGAAGGATATACTTGCCTTGGAGATGGTGCAACAGAGGTTCAACAGATTGATTCCTGGGATGAGAGGGCTGTCCTATGATGAGAGATTGTGTCGAATATGCCGATTCTCTCTGGCGTTTCGAAGAATAGGAGGTGATCTCGTTGAAACGGACAATATTCTGAAGGGGATTGACAGGGTAGATGTTGACAAGCCTGGCTAGCTCAGTCGGTAAAGCATGAGACTCTTAATCTTAAGGTCGTGGGTTTGAGCCCCATGTTCGTCGATTACTGTTTCTTAAAATTTATGTTGCTTTCACAGGAAAACATCATTAATGAACCCATAATCTTCTATTATTTAGAGATATTTAGAGGGCACCTTTCAATGCTTCACAAAACCATTCCTTTCGCTACAGCCACCCGGGATCATTTCCTGGTTTGGGAAGTAACTTTGATATCACCGTTTATAATTGAAATGGAGTAATTTTATGAAGTCAGATGGATGTCCCAAAGCACTTCAGAGTGGTGTCAAAACAAATGAGTTTGTAATTAAAAACACTGAATGTCAGAAGTGGGATTCGAACCCACGCCTCCAGACCTGAACGCAGCGCCGAAGACCGCTCGGCAATCCTGACTGTTGGGTCCTTCAATTACACGTTATTACTCAGGAAAGTTTCAGACCGGGCGCTTGTTCAGGGCTGCTGGAAGGCCCAGTGATTGGGATATCCTCTCCCCCAGGGTTTTCCTGAGCCTGTGATCGGTGCACGGGGAGCTTTGGCCCGAGTCGGAGGTAGTTTGCATCCCAGGGATGGACAATAACCCTCTGAGCTCTGGAACTGGGGAAGAGCGAATAATTAATGAGTTGTTTGTGGGTTTCAAATGCAACTTAGATCTGATGGTATAAACCGATAGTGTTGTTTCACAGAATGAAAGAAATGCGAACAGGGACAATCGAAATTTCAAAAACTGAACTTTAATAATTAGTGAAACTTTAACCCTTGATGAAGTTTTATCCCCTATCTGATTTTACACACTCTGTATTTGAGTATACTAGTTTTAAAATGTTCATTGCTCATGCGACAATGTATCCCGGACAGCTTTTGTTCAATTTTATTGCAGACACGTTTTTGTTTCACAAATAATGTTTCCGCACAGGCTCGAAACAGAGACCTTTTGCGTGTGAGGCAAACATGATACCCGCTACACTACGGAAACTGCTGCTTAGCTCAGTGCCCAGAGAGAAGTGTTCAGCAACAAGCTGAAATGCTCAATCCCTCTCTCTGCAAAAAGTTCCTTTCACAAACATTTCTCTGAACGGAACTGCACCAAACAACAATGTTCTCCTTTCAAAATCATTAAACTCCCCAATTCCCACATCTGCAATTTTAAGGACAAGGACTGAAAGCGCTTTGCGATCAGAAAATTGCCGGAAACCCCTGTGATTAATGAAAGGGCTTTTGATGATTGATTTCCGTACACACCTTTGTCATGTATTTAACACTTGGCGATCTGTATCATACCACCACCTGAGGGCCGACCTGTTGAAGTCCCAAGGGATTCCAGCACCCCTTGGCAGCACGGTATAGAAGCACTCTGGAGTCTTATTAAAGGAGCTAATGTCATACTTACTCATTGTTCACAGTACTCAGTTCATTCTTTATTATGAGCGTATCAATTGGCGACGAGACAACGAACAACCACGCGAAAATGCAAGTAACAGTTGGCATAACTTGATAACAGCACAGCTGGCAATGGTTGCGGAATATATTCGTGCAGCCAAAATGCACAATGACAACCTGGAACTGCACGGCACCGAATCTTCGGGGAAAAACAATTAAAGGCTTTGTCCCTGAATGGGCTACGATCCACCAAGCTTGCAATTAATAGCTGAACGCACGTATCCATTGCACCACAGAGACTGATAGATGCACATGTTGCAAGACATCCCTGTGACATCTTCACAGAGCTCAGCACACACAGCTTCCTAACATGCAGGCTGCTCTCTCGGAACTCTCCGGAAAGAGCCTGTTCTGTTTAATGATTAACTGTACAGTTGCAGTACACAATACGTCCACATCCACAGTGTGGAGCTACAAGCATTACATGCTGACAGACATTACAATCCCAAACTCGGGTGTCAGTCAGTTAAAGCTTCAGATTGCTCTGACCGGGATGGAACTTGTCCACTCTCAATTGTACTCTTCCCAAATAAAGGGTGGGACATTCATTGTGAATGTGTGGAAGCAGTCTGGTCCCGCAAACTGCAGACACTTCCATGTCACCGCCAACCAGCTCTCCCACAACCGGTGTGATCGACCTTCAAGCCTTCCGGTGCCTTGTCTGTGACGAAGTATTCTGATTGTCCCGAAGCCGGTATCCTTTGTCATCAATCGGGTTTTAAGTTGTTTCGGTAATTTTTACCTGCTGGACAGTCGAGGCACACATTGTAGAGTGGAACACTTGCGTGGACCCCGGTTTTCTAGTGGTTGATTTTCCTGGTTGGGTCCGTCGGTCGCGGTGGTCCGGTTGATGCCTGTTACCAATGCAGTTGGTATTGATGTTCCACTGATTGGTTTTTTGAAGTTCTTTTCTCCGATGTCGTGATGTCTCTTCCTGTGTTATCTCGCCGTTTGCTCTCGATCTTGATCTTGTTGTTCCAAAGTAATGGTCAGAAAAATATGTTGCTCTTGGTACGATAGGCCCCCAGTTATACTCTGAGAGGCTGCTTAATCTTCGTGCCAAATCTAACCTTTCTTTTGTTTAAGTTTTGCTGCCCATTGATTTAAGTGGTCTTCTTTGTGTAAGTTTTGGCGGACTAGCTAACTGAGACTTGATTAAATGTTTTAATCTGGTGTTGATTGACTTTGGGACGGCGACACTCCTTCTTTATGAACTGATGAACTCTTGTCCATTGTAATAGCACTGCTTTGGCTTCGGGAAGTCTGAGCTGAGCCAGATATTTCTATACATGTTGAAAAGGTGTTGGAATATGGATGTGATATTTGGGTCCTGTGGGTGGGGTGGATAATGTTTCTTCCGTGGTCGATTGTTTAAATGCTAATGTTTTCTGGGAGCCTGACTATGGTTAAACAGCTCCCCCAGACAAACTGATGAGCTACAATATCCAAACTCTAAATCCCACCCCTCTGTCACTGCAGCTTTTCCCCACAGGCCCAAACATGCCTTTTAAAATCCCAAACTTGGTTAAGAATTGTAGATTTCTTCCATATGCTTTTTAGAATCCCAAACTTTATGTTTAATAGTCCTAAATCGAATATCCTTTTCAGTGAGTCCAAACACTGGGGGGTTTCCATGAATTTTGGAATCTACATTGGCAGTCCCTCGGAATCGAGGAAGACATGCTTCCACTCCTAAAGTGAGTTCTTTGGTGGCTTAACAGTCCAATACTAGAGCCACAGACCCTATCACAGGTGGGACAGATAGTTGTTGAGGGAAGGGATGGGTGGGACAGGTTTGCCGAACGCTCTTTCTGCTGTCTACACTTGATTTCTGCATGCACTCGGCGTTGAGACTCGAGGTGCTCAGCACCCTCTCGGATGCACTTTCTCCACTTCGGGTGGTCTTGAGTCAGGGACTCCTGGGTGTCAGTGGGGATGTTGCACTTTATCAGGGAGGCTTTGAGTGTGTCCTTGTAGAGTTTCTGCTGCCCACTTTGGCTCGTTTGCCATGAAGGATCTCCGAGTAGTTCACTTGCTTTGGGAGTCTCGTGTCTGGCATGCGGACTATGTGGCCTGCCCAGCGGAGCTGATCGAGTGTGGTCAGTGCTTCAAAGCTGGGGATGTTAGCCTGAATAAGGCTGTTGATGTTGGTGCGTCTGTCCTCCCAGGGGATTTGTAGGATCTTGCGGAGACATCGTTGGTGATATTTCTTCAGCAACTTGAGGTGTCGACTGTACATGGTCCATGTCTCTGAGCCTTACAGGAGGGCAGGTATTACTACAGCTCTGTAGACCATGAGCCTGGTGGCAGTTTTGAGGGCCTGGTCTTCAAACACTCTTTTCCTCAGGCGGCCAAAGGCTGCACTGGCGCATGGAGGCCGTGTTGAATCTCGTCATCTATGCCTGCTCTTGTTGATAGGAGGCTCCCGAGATATGGGAAGTGGTCCATGGTGTCCAGGGCCGCGCCGTGGATCTTGATGACTGGGGAGTAGTGCTGTGCGGTGAGGACAGGCTGGTGGAGGACCTTTGTCTTACGGATGTTTAGCGTAAGGCCCATGCTTTCATACGCCTCAGTAAATACGTCGACTATGTCCTGGAATTCAGCCTCTGTATGTGCGCGGACGCAGGCCTTGGTGAGGCCACACCTGGAATATTGTGTACAGTTTTGGTCTCCTAATCTGAAGAAGGACATTCTTGCTATTGAGGGAGTGCAGCGAAGGTTCACCAGACTGATTCCCGGGAGGGCAGGACTGACATGTAAAGAAAGACTGGATCAACTAGACTTTTCTTCACTGGAATTTAGAAGAATGAGAAGGGATCGCATAGAACATATACAGGTCTGATTGGATTGGATAGGTTAGAGGCAGGAAGTATGTTCCCGATGTTGGGGAAGTCGAGAACCAGAGGTCACAGTCTCAGGACAAGGGGTAAGCCATTTAGGACCGAGATGAGGAGAAACTTCTTCACTCAGAGAATTCTGAACCTGTGGAATTCTCGAGCACAGAAATTTGTTGAGTCCAATTCGTTTGATATATTCAAAAGAGAGTTAAATGTGGTCATTACGGCTAAAGGTATCAAGGGTATGGAGAGAAAGCAGGAAAGGTCTACTGAGGTGAATGATCAGTCATGATCATATTGAATGGTGGTGCAGGCTCGAAGGGCCGGATGGCCTACTCCTGCACCTGTTTTCTATGTTTTTATGTTTCTATGTTTCTATGCAAAGCCCAGAAAAAAAATGGTTGAAGTATCGACTCTGCCTCAGTTAGCATTTCTTTCATTGTGCAAAAGAAGGTGACGGGTTAATTAATAATGCAACCCCGTGAAAGCAACACAAAAGTTGAACAAAAAAACATACGGTGACTGGCAGGTGAGCGCTGCTTCTGACACCCGGTGGGAATGGGCGGGGATTTTAAGGCCCCTTGTATTGTGAAACCTTCATATAGTCAAACATTTCCGATGTGCTATATCGACCTCGTGGCGCAACGGTAGCGCGTCTGACCCCAGATCACGTCGAGGTCACTGTTCTTCAGGATAATTCGGGAATTAATATTTTCTTTGCTGTTTGGCAATAACCAGACCCTTGCTCCAAGGTCTGTCTCACTGTTTCCCCGGTGTCAGGCAGAGATACTCCTGCTGCCCTCATTTATTTCATGTGAAAGGACACAAAAGTTCAAAATAAACCTGCAGTTGGCCACATACAGCATTAAATAGTCAGGATGGCCGAGCGGTCCAAGGTTCTGTGTTTAGGTCGCAGTATCCTCTGGAGGTGTGGGTTCACATCACACTTCTGACACTTCCTGTCTTTAATCATGAAGTGAAACTCATTGTTTGACACCACGACCAACGCCTTAAAAGTGGGATTTTGCAGTCCACCTGCTCGCTTAACACTTCCGTCTGACCTGGTGCTGAAAGTGGAGATGTTTCCGCAGTGTAGCGGTGAACACGTTCGCCTCACACGCGAAAGCTCACCAGGCGGGATTATTTTCTGGAGCTTTCTCCTCATGCATGCTCAGGGGCGAGTTTGTTCTCCTGTGAAATGTCATAAGATCATAAGCATGTCAGGATTAGGGGCCGGAGTACGCCATTCGGCCCCTCGAGCCTGGTCCACCATTCAAGAAGATACTGGCAGTTCCTCGACAGCAAGTTTAAACATCTGGGGCGGAGCCAACAGGCACCTGGCTGTAATCAACGACAAAAAGGTGCATTTTGCAGAAGCCCAGCTAACTCAGTCAGTAGATCATGAGATTCTAAATCTCAGGGTCAGAGGTGCGAGCCCCACGTTTGGTGATTATTTTTCATAGAATTATATAATCAGAAGTTTACAGCACGGAAGGAGGCCATTTCGGCCCATCGTGACCGTGCCGGCCAATAACAGGCTCTCCAGCCTAATCCCACTTTCCAGCTCTCGGTCCATAACCCTGCAGGTTACGGCACTTCAGGTGCACATCCAAGCACTTTTTAAATGTGGTGAGCGTTTCTGCCTCTCCCACCCTTTCAGGCAGTGAGTTCCAGACCCACACAACCCTCTGCGTGAAGAAATTTTCCCTCAAATCCCCCCTAAACTTTCTACCAATGACTTAAAATTTATGCCCCATGTTTGTTGACCTCTCTGCTAAGGGAAATGGGCCCATTCTATCCATTATATTAATGCCCCTCATAATTGTATACACTTCAATGATGCCTCCCCTCAGCCCACTTTGTTCCAAGAAAAACAACTCCAGCCTATCCAATCTGTCCTCATAGCTATGATTCTCCACTCCCGATAACATCCTCGAAATCTCCTCTGTAAGTCTCCAGTGCAATCACAGTCTTCTTCCTGTAAAGTGGTGACGAGAACTGCACGCAGTACTCCAGCTGTGGCCTAACCAGTGTTTTATATTCAAGCATAATCCACCTGCTCTCTTATTCTAGGCCTCGGCTAAAAAAGGCCAGCATTCTGTATGTCTTCTTAACCAGCTAATCCACCTTGCCTGCTACCTTCAGGGATCTGTGGTCATGCACTCCCAGGTCGCTTTGTTCGTCTACAATTCTCAATGTCCTACCATTTAATGTTCAATCTCTTTCTATTGTGTCTGTAAGCACTCAAGTAATGACTCCATGAGGCAAGGTATTGTACTTGAACTGTGGTGACCTTAGTCCATTTATTGTAGTTCCTGAGTCAGGGTACAGTATGGTGAGCTCCGTTTTATAACTGGTTACCTGTCGTGTTCCGGTGATCCCTAGGTCTCCACCAGTTGCACCCTCTGATGGTACAGGCATAGTGTATACAGTGTGAAGGTACATCCAATAGTCTTATGTAACTGTACATTGAGTGTACAGGGAGTAGACTTTTATTATATATACACAACATCACTCTCCCCTAAGTCTTGTGCCACTGGCCTTTGCATTGTGTGCTCTGGCCCGAGACCCAAAGCCCTTGCACCTTGTCTATGCTTTGGCTTGGTTCTCTCCCTGTGGACCCCCAAGTCCTTATTGCCACGACATTGGGAAATGTTCAGCAGTGGATGGTTGGAGGTTGCAGTGAGGGTTGTGTGGGTTCTGGGTGTGATCCATGTGTGTCCATGGCTACATACATCCATTCAGCCCCCCCATACATAGACCATGTGAGTGGCTCAACACCTGCATGTGCAGACCTGTACAGACAGAAAGAACAAAAAAACATCGGATTAGTTGCATCACTGTTTGGGTTCTACAGTAGTGGAACAAGTACATTTTACAGGTAAGGTACATACGTGGTATCACCGCCTTGCCCCTGGGTTGTGTAGGTGCAGGTGGGTGAGGACACTAGTTCCAGAGTGACCAGACTGTGTCCAGGTTGTCTGATTACGGAGCTGCGTCCCCTGCCAGCTGGGTGGGCTCAGATCGCTCACCTGGCTGAGTCTCAGAGCCTTTGCCGTTGCCTCGTGATGGGCAGAGCCACAGGAGTGTGTGGCCTCCCTGTCCTCCTTTGAAGGCTGCAGTGTCTCCCTGCTGCTCTTCAGCGATAGTGGGAGCCTGGTCGTCCCAGGTCCCGTTGGGAGGGCAGGAGGGTGCTATCCGCTCGCTCCCAGTACTGGCCCTGGTGGCCAGAGAGGTGGAGCCGATAGGGGGCAGGGTACTGGTCGTGGTGCCTTTGCCGTCCGCTGATCACTGGCCCTGCGGCTGGTATGCTCCCTCTGTGTGTGCCCACACTCCCTGGGGTATCACATTGGTCCCGGAGGGGCAGGCTACATGATCGCTGGACCTGGGTGCTGACGGGAGGTTGCCCTTGGTTTTGTCGGCATGCTTGTAAATCCCAGCATCGCACGTCATCACTTCGTTGACTCTCACAATACTTTGGTTCTGACCGCAATCGCCTGACTTATCATGCTTAGTTACATTTACAAACTTGAAATTGTCAGTTACATCTTTTACATATTTATCACCATCATCGCTGTATAAAGAGTGGAACTGTCCCTTTAATTGTGATGGGTTGCCGGTCTCCTTTAAGAGGGTCTTGCAATCTTTACCCCAATCCTGTTCGCCGCTCGGCATCACGCGTTGCTCCCTTGTGGTTTGGCTGCCGCCATCTTGACTTCAGGCCCTTCACCTCGTGGTTCGGACGCAATCTTCTTTCTCTCCATGAGGTAGGCTGCGGTGATCCTTTTCTCCCCAGGTTCTGCCACGGATGACAGGAAGTTACCTTCTGCGTGAATTTTCTTCTCTGGAGTCCTGCCACTGGAGCCTGGAAGGTGAGGTCGAGTCGTTTGGGCTGGATCATCTCGCCGTTGGGTTGACCGGTCTGTGTCGTCGCCTCACAGTCGAGTTGGGAGGTTGGTTTTTCAGGTGTTGTGCTGGATCCAACTTCGGGGCCATGAGGGATGACGATCGCTGGAGGTTGGAGCTTTTCCCAGCTCCAATTGATCTTTTTCATCCACCTTCTTCCTAATAGCTTTGGACCATCACCAGCAATGATCCACAAAGGTAACCTGTGCATCTCGCCGCCATGGGACACCTGGACATCCACGCTGCCAACGACTGGGATGTATCGTTTGTGCAGGTGAGCAGTTTCACTTCGATCGGGATCATTTTAGGTCGTTCGATTGGATTGTCCCAGAGTTTCTCAAAGGCCGCCTGATTCATCAGTGACTGGCTCGCCCCTATGTCCACATCCATCGTGACTGGAACATCATTGATTTTAACTTCCATTTTCAACGGGGAACTCTCGGTGGTGCAGGTAAACACTCCGTACACCTCATCGTCGCTGGAGTCCGGATGATCGGCCAACTCTTCATCGACTCGGTGAGTACGATTTCTCTTGCATATTCGCTGCAGGTGGCCCTTCATGTTACAGCCTTTGCAAGTATAGTCTTTATAGTGGCACTGGTGGGCCCTGTGATTTCCTCCACAGCGCCAGCATGGGGTTGGCCGGTTGGCCCCATGTGGCGGATTCAGGATTGTGGGACTCGGTGTTCTGTTCTCTCTTCCCTGAGAGAGACTGCTAGCAGCAGCCCTGCCTCTAAAAGGCACCTTTCGGTTCACAGTACTTGCTGGGTTAGAGTTCTGGGGGTGAGACATCCACTTGGAATCGCAGGCCGAGATCATGAACGCCTGGCTCACGTTAATTGCCTTCTGCAGGGTGACCGTGGTGTCCGCAGAGAGCAGCCTGTGGAGAAGGCCCTCGTGACCGATTCCAGTAACAAAGATGTCCCTTAGTACTTCGGTGAGGTGATCGCTAAAATCACATGGTGCAGCCAATCGTCTCAGGTCTGCAACATATTTTGCGATTTCCTGGCCTTCGGATCCACCGGTGGGGAGAGAACCGGTGTCTGGCTGTGAGGATGCTCTCTATAGGTTTGAGCTGTTCCTGTATCAGCGTTACGAGCTCCACATATGTTATTGTCTTCTCTGGGACTAGCAGGTCCCTGACAAGGCCATAGACGGTGGGCCCACAACTGCTGAGCAGGATAGCTAAGCACTTATCAGCCAGCGATGTCGGGTCGTCTCCCCCCACGTCATTCGCAATAAAGAAGTGTTCGAGCCTTTCCACAAAGGCCTCCCAATCTTCCCCATCGGCGAATTGTTCAAGCGTGCCAAGGTTAGCCATTGTCACATGGAAATTCGTATTCTCGTCACCAGTTATTGTGTTTGTAAGCACTCTAGTAATGACTCCACGAGGTCAGGTATTGCACTTGAACTGTGGTGACCTTCGTCCACTTATTGCAGCTCCTGAGTGAGGGTACAGTACTGTGAGCTCCCTTTTATACCTGGTTACCTGTTGTGTACAGGTGACCCCGAGGTCTCCACCAGTTGCACCCTCTGGTGGTACAAGCATAGTGTGTGTACAGTGTGAAGATACATCCAGTGGTCTTATGTAACTGTACATTGAGTGTACAGGATGTATACTTATTTTATACATACACAACAAAGATCATCAGTTAATTAATGGTGCTTTCCCGTGAAAGCAGGATAAAATTTATCAATGATTTAATTTCTGCATTTAGAAAGACATGGGTTAATCACGGATAGTCAGCATGGGTTTGTTCAGGGAAGGTCTTGTCTGAATCACTTGATTGAATTTTTTGAGGAGGTAACCAACAGGATCGATGAGGGCAGTGCGTTTGATGTAGTGTATAAGGATTTTAGCAAAGCTTTCGCCAAGTTCCCACATGGAAGACTGGTCACGAAAGTAAAAGCCCATGGGATCCAGGGCAAAGTGGCAAGTTGGATCCAAAATTGGCTCAGAGGAAGGAAGCAAAGGATAATGTTTGAAGGGAGTGTTTGGGACTGGAAGGATGTTTCCAGTGGGGTTCCACAGGGCTCAGTGCTAGGTCCCTGTCTTTTAGTGGCAACATCAATGATCTAAACTTAAATATAGGAGGTATGATTAAAACGTTTTCAGGTGATACTAATTTAATCCAGAGAAGTGTGAGGCTCTGCATTTGGGGAGGGAAAACAAGGAAAGAAACACACATTAAATGGTTGGACATTGAGAAGTGTGGAAGAACAAAGGGACCTTGGAGTGCATGTCCACAGATCCCTGAAGGTAGCAGGCCAGTTGGATAAGGTGGGTAAGAAGGCGCACGGAATGCTTACCTTTATTGGCTGAGGCATGGGATAGAAGAGCAGGTTGGTTATGCTTGAAATGTATAAAACACTGGTTCGGCCACAGCTGCAGTATTGC
This sequence comes from Pristiophorus japonicus, assembly GCF_044704955.1. NCBI lineage: Eukaryota > Metazoa > Chordata > Chondrichthyes > Pristiophoridae > Pristiophorus > Pristiophorus japonicus. The sequence continues at coordinate 1,633,764 of NW_027250777.1, forward strand.
ATGTAGTTCTGGTCACTGTATTACAGGAATTATGTGATTGTACGAGAGGGTACAGAGGAGATTTACGAGGATGTTGCCAGGCGTGGAGAATTTTAGCTATGAGGACAGTTTGGATCGGCTGGGTTTGTTTTCATTGGAACAGAGGAGGCTGAGGGGAGACAACATTGAGATGTATAAAATTATGAGGGGCCGAGATATAGTGGATAGCAGAGGGGTCAACAACCAGGGGGCATATATTTAAAGTAATTGGTAGAAGGTTTAAAGAGGATTTGAAGGTAAAATTCTTCATGCAGAGGTTTGTGACGGTCAGGAACTCGCTGCCTGAAAGAATGGCGGAGGCAGATACCACATGTAAAAAGTATTTGGATGTGCACCTGAATTGCCGTAACCTGCAGGGTTATGGACCCAGAGCTGGAAAGTGGGATGAAGCTGGATTGCCTCTTGTTGGCCGGGGTGGAAGTGATGGGCCAAAATGCCCTCCTTATGTGCTGCAAACTTCTATCATTCTATAATTCTATGAAAAATGTAAATGTCCAATGTTGGTGTCGAAACCACGACCCTGAGATTAAAAGTCTTATATTTCACTGACTGAGCTCGCCAGGCTTCTGCCAAACATACCGTTCTCTCACTGATTGCAGACAGTCGCCTGTTGGCTCCGCCCCAGATGTTTAAACTTGCTGTCGAGGAACTGCCAGGATCTTCTTGAATGGTGGACCAGGCTCGAGGGGCCGAATGGCCTATTCCGGCCCCTAATTCTTACATGCTTATCATCTTATGAACTTTTCACAGGAGAACAAACTCGCCCCTGAGCATGCATGAGGAGAAAGCTACAGAAAATATTCCCGTCTGGTGAGCTTTCGCGTGTGAGGTGAACGTGTTAACCGCGACACTGCGGAAACATCTCCACTTTCAGCACCAGGTCAGACGGAAATGTTAAGCGAGCAGGTGAACTGCTGAATCCCAGTTTTAAGGAGTTGGTCGTGCTGTCAAACAATGAGTTTCGCTTTATGATTAAAAACAAGAAATGTCAGAAGTTGAATTCAAACCCACACCTCCAGAGAAAACTGCGATCTAATCACAGCACCTGAGACCGCTCGGCGGTGTGTTTGGCCACCTGCAAGTTGATTTTGAACTTTTGTGTCCTGGCACATGAATTAAATGAGGGCAGCAGGCGTATCTCTGCCTGACACTGGGGAAACAATGAGACAGACCTTGGAACAAGGGTCTGGTTATTGCCAAACAGCAAAGAAAATATTAATTCTGAAAGAACAGTGACCCCGACGTGATTTGAACACGCAACCTTCTGATCTGGAGTCAGACGCGCTGCCGTTGTGCCACGAGGCCTACACAATGATTGTGAGATGTTCCTCTATATGAAGCTTTCACAACACAAGGGGCTTCAAAATCCCCGCCCATTCCCACCGGGTGTCAGAAGCAACGCTCACCTGCCAGTCACCGTATGTTTTTTTCTTCAACTTTTGTGTTGCGTTCATGGAAAAGCATCATTAATTAACACGTCACCTTCTTTTGCACAATGAAAGAAATGCTAACTGAGGGACAGTCGATACTTCAATCATTTGTCCTGTGCTTTGCGGAGCGGGCAGGGAAGTGGACCTGAGTCCATGACCACATCGGCCATGATCCTATTAAATGGCGGAGCAGGCTCGAGGGGCGTATGATCGACTCCTGCTCCTATTTGTTTTGTTCTTCTGTTCGTCAGCATGTTAACCCATTTTACACACTGTATTGCCGATGTCACCAGGAATCTGTGGCAACTTTTGTCAAATTTAACAGCACCGGTTATTCCTTCCGTGCAGAGAAATTAGAATCAGCAGCGAAGATAAAATCCCATGGTGATCATTTTCAGATTCAACGCAGTAGGATTTCAAATAAAGTGAAAGAATTTTACAGTGAAAAGATTTGGAAGTGTTACTTGTATTTGTGTCTTTAATTAAACTTTGTGGCGTCTGAGTCCCGTTCATGCCTCTGCTGAATAAGAAAGGAGGGTTTGACGTTGATCAGACTGCACTGACCCTGATATTTGTGAGCTCATCCTTTATATTCAGTGGTTTCTCGCCCTTTGATGGGCTGCAGTGTGGCGGATATCACGTTAGCCTCACACACGAAAGGTCCCCGGTGGATCCGTTTTCTCTCACTGAAAGTTATCTATTTATTGGTTAAATAAAGAGCAATTCAGGAATAAGGGAGCCTTTCTACCAGGAGAATAAATAGCAAATAAAAAGAGCAAATGCTGGAAATCTCAGCAGGTCAGGCAGCATTTTCCAGGAGACTAAACTCTCCTCCGTTTGTTCCCTTGTAGCAAGTTTAAACATAATGTTTCTACCCAGAATCAAACCGGGTACTTTTCACGCATAAAGCAAATGTGATAACCACTACACTACAGAAACCTCTGGCACAAAAGCCCCAACAGAGGGGAGCTGACCAGTGAGCTCCCTCTGTGCTGATCGGGAATGTGTTGGCTCACCTTAAACAACTTCTGTCCCACACTGAAAGCTCTCAATCCTTCTCCTCCGCTGCCCTTTACAGAAATGTCACGGATCACCCAGCCACCGTGTTCACTTCCACATCCTCACAGTGGGGTCACAGAGGCTCCTACCGTCTCCCCGCGATCAGCGAACTCGCCCAGTTTACTAAATTAAACCCCGAACACGTGCCCAGCAAAGGGCAGGAGAAGCCAGATAGTCTGTAAGCTCGGTCTATCGCAGAAAGTATTGGTATTCATGGTGATTACAGCAATCATTAATCGTCTCACAGACCTCAATTATTTTTATGCGATGAATTGATCGAGAATTGAAACCAGTTTAGTGCGCCGGATCTTAATCCCTCGACCACCAGGGAACAGTTATGAGACATATAGATATATTTATATATATTTATATATGAACCTGAATATCAACGGCTCGCTGCCTCGAACTAATGGCGCAACGGTAATGCGTCTATCTTTGAGTGAGAGAAATTGTTCCACAGTGACACCCATTTCATCTTTTGTTCCCTTTAAAACACTAGAAACATAGAAACATAGAAACATAGAAAATAGGTACAGGAGCAGGCCATTCAGCCCTTCTAGCCTGCACCGCCATTCAATGAGTTCATGGCTGAACATGAAACTTCAGTACCCCCTTCCTGCTTTCTCGCCATAACCCTTGATCCCCCGAGTAGTAAGGACTTCATCTAACTCCCTTTTGAATATATTTAGTGAATTGGCCTCAACTACTTTCTGTGGTAGAGAATTCCACAGGTTCACCACTCTCTGGGTGAAGAAGTTTCTCCTCATCTCGGTCCTAAATGGCTTACCCCTTATCCTCAGACTGTGACCCCTGGTTCTGGACTTCCCCAACATTGGGAACATTCTTTCTGCATCTAACCTGTCTAAACCCGTCAGAATTTTAAACGTTTCTATGAGGTCCCCTCTCATTCGTCTGAACTCCAGTGAATACAATCCCAATTGATCCAATCTTTCTTGATAGGTCAGTCCCGCCATCCCGGGAATCAGTCTGGTGAACCTTCGCTGCACTCCCTCAATAGCAAGAATGTCCTTCCTCAAGTTAGGAGACCAAAACTGTACACAATACACCAGGTGTGGCCTCACCAAGGCCCTGTACAACTGTAGCAACACCTCCCTGCCACTGTATTCAAATCCCCTCGCTATGAAGGCCAACATGCCATTTGCTTTCTTAACCGCCTGCTGTACCTGCATGCCAACCTTCAATGACTGATGTACCATGACACCCAGGTCTCGTTGCACCTTCCCTTTTCCTAATCTGTCACCATTCAGATAATAGTCTGTCTCTCTGTTTTTACCACCAAAGTGGATAACCTCACATTTATCCACATTATACTTCATCTGCCATGCATTTGCCCACTCACCTAACCTATCCAAGTCACTCTGCAGCCTAATAGCATCCTCCTCGCAGCTCACACTGCCACCCAACTTAGTATCATCCGCAAATTTGGAGATACTGCATTTAATCCCCTCGTCTAAATCATTAATGTACAATGTAAACAGCTGCGGCCCCAGCACAGAACCTTGCGGCACTCCACTAGTCACTGCCTGCCATTCTGAAAAGTACCCGTTTACTCCTACTCTTTGCTTCCTGTCTGACAACCAGTTCTCAATCCACGTCAGCACACTACCCCCAATCCCATGTGCTTTAACTTTGCACATTAATCTCTTGTGTGGGACCTTGTCGAAAGCCTTCTGAAAGTCCAAATATACCACATCAACTGGTTCTCCCTTGTCCACTTTACTGGAAACATCCTCAAAAAATTCCAGAAGATTTGTCAAGCATGATTTCCCTTTCACAAATCCATGCTGACTTGGACCTATCATGTCACCATTTTCCAGATGCACTGCTATGACATCCTTAATAATTGATTCCATCACTTTACCCACTACTGAGGTCAGGCTGACCGGTCTATAATTCCCTGTTTTCTCTCTCCCTCCTTTTTTAAAAAGTGGGGTTACATTGGCTACCCTCCACTCCATAGGAACTGATCCAGAGTCAATGGAATGTTGGAAAATGACTGTCAATGCATCCGCTATTTCCAAGGCCACCTCCTTAAGTACTCTAGGATGCAGTCCATCAGGCCCTGGGGATTTATCGGCCTTCAATCCCATCAATTTCCCCAACACAATTTCCCGACTAATAAAGATTTCCCTCAGTTCCTCTTCCTTACTAGACCCTCTGACCCCTTTTATATCCGGAAGGTTGTTTGTATCCTCCTTAGTGAATACCGAACCAAAGTACTTGTTCAATTGATCCGCCATTTCTTTGTTCCCCGTTATGACTTCCCCTGATTCTGACTGCAGGGGACCTACGTTTGTCTTCACCAACCTTTTTCTCTTTACATACCTATAGAAACTTTTGCAATCCGCCTTAATGTTCCCTGCAAGCTTCTTCTCGTACTCCATTTTCCCTGTCCTAATCAAACCCTTTGTCCTCCTCTGCTGAGTTCTAAATTTCTCCCAGTCCCCAGGTTCGCTGCTATTTCTGGCAAATTTGTATGCCACTTCCTTGGCTTTAATACTATCCCTGATTTCCCTAGATAGCCACGGTTGAGCCACCTTCCCCTTTTTATTTTTACGCCAGACAGGAATGTACAATTGTTGTACTTCATCCATGCGGTCTCTAAATGTCTGCCATTGCCCATCCACAGTCAACCCCCTAAGTATCATTCGCCAATCTATCCTAGCCAATTCACGCCTCATACCTTCAAAGTTACCCTTCTTTAAGTTCTGGACCATGGTCTCTGAAATTACTGTTTCATTCTCCATCCTAATGCAGAATTCCACCATATTATGGTCACTCTTCCCCAAGGGGCCTCGCACAATGAGATTGCTAATTAATCCTCTCTCATTACACAACACCCAGTCTAAGATGGCCTCCCCCCTAGTTGGTTCCTCAACATATTGGTCTAGAAAACCATCCCTTATGCACTCCAGGAAATCCTCCTCCACCGTATTGCTTCCAGTTTGGCTAGCCCAATCTATGTGCATATTAAAGTCACCCATTATAACTGCTGCACCTTTATTGCATGCACCCCTAATTTCCTGTTTGATGCCCTCCCCAACATCCCTATTACTGTTTGGAGGTCTGTACACAACTCCTACTAACGTTTTTTGCCCTTTGGTGTTCTGCAGCTCTACCCATATAGATTCCACATCATCCAAGCTAATGTCTTTCCTAACTGAGACAGGGGGAATAAATAGAGAATTAAAAGCACAGGGATACAGACAAGAGGAAGAGAGAAGGGGAAGGATACTGTCCCCACCCAGAACTAATGCAGAAACCCCTCTACTGCGCTCGGGGTGGCCACCCACAGCCTGGATACACTAACGGGAGAACACCAGCGGCAGGTCCGGGCCATAAAAGGAACGGCGAGCGGCCCTGGGAGCAGCTTGGAGGTCCCGGGAGACTAATCCAGGGAGCAGCGCGAGCTGGTGCAGGAGGGTGGCGGCAGCGAAGTGTGACGTCATCAAGGTCCAGGTCGGGGATTGGAGCGTGGGCAGATACAGCAGGAGCGGCGAGATCGGGGCGAAGGAGCGGTGAGAGACTGTGGAGGGATGTGATCGGGGCCCAGCGGAGGCATGAGTTTGGGTCCAGGGGCCCAGGGTTAGCACGGGCCAGCCCACACTGCGATATGTGTGCACTAGGTCCGTGCAGCAGAGCTGGTCGCCTGTCGTCTTCATTAACCCTTGTCACTGGACCAAGACCTCGCTCTGTCAAGCCCGTGTGATGGCTGGGGTGCAACGGCCACCACACGTTTAAAAAATGCACGCACAGGCATCTTTCACCCTTTGGGATGTCGTTCGGGTCATTCATTGAAACGCCTGTGAACTCATCCTTTTTCGGCGTGGAAGCAAGTCATCCTCGTTTCGAGGGACCGCCTATGATGATGATGATGATGGATACATTAACGTCCCAACAGCTCATTGACTGCAGGAGTGGGACCGTGCGGCGCTTCAGAAGACATGTCGAAAAGGCAAAGTTACTGATTCCGTCTCATGTGCTCCTCCGATCAAGAACAGCAACACACACTAAAAATGCTTCAATAATGGTTACATCTTATCTCCACATTTGCTAAGCAGGTGGTTTGTTGGTCTAGGGGTATGATTCTTGCTTTGTGGTTGTTACTTGAAATTTGCAGAAAGATCCTGGCTTCAAATCCCAGACCAGCCTTGAGATTGCATTGAAATTTTGCAAAGAAGGACTTGGATTTCTGCAGCGTCTGTCAGTAACTCATGACGCCTCAAAGCGCTGTGCAGCCGTTCAGTACCTTTGAAATGTTGTCATGTGAGGAAAGATGTGCCCAAATCACTTCACACGCACCTCAACTCTTTGCAAATGAGTTCATAGAATCAAAGAAGTTTGCAGCACAGAAGGAGGCCATTTCGGTCCATCGTGTCTGCGCCGGCCAACTGGAGGCTCTCCAGCCTAATCCCACTTTCCAGCTCTAGGTCCATAACCCTGCAGGTTACAGCACTTCAGGTGCACATCCAAGCACTTTTTAAATGTGGTGAGGGTTTCTGCCTCTACCACCCTTTCAGGCAGTGAGTTCCAGACCCCCACAACCCTCTGCGTGAAGAAATATCCCCTCTAAACTTTCGACCAATTACTTTAAATTTATGCCTCCTTGTTGTTGACCCCTCTGCTAAGTGAAATAGGTCCTTTCTATCCACTAAATCTTGGACCCTCATTATTTTATTCACCTCAATGAGGTCTCCCCTCAGTCTCTGTTCCATGGAAAACAAATCCAGCCTTTCTAATCTGTCCTCATGGCGAAGATTCTCCACTCCCGGCAACATCCTCGTAAATCTCCTCTGCACCATCTTCAGTGCAATCATGTCCTTCCTGTAATATGGCGACCAGAACTGCACGCAGTACTCTAGCTGTGACCTAACCTGCCCCACCGACCCCATCTCTTGTATTTGATGCCTCGGTTAATAAAGGCAATCATTCCATATTTCTTCTCAACCACCTTAGCTACCTGGCCTGCTACTTTCAGGGATCTGTGGACATGCACTCGCTGGAGTCTAGGGAGGACCCAGCAGATTGGAAAACTGCAAATGTAATGCCCCTATTTAAAAAAGGAGGCAGACAAAAAGCAGGAAACTATAGACCAGTTCGCCGAACATCTGTGGTTGGGCAAATGTTGGAATCCATTATTAAGAAGCAGTAGCAGGACAGAGAAACATCGAAACATAGAAAATAGATGCAGGAGTAGGCCATTCGGCCCTTCGAGCCTGCATCACCATTCAATAAGATCATGGATGATCATTCAGCTCAGTACCCCTTTCCTGCTTTCTCTCCATACCCCTTGATCCCTTTAGCTATAAGGGCCACATCCAACTCCCTCTTGAATATATCTAACAAACTGGCATCAACAACTCTGCGACAGAGAATTCCACAGGTGAACAACTCTCTGAGTGAAGAAGTTTCTCCTCATCTCACCAGGGCCCTGTACAATTGTAGCAAGACTTCCTTACTCTTGTACTGTGGGCTATATATTAGGTACTATGGGCCGAGTGCCCTGTTTTTTGCTGATTCGATGGTTGTATAAAAAGTTATTAAAATTTGACAGTTGCTCGGCAAACATATTTGTATTACCTTCAGTGTACTCCTTACTCTTCACGGGCTACATTTTCCCCAAGCAGTTTTGTCGGCGCACTGACCTCAAGCGCACCGACTTTGCGCGCTGGAAACGGCGCGGGGAAAAACTCGCCCCATCCTGGCCGCTGTGTACAGTCCCCGGAGTCCTGGCGTGGTGTCGATGGTGAAGTGGGGGGTGGAGCCAAATGCCTGCGCCGAAAACACTGCCGGCACCTTCGCGCATGGGCAGTAGGGAGAGAAAACTTGGCACTCTGCAATTTTTAAACAGTGTCAAACCCGATGAAAAGCACAGCAGCTTGTCAGCTTCTCCGGTCGCTCGGCGGGCTCTCCCCCCGTCCCTCCCCGATAAAAAGCACAGCTCCAGCAGCTGCAACTTCTCCGGTCCACAAGCTCACACTTCTCCGGTGCGTCGTCCCTCCCCTATCCCAGGGATACAGGGACCCAGTGTAATGGAGCCAAGTTTGCTGATGGTACAAAGATGGGTGGGAAAGTAAATTGTGATGCAGCAAAGAAAATCTCAATTCCGGAAGAACAATATGGAAAAGTACAGTGACCCCGACGTGATATAAACACGCAGCCTTCTGATCTGGAGTCAGACACACGACCGTTACACCACGAGGTCTACAGTGCAGAGTGCCCATATTTGTATGCATGAAGGTTCCTGAAACACAGTTTCATTTACCCTGCATTGGTGCAATGAAAGGGCTTTAAAATCGCCGGCCACTCCCACCGTGGGTCAGACAGCATCAGAAGCAGTGCCCACCTGTCACTCACCCTCTCACGCCCGTTTTCATTACCTGCTGCCCGCGGACTGCAGCAAATCCAGTTCGCATCATCATAGGCAGTCCCTCGAAGCGAGGATGACTTGCTTCCACGCCAAAAAAGGATGAGTTCACAGGTGTTTCAATGATGGACCTAATATTCCAGGTCCCGAACTGCATGTTGAAGGGTGGACGATGCCTGTGCGTGGATTTTTTAACGTGTGGTGGCCGTTGCACCCCAGCCATCACACGGGCTTGACAGAGCGAGGTCTTGGTCCAGTGGCAAGGGTTATCCAAGACGACTGGAGACCAGCTCTGCTGCACGGACCCAGTGCCCACACATATCGCAGTGTGGGCTGGCCCGTGCTGCCCCTGGGCCCCTGGCCCTGAACGCACACCACCCCTGGGCCCCGATCACATCCCTCCACAGTCTCTCGCTGCTCCTGCTAAACCTGCCAACGCTCCAATCACCGAACTGGACTTTCATGACGTCACTCTTCGCTGCCGTCGCCCTCATTCACCAGCTCGCGCTGTACCTTGCCGTGGTACACCACCACGCTGCCCCCAGGCCGCCGCTCACCGCTCCTTTTATGGCCCCGACCTGCCGCTGGTGTTCTCACGCAGGTCGGGGCCTCCACGCTGCTCCCAGCAAATCCAGTTACACCCCGTGTCACCGCACAATTCTCAGCTGTGATTGTAAGCTGATTATATTTAAAGCTATCGCAGAGGCTGCAAGCAGTGTTCCCTGGTAGTCTAGTGGTTAGTATTTGGTGTTCTCACTGCCATGGTCTGGGTTTGATTCCTGGTTAGGGAAAGCATTTTTACAGAGCAAGCTGACAAATATAATTCAAGTCTGTGAAATACTGAATAATTGTTTCAATCATCATTAATCCATCCATCAGTGTTGCACACTGAAGGAAATACAAATATGTTTGCCGAGTGACTGTCGAATTTTAATAACTTTTTATACAACCGTAGAATCAGCAGAAAATCAGGATATTCAGACCATAGCACCTAATATTCCGCCCATAGTGCAAGAGTAAGGAAATCTTGCTCCAATTGTGCAGGGCCCTGGTGAGACCACACCTGGAGTACTGCGCACAGTTTTGGTCTCCTTATCTGAGGAAGAATACACTTGCCTTGGAGGTGGTACAACGGAGGTTCAACAGATTGATTCCTGGGATGAGAGGACTGTCCTATGGTGAGAGATTGTGTAGAATATGCCGATACTCTCTGGAGTTCAGAAAAATGAGAGGTGATCTCATTGAAACGGACAATATTCTGAAGGGGATTGACAGAGTAAATGTTGAGAAGCCCGGCTAGCTCAGTCGGTAGAGCATCGGACTCTTAATCTCAGGGTCGTGGGTTTGAGCCCCACGTTGGGCGATTACTTTTCATTAAACTTTTATATTGCTTTCGTGGGTCAATATCATTAATGAACCCATGATCTTCTTTTGCACAATGATAAAAATGCGAACTGAGGGAGAATTGATAATTTAATCAAATATTGAAAGCAGCGCCTCAGACCGCTCGGCCGTCCTTACTGTTAGATGTTCCAGATACAAGTTATTACTCTGGAAAGTTTCAGACCGGGCGCTTGTTCAGGGCTGCTGGTAGGCCCAGTGACCGGGATAACCTCTCCCCCGGGGTTTTCCTGAGCCTGTGCTCGGTGTACGGGGAGCTTTGGCCTGGGTCCGAGGTAGCTTGTATCCCAGGGATGGACAATAACCCTCTGAGCTCTGGAACTAGGGAAAAGCGCATAATTAATGAGTTGTTTGTGGTTTCAAATGCAGCTTAGATCTGCTGTTGTAAACCGATCGCATTGTTTCACAGAATGAATGAAATGCTGACAGGGACAGTCAAAACTTCAAAAAGTGAACTTTAATAACTCATGAAACTTTAATCCTTGATGAAGTTTTATCCCCGATCTGATTTTACACAATCTGTATTGGAGGAGACTGGTTTTAAATGTGCATTGCTCATTCAACAATGTATCCAAAACAGTTTTTATTGCAGACAAGTTTTTGTTTGATAAATAATGTTTCTGCACAGGCTTGAACCGGGAACTTTTCAAGTGTGAAGGAAATGTGATAACCTCCACACGACAGAAATTGCTGCTTAGCTCAGTGCCCAGAGAGAAGTGTTCAGAAACAAGCTGAAATGCTCAATCCCTCTCTCTGCAAAAAGTTCATTTCACAAACATTTCTCTGACCAGAACGGCACCAAACAACAATGTCCTCCTTTCAAAGTCATTAAACTCCCCAATTTCCACGTCTGCAATTTTAAGGACAAGGACTGAAAGCGCTTTGCGATCAGAAAATTGCAGGAAACCCTTTGCGGTTAATGACAGGGCTTTTGATGGTTGATTTTTGTTCACATCTTGTGTTATGTATTTAACCCTTGACAACCTGTGCACACCACCACCAGAGGGCCTACCTGTCGGAGTCCCAAGGGATCCCAGTATCCCTTGGGAGCACGGTATGTAAGCAGGCCACCCATGAGGTACCTGTACTCTGCAGTCTTATTAAAGGAGCAAAGGTCACACTTACTCAGTGTTCACAATACTAAGTTTCATCCTTTATTATGAGCATATCAATTGGCGACGAGACAATGAACAACCACGCAAAAATGCAAGGAACAGTTGGTATCCTGGAGAAGTTCTCAGAAGTGGACGATTGCGAAGCCTTTGTGGAGATACTCGACCAATACTTCGTGGCCAACGAGCTGGAAGGCGACGAGAACGCTGCCAAATGAAGGGCGATCATCCTTACCGTCTGTGGGGCACCAACCTATGGCCTCATGAAGAATCTTCTAGCTCTGGTGACACCAACAACTAAATCCTATGAAGAATTGTGTAAGCTGGTCTGCGAGCATCTAAATCCTAAAGAAAGCGATCTGATGGCGAGGTATCGGTTCTACACGTGCCAACGGTCGGAGGGCCAGGAAGTGGCGAGCTATGTCGCCAAATTAAGGTGCCTCGCAGGACATTGCGAATTTGAGGGATACCTAGAACAAATGCTGAGAGACATTTTCATGCTAGGCATTGGCCATGAGATAATTCTTCGCAAACTGTTGACTCTCAGAATCTGAGCAAAGCCATAACGATCGGTCAGACAATTTCCACCAGTTCCTTTAAACCCAGTAACGTAATTTATTTCTCGTGGACTGGATGGAGGACCATGGTCCATGTAAAAAATTGTTATCGTTTTCCATTAACTAAATGTTCATAAAACTATTGGAGTGGGAACTCACTGGATAACAGCACAGCTGGCAATGTTTGCGGAATATATTCGTGCAGCCAAAACGCACAATGACAACCTGGAACTGTGCGGCACTGAATCCTCGGGGAAAACAGTTAAAAGCTTCGTTCCTGGGTGGGCTCAAACCCCACCAACCGTTCGGTTAACAGCTGAATGCGCTAACCCATTGCGCCACAGAGACTAACTTAAATGTAAACTGCAAGACATCCCAAAAAAGGGTGTCAGTCAGTTAAAGCTTCAGATTGCCCCGACCGGGATGGAACTTGTCTACTCTTAGTTGTACTTTTCCCAAATAAAGGGAGGGACATTCATTGTGGATGCATGGAAGCAGTCTGGTCCCGCACACTGCAGACACTTCCATGTCACCACCAACCAGCTCTCCCACAACTGGTGTGATCTACCTTCCAGCCTTCCGGTGCCTTGTCTGTGACAAAGTATACTGATTGTCCCAAAGCCAGTCGTCGGTTTTAATTACTTTTCACATCCTGACTGCAGATATTCCTGTGATTAAACCTGAACAAAATTATTACAGGGACAGTTGGATTCATCATTTCTTTGCTTGGTGAAATTTCAAAAATTGAAAGTGACGTACATCAACCCCAAACCTCGTCACCTACTCGCGAACTGCGACACGCTGCTCCCGTGAGATGGAAGCCCAGTTGCTGTTTTAAGCTTGAATACAGGTACAAGCAGAACTCATTCAAAGATAGTCCAAGTCCCTGATTATTTGCACCGAACTCCTTCGCAAAGAGTTGAGGTTCGTGTGGGGTGATTTGGGCACATCTTTCCCCACACTACAACACTTCAAACATAACTCAACGACTGTAAAGCGCTTTGGGGCATCATGAGTTCCTGAAAGGTGTTGCAGAAATGCAAGTCCTTCTTTGCAAAAGTTCGATGTAATTTCAAAATTCGCGGCAGAATAATGGGCTCTGCCGGGATCTCTCGCAAATTTCAATTAACAAGCCAGAAACGAGAATCATACCCCTTGACCAACAAGCTAACTTTATGACAAACGTTGAGATAAGGTGTAACTTTTATAAAAGCATTTTTTGTGTGTAGCTATTCTTGGCAGAAGGAGCACATGAGATCGATTCAGTGACTTTGCTTTTTCGACCTGTCTTCTGAAGCGCCGCACGGTCCCACTCCGACAGTCACTGAGCTGTTGGGACGTTAGTGTATCCAGTCTGTGGGTGGCCACCCCGAGCGCAGCAGAGGGGTTTCTGCATCAGTTCTGGGTGGGGACAGTATTTCCCCTTCTCTCTTCCTCTTGTCTGTATCGTTGAGCTTTGGTTTCTCTATTTATTCCCCTGTCTCAGTTTCTAGTGTTTAAAAGGGAACAAAAGATGAAATGGGTGTCACTGTGGAACAATTTCTCTCGCTCAAAGTTAGATGCACGACCGTCGCGCCATGAGGTCTTGGCAGCGAGCCGTTGATATTCAGGTCCATAAATAAATATATATTTTTATATTTATACAAATTATCGAAGCTGTTCTCTGGTCAAGTGGTTAAGATCTCGAGCATTAAACTTCTTTCCATTCTCAATCAGTTCATCGCAGAAAAATAATTAAGGTGTGTGAGAGGATTAATGATTGCTGTAATCGCCGTTAATAACCTCACTACTATCTGTTACAGAACGAGCTTACACACTCTCCCGCTTCTCCTACCCTTTGCCGGGCACGTGTTCCGGGTTTAATTTTACAAACTGGGCGAGTTCGCTAATCGCGGGGAGACGGTAGGTGCCTCTGTGGCCCCACTGTGAGGATGTGGAAGTGAACACGGTGGCTGGGTGATCCATGACATTTCTGTGAAGGCAGCGGAGGAGAAGGATTGAGAGCTTTGAGTGTGGGACAGAAGTTGTTTCAGGTGAGCCAGCACAGTCCCGATCAGCACAGAGGGAGCTCACTGGTCAGCTCCCCTCTGTTGGGGCTGCTTTGCCAGAGGTTTCCGTAGTGTAGTGTTTGTCACGTTTGCTCTATACGTGTAAGGTCCCTGGTTCGATCCCAAGTGGGAGCATTATGTTTAAACTTGCTGTGGAAGAACAATGGGAGGCGAGGTTCATCTCCTGGCAAATGCTGCCTGACCTGCTGAGATTTCCAGCATTTGCTGTATTTATTGATTAAAGTATCAACTCTCCCTCAGTTAGCATTTCTTTCATTGTGCAAAAGAAGGTGATGGGTTAACTAATGATGCTATCCCGTGAAAGCAACACAAAAGTTTAACAAATAAACATATGGTGACTGGCAGGTGAGCGCAGCTTCTGACAGGGGATTTTAAAGGGGATTTTAAAGCCCCTTTTATTGCAGAACCTTCATATTGACGAACATCTCAGACTCAGTGTTTAGGTCTCGTGGTGCAGCGGTGGTGTGTCTGCCTCTTGATCAGAAAGTTGCATGTTTAAATCATGTCGAGGTCCCTGTCCTTTTGGGTAATTCCAGAATTAATATTTTCTTTGCTGTTTCGCAATAACCAGACCCTTGCTCCAAGGTCTGTCTCACCGTTTCCCCGGTGTCAGGCAGAGATACGCCTGCTGTCCTCATTTACTTCATGTGACAGGACACAAAAGTTCAAAATCAAACTGCAGGTGGCCACAAATAATATTGAGCAGTCAGGATGGCCGAGCGGTCTAAGTTGCTGCATTCAGGTTGCAGTCTGCTTTGAAAGTGTGGGTTCCGTAGTGTAGTGGTCATCACATTCGCTTAACATGCAAAAGGTTCCTGTTTCAAAACCAGCTGAAAACGTGCTCAATTAAATATGAGAAGCATTGAATAATGTGCATTTCTGGTTCAGTATTGACAAAGCACAATGTCTCCCAGTCCTGCTATATTTGTTGAATACTCTGTACAGTTCGGTACACATTCAAACTCGACAGTTTCCAGCCCTGACGGTGCAGAAAACACCTCTCAAATCTGCACATTCCAGCTGCTTTCAGTTGAGTTGTGAGAGATTATTGACGGATCCTGCAGCTGTGAAAAGGAATGATGTGTGAGAGGGGTCATCAAACGAGGACATGTGGGTTGAATTGAAGAACAAAAAAGGGGCGATCACACTACTGGGAGTGCACTGTAGACCCCCAGGAAGTTAGAGGGAGATAGAAGAACAAGTATATGGGCAGAATGTTGAGAAGTGCAAAACCTATAGAGCTGTAAAAGTGGAGGATTTTAACTACCCGAATATGAACTGGAAAAATGATAGTGTGAATGGTACAGATGGTGGAGAATTCCTAAAATGCATTCAGGAGAACTTCTTTATCCAGTATGTAACAAGCCCATCAAGGGAGGAGCGGTTCTGGACTGGGTATTGTGATCGAAAAGGGGCAGGTAGAAGGGGTATCAGTGGGAGAGCATTTTGGTGCGAGTGATCATACTCAGTAAGGTTTAGGGTAGTTATAGAAAAGGACAAAGGGGACCAGGAATAAAAGTTCTCAATTGGGGTAAAGCCAATTTTGCTGAGCTGAGATGGAATTTGGCCAAAGTGGACTGAGAACGGCTGCTTGCTGGTAAATCAGTGTCAGAGCAGTGGGAGGCATTCAAGGAGGAGATCCTGAGGGTACAGAGCAAGTATGTTCCCTGAAAACAAAGGTGGGACTAACAAATCTAGAGCTCCTGGGATGTCAGGGGACATACAGGGAAAGTTAACGAAAAAAAGGAAAGCTTATGACAGATACGGATAACTCAATACTGCAGAAACTCTAGAGGTGCAGAGGTGCAATTAAAAAATATATCAGGAAAGCAAAGAGAGAGCATGAGAGAATGTTGGCAATTAAATCTGGGAAAACCTAAAGATGTTTTATAAATACATTAAGAGCACGCTGATAACAAGATAAAGAGTGGGGCTTATTAGAGTCCATAAAGGGAATCTGTACGCGGAGGCGGAAGACGTGGGTAGGATTCTTTATGAATACTTTGCATCTGATTCCACAAAAGAGACGGGCGATGTGGACTTTGCAATGAGGGTGGAGAAGTGTGAAATATTAGATGAAATAAAGAGAGTGAGAGAGGAAGTAGTGGTGGCTTAGCAGCTTTGAAAGTGGATAAATCCCCAGGCCCGGATGAAATGTATCCCAGGCTGATAAGAGCAGCAGAAGAGGAAATAGCAGAGGCTCTGACCACCATTGTCCAATCCTCACTGGCTACAGGTGCGGGGCCAGAGGATTGGAGCACTGCTAACGTTGTACTTTTGTTTAAAAAGGGAGAAAGGGATTGAGTAAATACAGGCTGGCCAGCCGAACCTTTTACAATTATTTGTAAAAAACCTGAGGGACAGGATAAATCTTCATTTGGAAAGAAATGGATTAATCAAGGAGAGTCAACATGAATTTGTCAAGGAAAGGTCGTGTCTGACTAAGTTCATTGCATTTTTCGAGGAGGTAACCAGGAGGGTTGATGAGGGCAGTGGTATGATATAATGTATATGCACTTTAGCAAAGCTTTTGATAAGGTCGCACTTGGCAGACTGCTTACGAATGTAAAAGCCCATGGGATTCAAGGGCAAAGTGGAAGTTGGGTCCAAAATTTGTTCAGAGGCAGGAATCAAAGCGTAATGGTTGATTTTGTGATCCAGTGGGGTTCCGCAGGGCTCAGTGCTGGGTCCCTTGCTTTTTGTGGTATGCATCAATGACTTGGACTGAAATGTTGAGGGTATGAGTAAGAAGTTTTAAGATGACACTAAAATAGGCTGAGTGGTTGATAATGAAGAAGAAAGTGGCGGACTACAGGAAGGTATCAATGGATATCTCAAGGCGCTTTGCAGCCAATGAAGTACTTTTTGAAGTGCGGTCACTCTTGTAGTGTGGGAGACACAGCCGCCAATTTGCACACGGCAGGCTCCTATAGGCAGCCGTGTGATGATGACCAGATCATCTGTCTTTGTGATGTTGATTGAGGGATAAATATTGACCAGGACACGAATCCTGGCCACATTGATCCTCCCACCACTTCACACTGTTCTCCGAGGGACCAGCGCGATGATACTAAAACAACAAGCGAAGTTGGTAAGCTATCCATGCAGTCCATCGGAATCCAGCTACACCACCTTATACCATGGGTAACATCTCTCCATGGATTCTGGAATCTGGATCAACAAACCATAATCACATCTTAGAAGGAATTCCGGGAGGTGCTTCAAGCTTTATTACATATATGTTAACAGTTTTAAGGTATTTAAACAAATGCCGATGTTTTTGAAATGGGCGTCTGGGTGACGTCATCAAAACGCTGGTCGTCATTTTGGAGCGTGAGCAGGAACATCGGCAGGGCCCAGGTACAGAGGAGTGGGAAGGTCGGGACGGATGAGCGGTGAGTGTATGTGGCGAGATGCGTTGAATGTTTATGGTGGAGGAACGGCGACAGATCGTGGAGGAGGTGCGCCAGATGAGGGGACGGGGCCCAGAAGAGCCGAGGGCCCAGGGGCAGCACGGGCTCAGCCCACACTGCGATATTTGTGGGCACTGGGTCCGTGCAGCAGAGCTGGTCTC
Source organism: Pristiophorus japonicus (assembly GCF_044704955.1). Taxonomy (NCBI): domain Eukaryota; kingdom Metazoa; phylum Chordata; class Chondrichthyes; family Pristiophoridae; genus Pristiophorus; species Pristiophorus japonicus. The sequence goes on from NW_027250777.1 coordinate 1,651,393, forward strand.
CTGTCGTCTTGGTTAACCCTTTCCACTGGACCAAGACCCAGCTCTGTCAAGCCCATGTGGTGGCAGGTGTGCAACGGTCACCCCACGTTAAAAAAATCCACACAAAGGGATCTTCCATCCCCTCAATTGGATTCAGGACTGGAACATCGGGTCCTTCATCGAAACTCCTGTGAACTCATGGAAGCAAATCATCCTCGATCGAGGGACCGCCTATGATGATGATGATCAATGTACTGGTCAGTTGGGCAGAACTGTGGCAAATGGAATTCAATCCGGATAAGTGTGAGGTAATGCATTTGGGGAGGTTTAACAAGGCAAGGGAATATACATTAAATGGTACGACACTGAAAAGTTTAGAGGAACAAAGAGACCTTGGAGTGCAGGTCCACAGATCCCTGAAGGTAGCAGGCCAGGTCGTTAATGTGGTTAAGAAGGCATATGGAATACTTGCCTTTGTTAGTCAAGGCATGGAATACAAGAGCAAGGAGGTTATGCTTGAACTGTACAAAACACTGGCTACACCACAGCTGGAGTACTGCGTGCAGTTCTGGTCACCACATTACAGGAAAGATGTGATTTCCCTGGAAAGGGTGCAGAGGAGATTTACTAGAATGTTGCCTGGTCTGGAGAATTTTGTCAATGAGGATAGTTTGGAGATGCTGAATCTGTTTTCTTTGTAACAGAGGCATCTGAGCGGAGACCTGATTGAGGAGTATAAAATTGAGGGGCCTGGATAGAATGGATCGGAAGATCCTGTTTCCCTTGGCAGAGGGGTCAACAACCAGGGGGCGAAGAATTAAAGTAATTGGGGAGGTTTAGAGGAGATATGAGGGGACATTTCATCACCCAGAGGGAGGTGGGGGTCTGGAACTCAATGCCTGAAAGGGTGGTAGAGGGAGGGACCCTCACTACATTTAAAAGATACGTGGATGTGCACTTAAAGTGCCACAACCTACAGAGCTCTGGACCGAGAGCTGGAAAGTGGGATTAGGCTGGATAGCTCTTGGTCGGCCGGCGGGGACACGATGGGCTGAAATGGCCTCACTCTGTTCTGAAACTTTCTGATTCTATGATTCTATTAATATAGATATAATACATACCATTATCGTAATTTTTCCTTGGTGGTCGGGTGGTTAAGACCCCGATACTAACCCTCTTTCTATTCTCAATCAGTTTATCGCATGAAAATAATTGAGGTCTGTGAGAGGATGAATAATTGCATACCTCGGGAGCCTATTATCAGCGAGGGCAGGCATCGACGACGAGGTTCAACACTGCCTCCAGTGCGCCAGTGCAGCCTTCGGCCGCCTGAGGAAGAGAGTGTTCGAAGATCAGGGCCTCAAATCTGCCACTCAGCTCATGGTCTACAGGGCTGTAGTGATACCCGTCCTCCTGTATGGTTCAGAGATATGGACCTTATACAGTGGGCACCTCAAGTCACTGGAGAAATACCACCAATGATGTTTCTGCAAAATCCAGCAAATCCCCTCGGAGAACAGATGCACCAACATTAGCGTCCTCGATCAGGCCAACATCCCCAGCATCAAAGCACTGACCTCACTGGACCAGCTCCGTTGGACGGGCCTCATTGTTTGCATGCCTGACACAAGACTCCAAAAGCAAGCGCTCTGCTCGGAACTCCTACACGGCAAGCGAGCCCCAGGTGAGCAGGGGAAACGTTTCAAGGACCCTCAAAGCCACTTCATAAAATGCAACATCCCCAACAACAGCTGGAAGTCCCTGGATAAAGACCACCCTCAGTGGAGGAAGAGCATCTGGAGGGCGCTGAGCACCTCGAGTCTCATCGTCGAGAGCATGTATAACACATGCACAGGCAGCGGAAGTAGCGTGTGGCAAACCAGTCCCACCCAACATTTCCTTCAACCACGGTCTGTCCAACCTGTGACAGAGACTGTAATTCCTGTATTGGACGGTTCATTCACCTGAGAACTCACTTTTTGAATGGAAGCAAGTCTTCCTCGATTTCAAGGGACTGCCTATGGTGATGATGAATTGCTGTAATCACCGTTAATAACCCCGTTACTTTCTGTTACACGCTGAGTTTACAGACTCTCTGGCTTCTCCTGCCCTTTGCGGGACACTTGTTCCGGGTGTAACTTTACAAACTGGGTGAGTTCGCTGATTGCGGGGAGACGGCAGGAGTCTCTGTGGCCCATTGTGAGGATGTGGAAGTGAACATGGTGGGTGGTAATTACGTGACATTTCTGTAAAGGGCAGCGGAGGAGAAGGATCGAGAGCTTTCAGTGAAGGACAGAAGTTGTTTAAGGTGAGCCAACACATTCCTGATCCTCCTCTCTTCTTCTGAGGCAGTCCCCCGGAGTCGAGGATGACTTGCTTCCACATCAGCATAGGTCCCGATCAGCACCGAGGGAGCTCACTGTTCAGCACCCCTCTGTTGTGCTTCCTGTAACAGAGGTTTCTGTAGTGTGGCGGTTATCACGTTTGCTTTCCATGTGAAAATTTACAGGTTCTATCCCAGGCGGGAACATTATATTTAAACTTGCTGTGGATGAACAATCGGAGGCGAGTTTAGTCTCCTGGCAAAAAAGCTGATGCTGCTTGTGCGGTACCAGAACTGAACACGGTCCCCCAAGTGAGGTCTAACCAGGACTTTGTATAGCTGCACACAACATCTGTCCCCTTGTGTTCCAGTTATACGAACATAAGAAATAGGAGCAGGAGTCGGCCACACCGTCCCTCGAGCCTGCTCCACCATTTAATAAGATCATGGCTGATCTGATCATTGACTCAGCTCCACTTCCCAGCCCGCTCCCAATAACCCCTTATCCCCTTATCATTTAAGAAATTATCGATTTCTGACTTAAATATATTCAATGTCCCAGCTTCCACAGCTCTCTGAGGCAGCGAATTCCACAGATTTACAACCCTCTGAGGGAAGAAATTTCTCCACACCTCAGTTTTAAATGGGCGGCCCCTTATTCTAAGATCTCGTTCTTGTCTCCCCCACCAATGGAAACATCCTCTCTGCATCCACCTTGTCAAGCCCCCTCATAATCTTATACATTTGGATAAGATCATCACCCATTCTTCTGAATTCCAATGAGTAGAGGCCCAATCGAAACAACCTTTCCTCATAAGTCAACCCCCTCAACTCCGGAATCGACCAGTGAACCTTCTCTGAACTGCCTCCAGAGCAAGTATATCCTTTCGTAAATATGGAAAACAAAACTGCACGCAGTATTCCAGGTGTTGCCTCACCAATACCTGTATAACTGGAGCAAGATTTCCCTGCTTTTATACTCCATCCCCTTTGCACTAAAGGCCAAGATTCCATTGGCCTTCCTGCTCACTTGCTGGTGATCGAGTTCGCGAGATATGAAGGCCAGCTGAACATTAGTCTTATTTGATTATTTTCTGTACCTGCCCATGACATTTACATAAAACCATGTTGACTCTGTCAAATCATGTTGTAATTTTCAAAGTGCCCTGATATCACTTCCTTAACAATGGATGACAGCATTTTCCCGATGACTGATGTCAGACTAACTGTCCTGTAGTTCCCGGTTTTCTCTCTCCCTCCTTTTTTGAATAGCGATGTTACATTTTCTACCTTCCGATCCGCTGGGACTCTTGTAGAATCTGGACATCGTGGTGCAACGGTTACGGGTCTAACTCCCGATCAGGAGGCTGCGTGTTCAAATCAGTTAATTTAGTGTTGTTCTTCCGGAATTGATATTGTGTTTGCTGTTTCACAATAACCAGACCCTTGCTCTAAAACCTGTCTCACTGTTTCCCCAGGGGCACGTTCATGTTACAATAAACATTCTGAATCAGATGCCTCAAGTACAGTGTGTAAAATGGGATATGGTTTAACAGTTAACATGCAAAGCCCAGAACCAATTGTTCAATTATCGACTTTCCTCAGTTAACATTACTTTCACTGTGCAAAAGAAGCTGATCGGTTAATTCATGAAGTTTGCCCGAGAAAGCTACATAAAATTTAACGATAATGATTCACCCAACGTGGGGCTCAAACCCACAACCCTGAGAATAAGAGCCTCATGCTGTATCCACTGAGCTCGCCAGGATTATGTAAATCACATTTCTCTGTCGGTGATTGCAGCCAGGCGCCTGTTGGTTTCGCCCCATTTCCCGGTGTTTCCAGATCCTGTCTGTCTCTCTGGCTCTGTTCAATCTGTGTGTGGCTACCTCCAGTTTGATTTTGAACGAATACCTGTATTCAGTAAAAACAGAAAATGCTGGAAACACTCAGCAGGTCGGGCAGTATCTGTGGAGGTGGGGAAGTGGGAATAATCGATGGGTTTGTTTGTCGCTTTGATCTGTTGCTGGGAAGTGAGGCAGCGCTGCAGGATGCTTTTTTTCGAGGTGCAAGCAGAGGTTTCCGTCGTGTAACGGTTATCACCATCGCCGCACATGTGAAATATCCTCGGTTTGAGCTCAGACAGAAACAATATTTTAGCAAATATTTTTCTGTGGGATACCTTTTAAATAGTCGCCCCAGGTTCCTCGTATCATGAGCGATGGGCATTTTAACTCACTCTCCTAAAATACAGTGTGTGTAAAATCAGATAGGGGATAAAACTTCATCAATGATTAAAGTTTCTTAACTCAGTAAAGTTCAGTAATTGAAGTTTCCATCGATGCATTGCATAAACATAATTGAGGTGTGTGAGAGGATTAATAATGGGCTTTAATCGTTGATGAGCCCATTACTTTATGTTATAGACCCAGGTTACACACTCTCCTGCTTCGGAAAGAGTTCAGATGCGTGTGGGGTGATTGGGGCACATCTTTCCCCACATTACAAGGCTCCATTGGTACTTCATTGACTTTAAATCACTTGGGGATATCCTGAGTTGTTGAATGGCCACGTAAAAATGCAGTCATTCTTTGCAAAAGTTCTAACCGCAAGTTCAAACTTCGCCGGCAAATGGAGGCTCACCCAGAATTTGTTCTGACACCACGACAAAGTCCTTAACAGTGGGATTCAGCAGTTCAGCTGCTCGCTTAACATTTCCGTCTAACCTGGTGCTGCAAGTAGAGATGTGTCCGCAGTGTAGCATTTAACACGTTCGCCTCACACGCGGGAAAGCTCACCGGGTGGAAATATTTTGTTGGAACTTACTCCTCATGCATGTTCAGGGGAGAGATTGTTCTCCAGTGAAAGGACATAAGATCATAAGAACGTAAGAATTAGGAACAGGAGTCGGCCATTCGGCCCATTTTAATGTTTTCAAAATGATTTCGCCCGGAGACCTTTGGTGTGTTTGGTGAAGATGATAACCACTACACTACAGACACACAGTGGTAGATGTTGTCTTAGGAACATAACCAGAGGTCCAACCAACACAGCTGGCCGATACTTCAGGAGCTGGTTTTACGAGAATAGAATGACGGTGCTATATTTAGGAAGGCTGTGAGAGTGGCAGGAATTGAACTCGTATTTCCCTGACTTTATACACAGGAACATCGTAACAGGAGGAGGCCATTTGGCAGCGAGTGGTTAGGATCCGGAATGTGCTGCCTGAAAGGGTGGCAGAGGCAGAATTAATCTTATCTTTCAAAATGGATTTGGATAAGTATCTGAAGGAAAAATATCTCAGGGGTACGGGTAAAGGCCAGAGGAGTGGGACTAGCTAAGAGTCGGCACAGGCTCGACAGGCCGAACGGCCTACTTCCGTGCTGTAACCGTTCCAGGATTCTATAATATGTTTAAACTTGCTGTGGATGAACAATCGGAGGCGAGCTTAGTCTCCTGGTAAAAACGCTGATGCTGTCTGACCAGCTGAGATTTCTAGCAATTCTGTTTTTATTTGTTATTTATGGATTGAGTCGGTACAACTAGAGCTTTCTGATTCAGAAGATTCGGGGGGCACGGACATTTGGGAATTTAACGACTTTGAAAGGAACTATTGTGACTTGTGCAGCTTCGGTCAGAGAAATGTTTGTGTCATGATTTTTTCACAGAAAGGGATTCAGAATTACACCTTCTGGTTTAACACTTCTCGCTGGGCAGGCAGTTAAGCAGGGGTTTCAGTAGTGTAGCAGTTATCATGTTAGTCTTTCACACACAAAAGGTCCCCAGTTCAAGCCCAGGCAGAAATATCATTTTAGAATATATTTGCTGTGAAATAAATTGAACATTAGTTGCCCAGGTTCCTTGTCTTTTGAGCAATGAACATTTTAAACCAATCTGATAAAATACAGAGTGTGTTAAGTCAGATAGGGTGTAAAATGTCATCTATGATTAAAGCTCCTGAAATTATTCCAGTTCAGTTTTTGAAGTCTCGACTGTCAGTCTGCAAAACAATCCGGGTGGGAATATTGGCCCAAAAATTCCGGTTGGAGGCTTCCCGCGGACAATTCCCTTCCGACCGGAGATGTTTTACGAACCTACCTGGTGGTCTAGGAGGCACCGTGGATTCCACTGGGGAGGCCTTCTCTTCCCGCGCTACGAAGCACGCTCCCGTCCGGAGGGATCCCACGTGTGACTGCTCAGCCAATCAGGTACGTATTCCACAGCTTTCCCATTAATAGCAATGAGACTCGCGTACCTCCGGGTTCTCAGTGCTATTCATGAGAACAAAAAACACACACACACTGAGAAATAATAAAAAACAGACCTCACATAATTAAAATTAATTGAAATTAAAGTTAATAAACGCATTAGAAAAAAACAAGATAGTTCCAATTTTTTTTAAGCTTTGTAATTCGGGTTAAAAATAAACTTACCTTAGTTGGCAGAGTTTTTTTTTTATTTGTGTTTATTTTATTTTATTGTGGTTATGAGTGTTTTTAAACACTTGCACCTGCAAAATTACGCAATGCGCTTGCTTTTTTAGCTGCAAGGTTTTTGAGGATATTTGCTGGGCAAGATATGCGTAAATCCCGCAATCCGTAGAAACTTTGTATGGGCCCAGGACGTTGGAATTTCCCTAAACTTACTGTGGATGAAGAATCGCAGGCAAGTTTAGTCTCCTGGCAAATGCTGCCTGACCTGCTGAGATTTCCAGCATTTGCTGTTTTTATTTGCTATTTATTCTCCTGGCAAAAGGGCTCCCTTATTCCTTAATTGCTCTTTATTTCACTTCATTAAATAGATAACTTTCAGTGAGAGAAAACGGATCCACCGGGGACCTTTCGCGTGTGAGGCCAACGTGATATCCGCTACACTGCAGCCCATCAAAGGGCGAGAAACCACTGAATATAAAGGATGAGCTCACAAATATCAGGGGCAGTGCAGTCTGGTCAACGTCAAACTCTCCTTTCTTATTCAGCAGAGGCATGAACGGGAGTCAGACACTACAAAGTTCAATTAAAGACACAAATACAAGTAACACTTCCAAATCTTTTCACTGTAAAATTCTTTCACTTTATTTCAAATCGTACTGTGTTGAATTTGAAAATGAGCACCGTGGGATTTTATCTTCACCACTGATTTCCTGCATTGTTTCACATTGCAACATTAAGTTGTGAAAATAATGGCAAAACTGAGCCCCTGATTATTTTACGTCGAGGTCACATTGCTTTTGGATAATTCCAGAATTAATATTTTCTTTGCTGTTTAACAATAACCAGACCCTTGCTCCAAGGTCTGTCTCACTGTTTCCCCGGTGTCAGGCAGAGATACGCCTGCTGCCCTCATTTATTTCATGTGAAAGGATACAAAAGTACAAACGTTCAAAATCAACCTGCAGATGGCCACATGCAGCATGAAATAGTCAGGATGGCCGAGCGGTCTCAGCTGCTGTGTTCAGTTTGCAGTTTTTTCTGGAAGTGTGGGTTCGAGTCCCACTTCTTTATTATCGTCATTGAGCAAAACCCATTTGTTCGGCACCACGACCAACTCCTTAAAAGTGGGATTCAGCAGTTCACCTGCTCGCTTAACATTTCCGTCTGACCAGGTGCTGAAAGTGGAGATGTTTCCGCAGTGTCGCGGTTAACATGTTCGCCTCACACGCGAAAGCTCACCAGGTGGGAATATTGAATATTTTCTGGAGCTTTCTCCTCATACATGCTCAGGGGCGAGATTGTTCTCCTGTGAAAGGTCATAAGATCATAAACATGTAAGGATCAGGAGCAGGTAAAAATACATCTCCTCACCCCACATCCCCCGCCCCGGATTTTTCCGTTTACCAATTATCTTATGTCTGTGTCCTCTGGTTACCGACACTCCTGCCCGTGGAAACAGTTTCCCCATAATTCTGAAAATCTCTATTAAATCTCCCCTAAACTATGATTACTGGGGTTCAATGTGGGGAAGGGTCAGTTCATCCACTTTGCACCGAAGAATGATCGACCAGTGCATGATCTAAAAACATTATGTCAGAGAAGATTTTTTCTGTGAAATAGTTGGTCCTGTTAATTTTAACAAAAGTTGCACCGGGTTCCTGGAGTCATAAGTGATACGTCCTTGCTGTACAGTATAAATTCACACGAGGCCCATGCTTGAGAGAAGGTCAGTCTGTGACCTGTCCTTTATTCCTTTGCATTCAAGTGATGAAATTGGGTGGAGCTTCCCCTTTTATACCTGAAGGTCCAGGTTAGCAGTGTCTCCCACAAGTTCACCACCTAGTGGTCATTGTTCTCACAGTGTACAACTGAGGTCAGATTATATATGGGTTACAATGTTGGTTGAATACATGACAATAAGCACTTAAAATTTTAAACCATTCTCCTAAAATACGGCGTGTAAACGAGATAGGGATAAAAGTTCATCACATGTAAAGAGAAAATTAATGATTGAAGCTCGTAAAAGATCCTCTCGGAATAAGTGATCACAGTATGGTTGAATTTGTAATACAGATTGGGGGTGAGGAAGTAGTGTCTCAAACGAGCATACTATGCTTACACAAAGGGGTCTACAGTGGGATGAGGGCAGAGTTGGCTAAATTAGACTGGAAACACAGACTAAACGGTGGCATAATTGAGGAACAGTGGAGGACTTTTAAGGAGCTCTTTCATAGTGCTCAATAAAAATATATTCCAGTGAAAAAGAAGGGCGGTAAGAGAAGGGATAACCAGCCGTGGATAACCAAGGAAATAAAGGAGAATATCAAATTAAAAACCAATGCGTATAAGGTGGCCAAGGTTAGTGGGAAAATAGAAGATTGGGAAAATTTTAAACGACAGCAAAGAATGACGAAGAAAGCAATAAAGAAAAGAAAGATAGATTACGAAGGTAAGCTTGTGCAAAGCATAAAAACGGATAGTTAAAGCTTTTACCGATATATAAAACGGAAAATAGTGACTAAAGTAAATGTTGGTCCCTTAGAAGATGAAAAGGGGGATTTCATAATGGGAAATATGGAAATGGCTGAGATATTAAACAATTATTTTGCTTCGGTCTTCACAATGGAAGACACAGAAACCATGCCAAAAATTGCTGGTCACAGGAGTGTGGGAAAGGAGGACATTGAAACAATGACTATCACTAGGGGGTTAGTGCTGGACAGGCGAATGGGACTCAAGGTAGACAAGTCCCCTGGTCCTTATGAAACGCCAGGGTATGAAAAGAGATGGCGGAAGTTATAGCAGATGCATTCTCTGGACTCTGGGGAGGTACCAGCGGATTGGAAAGCAGCTAATATAACGCCTCTGTTTAAAAAAGGGGGCAGACAAAAGGCAAGTAACTATAGGCTGGTTAGTTTAACATCTGTAGTAGGGAAAATACTTGAAACTATCATGAAGGAAGAAATAGCGGGACATCTAGGTAGGAATAGTGCAATCAAGCAGACGCAGCATGGATTCATGAAGGGGAAATCATGTTTAACTCATTTACTGGAATTCTTTGAGGATATAACGAGCATGGTGGATAGAGGTGTACCGATGGATGTGGTGTATTTAGATTTTCAAAAGGCATTCGATAAGGTATTACACAAAAGGTTACTGCAGAAGATAAAGGTACGCGAAGTCAGTGGAAATGTATTAGCATGGATAGAGAATCGCCTGGCTAACAGAAAGCAGAGTGTCGGGATAAATGGGCCCTTTTCGGGTTGGAAATCGGTGGTTAGTGGTGTGCCACTGGGATCGGTGCTGGGACCACAACTGTTTACAATATACATTGATGACCTAGGAAGAGGGGACAGAGTGTAGTGCAACAAAATTTGCAGATGACACAAAGATTAGTGGGAAAGCAGGTTGTGTAGAGGACACAGAGAGGCTGCAAAGAGATTTAGATAGGTTAAATGAGTGGGCTAAGGTTTGGCAGATGGAATACAATGTCAGAAAGTGTGATGTCATCCACCTTGGGGAAAAAAACAGGAAAAAGGGAATATTATTTGAATGGGGAGAAATTGCAACATGCTGCGGTGCAGAGGGACCTGGGGGCCCTTGTGCATGAATCCCAAAAAGTTAGTTTGCAGGTGCAACAGGTAATCAGGAAGCCGAATGGAATGTTGGCCTTCATTACGAGAGGCATGGAGTACAAAGGCAGGGAGGTCCTGCTGCAACTGTAGAGGGTATTGGTAAGGCCGCACCTGGAGTACTGCATGCAATTTTGGTCACCTTACTTCAGGAAGGATATACTAGCTTTGGAGGGGGTACAGAGACGATTCACTAGGCTGATTCCGGAGATGAGGGGGTTACCTTATGATGATAGATTGAGTAGACTGGGTCTTTACTCGTTGGAGTTCAGAAGGATGAGGGGTGATCTTATAGAAACATTTAAAATAATGAAAAGGATAGACAAGATAGAGGCAGAGAGGTTGTTTCCACTGGTCGGGGAGACTAGAACTAGGGGGCACATCCTCAAAATACGGGGCAGCCAATTTAATACCGAGTTGAGAAGGAATTCCTTCTTCCAGAGGGTTGTGAATCTGTGGAATTCTCTGCCCAAGGAAGCAGTTGAGGCTCGCGCATTGAATGTATTCAAGTCACAGATTGATAGATTTTGAACCAATAAGAGAATTAAGGGTTATGAGGAGCGGGAGGATAAGTGGAGCTGATTCCACGGCCAGGTCAGCCATGATCTTGTTGAATGGCGGAGCAGGCTCAAGGGGCGAGATGGCCGACTCCTGTTCCTAATTTTTATGTTCTTATGTTTTTATGTACCACTATCCCTCAGTAACCATATTATCATTTGTTTAATTCTGCAAAAGAAAGTTATCGGTTCATTGTACATGATTAAATGAATTAATTTTTTCACATTAGCTGCATGTTGACATTTATATAGGGCTATTAGTTTGAAAACTGTGTTGTAAATATTATCTCCCTGACCAAGAATCGAACCTATGCTGCGGTGGTACAAGGGGTGGATTCAGTGAATCATTTGAATGTGATTTCAAGTGCCGTTTACTGTAGTGTATGTAGGCACCTTGAGTAATGACTCCACGAGGCAGGGTATGATACTTAAACTGTGTAGACCTGTAGTCATTTATTTGAAGCTCCTCGAGTGAGGACACCAAGATGTGAGCTCCTTTATATACTGGGTTGCAGGTAACCTTTCAGTCTCAAGCAGCAGCATCCTCTGGTGTAAGTAAGGTGTGTTGAGTGTAAGAGTATATTCAGTGTTGCATAGCAGTGTTACAGACATCACACAGTAAACAGGCATGCATACACAACAGTTACAATCTTTTTCGGTGTGAATCAAGTGAACTGAAAATGACAATAATGTCATGAACTATAATGATGCAGCAGTGAAACGGTCTATCGGTCCCTGGTTGTCGAGTGGTAAGGATTCAATACACTCAACGTTGTGTCCTGGATTCAATTCCCACCCTGGGAAGTTGTACTTTTAATTCAAAACCTTATAAAAAAAAGAGTTCATTTATTTTACAGATCTATATGCAAATCATGTATAAAAAATAAGAATCATTGACTTGAACATCATTAATTAATACATAAATTATTTTGTAAATCTTTTACCATTTATTTTGCCATGAGCATGTGAGGAACTTTTATCCCGATCTCATTGGGTTAAATTGTGGTACAAATGACGAACCGGGGGCTGAGTTAAGGAAAGTTTTACGTAGTGTAGCCGTTATCATGTTCACCTCCCACATGAAATGTCCCTGGTTTGAGCCTGGGCGCGTGCTTTATTTTAGAATATATTTGCTGTGAAATGCATTGAACAAAAGTAGCCCCAGGTTCCGTGTCTTATGAGCAATGAACTTTTTAAACCAATCTCCTAAAATACAGGGTGAGTAAAGTCAGTTTATGGATTGAGTCGGCACAACTCGAGCTTTCTGATCCAGAAGATTCGCGGGGTGCGTTAATTTGGGAGTTTGACGACTTTGAAAGGAACATTTTTGACTTGTGCAGCTTCGGTCAGAGAAATGTTTGTGAAAAGATTTTTTCACAGAAAGGGATTCAGAATTACACCTTCTGGCTTAACACTTCTCTCTGGGCAATAAGTTCAGCAGTGGTTTCTGTAGTGTAGTGGTTATCACGTTCGTCTCCCGCACGAAACGGCCCCGGTTTGAGCTCGGGCCGAAACATCATTTTAGAATATATTTGCTGTGAAATAAATTGAAAAAAGTACCCTAGGTTCCTTGTCTTCTGAGCAATGAACATTTTAAACCAATTTCAAAAATTCAGAGTGTGTTAAGTCAGATAGGGTGTAAAATATAATCTATGATGAAAGCTCCTGAAATTATTACAGTTCAGTTATTGAAGTATTGACTGTAAGTCTGCAAAACAATCCGGGTGGGAATATTAGCCCAAAAATTCCGGTTGGAGGCTTCCTGCGGACAATTCCTTTCCGATCGGTGATATTTTAATCACCCCACTTCCCACAGAGTTTAATTAATTGTATGTAATTATTTGAAAAAAGTTTGAATTAAAAAGTTACTTTCCAAACTCGGGTTCCCTCTGTGAATGCCTAACCACGAAACGAGCAGGATACACGTTAAATAATTTAATTCCAGACTTCATATTTTCTTTGCTGTTTCACAATAACCAGACCTATGCTCCAAAATCTGTCTCACCGTTTCCCCGGTGTCAGTCAGAGAAGCACATGGGACTGAATTTGTGACTTTGCTTTTTCGACCTGTCTTCTGAAGCGCCGAACGGTCCCACTCCGACAGTCAATGAACTGTTGGGACGTTAGTGTATCCAGGCTGCGGGTGGCCACCCCGAGCGCAGCAGAGGAGTTTCTGCATTAGTTCTGGGTGGGGACAGTATTTCCCCTTCTCTCTTCCTCTAGTCTGTATCCCTCTGCTTTGTTTTCTGTATTTATTCCCCGGCCTCATTTTATGTGTTTAAAAGGGAATAAAAGATGAAGTGTGCGACACACTGGAACAATTTCTCTCACTCAAATATATCTATTTAGTGAAGTGAAATAAAGAGCAATTAAAGAATAAGGGAGAAGCCACTGTCGCTCTTTTGACAGGAGAATAAACTCGCCCATGACTGTTCATCCACAGCAAGTTTTAACATAATCTTCCTGCACAGGATCCTTTCACGTGGAAAGCAAACGTGATAACGGCTCCACTGCGGAAACCGCTCTGACCAGAAGTACAGCAGAGGGCAGCTGACCAGTGAATGCCTTCTGTGCTGATCGGGAATGTATTGGCTCACCTTAAACAACTTCTGTCCCTCACTGACAGCTGTCAATCCTTCTCCTCCGCTGCCCTTTACACAAACATGTCACTGATCCCCACCCACTATCCCACATCCCCATCGTGTTATCTTCCATGTTAGCACAGTGGGGCCGCGGAGGCACCTACTCTCTCCCCACGGTTAGTGAACTCAGTCAGTCTGTAATATTAAAGGGGAACAAGTGTCCCGCAAAGGACACGGGAAAGAAGAGAGTCTGTAACCTGGGTTTAATTGTTTGTCAAAGGCTACCCGTCCTGTTGTGTATTTCCAGCAGTTTCCTACTTTCACAGGTGGAGATACCGGGGCTGGACCATGCTCCTAAAATACAATGAGGTCGGGATAAAAGTTCCTCACATACTCAGGGCAATTTAAATGATTGAAGTTCTATAATGGATTAATTAATGATGTTTAAATCAATGAATATTTTTTTCCACATGAGATGCATGTAACCCTTTCTTCTAAGGTTTTAATTTTGATGGAAATGCAATTTCCCTGGCCGGAAATCGACCCAAAGCCGCGGTGGTGAGAGCGCCGAATCCTAATCACTGGACCACCAGGGAACGCTGCATTGCTGCATCGCTGCATCGTAATGCTTGGTGTCATTATTGTCCTTTTCAATCCACTTGTTTTACACCGAAACACATCGTAACCTTGATCTGAATTTAACGTCACGTGATTCTTTGAAATCACCATTAAATGATTAGGTAAAACCACTCCTTCTGCCACCGAAAAACAGCTTCGATTCCAGGTCAGGGCGGTAACTTCTGTAACAGCTTTTTTCAATTCAAAACCTTATAAAATTGACGACATGCAGCTAATATGAAAAAATAAGAATTCATTTAATCACCGTTAAATAAACGATAACCTTTTTCAGGATGAAATAAATAATCATATAGTTACTGAGGGACAGTAGTATCTTTAATCATTCATTTTCTCTTTACATGTGATGAATTTTTATCCCTATCTCATTTACATGCTGTATGAGAAATTGTAAGTGTTTATGACTCAGTTGTAAAACCATTGATTGTGTGTGTGTCTATTCTTGATAGGAGGAGCACTTGAGACCGAAGTTCCAGTTCGATATATGCATCAATAGAATCAATTTTCACCAGTTCCTTTAAACCCAATAACACAATTTATTTTAATTGGACTGGATGGAGGAACATGATGCATGTAAATTTTTTTTATCGTTTTACTTGTGCTGAATGTTCATAAAAGTATTGGCGTGGGAACTCACTGGATAACAGCAAAGCTTGCAATGTTTGCGGAATATATTCGTGAAGCCAAAATGCACAATGACAACTCGGAACTGTGCGGCACCGAATCCTCGGGGAAAAACATTAAAAGGCTTCGCCCGGAGATGGGTTTGGATTACCCACCTTTCAGTTTCCAGCCGAATGCGCTAAACCATTGAAACACAGATACACACTGAAAGACATGCAAAACCAGGGTGTCAGTCAGTTAAAGCTTCAGATTGCTCCGACCAGGATGGAACTTATCCACTCTCAGTTGTACTTTTCCCAAATAAAGGGTGGGACATTCATTGTGGATGTGTGGAAACAGTCTGGTCCCGCACACTGCAGACACTTCCATGTCACCACCAACCAGCTCTCCCACAACCGGTGTGATCTACCTTCCAGCCTTCCAGTGCCTTGTCTGTGACGAAGTATGTTTCAAATGTTTTGGAATAGTTGGTTCCATGGTGTAATAGTGAGCCCTCTTGACTTTAAATCTAGTGATTTGAGTTCAAATCTCAGTGAAACCTAAATTCTTGTTGTCCCAACTGCTGAAAATTTGGGACAAACAAGTGAAAGACACCTGGTGCTGGTGGGCAGTTTTGTTGCCTTTTTCATTGAAGCTTGATCTACAAGTCTAGTTGTCAAATTGTGTGCTCAACCGTCAGTTATCTGCTACAAATCAGCGGAGGACAAATCACTTTGTTGTCGAATGCTGCCTTTGCCTGCACAATGTGTGCTGAGATTATCTGTGCAATATGCATTCCGCAGGATGAATAAAAGCAATGCTTTTTGAAATGCAGGCACTGCATGTTTTGCACTCGACAAAACGTTGCATTTTCTTTTCATTAATTTTACATTAATGCATTGCAATGCCAACGCACTTTTTACGTGGCAAGATCGATAATTAGCAGAGCAGAATGAAGAGATCACAAAGTTTCTGTTTAAAGAATGGACTCAGTCGAGAATATTTTTGTGGATTTTATTTTTCTGAGACTATTTTCCCTGTGCTGGGGACACCCTGCGCAGATATGTGAAAAAGCTGGTTTTGTTAAAACTCCAGAGACCGCATGGCAGTTAGAAGGGACAAAAGAGCTGTCAGTCATCCATTGACAAATGAGCTGTCAGCCAGGAAGTGGGGCCACTGACAAAGCCACTCTAATTTGTAAAAGCAAGTCTCACCTCCATCTCAGAAGGAGACACAGAACAATGAACCCACCAGCCTGGCCAGCCAAGGAGGAGCTGGGTCTTTCCCAACACAAAGGCTCAGAGATATGCCCAGACTAAGGGCCATCAGCCCAATGCATGGGTGGGATGGCCCATCACTGACTAAGTACCCGTGCTTAGAAACAAAGGGGTTTTAAAGATTGGCGGGAAAAATAGGGGGAGCAAGACTCCCAGAAAGACAGGGTCCTTTCCACTTTATTTTTAGCTTGGAGCTTGGTGTGAAGCTTGGAGCTTGCAGCTTGCAGCTTGTATCTAGAGAGAGCCCCCTCTCCCTCTCGCTCTCGCTCCACCGATCGATGTACCAGAGGAAGGGGCCGCAGTACTGCAGAAGAAGCCACCGAGACTGTAGACCAGGCAGTGACTTCCCACAGCTGAGCTGAGCAAGAAAACGGGCTGTGTACGGTGGTGAACATGGTCGCGAGTGTCCCAAGCCAGTAACCAGATATCCCAGGCCAGCTGGGTAAGGGCTCAGGGTTTTCTCAGAAGTGAAGCTTTTCAGGGCTATTCTGGGGAGGGTAATTCATTGGTAGGGGTGGGGTTAGAATCCACCAGGGAATTACTGTGTGTTACTAGGTTCATTTCTGTACTGTATGTATGTTGTTTGTAACCGGGATTTTATTCTCCACCGAGACAGTGATTTAGTTTAGCAGTGCATGTTTTAGACAGTGTATGTTAGACCAAATAAATATACTACGATTTATCACTGAAGCATCCCTTTCCATGACTCATTTACTTTACACTCTGAATAATAATTCCCAGATCTAGAACTTTCGGAAGGTGGGGGCGATTCAAACCGTCCATCTGGCAATTGGGCGAGGATCACAAACACTTACAATATTTACGAAAGGATATACTTGCTTTGGAGGCAGTTCAGAGAAGGTTCACTGGGTTGACTCTGGAGATGAGCGGTCGACTTATGAGAAAAGGTTGAGTAGGTTGGGCCTCTATTCATTGGAATTCAGAAGAATGAGAGGTGATCTTATCGAAACGTATAAGGTTATGATGGAGCTTGATAAGGTGGATGCAGAGAGGATGGTTCCACTGATAGGGAAGACTAGAACTAGGGGGCATAATCTCAGAATAAGGGGCCGCCCATTTAAATCTGTGATGAGGAGGAATTTCTTCTCTCAGAGGGTTGTAAATCTGTCAAGCTCACTGCCTGAGAGAGCTGAGAAAGCCACGACATTAAATAAATTTAAGACAGAGATAGCTTCTTCACTGATAAGGGAATAAGGCTTAAGGGGAACCGGCAGGGATGTGGACTTGAGTCCATGATCGGATCAGCCATGATCATATTAAATGGCGGAGCAGGCTCGAGGGGCCATATGGCCTATTCCTGCTCCTAGTTCTTAAGTTCTTATGTTCTGAATAGCGACACACAAAAAAATGCTTTGATCATGGTTACACCTTATCTTCACGTTTGTCAAACAGTTGGCTCGTTGGTCTCGGGCTGTGATTTCCCTTTGGACTTGTTCATTGAAATTTACGAGGGGTCCCAGAGGAGCCCTGATATTGCTCGCATATTTTGAAATTGCATCGAACTTTTGCAAAGAAGGACTTGCATATCTGCAGCGCCTTTCAGGACTCATGTCGCCCCAAAGCGCTTTACAGCCATTGAGTTATGTTTGAAGTGTTGTAGTTTGGGGAAAGATGTGCCCAGATCACCAAACATGAACCTCAACTCTTTGCAAAGAGTTTGGTGCAAATAATAAGGCGTCTCAGGGACTTGGACTTTCTTTGAATAAGTTCTGCTTGTACCTGCATTCAAGCTTGAAACAGCAACTGGGCTTCCATCTCACGGGAGGTTTGGGGTTGATGTGCGTCGCTTTCAATCTTTGAAATTTCACCAAGCAAAGAAACGGTGAATCCAACTGTCCCTGTCAGCATTTAGTTCCCGTTGATTCACAGGAATATCCGCAGTCAGGAGCTGAAAAGAAATTCAAACCTAATACCTGCTTCGGGACAATCAGAATACTTCGTCACAGACAAGGCACCGGAAGGCTGGAAGGTAGATCACACCGGTTGTGGGAGAGCTGGTTGGCGGTGACATGGAAGTGTCTGCAGTGTGCGGGACCAGACTGCTTCCACACATCCACAATGAATGTTCCTCCATTTATTTGGGAAAAGTACAACTGTGAGTGGACAAGTTCCAGACCGGTCGGAGCAATCTGAAGCTTTAACTGACTGACACACTGGTTTTGGATGTCTTGCACGTCATACATCCATCAGTCTCTGTGGCGCAATGGGTTAGCGCGTTTGGCTGTTAATCGAAAGGTTGGTGGTTCGAACCCACCCAGGGACGAAGTGTTTAATTGTTTTTCCCCGAGTATTCGGTGCCGCACAGTCCCAGGTTGTCATTGTGCGTTTTGGCTGCACGAATCTATTCCGCAAATGTTGCCAGCAGTGCTGTTATCCAATTAGTTCCCACTCCAATATTTTATGAGCATTCAGTTCAAGTAAAACGATAAGAAAATTTTACATGGATCATGTTCCTCCATCCAGCCCATTACAAATAAATTATGTTATTGGGTTTAAAGAAACTGGTGGAAATTGATTCTATTGATACATATATCGAACTGGAACTTCGGTCTCAAGTGCTCCTCCTATCAAGAATAGACACACACACAATCAATGGTTTTACAACTGAGTCATAAACACTTAAAATTTTAAACCATTCTCATACAGCGTGTAAATGAGATAGGGATAAAACTTCATCACATGTAAAGAGAAAATGAATGATTGAGGATACCACTGTTCCTCAGTAATTATATTATTATTTATTTCATTCTGAAGAAGGTTATCGGCTAATTAACGGTAATTAAAATAATTCTTACTTTTGCACGTTGGCTGCATGTCGTCAATTTTATAAGGTTTTGAATTTAAAAATGGTGTTACAATGCTGGTTGAATACATGACCCCAAAGTCTTTTTGGGATCACAGGTTGAGTCTCTCTGGTGGTTTACGCTCTCTTGTAGAGCGCCTGAGTTGGGGCTCCGGTTGTTGGGCGCTGGCCTGTGTGTCTGCTGTTTGCGGTGCCTCAGGCCTATCCGGACTGCCCACAGTGACGGGGCTCTCCTCCCTTTGGTTCCGGTGTTCGGTCACCTGTGCTAGAGTGAACTCAATATCATGTTCTTCCTCTGCTTCTTCTTTGGGGTTGCTGAACCTCCTTTTTGTTTGATCCACGTGTTTGCGGCAGATTTGTCCATTGGTAACTTTAACTACCAGAATCCTATTGCCCTCTTTGGCAATCACAGTGCCTGCGAGCCATTTAGGCCCTGCAGTGTCGTTGTGGACAACAACAGAGTCGTTTGCACCAATATATCGTGCCCTCGCATTCCTGTCATGGTAGTTATATTGTGATTGGCGCCTGCTCTCAACAATTTCTTTCATGGTGGGGTGTATAAGGGATAACAGGTTTTGAGCGTCCTTATCATTAGCAGCCCTGCGAGTGGAACCCCTGTGAGCGAGTGTGGTCGGGATCTATTGACCAACAGGAGGCCTGATAAGTGGCTTTGTAGGGAACCCCCTTGGATTCTGAGCATCCCCTGTTTGATTATCTGCACTTTTCGTTCTGCCTGGCCGTTTGAGGCTGGTTTGAACGGTGCCTTTCTGACATCGTTAATTCCATTGCCTGCCATGAAGTCCTGGAATTCAGTGCTTGTGAAGCACGGGCCATTGTCGCTGACCAAGATGTCCGGTAGACCGTGGGCGGCGAACATTGCCCGCAGACTTTCTACCGTTGCAGAGGATGTGCTTGAATTTAAAATGTCACACTCGATCCATTTGGAGTGGGCGTCTACTACAACCAAAAACATTTTTCCGATGAAAGGACCTGCGTACTCATCATGGATGCGTGACCAAGGCTTGGCGGGCCATGGCCAGGGGCTAAGGGGGGCTTCCCTGAGTGCATTGCCCAGCTGGGCACACGTGTTGCACGTGCGAACACAAACTTCCAGATCTGCATCTATCCCTGGCCACCAAACGTGTGACATGGAAATTGCCTTCATCGTGACAATGCCCGGATGCTCATTGTGGAGTTCTCTGATGAACACCTCTCTGCCCATCTGGGGCATGACTACGCGGTTTCCCCACAGTAGGCAATCGGCCTGAATCGAGAGTTCATCCCTGCCCCTGTGAAATGGTTTAAATTCCTCAGGGCATGCCCTGTACGTGGCTGCCCAGTCCCCATTCAGGACACATTTCTTGACTAGAGACAATAGCGGGTCTCTATTTGTCCAGACTTTAATCTGACCGGCTGTCACAGGTGAGCCTTCACTTGCGAAAGCTTTAACAGCCATGACCATCTCAGCGGCATGCTCGGTAGCCCCCTCAGTGGTGGCTAGTGGGAGCCTGCTGAGTGCATCGGCGCAGTTTTTGGTGCTCGGTCTGTGCCGAATTGTGTAGTCACAGGTGGCTGACGTGAGTGCCCACCTCTGTATGCGGACCGATGCGTTTGCATTTATGGCTTGTTGTCGGCCAAAAGTGAGGTTAGGGGTTTGTGATCTGTCTCCAGCTCAAATTTTCTGCCAAACAGTTATTGGTGCATTTTCTTTACATCATATACACATGCGAGCTCCTCCTTTTCTATCATCCCGTAGCCCCTTTCTGCCTGGGTCGGACCTCTGGAGGCATAAGCTACCGGCTGTAACTGACCCTTGGCATTGACATGCTGCAACACACACCCGACACCATAGGACGACGCCTCGCACGTTAACACAAGTTTTTGACATGGGTCATATCGCGTTAACAGATTGTTGGAACATAACAAATTGTGTGCTCTATTAAAAGCCCTTTCCTGGCTGTCCCCCCAGACCCATTCGTGACCTTTGCTTAGGAGCACGTGTAGCGGCTCGAGCAGCGTGCTCAATTTGGGAAGAAACTTACCAAATAGTTGGGGAGCCCCAGGAACAAACGCATCTCCGTCGTGTTACGGGGTCTGGGTGCTCTCTGGATCGCTTCCGTCTTGGACGCAGTAGGGCTCATCCCGTCTACTCCGACCCTCATCCA
Organism: Pristiophorus japonicus; assembly: GCF_044704955.1. NCBI lineage: Eukaryota > Metazoa > Chordata > Chondrichthyes > Pristiophoridae > Pristiophorus > Pristiophorus japonicus. Next base: position 1,672,404 of record NW_027250777.1, read on the forward strand.
CAGGAATTCTACCTCTGGAGCTAGGAAGATGCACTTCGCCTTTTTCAGTCGCAGCCCTACCCGGTCCAGTCTGCATAGCACCTCCACCATGTTGTGGAGGTGTTCTTCAGTCTCGTAACCCGGGATGAGAATGTCGTCCTGAAAAACCATCGACCCTGGAATCGACTTGAGGAGGCTTTCCATATTTCGTTGGAAGATCGCGGCGGCTGAGCGAATCCCGAACGGACAGCTGTTGTACTCAAACAACCCCTTGTGTGTCGTGATGGTGGTCAGCTTCTTCAACTCTCTCGCCAGCTCCTGGGTCATGTAAGCTGAGGTCACATCCAATTTTGAAAAAAGTTTGCCACCGGATAGCATCGCAAAGAGGTCCTCCACTCTCGGTAGCGGGTACTGGTCTTGGAGTCACACCCGATTGATGGAGGCCTTGTAATCACCATATATCCTGACTGATCTATCAGCTTTGCACACCGGTACAATCGGGCTCGCCCAGTCACTGAATTCGACTGGCAAAATGATACCTTCCCTCAGCAGGCGGTTCAATTTACCTTCTATCTTTTCCCGCATCACGTACGGCACCGCTCTGGCCTTGTGGTGTCCTGGCCTGTCCGGGTTTATGTGAATCACGACCTTGGCCCCCATGAAAGTGCCAATGCCGGGTTGAAATAATGAGTCAAATTTGTGCAGCATCTGTGAGCATGAAACTCGCTCCACAGAGGAAATAGCATTAACATTGCCCCAGTTCCAGTTCATGACAGCAAGCCAACTCCTCCCCAGTAGTGCGGGACCGTCAGCCGGGACAACCCAGAGTGGCAACCTGTTCTCCGAATCTTTGTGGGTCACGATTATCGTGGCGCTGCCAAGCACCGGAATGATCTCCTTGGTGTATGTCCGTACCTGTGCGTCAATCGGTGATAATTTTGGACGCCCACAACTTTTCAAACTATTTGATACCCATCAGGGACTGGCTAGCCCCCGTGTCTAGCTCCATTGATATTGGGATGCCACTGAGGAGCACTTTCATCATTATCGGTGGCGTCCTGTGTATGAACTGTATACGTGCTCCACATGAACTCACTGAACTTCAGCATCCAGCGATTTCCCCCAGCGTTCATTTCTGCAATTTCTGCAGGTATTTTGTTCATCTCTGCAAACTCCGGCTGAGTTTGTGCCTCCATGCCTCCAACATGAGCTGTTGTTGGAAACAAAAGATCCCTTGCTCATCAATCGTCCCTGACTAACCCTGTGAATGTCCTTGAGTGTGCCATTAACAGGTGTTGATGGCCCCATTACTGGCCACATTGTCCCTTGCAATGGTGTGAATCGCCGTTCTGCTTGCCATTATCTCTGTCGAACTCCCCCTCTGGGTTCAACTACATGTTGGGGCATGCCCGATTGCCCTTGTCTGCCTGTAGAACTGTGTGCTGCTTCAACGATGTTGATTCTCTGTCCCAACCATTCCTTAACACAGTATCTCTCGTCTATTCTGCTAGCGGCCATGCTCACGTGGTTTAAATCCCAGTTTCTCGTCGCCATTGATACATCCTGACTATACAGTAGAAATGCACACGAGGCTCATGCTTGAGAGAAGGTCAGTCTGTGGCCTGTCCTTTATTCCTTAGCACTCAAGTTATGAAAGTGGGTGGAGCTTCCCCTTTTATACCTGAAGATCCAGGTTAGAAGTGTCTCCCACAAGTTCACCACCGAGTGGTCATTGTTCTCACAGTGTACAACTGAGGTCAGATTATATATGGGTTACAATGTTGGTTGAATACATGGCAATAAGCACTTAAAATTTTAAACCATTCTCCTAAAATACAGTGTGTAAACGAGATAGGGATAAAAGTTCATCACATGTAAAGAGAAAATTAATGATTGAAGCCATTAAAAGATCCTCTCGGAATAAGTGATCACAGTATGGTTGAATTTGTAATACAGATTGAGGGTGAGGAAGTAGTATCTCAAACGAGCGTACTATGCTTAAACAAAAGGGACTATAGTGGGATGAGGGCAGAGTTGGCTAAAGTAGACTGGAAACACAGATTAAACGGTGGCACAATTGAGGAACAGTGGAGGACTTTTAAGGGGCTCTTTCATCGTGCTCAACAAAAATATATTCCAGTGAAAAAGAAGGGCAGTAAAAGAAGGGATAACCAGCCGTGGATAACCAAGGAAATAAAGGAGAGTATCAAATTAAAAACCAATGCGTATAAGGTGGCCAAGGTTAGTGGGAAAATAGAAGATTGGGAAAATTTTAAACGACAGCAAAGAATGACTAAGAAAGCAATAAAGAAAGGAAAGATAGATTACGAAGGTAAACTTGTGCAAAGCATAAAAACGGATAGTTCAAGCTTTTACCGATATTTAAAACGGAAAAGAGTGACTAAAGTAAATGTTGGTCCCTGAGAAGATGAGAAGGGAGATTTAAAAATGGGAACTGTGGAAATGGCTGAGACCTTAAACAATTATTTTGCTTCGGTCTTCACAATGGAAGACACAGAAACCATGCCAGAAATTGCTGGTCACAGGAATGTGGGAAGAGAGGTCCTTGAAACAATCACTATCACTAGGGGGCTAATGCTGGACAGGCTAATGCGACTCAAGGTAGACATGTCCCCTGGTCCTGATGAAATGCCAGGGTACTAAAAGAGATGGCGGAAGTTATAGCAGATGCATTCGTTATAATCTACCAAAATTCTCTGGACTCTGGGGAGGTACCAGCGGATTGGAAAGCAGCTAATGTAATGCCTCTGTTTAAAGAAGGGGGCAGACAAAAGGCAGGTAACTATAGGCTGGTTAGTTTAACATCTGTAGTAGGGAAAATGCTTGAAACTATCATGAAGGAAGAAAGAGCGGGACATCAAGATAGGAATAGTGCAATCAAGCAGACGCAGCATGGATTCATGAAGGGGAAATCATGTTTAACTAATTTACTGGAATTCTTTGAGGATATAACGAGCATGTTGGATAGAGGTGTACCGATGGATGTGGTGTATTTAGATTTCCAAAAGGCATTCGATAAGGTACCACACAAAAGGTTACTGCAGAAGATAAAGGTACGCGGAGTCAGTGGAAATGTATTAGCATGGATAGAGAATTGGCTGGCTAACAGAAAGCAGAGAGTCGGTATAAATGGGCCCTTTTCGGGTTGGAAATCGGTGGTTAGTGGTGTGCCACAGGGCTCGGTGCTGGGACCACAACTGTTTACAATATACATAGATGACCTGGAAGAGGGGACAGAGTGTAGTGCAACAAAATTTGCAGATGACGCAAAGATTAGTGGGAAAGCAGGTTGTGTAGAGGACACAGAGAGGCTGCAAAGAGATTTAGATAGGTTAAATGAATGGGCTAAGGTTTGGCAGATGGAATACAATGTCGGAAAGTGTGAGGTCATCCACCTTCGGAAAAAAATCAGTAAAAAGGGAATATTATTTGAATGGGGAGAAATTGCAACATGCTGCGGTGCAGAGGGACCTGGGAGTCCTTGTGCATGAATCCCAAAAAGTTAGTTTGCAGGTGCAACAGGTAATCAGGAAGGCGAATGGAATGTTGGCCTTCATTGCGAGAGGCATGGAGTACAAAAGCAGGGAGGTCCTGCTGCAACTGTATAGGGTATTGGTGAGGCCGCACCTGGAGTACTGCGTGCAGTTTTGGTCACCTTAATTAAGGAAGGATATACTAGCTTTGGAGGGGGTACAGAGACAATTCACTCGGCTGATTCCGGAGATGAGGGGGTTACCTTATGATGATAGATTGAGTAGCCTGGGTCTTTGCTCGTTGGAGTTCAGAAGGATGAGGGGTGATCTTGTAGAAACATTTAAAATAATGAAAGGGATAGACAAGATAAAGGCAGGGAGATTGTTTCCACTGGTCGGGGAGACTAGAACTTGGGGGCACAGCCTCAAAATACGGGGAGACATCCATTGTGGATGTGTGGAAGCAGTCTGGTCCCGCACACTGCAGACACTTCCATGTCACCGCCAACCAGCTCTCCCACAACCGGTGTGATCTACCTTCCAGCCTTCCAGTGCCTTGTCTGTGACAAAGTATTCTGATTGTCCTGAAGCCGGTATTAGGTTTTAATTTCTTTTCAGCTCCTGACTGCGAATATTCCTGTGATTCAACGTGAACTAAATGCTTACAGGGACAGTTGGATTCAGCGATTCTTTGCTTGGTGAAATTTCAAAGATTGAAAGCGATGCACATCAACCCCAAACCTCGTCACCTACTCGCTAACCGCTACACGCTGCTTCCGTGAGATGGAAGCCCAGTTGCTGTTTCAAGCTTGAATGCAGGAACAAGCAGAACTTATTCCAAGAAAGTCCAAGTCCCTGAGGCATCTGATTATTTGAACCGAACTCCTTCGCAAAGAGTTGAGGTTCGTGTGGGGTGATTTGGGCACATCTTCCCCCACACTATAACACTTCAAATATAACTCAACAGCTGTAAAGTGCTTTCTCTCTTCCTCTTGTCTGTATCCTGTGCTTTTATTTCTCTATTTATTCCCCCTGTCTCAATTTCTAGTGTTTAAAAGGGAACAAAAGATGAAGTGGGTGTCACTGTGGAACAATTTCTCTCGCTCAAAGTTAGATGCACGACCGTTGCTCCATGAGGTCTCGGCAGCTGGCCGTTGATATTCAGGTCCATAAATAAATATATTTTTTTGTATTTATACAAATTATCGAAGCTGTTCTCTGGTCGCGTGGTTAAGATCTCGAGCATTAAACCTCTTTCCATTCTCAACCAGTTCATCGCAGAAACATAATTGTGGTGTGTGAGAGGATTAATGATTGCTGTAATCGCCGTTAATAACCCCACGACTATCTGTTACAGAACGAGCTTACACATTCTCCCGCTTCTCCTGCCCTTTGCCGGACACGTGTTCGGGGTTTAATTTTACAAACTGGGTGTGTTCGCTGATCGCGGGGAGATGATAGGAGCCTCTGTGGCCCCACTGTGAGGGTGTGGAAGTGAACACTGTGGCTGGGTGATCCGTGACATTTCTGTAAAGGCAGCAGAGGAGAAGGATTGAGAGCTTTGAGTGTGGGACAGAAGTTGTTGAAGGTGAGCCAACACATTCCCGATCAGCACAGAGGGAGCTCACTGGTCAGCTCCCCTATGTTGGGGTTACTGTGCCAGAGGTTTCCGTAGTGTAGTGGTTGTCACGTTTGCTTTATATGTATATGGTCACTGGTTCGATCCCAAGTGCGAGCTTTATGTTTAAACTTGCTGTGGATGAACAATTGGAGCCGAGTTGAGTCTCCGAGCAAATACTGCCTGACATGCTGAGATTTCCAGCATTTGCTGTATTTATTGATTGAAGTATCAACTCTCCCTCAGTTAGCATTTCTTTCATTGTGCAAAAGAAGGTGATGGGTTAATTAATGATGCTTTCCCGTGAAAGCAACACAAAAGTTTAACGAATAAACATACGGTGACTGGCAGGTCAGCGCTGCTTCTGACACCCAGTGGGAATGGGCGGGGATTTTAAAGCCCCTTTTATTGCAGAACCTTCATATTGATCAACATCTCAGACTCAGTGTTTCGGCCTCGTGGTGCAAGCGGTGGTGTGTCTGCCTCTTGATCAGAAAGTTGCGTGTTTAAATCATGTTGAGGTCCCTGTTCTTTTGGGCAATTACAGAATTAATATTTTCTTTGCTGTTTGGCAATAACCAGACCCTTGCTCCAAGGTCTGTCTCAATGTTTCCCCGGTGTCAGGCAGAGATACGCCTGCTGTCCTCATTTACTTCATGTGACAGGACACAAAAGTTCAAAATCAAACTGCAGGTGGCCACACATAATATTGAGCAGTCAGGATGGCCGAGCGGTCTAAGTTGCTGCATCAGGTTGCAGTCTGCTTTGAAAGCGTGGGTTCCGTAGTGTAGTGGTCATCACATTCGCTTAACACGCAAAAGGTTCCTGTTTCAAAACCAGCTGAAAACATGTTCAATTAAATATGAGAAGCATTGAATAATGTGCATTTCTGGTTCAGTATTAACAAAGCATAATGTCTCCCAGTCCTGCTACATTTGTTGAATACTCTGTACATTTCGGTACACATTCAAACTCTACAGTTTCCAGCCCTGACGGTGCAGAAAGCCCCTCTCAAAGCTGCACATTCCGGCTGCTTTCAGTTGAGTTGTGAGAGATTATTGACGGATCCTGCAGCTGTGAAAAGGAATGATGTGTTAGAGGGGTCATCAAAGGAGGCCATGTGGGTTGCATTAAAGAACAAAAATGGGGCGATCACACTACTGGGAGTGCACTATAGACCCCCCGGCAGTTAGAGGGAGATAGATGAACAAATATATGGGCAGATTGTTGAGAAGTGCAAAACCTCTAGAGCTGTAAGAGTGGAGGATTTTAACTACCCGAATATTAACTGCTGAAATGATAGTGTGAATGGTACAGATGGTGGAGAATCCCTAAAATGCATTCAGGAGAACTTATTTATCCAGTATGTAACAAGCCCATCAAGGGAGGGTTGATTCTGGACTGGATCTTGTGATCGAAGAGGGGCAGGTATGAGGGGTATTAGTGGGAGAGCATTTTGGTGCGAGTGATCATACTGAGTAAGGTTTAGGATAGTTATAGAAAATGACAAAGGGGACCAGGAATAAAAGTTCTCAATTGGGGTAAAGCCAATTTTGCTGAGCTGAGATGGAATTTGGCCAAAGTGGACTGAGAACGGCTACTTGCTGGTAAATCAGTGTCAGAGCAGTGGGAGGCATTCAAGGAGGAGATCCTGAGTGTACAGAGCAAGTATGTTCCCTCAAAACAAAGGTGGGACTAACAAATCTAGAGCTCCCGGGATGTCAGGGGACATACAGGGAAAGTTAACGAAAAAAAGGGAAGCTTATGACAGATACCGATAACTCAATACTGCAGAAACTCTAGAGATGCAGAGGTGCAATTAAAAAATATATCAGGAAAGCAAAGAGAGAGCATGAGAGAATGTTGGCAATTAAATCTGGGATAACCCAAAGATGTTTTATAAATACATTAAGAGCATGATGATAACAAGATAAAGAGTGGAGCCTATTAGCGTCCATAAAGGGAATCTGTACGCGGAGGCGGAAGGCTTGGGTAGGATTCTTTATGAATACTTTGCAACTGTTTTCACAAAAGAGAGGGGCGATGTGGACTTTGCAATGAGGGTGGAGAAGTGTGAAATATTAGATGAAATAAACATAGTGAGAGAGAAAGTATTGGTGGTTTAGCAGCTTTGAAAGTGGATAAATCCCCAGGCCAGGATGAAATGTATCCCAGGCTGATAAGAGCAGCAAAAGAGCAAATAGCAGAGGCTCTGACCACCATTGTCCAATCCTCACTGGCTACAGGTGCGGGGCCAGAGGATTGGAGCACTGCTAACATTGTACCTTTGTTTAAAAAGGGAGAAAGGGATTGAGTAAATACAGGCTGGCCAGCCGAACCTTTTACAATTATTTGTAAAAATCCTGAGCGACAGGATAAATCTTCATTTGTAAAGTCATGGATTAATCAAGGATAGTCAACATGAATTTTTCAAGGGAAGGTCGTGTCTGACTAAATAGATTGCATTTTTCGAGGAGGTAACCAGGAGGGTTGATGAGGGCAGTGGTATGATGTAATGTATATGCACTTTAGCAAAGCTTTTGATAAGGTCGCACTTGGAAGACTGGTTACGAATGTAAAAGCCCATGGGATTCAAGGGCAAAGTGGCAAGTTGGGTCCAAAATTTGTTCAGAGGCAGGAATCAAAGCGTAATGGTTGACGGGTGATTTTGTGATCCAGTGGGGTTCCGCAGGGCTCAGTGCTGGGTCCCTTGCTTTTTGTGGTATACATCAATGACTTGGACTTAAATGTTGAGGGTATGAGTAAGAAGTTTGCAGATGACACTAAAACAGGCTGAGTGGTTGATAATGAAGAAGAAAGTGGCGGACTACAGGAAGATATCAATGGATGTCTCAAGGCGCTTTGCAGCCAATGAAGTACTTTTTGAAGTGCGGTCACTCTTGTAGTGTGGGAGACACAGCCGCCAATTTGCACACGGCAGGCTCCTTACGGCAGCAGTGTGATGATGACCAGATCATCTGTCTCTGTGATGTTGATTGAGGGATAAATATTGACCAGGACACGAATCCTGGCCACATTGATCCGCCCTCCACTTCACACTGTTCTCCGAGGGACCAGCGCGATGATACTAAAACAACAAGCGAAGTTGGTAAGCTATCCATGCAGTCCATCGGAATCCAGCCACACCACCTTATACCACGGGTAACATCTCTCCATGGATTCTGGAATCTGGATCAACAAACCATAATCCCATCTTATAAGGAATTCCGGGAGGTGCTTCAAGCTTTATTCCATATATGTGAACAGTTTTAATGTATTTAAACAAATACCGACGTTTTTGAGATGGGCGTCTGGGTGACGTCATCAAAATCATGGTCGTCATTTTGGAGCGTGAGCAGGAACATCGGCAGGGCCCAGGTACAGAGGAGTGGGAAGGTCGGGGCGGATGAGCGGTGAGTGTTTGTGGCGAGATGCGGTGAATGTTTATGGTGGAGGAGCGGCGACAGATCGTGGAGGAGGTGCGACAGATGACGGTATGGGAACCAGAAGAGCCGAGGGCCCAGGGGCAGCACGGGCCAGCCCACACTGCGATATGTGTGGGCACTGGGTCCATGCAGCAGAGCTGGTCTCCTGTCGTCTTGGTTAACCCTTGCCACTGGACCAAGACCTCGCTCTGTCAAGCCCATGTGGTGGCTGGTGTGCAACGGTCACCTCACGTTAAAAAAATCCACACAAAGGCATCTTCCACCCCCTCAATTGGAGTCCAGGACTGGAACATCGGGTCCTTCATCGAAACACCTGTGAACTCATGGAAGCAAATCGTCCTCGATCGAGGGACCGCCTATGATGATGATGATCAATGTACTGGTCAGGTGGGCAGAACTGTGGCAAATGGAATTCAATCCAGATAAGTGTGAGGTAATGCATTTGGGGAGGTTTAACAAGGCAAGGGAATACCCATTAAATGGTACGACACTGAAAAGTGTAGAGGAATAAAGGGAACTTGGAGTGCAGGTCCGCAGATTCCTGAAGGTAGCAGGCCAGGTAGTTGATGTGGTTAAGAAGACATATGGAATACTTGTCTTTATTAGTCAAGGCATGGAGTACAAGAGCAAGGAGGTTATGCTTGAACTGTACAAAACACTGGCTACACCACAGCTGGAGTACTGCGTGCAGTTCTGGTCACCACATTACAGGAAAGATGTGATTTCACTGGAAAGGGTGCAGAGGAGATTTACTAGAATGTTGCCTGGACCGGAGAATTTTGGCTATGAGGATCGTTTGGAGATGCTGAGTCTGTTTTCTTTGCAACAGAGGCATCTGAGCGGAGACCTGATTGAGGTGCATAAAATTGAGGGGCCTGGAAGAGTGGATATGAAGGTCCTGTTTCTCTTGGCAGAGGGGTCAACAAACAGGGGGCGTAGATTTTATGTAATTGGGGAAGGTTTAGAGGAGATATGAGGGGACATTTCATCACCCAGAGGGTGGTGGGGTCTGGAACTCAATGCCTGAAAGGTTGGTAGAGGGAGGGACCCTCACCACAGTTAAAAGATACGTGGATGTGCACTTAAAGTGCCGCAACCTACAGAGCTCTGGACCGAGAGCTGGAAAGTGGGATTAGGCTGGATAGCTGTTGGTCGGCCGGCGTGGACACGATGGGCCGAAATGGCCTCACTCTGTGCTGAAACTTTCTGATTCTATGATTCTATTAATATATATATATATATATATATATATATATAATATATACAATTATCGTAATTTTCCCTTGGTGGTCGAGTGGTTAAGATCCCGAGCACTAACCCTCATTCTATTCTCAATCAGTTTATCACATGAAAATAATTGAGGTCTGTGAGAGGATGAATAATTGCATACCTCGGGAGACTATTATCAGCGAGGGCAGGCATCGACGACGAGGTTCAACACTGCCTCCAGTGCGCCAGTGCATCCTTCGGCCGCCTGAGGAAGAGAGTGTTCAAAGATCAGGCCCTCAAATCTGCCACTAAGCTCATGGACTACAGGGCTGTAGTGATACCCGTCCTCCTGTATGGCTCAGAGACATGGACCTTATACAGTGGACACCTCAAGTCGCTGGAGAAATACCACCAATGATGTTTCTGCAAAATCCAGCAAATCCTCTCGGAGGACAGACGCACCAACGTTAGTGTCTTCGATCAGGCCAACATCCCCAGCATCGAAGCACTGACCACACTCGACCAGCTCCGTTGGACGGGCCACATTGTTCGCATGCCTGACACAAGACTCCAAAAGCAAGCGCTCTACTCGGAACTCCGACACGGCAAGCGAGCCCCAGGTGAGCAGGGGAAACGTTTCAAGGACCCTCAAAGCAACTTCATAAAATGCAACATCCCCACCAACACCTGGGCGTCCCTGGATAAAGACCACCCTCAGTGGAGGAAGAGCATCTGGAGGGTGCTGAGCACCTCGAGTCTCATCGCCGAGAGCATGCAGAACACATGCACAGGCAGCGGAAGGAGCGTGTGGCAAACCAGTCCCACCCACCCTTTCCTTCAACCACTGTCTGTCCAACCTGTGACAGAGACTGTAATTCCTGTATTGGACGGTTCAGTCACCTGAGAACTCACTTTTAGTGTGGAAGCAAGTCTTCCTCGATTTCGAGGGATTGCCTATGATGATGATGAATTGCTGTAATCACCGTTAATAACCCCGTTACTTTCTGTTACACACTGAGTTTACAGACTCTCTGGCTTCTCCTGCCCTTTGTGGGACACTTGTAACTTTACAAACTGGGTGAGTTCGCGGCCCCTTATTCTAAGATTATGCCCCTTAGTTCTAGTCTCCCCTATCAGTGGAAACATCCTCCTTGTCAAGCCCCCTCATAACCTTATACATTTTGATAAGATCACCACCCATTCTTCTGAATTCCAATGAGTAGAGGCCCAATCTACACAACCTTTCCTCATAAGTCAACCCCCTCATCTCCAGAATCAACCGAGTGAACCTTCTCTCAACTGCCTCCAGAGCAAGTATATCCTTTCGTAAATATGGAAAACAAAACTGCACGCAGTATTCCAGGTGTGACCTCACCAATACCCTGTATAACTGTAGCAAGATTTCCCTGCTTTTATACTCCATCCCTTTTGCAATAAAGGCCAAGATTACATTGGCCTTCCTGATCACTTGCTGGTGATCTAGTTTGCTAGATATGAAGGCCAGCTTAACATTAGTTTTATTTGATTATTTTCTGTACCTGACCATGACATTTACATAAAAACATGTTGACTCTGTCGAATCATGTTATAATTTTCAAAGTGCCCTGACACCACTTCCTTAACAATGGATTACAGCACTTTCCTGATGACTGATGTCAGACTAACTGTCCTGTAGTTCCCGGTTTTCTCTCTCCCTCCTTTCTTGACTAGCGATGTTACATTTTCTACCTTCCGATCCGCTGGGACTGTTGTAGAATCTGGACATCGTGGTGCAAAGGTTACGGGTCTAACACCCGATCCGGAGGCTGCATGTTCAAATCAGTTAAATTAGCTGTTGTTCTTCCGGAATTAATATTGTGTTTGCTGTTTCACAATAACCAGACCCTTGCTCTAAAACCTGTCTCACTGATTCCCCAGGGGCACATTCATGTTACAATAAACATTCTGAATCAGATGCCTGAAGTACAGTGTGTAAAATGGGATATGGTTTAACAGTTAACATGCAAAGAACAGAACCAATTATTCAATTATCGACTTTCCCTCAGTTAACATTACTTTAACTGTGCATAACAAGCTGATTGGTTAATTAATAAAGTTTGCCCGAGAAAGCGACATAAAATTTAACGATAATGATTCGACAACATGGGGCTCAAACCCACAATAGTGAGATTAAGAGTCTCATGCTGTATCTACTGAGCTAGCCAAGATTATGTAAATCACACATCCCTGTCGGTGATTGCTGCCAGGCGCCTGTTGGTTTCGGCCCATTTCCCAGTGTTTCCCGATCCTGTCTGTCTCTCTGGCTCTGTTTAATCTGTGTGTGGCCACCTCCAGTTTGATTTTGAACAAATACCGGTGTTTGTGTATTCAGTAAAAACAGAAAATGCTGGAAACACTCAGCAGGTCGGGCAGTATCTGTGGAGGTGGGGAAGTGGGAATAATCGATGGGTTTGTTTGCGGCTTTGATCTGTTGCTGGGAAGTGAGGCAGCGCTGCAGGATGCTTTTTTTCGAGGTGTAGCAGAGGTTTCCGTCGTGTAACGGTTATCAACTTCGCTGCACATGTGAAATATCCTCGGTTTGAGCATGGACAGAAACATTATTTTGGAGAATATTTTTCTGTGTAATACATTTTTTAAAAGTAGCCCGAGGTTCCTTTTATCATGAGCGATGAACATCTTAACTCACTCTCCTAAAATACAGTGTGTTGTAAATCAGATAGGGGATAAAACTTCATCAGTGATTAAAGTTCCTTAACTCAGTAAAGTTCAGTTATTGAAGTTTCCATCAATTCATTACATAAACATAATTGATGTGTGTGAGTGGATTAATAATGGGCTTTAATCGTTAATGAGCCCATTACTTTATGTTATTGACCCAGGTTACACACTCTCTTGCTTCTGAAAGAGTTGAGATGCGTGTGGGGTGATTGGGGCAGATCTTTCCCCACATTACAAGGCTCCATCGGTACTTCATTGACTTTAAATCACTTGAGGATATCCTGAGTTGTTGAAAGGCCACGTAAAAATGCAAGTCATTCTTTGCAAAAGTTCTAACCGCAAGTTCAAACTTCGCCGGCAAATGGAGGCTCACCAAGAATTTGTTCTGACACACGACAAAGTCCTTAAAAGTGGGATTCAGCAGTTCAGCTGCTCGCTTAACATTTCCGTCTGACCTGGTGCTGCAAGTGGAGATGTGTCCGCAGTGTAGCGTTTAACACGTTCACCTTACACACGGGAAAGCTCACTGGGCAGAAATATTTTGTTGGAACTTTCTCCTCAAACTTTTTCAGGGGAGAGATTGTTCTCCAGTGAAAGGACATAAGATCATAAGAACGTAAGAATTAGGAACAGGAGTCGGCCATTCGGCCCATTTTAATGTTTTCAAAGTGATTTCACCCGGGGACCTTTGGTGTGTTTGGGGAACATGATAACCGCTACACTACAGACACACGGTGGTAGATGTTGTCTTAGGAACATAACCAGAGCTCTAACCAACACAGCTGGCCGATACTTCAGGAGCTGGTTTTACGAGAATAGAATGACGGTGCTATATTTAGGAAGGCTGTGAGAGTGGCCGGAATTGATCTCGTATTTCCCAGACTTTATACACAGGAACATAGGAACAGGAGGAGGCCATTTGGCAGCGAGTGGTTGGGATCCGGAAAGCGCTGCCTGAAAGGGTGGCGGAGGCAGAATTAACCTTATCTTTCAAAATGGATTTGGATAAGTATCTGAAGGTACAATATCTCAGAGGTACGGGTAAAGGCCGGAGGAGTGGGACTAGCTGAGAGTCGGCACGGGCTCGACAGGCCGAACGGCCTACTTCCGTACTGTAACCGTTCCACGATTCTATATTATGTTTAAACTTGCTGTGGATGAACAATCGGAGGTGAGTTTTTTCTCCTGGCAAATGCTGCCTGACCTGCTGAGATTTCCAGCATTTTCTGTTTTTATTTGCTATTTATTCTTCTGGCAAAAGGGTTCCTTATTCCTTAATTGCTCTTTATTTCACTTCAATAAATAGATAACTTTCAGTGAGAGAAAACGGATCCACCGGGGACCTTTCGCGTGTGAGGCCAACGTGATATCCGCCACACTGCAGCCCATCAAAGGGCGAGAAACCACTGAATATAAAGGATTAGCTCACAAATATCAGGGTCAGTGCAGTCTGGTCAACGTCAAACCCTCCTTTCTTATTCAGCAGAGGCATGAACGGGAGTCAGACGCCACAAAGTCGCCATTAAAGAAAAAAATTCAAATTACACTTCCAAATCTTTTCACTGTAAAATTATTTCACTTTATTTGAAATCCTACTGCGTTGAATCTGAAAATCAGCACCATGGGATTTTATCTTCACGACTGATTCTATTTTCTGTGCACGGTCGGAATAACTGGTGCTGTTAAAGTTGACAAAAGTTGCCCCAGATTCGTGGTGTCATCGGTAATGAATATGTTAAACCAGACTTCTAAAATACAGTGTGTAAAATGGGTTAGCATGCACAAGAACATAAGAACATAAGGAATAGGAGCAGGAGTCGGCCATACGCCCCTCGAGCCTGCTCCGACATTTAATATGATCATGGTCGATGCGATCATGGACTCAGGTCCACTTCCCTGCCCGCTCCCCAAAGCACAGGACAAATGATTGAAGTATCGACTGTCCCTCAGTTAGCATTTTTTTCACTGTGCAAAAGAAGGTGAGGGGTTAATTAATGATGCTTTCCCGTGAAAGCAACACAAATGTTTCAGAAAAAAACATACAGTGACTGGCAGGTGAGTGTTGCTTCTGATTCCTGGTGGGAATGGGCAGGGATTTTAAAGGCCCTTGTATTGTGAAACCTTTATATCGACGGACATCTTAGGCTCCCTGCGTAGGCCTCGTGGTGTACGGTAGTGTGTCTGACTCCAAATCAGAAGCTTGTGTGTTCAAATCACATCTGGGTCACTGTAATTTTTGATATTGTTCTTCGAGAAGTAATACATTCTTTGCTGTTTCACGATAACCAGACCCTTGCTCCAAGGTCTGTCTCATTGTTTTCCCGGTGTCAGGCAGAGATACGCCTGCTGCCCTCATTAATTTCATGTGACAGGACACAAAAGTTCAAAATCAACCTGCAGGTGGCCAGATGCAGCTTTGATACTCAGGATGGCTGAGCGTTCTACGGTGTTGCGTTGAAATTGTAATCTGCTTTGTAAAGCTTGGCTTCTCATCCCACTTCTGACATGTGTTATTTTTAATCATTAAGCAAAACTTATTTGACACCACAACGAGCTCCTAAAAACTGGGATTCAGCAGTTCAGCTGCTCACTTAATATTTCTGTCTGACCGGGTGCTGAAAGTGGAAATGTTTCCGCAGTGTAGCGGTTAACACGTTCGCCTCACACGCGAAAGCTCACCGGGTGGGAATATTTTCTGTAGCTTTCTCCTCATGCATGCTCGGGGGCGAGTTTGTTCTCCTGTGAAAGGTCATAAGATCATAAACATGTAAGGATTTGGAGCCGGAGTGGGCCATTCGGCCCTCGAGCCTGGTCCACCATTCAAGAAGATCCTGGCAGTTCCTCGGCAGCAAGTTTAAACATCTGGGGCGGAGCCAACAGGCGCCTGGCTGCAATCAGTGACAAAAACGTGTATTTGGGCAGGAGCCCCGTGAGATCAATCGGTAGATCATGAAACTCTTAATCTCGAATTTGTGGATTGGAGCCCTACGTTAACTGTTAAAACATGTCCCATTTTGCACAGTTTGTTTCCGGGGTCTGGTTCAAATGTTCATTTTTCGTAACATCAACAGGAGACTGGGGAAACACTGCGACTGACTTTAGAGCAAGAATCTGGTTATTGTGAAACACCAAAGGAAATATAAATTCTAGAAGAATGACATCGAAAAGAAATGTGACCCCGACACCCAGAAAGAAGTGTTAAGGCAGAAGATTAAATGCTGCATTCCTCTGTGCAAAAAATTCCTTTCACAAACATTTCTTTGACAGAAACTGCACAAAACAAAAATGTTCCTTTCAAAGTCATTAAACTTCCGAATTTCCGCGCCCCCCGAATCTCCTGAATCAGATGCCTCTAGTTTTGCCGACTCAATCCATGTCCCTTTGCAATGTTCTGCTTCCACCCACACTATGAAATGTGCCATTAACTTATAGAATCATGGAATGGTTACAGCACGGAAGGCCATTCGGCCCGTAGGCCCGTGCCGACTCTCAGCGAGTCCCACTCCCCCACCCTTTCCCCTTAGGCCTGCAATTATTGTTCCTTCAGACACTTATCCAGCTCCCGTTTGAAAGATAAGATTGAGTCTGCCTCCACCGCCCTTTCAAGCCGTGCATTCCAGATCCTAACCACTCGCTGCTAAATAGCCAGCTCCTGTTCCTATGTGTAAAGTCTGGGAAACACTGGATCAATTCCTGCCACACTCACAGCCTTCCTAAATATAGCACCATCACTCTATTCTCGTAAAACCAGCTCCTGAAGTATCGGCCAGCAGTGTCGGTTAAAGCTCTGGTGAGGTTCCTGACATTGCTGTCGTGTTTCCGTAATGTAGTGGTTATCAGCTCACACGTGAAATGTCCCTGGTTCGAAACTGGGCGGAAGCATTTTGTAAACTTGTTGAATTAATTTTTATAAAAAATGGATTTATTCATATTAGTTGTTCAATATGAACAAAACACAATGTCCCACAGCCTTGTTAAATTTTTTGATATCTCTGTACAGTTCTGCATACACTCAAACTCGACACTTGAACTGCATGCTCATAAAAGTATTGGAGTGGGAACTCACTGGATAACAGCACAGCTGGCAATGTTTGTGGAATATATTCGTGACACCAAAGCACACAATGATAACCTGGAACTGTGCGGCACCGAATCCTCAGGAAAAAACAGTTAAAAACATCGTCCCTGGGGGGGTTCGAATCACCAACCTTTCTGTTAACAACCAAACAACGGTAACCCATTGCGCCACAGAAACTTACGCAAATGAACATCGCAAGACATCCCAAACCAGGGTGTCAGTCAGTTAAAGCTTCAGATTGCTCCGACCGGGATGGAACTTGTCCACTCTCAGTTGTATTTTTTCCAAATAAAGCGTGGGACATTCATTGTGGAAGTATGGAAGCAGTCTGGTCCCGCACACTGCAGACACTTCCATGTCACCGCCAACCAGCTCTCCCACAACCGGTGTGATCGACCTTCAAGCCTTCCAGTGCCTTGTCTGTGATGAAGTATTCTGAATGTCCCGAAGCCGGTATTTGGTTTTAATTCCTTTTCAGCTCCTGACTGCGGATATTCCTGTGATTAAATGTGAACACAATGCTTACAGGGACAGTTCGATTCACCGTTTCTTTGCTTGGTGAAATTTCAAAGATTGAAAGCGACACACATCAACCCCAAACCTCGTCACCTTCTCGCTAACTCGACAAAATTTTGCATTTTCTTTTCATGCCAAGCATTTTGCATTAATGCATTGCAATGCCAACGCACTTTTTACCTGGCAAGACTGAAATGCAAGCTGTGATGAACAGTGTGAAACAGAAACAGCTACTTGAGAACCCACAGCCTCGACGGTATCTGTGTGAATTGCTCTGCATCGATAATTAGCAGAGCGTAAAGAGAGGAAACTGACGAAGTGGATGAGAAAATGCCGAGCCAAAGTGTACTGTTGGAGATGATTTTGTTGTTTTTGAGAAATGTTTCAAAGATTTTACATTATCTGTTCAATGGTGTAATGTTGAGCACTCAGGATTCTGAATCCAGTGATCTGAGTTTAAATCTTTGTGGGACCTGAATGCTTGTTGTCCCAGCTGCTGAAAATTTGGGACAAACAAGTGCTGGTGGGCAGTTTTGTAGCCGTTGTCATTGATGCTTGATCGACAAGTCTAATTGTCAATTCGTGTGTTCAACCGTCAGTTACCTGTTACAAAATGGTTTAAACAGCTGTCTTGCTCTTTTCACTTCGTTGCTTTTAACCTCGAATTACCCGCACACACTCCGTTGTAGTAAAGGTAGGATCAGGTCTTTTATTTAAACATTCATACCAAACAAACCAAGTATGAAAGTTACTGAGAACACTTCACAAAGGCAGCTTGCTTCGATTTCCGTGGCTGCTTGAGACACACACCTTCCGAATGTTCAGTGTCTCTGGTGTCTGCGTGTGTGAGTCTCATCTTTATACTCTTATTTCTTTGCATTTAGACAATCACGGCTAACTGCTTTGTGAATTGTTTAACATACAGACTTAATATTGCTTGTTTAACCTGCAGATGTCATTAAATAGTAACAAAGGTACAATCAAATATTTAACATACAGACAATGACCAGTTACTCATTTCAATGGCTGAAGGCACCACATTGTCTAACAATCTCTTTCGATCCAAACTTCAATCTTCCTGTTTTTTAATCCAAACTTCAGACTGCGTGCTGAAACAAAGAGTTCAGCAATGCGGGACTGTGCTCCCACATTCCCCCACTTCTTCTCATCGCCTCTCTGCAGGTCTTATCTGGGTAACATACATTTGCATGGTGGCTCGAGCACATTCAACAGCATTGTCCAGTTGTTATCCTTGTTTTCCAACACACATCCACAGTAAATCACAATGACCAGCACGATCAGCTGAACAAGCACCAGCATAAGGACAGGGTGTATCATTGTGTTCATCACGCCTGTTGCCGTCGGGCTCCATCCCAACAATGACTCCCACCAGCTTGCATGTTCAATCTGGTCCAAAGTTGTGTGCACGTTCTCGATTTCCGCAGTGTGATGGTTAATGTCCACAACGATTGCTTGATTCAAACTCTGCAGCTGTTGAAATTTTGTATTCCATTCCCGTATTTCCTTCTTCCAAATAGCAGCGCGCTTCGGGTCAAAGTAGGGTTGTTGTAGATTCAGATTCTCAGGATGCCATTTTAAAGTCCGTTGGTCTGTGATCACCATATCCATTTTTACTTAAAAGTCAATTTTCAATTTTTGATGTTTCCAACTGAATTCCATGCTGTTTACATTCAGAAATGTAAACTCACAATCGGTGTCTTCGACTAAGTCTGTTGCACTCTGCACAGGTTTTAACAATTTCCTCTGCTTTGTGGGAGAAGTGTAACAACATAGAGTAAAGGATGACGGAAATGCTGAATAGTCAGTCGAGAGACCCAGTCCTTCTCTCAGTTCACCCTTCGGAACTGCTGTAATTCACTCTCTCGACATTTGCAACGATCCAACTTCTATTTCACATCCTTTAAGATCATGTTTGTAACTCCAACATTTCAGGTTTTCACTGAACATCTCATCAGTTCTGAGACAGCCCATTCCTGCAGAAACTTTAAATGTTTCTGAACAAGCTTCTCCCACTGCTTTCATCTCTGACTGTTCAGTAACTGCTCCTCGTGTATCTGGGGTGTTGGGGAACTGTCTCTGAAGAGGGGAATCCCCTTCCTCCAGGAGCACCTTCATTTGTACAGCAGACCCGGTGTCCATTTCCCGCTGACCTTCCACACAAGCCTCGATAAGGGTATGGCCACCCCTATCCTGAAGTAAGGGTCCTAAAGAACGACATGTGTAGTTGAGGCGCGGCATCCCTATAGGGATCCTCCCTCACCTGCGGACTCTACCCTCGATCTCAGCAACTGAACCGAGGTATCATTCCTGTCTGTGTCTCCAGCTTCTCTTTCCTGATTCTTCAACTTTTCTTTTAACTTTTCTAATTCTTAAGCCAGTCTATCCCTGTCCTCTATCAACTGACGGCCACCACCTGGTCCTGCTCCTTTTATGTGACTCCTCGCGGGATTCATCCACTCAGGCCCTTCTGCCTTCCATCGCTGTAACCCCTGTCTCACTTCCATGACTGAAATTCCTGCAGCTCCCTGATGAAAGCTTTCTACCCTTGCCAACCATTTATCAAAATGATTGTCCCCACCCCAGGCATCTACTTCCAGAACTACTGACGGGGATAGGAGAGTCAAAATGATCTCTCTATGTGTACCATCCCCGTAATGACTGATATCAATCCAATTACTTCCCAAACTTTTACACAACTGGAATATACGTTCCCCAGCTTCCCTGGGTCCTTCCCCTGATAATAATGCAAGCCGCTTTATTAACTGTGGCCCTGAGTGAGTAACAAAGGTTGCAGCTATTATTCTACCAAGCATGAGACCTGGAAGTTGTTTCAAAACCTATTACCTTTCCCCGGTGATTCCCAAAAGCTCACAGAACCATGTGAACCCGCGGTTTCTCTGAAATGTTCCCAGACTGCCACCATCCCAGAATATTACACCACCATTGGGCAAACTTTTTAAGATCCTGAAGAGGTGCAGGTCCAACTTCACGAAGGATAGCTCTCATGTCCTGTAACTGTACCCCTCCTCGCTCATACCAGGTATCCCCAAAACCACTTAAGGTCGTGTTCCCTTCACGAGCTCCACAGGGAGTAGAGGAATCATGATCCTGCTCTCGCCTTGTCCGCTCGAGCGTGCTTCCCCCACTCTCCACATTACCGGAAGGTCGTGCGTAATGTTTTGGGGTGGTAAGCATCTGAGTAACCGAAGAGGCATCTAACTGCTCCGCCTCCATACCTAACATTGCCATGCGAACCACACGGGTTCGAGGCTCCGAAGTCAGAGAAGACAAAGGAGCTGTGGATGGGAACGGTGGGCATTCTCCCTGTCCCTTCATCCCCTTTTCAACTCTCAGACCCGGAGAATCCTCCGATTACCACCCGGCCTTATCAATTGCTGTCTCCGCTGGCTAACCTAATACCACCATCTGCTGCAGCTTCGATATTCCTTTCTCTAGATCTTGTTTACGCTTCTGTTCATCAGCAAGATACTGATCCAGTGTCAGAACAGTCCTGGCTGCCCCGAGTGCCTGAAATCACCAATTCTCTACTTCTTTACTCACTGCTGTTTGCTGCTGTCTGAGTTCTGAGACTTCCCTATCTCGAGCCTCAGCCTCTTCTCCTAACGTTTGAATCCCCAGCATGAGACACTGCAACACGAACGCTTTTCTCTTTTTATCACTTTTTAACCCAAACACTTTAATCTTTTTTAACTGGACACTCTCCACTAAGGACTGCCGTGTCTCTCTCCATCCTCCTGTCATTGTTTCCTGTCTTATCCCATAAGGTCTCCCTTTCGACTCAATCCATTCATTAAGAAATGACTGGACTTCAACTGGAATATCTCCTGAGCCTCCCATTACTAACTGTAGATCCCTTTAATCACGACAACTAAGAGAATGCTCACCCCTCGAACTGATGTGTGGGAAACACTTCTTCCAACAACTCAGCCAACTTTCTGCTTCACGTCGGGGTCTTCGAATAAGCTAACGAACTTTTCAAAATCACGTCGGGATCAACAAAATGTTGTAAACGGCTGTCTTGCTCTTTTCGCTTCGTTGCTTTTAATAACGAATTACCCGCAGACACTCTGTTGTAGTAAAGGCAGGATCGGGTCTTTTATTTAAACATTCATACAACACAAACCAAGTATGAAAGTTACTGAGAACACTTCACAAAGGCAGCTTGCTTCGATTTCCGTGGCTGCTTGACAGACACACCTTCCGAATGTCCAGTGTCTCTGCTGTCTGTGTCTCTTCAGTCCACAAAAGTCTCATCTTCACACTGAAAAAGCCTTTGAACTCTTATTCTTTGCATTCAGACAATCCGGACTAACTGCTTTCTGAATCGTTTAACAGACAGACTTAATATTGCTTGTTTAACCTACAGATCTCATTAAATAGTAACAAGGTTACACTCAAATACTGAACATACAGACATCGTCAAATCGTTTAGTCCTGAATTTCCATAATTCCCACCGTAACAAGGTACTCAAATATTTAACATCCAGACAATGACCAGTTACTCATCTCACTGGCTGAAGGCACCACATTGTCTAACAGTCTCTTTTCCATCCAAACTTCAATCTTCATGTTTTTTAATCCAAAATTCAGACTGCGTGCTGAAGCAAAGAGTTCAGCAATGCAGGACTGTGCTCATACAGAGCACACGATTTGACAACGAGACTTGCAGATCAAGCATC
Source organism: Pristiophorus japonicus (assembly GCF_044704955.1). Taxonomy (NCBI): domain Eukaryota; kingdom Metazoa; phylum Chordata; class Chondrichthyes; family Pristiophoridae; genus Pristiophorus; species Pristiophorus japonicus. The sequence continues at coordinate 1,694,183 of NW_027250777.1, forward strand.
AATGACAAAGGCAACAAAATTGTCCACCAGCACCAGGTGTCTTTCACTTGTTTGTCCCAAATTTTCAGCCACTGGGACAAGAAGAATTGAGGTTCCGCTGAGATTTGAACTCAGATTGCTGGATTCAAACTCCAGTGTGCTCACCATTACACCATGGAACCAACCACACAATAACCTTTGAAACAGTTCCCAAAAACAAAAAATTCATCTCCAACATTACACTTTGGCTCGGCCTTTTCTCATGTTTCGCGTCAGTTCCCAATATTGGGGATGTCCAGAACCATGGAATACAGTCTAGGAATAATGGGTAAGCCATTTAGGACCGAGATGAGGAGAACCTTCTTCACTCAGAGAGTTGTTAACCTGTGCAATTCACTACTGCAGAGAGTTTTTGATGACAGTTCATTGGATGCATTCAAGAGGGAGTTAGATGTTGCCATGACGGCTAAAGGGAGCAAGAGGTATGGAGCCAAAGCAGGAATTGGGTACTGAGGTGAATGATCAGCCATGATCTTATTGAGTGATGGTGCAGGCTCGAAGGGCTGAATGGCCTACTCCTGCAAGTAATTTCTATGTTTCTATGAAGTGCTTGCATTTCAAAAAGCGTTGCTTTTATTCATCCTGCGGAATGCATATTGCACAGATAATCTCAGCACACATTGTGCAGGCAAAGGCAGCATTAGACAACAAAGTGTTTTCTCCTCCGCTGATTTGTAAAAGGTAACTGATTGTTGAGCAGACGATTTGACAACGAGACTTGTGGATCAAGCATCAATGACAAAGGCGACAAAACTGCCCTCGAACACCAGGTATCTTTCACTTGTTTGCCCCTACATTTCAGCAGTTGGGACAACAAGCATTCAGGTTTTACTGAGATTTGAACTCAGATAATTGGATTCAAAGTCCAGAGTGCTCACCATAACACCATGGAACCAACTACACCAAAATCTTTGAAACATTTCTCAAAAACAGCAAAATCATCTCCAACATTACACTTTGGCTCGGCCTTTTTTTTATCTATCGTGGCAGTGCCTGCATTTCAAAAAGCGTTATTTTTGTTCATCTTGCTGAATGCATATTGCACAGATAATCTCAGCACACATTGTGCAGGTAAAGGCAGTATTTTAGACAATAAACTGATTTCTCCTCCGCTGATTTGTAACAGGTAACTGATGGTTAGCAACATAGAAACATAGAAAAACACAGGTGCAGGATTAGGCCATTCGGCCCTTCGAGCCTTCCCCGCCATTCTATAAGATCATGGCTGACCATTCCTTCAGTACCCCTATCCTGCTTTCTCTCCATACCCCTTGATCCCCTTAACCGTAAGAGCCATATCTAACTCCCTCTTGAATATATCCAATGAACTGGCATCAACAACTCTCTGCGGCAGGGAATTCCACAGGTTAAGAACTCTCTGAGTGAAGAAGTTTCTCCTCATCTTGGTCCTAAATGGCCTACCCCTTATCCTAAGACTATAACCCCTGGTTCTGGACTTCCCAAACATCGGGAACATTCTTCCTGTATCTAACCTGTCCAGTCCCGTCAGAATCTTATACGTTTCGATGAGATCCCCTCTCATCCTTCTGAACTCCAGTGAATGAACACACGATTTGCCAACGAGACTTGTCAGTCAAGCATCAATGACAAAGGCAACAAAACTGCCCACCAGGTGTCTTTCATCTGTTTGTCCCAAATTTTTAGCAGCATTCAGGTTCCCCCAAGGTTTGAACGCAGATCACTGAATTCAGAGTCCTTACCATTACACCATGGAAACAACAATGCAAAATTTATTTGAAACATTTCTCAAAAACAATAAAATCATCTCCAACATTACACTTTGGCTCAGCCTTTTCTCTTCCATAGTGTTCCCCTCTTTACGTTCTGCTAATTATCGATGCAGACCAATTCACACAGATGCTGTCGAGGCGATGGGTTCTCAAGTGCCTGTTTTTGTTTCACACTGTTCATCACAGCTTGTACTTCAGTCTTGCCAGGTAAAAACTGCATTGGCGTTGCAATACATTAATGGAAAATGCTTGGCATGAAAAGAAAATGCAAATTATTTTGAGTACAAAACATGCAGTGCCTGCATTTCAAAAAGCATTGCTTTTATTCATCCAGCTGAAAGCATATTGCACAGATAATCTCAGCACGCATTGTGCAGGTAAAGGCAGCATTAGATAAAAACACTGGTTTCTCCTCCGCTGATTTGTAACAGGTAACTGATGGTTGAACACACGATTTGACAACTGGACTTGCAGATCAAGCATCACTGACAAAGGCAACAAAATGCCCACCAACACCAGGTGTCTTTCACTTGTTTGTCCCAAATTTTCAGCAGCTGGGACAGCAAGAATTGAGGTTCCACCACAATGTGAACTCAGATCACTGGTTTACTGAGTACAGAATGCTCACCATTACACCATGGAACCAATCATGCCAAAGTTTTTGAAACATAGAAACATAGAAAATAGGTGCAGGAGTAGGATTGCAAAAATTCGTTGGACAACCCCCCAGTGTGTGGACTCATTGGAAAGTAAATTTAATTTGGAACTATCAACCAGAAAGTTTGGGATCCTAAAGTGCACATGGAAGAAACTACAAGTTTTAATCGAATTTGGAATTTTACAAGGCAGATTGGGTCCGTGTGGAAAGGGCTGAGAACTAAAGGATCGTTCAAAGAAAGCAGTTTGGGTATTGAAGCTGTCTGGGATATTGAAGCTGAACAAATTGTCTGGGGAATTGTGTAAACTCGAAAACCCATCTCCCCGGGAGACATTAACATAGCAACAATCAACCCAGAGATAGCCAGCCATCACTCTGAGCAGGAAACCCATCTAGCGTTAACATAATGACAATGGCCCATCCAGCCCGCATGGAAAACCCAGGCCTCGGCTGACATTGCAAATACCAAAAATCTAATTTTCCAGATCAAGAAACAAATTCAAAAGATCGACACATCCGAGACAGGTTACCATTAATGGGCCCGCCAAAATATAACAAAGAGATATCAAGCCCGCCAAAATTAAAACAAAGAATCGGGGCTCATTTGGCACGCAGATTAGAACGGCTCCCAAAGTATAACTGGGGCCTTGTTTTTTAACGAAAGAAGGAGAACGGGAAGGAGGGAAAAAGGAGAGAGATCGCCGCAGCAGTTTGTAATAAGCCTTCCAGAGAGCTTGCTACACAGCCTCCTATGCAGCTCTTCTGAGCTCCAAAATCTTCAGCCTCGACGACACTCCTGGACCACACTGCCTGCTACCGAAGGAGAAGGAAGAACATCATCACAGCAGAGAAAGCAGTACCCAGTAACTTCGGACATCATCATCGCGGCAGCAACTGACCACAGCCAACGTGGTAACATCGAAAACACCGCGATCGGCAAATTCTAAGAACAAAAGTCCTCAAGAAGAAACCGAAGCTTCGAAAGTTTCCCCTCTACAATCTGTTCCTCGATACCAACAGGTGAAACATTACCTAAAGAACTTTAAAACCTACTGCTGACGGAAGAAAGTGGGTACTCACCCCATAAATCCAATACGCACACTACCGCATCAGCGGACACCACCCAACTGAAGACTACGCAGTAAGAAATCTTCCACGATGTTCGGGGTACGGCAAGCAGAACTTACAGAGTCCAGTGAACCTCGAAACTGCAAACCACCGCCAACTGACAATAAGAGGATTGGTGAGCATAATCCCTGTTTGCCCTCGAGTTTCACCGAGTCAGAGTTAGGCATTGGGAGGTGGGAGGTGTATTATTTTTCTGTAACCCCTTTAAAGTGTGATAAGTGTTTTTTTATTCGAGTAATTACAAGCTCGACATTTTACGTTCTTGCACTTAATAAAATTGAGGTTCTTTGCACCAAAACCAATTGTCTCTTGCACTTTGTCACATCCCCAAATAAATCCAAAGTCTAGAACCCAGATAGTGCGAGCGATTCAAACCGCTCAGAAGGTCAGAGGTGAACCTCACCCCACACACCACGCCCGACAGAATGGCGACCACGGCAGGACTTTGGTATAAAGGATGTGATGCAGAGATTGCTGTTTTGGAGGAAAGAACAAAGATGGAAGAGAGGATTTCCTCCTATGTGTACAAGAAAGTGAATGTCACTAAGGAATGGGTGCTTGGTCTGTTGCGCGCTGAGCGTTCAGGAGACGCTGCGGCCCAGTGGACAGCCAGCAAGTACCAGAAGGAATCAGTAGAAAAGGCAATTTGATTGTCCTGACGATAGCAACAGGTCCAACCCCTAGATAAGAACATTGAGTCACTGCAGGCAGAACAATGTGAATGTGCAGAAACATCACATGACAGGGCTATGGCAGAAGAAAGGTGTGGGGGAACTCCGTAAACTAAAACATGGAAAGACACAGCGAATGGAAAGGTTCAAAAACAGCCAGGACTATTTTCAGTGTCAGGTTAACGAGGCTAAGAATAATGAAAAGATACTGTGGGAGGAAAACACTCGCCTCACCCTTCAAGTAAAAGAGCTGGAGGATAGGTTAAGAGATGTACAGCAGCTTATAAAGTAGCCAGCACTAATGGGTTTGAGTCAGGAGACCACGGTCCCTGCCAGCAACAAACAAAAGTTTAACCCTTGCTCTGTGCAAGACAAAAGGCAAGGTATTCCTAATAAACCCGGGTATGGCCCGGGTAAACCTGGAAGAGAAGGAGGAAACTATTCAACCACCACCTGTGGTGCCGGTGACTATACCGGTTCGGCAGCAGGAGGGTGAACGAGTTGTGGGGCGGACAGGGATAGCGGACCACCACCACCTGTGGCACCGAGTTTCAGCTTGGCTTGGTAGCAGAGAGGACGGGTAGGCGACCCAGAACAGGAAGGGCCAGAACCAGGGCCAATGTGCCTGGTCCGGCAACAAACGTTTGGCCCGCCCACCGGTGCTGGGGGTCTGGGGCCCCTGGAAAGTCAGTTTGTGGTTCCCCACACGACCCAACACCTTCGGGCTATGATAAGTCACCTGGGAAAGCTCACCCCAAAGGGGGACACCTCGGTCCACTTTATGGAAGTGGAACATGCAGGGGATATCAACGCGTGTGATGATGCTGAGATAGCAAATATGCACCTCCTCTCACTGGACGGCAAGCTGTACCAATCCCTCTCTGCCGAGAGTAAAAGGGGGCAGAGGACATGTGCCGCTGTCCAGGAAGATATTCTAGAAGCCATGGACTGTAATGATGGGTGTCCCAACAGTGCAGCTCACAGGGAAAACCCGACAGGTTTTCGCAGACAGGCTGTGGCCTGTGTACCAGAGCGTCTGTGGAGGGGACCTCGACCGGAATCACATAAGCCGGGATGAGAGAGCCCACTGGCTCCGAAGCCTGATGGCAAACAATTTACCACGTATAAGGAGAAAGGCTGAGGCCTGGTTTGACCCGAGAGATCCCCAGGCCACCGAACAGGGAGTGGTCAGGGAACTGACCCGAGCCTACTGGAACGGCAGGGGGATGGAAGAGCACCCACCCAAGGGAAGGGTCCTCGAAATCAGACCTAGTCAGGACAAGAGGGAATGGTGCCACGAGGGGGGCAATCCCTCCGGTACAAAACGTACCTGTTTTGGGTGCGGAAAAAGTGGGCACTGGAGAAAGGATTGTAGAAACCCATGGAAGAGTAGTGCAGGGAAGAGTTCTCCTGCCCCTGCCCAAAAGACCGCGACCGAGAAGCCAGTCCCTCCCCACACGTTTGATACCTTTCTGACTGCGCTGCGAACAATGCTGGATGGCTCTGGGAGGGTAGCCACCGCCACCGGTACCGAAATCCCATCTGCCGCATCCCAGCCAAAACAGTGACTAGAACAGACACAGCCTGTTCACCTGTGTTCCCTCGAGTACGATGCATGAGGGAGACCGACCGTTCAGATGGAAGTGGAGAAGGTGAAAGGGACTGACCTGCTGGATACCGGTGCATCAAGCACCCTTGTCTATGTAAATAACCCCGCCGCCTCACCTCTGTCTAACGGGGTCCCCTAGAGCTTGGTGGCTTTCACAGGCACCGAGCAGGTTGGCTCATTCTCCGTTCCGCTCTCTGTTCATTTCGGAACACCCCACACCAAGTGGACTTGTGTCCTGATGAAGTGGGAACAGGAAGGGAGAGGAATCCTGGGGGCTGACTTTATTCTCGGCCACGGGATCCTAGTGGATTTAAGAAACGACTGTCTTTGGGGGTCAGTCTGTACGGGACAGGAGAGTGAGGTAATGGTTATCCCAGAAAAACGGGGAAAGGGGACAGTGTGCACCATGAAGCCAAAGGAGTGTTACGACCGTGAATCACTGGTCAGTAACACTCCGATGGAGTACCAAGAGTATGTAAGGGCAAACCTTGCAGCTTTTGCCACTCACAAACACGACTGTGGGAGGATAAACGGGGTCGAGGTTAGCATAGATGGGGATCCTATGACCCGACCGTAGAAACAGTATAACTTCCCCAGGGAGGCGGAGGCAGACATGGAAACAGCCTTGGGTTCTTTAGTGAAACAAGGGGTATTGAGACCAATAGCTACCCATGTGAACTCTCCGTTGTGGCCGGTTAAGAAACGGGACAACTCCTGGAGAGCCACGGTGGACCATCGAGTACTCAACCGTAACATCCCCGCCTGTGCACCCACTGTTGTTGCTGTCGCCGACCTCATTGGACGTATCCCAGCCTCCGCGACCACCTTCACAGAGCTGGACATTTCCAACGGGTTTGGTCCATACCTTTAAGAAGGAACGATCAGTACAAGTTTGCTTTTACCTTTAAAGGACAGCAATACACTTGGAACTGTCTCCCTCAGGGCTTCCACAACAGCCCCAGTATTTTCCATCAATGTATGGCCAACTGTTTAAAGAGCTTCAGCAGACCCCAGCAGCTGGTACAGTATGTGGACGACCTGCTCCTATTCACGGATGAGGGGGAGGAACATGGCCCACTGCTGGCTGAACTGCTGGAGCTGCTGAAAGAAGAAGGGTTTAAAGTGAATCCCACAAAGGCACAGATCGGTCTGAAGGAAGTAAAATTCCTGCGACTGGCTGTGCGCGCTGGGGAAAGGGCCATTGACAAAGCTAGAATGGAAGCAGTGCAGAAGTTACCAGCTCCCGACACAGTAACAGAAGCAAGATCTTTTCTCGGGCTAACCGGGTACAGCAGAGATCTCATTGAGGATTTTGCAGCCACAGCAGCCCCTCTGCTCCGACTCCGACACAAGGGAATGGAGTGGGAATGGGACGAAGGCTGAGAGGCAGCATTTATCCAACTCAGAAAGACCTGCAGACCGCACCAGCTCTAGGGGCTATTGATGGGGGTAAAGAGTTTTTCCTGGAGGTAGCAGTCAGTGAAGGGACAGCCTGAGTGCAGTACTGCTCCAAGAGTGGCATGGCCGGCTGAGACCAGTGGTCTACTCCTCCAGGATACTCACGGATGTGGAGAAGGGACACTCCAACTGTGAGCGGCATCTCCTAGCCACTCACTGGGATCCCCTATCACACTCCTTCCCCACCATACGCCCAGCCAAATGCTCCTGGACGGTAGGATCAAGGACGGGACAGAGAGCAGTGCCTGCTCCTATCCCAGATGGACCTGAGGGTAAAGAGTCTCTGCGAGCCAAGACTCGCAGCCAACATGATCCATCCAGGGAACGCCCACCGGTGTACGGTGGGAAATTAACATAGGTTTTCGGGCTGGGTTACACCGCAGAGGCCGAGAGATCCTTGTGGACGGTTCAAGCACGGATCTGCGGGTGAACGACTCACAGGCTGTGGAGTTTATGACCCAGAGGCAGGCATTGCCCTGGTGATTAAACTCCCCAGTACAATGAGTGCCCAGCACGCTGAACTGTCTGCGGTGGTATATGTCGTCATACACCCCGAAGAATTCCCCAGCCCACACACGATTTTCTCGGACAGTATGTTCACATGCAATTCGTGTCTGGAGTACTTGGCCCCGACGCGGATACACATCTGCAGACGGGAGACCCCTGGCAATTAAGCCGCGACTGGAAAAGATCATGACAGCCGTGGGGGAGGAAGGGAAGATCTATATACATAAAGTGAAGGCACATTCCACCACTGAACCTCGTAGCGAGGGAAACCAGCAGGCTGACATGTTGGCCAAGCAAGGTGCGCACGGGCAAGCTCAGGGATCCGTACAACCCAGGCCCCATCACAGCAGTCAGGGGCAGGATTGGGATGACAGGGAGGGCAGGGGAAGCATTGTCCCCGGACCTAAAAACGATTCAGATCCAAGACCCCGTCCCCAAAACTGTCCTGAACACGCTAGAAAAAGGGGATAGGGTAGACGGCCCGTACAGCAGGAATGCTGTTCAGGGGGGAGCAATGGGTAGTACCCCAACAACAGCGGAGAGAATTCCTCCAGCTGGCCCACGAGGGTCCAGGAGCAGGACACCCTGGACCTGCGACCACTTGGCAACAGGTGGAACAGGCAGGGTGCTGGCCGGGACTCAGGGAAGACGTCCGCGAGTTCTGTGCCAGCTGTCTGGTGTGCGCTGCCAACAACCCCGACCTCCAGAAAAGGAAGGTGTCTATGGGATATATCAGGAGGGTAGAGGGATCCTGGCAGTCGATTCAGGTCGATTACATTGGGCCCCTACCCACTGCCCAGGGAGGTTACAAGTACTGTCTCGTGTTGGTGGATGTATTCACCAAATGGGTGGAAGCCTTCCCATGCCGAACAGCCACTGCCCTGGGAACAGCCAGGATCCTGGTCAGCGAGGTGTTCTCCCGATGGGGACTACCCCATTACATGAAGTCCGACTAGGGGAGCCACTTCACCAGGCAGGTGATGCACGAGATCCTTAAGGTGCTCAGCATTAAAGGTAAATGGCATTCATCCGGGCTGTGGAGCCTTTAAACCGCAACATCAAAGAAAGGCTGCGAAAAGAGACAGGGGACTCACCCAAGAGGTGGGTAGAGGTCCGACCACTGGTCCTCATAGGGATCCGGGCCAGCCAGTCAAAGATCACGGGGTACTCCCTGTATGAGCTCATGACCGGCAGAGCCAGGTGAACCCCCACCCATGTATTAGCCCCGGTACTCACGGAAGGTCAGCTCCGGGAAGCGAGCTGGGACAGCTTTGTCAGGAACCTGTTTGAACACATTAAACAGATTCACTGGCAGGCTGCTGACAATATGGGAAAACAGCATCGGAGCAACTGACTGCTGTTAGAGCCCCTCAAACACCACGAATGGGAGATAGGGGACCAGGTTATGGTATGGAACTATGCTCGAGTAGGGGTTTATGAGGCACTGTACATGGGGCCGTACCACATTGTTGACAAGGCAAGCCCCATGGTCTGTGCCGTGAAAATGCCTCGCCGTAGAAAGTGGTTCCACATAAACCAGTGCAAACTTTTCAACCCCGGGACAGCAGCTAAACATAAGGGACAGCCAGGAACAGAGAACCGTGTTAAAGGCAGGGACCCTCAGCCAGCAGCCCCCGACTGTGGAAATCCCACAGGGGACGTGGCAGACCCACAGACTGTACCCAGAGGGGCGATGGACTGAGTTACTGGAGGAGCTATCCCCCCAATCATTTGGGACTTGTAGGCACCCCCAGGGGTCAAAACCCTGAGAAGGACTCTCCGCGCACCACGGCCTAAGGCACCGTGGTCACCAGCGCCCCAATTTAAGTGGTTCAGCCCCGGGAGAGGGACCTGCCCTGAAAGGGTACCTAAGATCAGGGACCAGCCTGCGAGCAGGGACACCCAGCCGGTAGTCTCGGGCGACGAGGGACCCCCAGAAGAGATAGTGGTGGACCAGCCACTAATTGGGGGTCCCCAGCCCACGGCCCTCAACCAGGCAGAACCCCCAGGGGACAAAATGAACCAGGCAGCCACCCCCAAAGGAGCGGTGTGCTGTATCACCGGAGGGGACATTCCCCCAATAGTGTGGGACTCAGACCCACCTCCGGTCAGGACACTCCAGGTCCTGCGGTACTGTCCGACCTACTACCGGCCCCGCTGGAAACACAGAGGCCAGGGAAGAAAAGAGAAGGACAGGAATTAACCTGGCCACCCGGAGATGGGTGGCAGATGTACATAAATAATACGATATGTGTTAAGGTATGTTTAGTAAGAATCTAGCGTAGTGTAGATTATGCGTGTAATGATTTCAGGGCACCACAACCGAAAAGAAACCACACGTATGGAAGGTGTGAAACGAGTAGAATAGGATAAGGATGTTTATATGAATATAGAAGTTAAGAGTTTCAGCCGACAGCCGGTGACTAAATAGTGACAGATGTATTGGGGAAAGGAAAAGACCCCACCTTGTCGGCAGTAAAAGAGGCACTACAAGATCGATAACAACATGAACAGGGTCCTGTTCCTGCTCACCCTGATAAGAATGAGCAGCGACAGCTGAGGAGACGTGGAAGAATCCCCCATTTATGGTCTCAGGAGAGAGAGCACCGATCGTGACTGCAGGGGGTGGCACCCCGGGTGTTGAAGAGCTCACCGTGTACGCCCACGAGGGAAGGAGGCCAGGGTGGATGGGGTCTCATTCCACCCACTACTCCAGCCAGGAAGGGTTTACCTCTGGGGAGGCCTCCGTTCCATGCCCCAGGATACGGGTCGTTGCTGCGTGGGTCAGTGTCACGGAGGGAAAACGTGTATGTTTGACTTGTAAATGAAAGATTCCCCTGGGTAGATTGTGCTGGCTCAGGGAGCTGAGCAAGGATGTGGGGGATCAGCACTCTGACTGGGAAAGACTCGGGAATGACATGTACCGTACCATCACGGGGACACGGGGAGGAGTGAAGGTGTGTTAGAACACGTGGTGGGAGTCTGAACAGGGAATTTACGTCTGCATGTGGTGGTCAGAGGAGATCTGTCCTGCAGGCATATCAATCGCCTTTGCCAGGCAATGGCAAGATGAGGGTGAAGGGATGGGGTGGGATTCCAGCCTACACGGGTGTGTGGTCCCACACTCCCCACTCCCAATTAACACCACCGAACTTATAGCACACCTTAAGAAACCCCTGCCCACGACCCCGCCAGTCAGAACAATAATAGAAAGGTGTCCTACCATCACCAAGTAACTCGGGAATGGATTAGTATTGGTACCAACCGAAAAGGTGTCATACCAGGGGCTACATTATGCAGTAGCTTCAGTTATTTTAAACTTTACCGAGGTGCATATACCTGACTGGTGCCCGAAGGAAACAGAGCAGCTATACCAGGCCCTACTCAGAGAAATGTCCAAGAACTTTTATGAGATAGAATTTGAGAATGTAGACAAAACAGATATATACATCCTATACGCGAGGGACACCATGGGCACGGGAAGACCTAGAAGGGGCACCTTGAACGACATTTTAACTGCATATCATGCAGGATCCTCTGTGATAAATAGCCTGGACGATATAGAACTACACATGCAGATAAATGGTGGAAAGAACCAACTGAGAAACATCATGAAAGAAGAAAACACAGGAGAAGGCTCAGAGCTACACGAGGACCAGGCTATGATGATCCATTGAAAGGAAATCGGGGCTGAGCTGGAAAAACATGCACAGATAGGGAATGCACTCATACGGGAGGATAGGAATGCTTCTGACCAGGTTGCACAGAACGAGGTGTGTGTGCTGTACAGGGCATGGTTGTTGGGCGAGGGCCGCAACAACCTAGAGGATTTAAAACAAGGTTTAGTCCCCTACTGGATCAGTAACAAGCACCTTGCAGCCCTCCACCCGTACAGTAACTAACGAAGCCCGTGCCAGCTCGGCCTAGCTTCTGAAATTTACCCTGTTCCAGTCGATCGCGATGTTCTAATCACACCATCATGGGGATAGTACTAAGGATGTCGGTCATGGGTGGGACAGCCCTTCCCACACTGTATACAGGGTGGAGAACATTGGAGTCATTCAAGGAGGTGCACATGTTCATTTCACAGCAGTCCCACCCTATGTCATAAAGTGGGAACACGCTGTGACGGGTACTGACCTCTCCGGGTGCACACATAATACTGTGTCCCCAGCACTTGAACACCTATTCTAAACCACAGTGTGTGTTTAAAGCTGCTGGTGCACAGTCTATCAACTGTACCATGGAGGTAATGGCACAAAACCATGTCCCTCCACAGGGAGCATACATCGGGGGTGGGACATATTGTGTCAGCACCAGTGCGCCCCACTACCAACATGGACACTTCTGGTGTCCGGTCAGTGACAGCAGTTTTTGCTTTAAACCCGAGGCAGAAGTTCAAGTGTCCCCGGAACGGATTGTCCCCATTCCTGATCCCTCCACTGTTCACCTCACTGTGAGAGAAAACATCAAAAACCTGCAGGATTATGTTGTACATTTGGCGATGAAATTCCCCCACTACCCTAACAACTTACTGCTCTGCTAGCAGCTGTAGTAATCTCACAAAAACATTTCGATTCTCGAGAACAGAAAACAATTGAGATAGGGAGAAAGATTCTAGAGATCACAATTCCACCTTGGTGGGACATTTTCAGAAATATAGAAGTTCCTGCCGGGATCAGAATAGCTTCCCACTTTTTGATTGTCTGTCAACTCGCGATTATTCTTTACTTTTGGTGTCTCACATGTTGAGTTAAACGCAGAGGCCGTCAGGTCAGGCTGTACGCTCCCTGGCCAAACTTGGGGATCGCACAGGGAGGAGTAACACCATACTACCATGAACTCATCCTTTTTTGGCGTGGAAGCAAGTCATCCTCATTTCGAGGGACCACCTATGATGATGATGATGGATACATTAACGTCCCGACAGCTCATTGACTGCAGGAGTGGGATCGTGTGGCGCTTCAGAAGACATGTCAAAAAGACAAAGTCACTGATTCCGTCTCATGTGCTCCTCCAATCAGGAATCGCAACAAACTAAAAATGCTTAATAATGGTTACACCTTATCTCCAAATGAACTTCATACTTGGCTTGTTGGTCTAGAGGTATGATTCTCGCTTCGGGGTTGTTATTTGAAGTATGTGAGAGGTCCCGGGTTCAAATCCCGGACAAGCCCTCATTTTGCCGCGAATTTTGAATTTGCATCGAACTTTTGCAAAGAAGGACTTGCATTTCTGCAGCGTCTGTCAGGAACTCATGATGCCCCAAAGTGCTTTGCAGTCGTTGAGTTGCCTTTGAAATGTTGTCACGTGAGGAAAGATGTGCCCAAGTCACCTCACACGCACCTCAACTCTTTGTGAAGGAGATCATAGAATCATAGAAGTTTACAGCACGGAAGGAGGCCATTTCGGCCCATCGTCTCCGAGTCTGCCAACAAGAGGCCATCCAGCCTAATCCCACTTTCCAGCTCTAGGTCCATAACCCTGCAGGTTACGGCACATCAGGTGCACATCCAAGCACTTTTAAAATGTGGTGAGGGTTTCTGCCTCTACCACCCTTTCAGGCAGTGAGTTCCAGTCCCCCACAACCCTCTGCGTGAAGAAATTTCCCCTCTAAACTTTCTACCAATTACTTTAAATTTATGTCTCCTTGTTGATGACCCCTCTGCTAAGTGAAATAGGCCCTTTCTATCCACTATATCTAGGCCCCTCATAATTTTATACACCTCAATGAAGTCTCCCCTCAGGCTCTGTTCCATGGAAAACAAACCCAGCCTATCCAATCTGTCCTCATGGCTAAGATTCTCCACTCCCGGCAACAGACTCGTAAATCTCTTCTGTATCCTCTTCAGTGCAATCATGTCCTTCCTGTAATATGGCGACCAGAACTGCACGCAGTAGTCCAGCAGTGGCCAAACCTGCCCCACCGACCCCATCTCTTGTATTCTATTCCTCGGATAATAAAGGCAAGCATTCCATATTCCTTCTTAACCACCTTATCGACCTGGCCTGCTACTTTCAGGGATCTGTGGACATGCACTGCCTGGATTCTGGGGAGGACCCAGCAGATTGGAAAACTGCAAATGTAATGCCCCTATTTAAAAAAGGAGGAAGACAAAAAGCAGGAAACTATAGACCAGTTAGCCTAACGTCTGTGGTTGGGAAAATGTTGGCGTCCTTTATTAAAAAAGCAGTAGCAGGACATAGAAACATAGAAACGTCGAAAATAGGTGCAGGAGAAGGCCATTCGGCCCTTCGAGCTTGCACCACCATTCAATAAGATCATGGCTGATCATTCAGCTCAGTACCCCTTTCCTGCTTTCTATCCATACCTCTTGATCCCTTTAGCCTTAAGGGCCACATCTAACTCCCTCTTGAATATATCTAACGAACTGGCATCAACAACTCTCTGTGGCAAAGAATTCCACAGGTTAACAACTCTCTGAGTGAAGAAGTTTCTCCACATCGCGGTCCTAAATGGCTTCCCCCTTATCCCTTAGACTCTGACCCCTGGTTCTGGACTTCCCCAAACATCGGGAACATTCTTTCTGCCTCTAACCTGCCCAGTACCGTCAGAATTTTATATGTTTCTATGACATCCCCTCTCATTGTTCTAAACTCCAGTGAATGCAGGCCCAGTCGATCCAGTCTCTCCTCATATGTCAGTCCTGCCATCCCGGGAATCAGTCTGGTGAAACTTCGCCGCTCGCCCTCAATAGCAAGAACATCCTTCCGCAGATTAGGAGACCAAAACTGAACACAATATTCCAGGTGACGCCTCACCAAGGCCCTTTAAATCTTCAGTAAGACCTCCCTGCTCCAATACTCAAATTCCCCAGCTATGAAGGCCAACATGCCATGTGTCTTCTTCACCGCCTGCTGTACCTGCATGCCAACTTTCAATGATTGATGTACCATGACACCCAGGTCACGTTGCACATCCCCTTTTCCTAATCTGTCAGCAATCAGATAATATTCTGCCTTCACGTTTTTGCCACCAAAGTGGATAACCTCACATTTATCTACACTATACTGCATCTGCCATGTATTTGCCCACTTACCGAACCTGTGCAAGTCACCCTACAGCCTATTAGCATCCTCCTCACTGCTCACACCGCCACCCAGCTTAGAGTCACCTGCAAACTTGGAGATATTACAATCAATTCCGTTGATTCCATCTAAATCATTGATGTATATTGTAAATAGCTGGGGTCCCAACACTGAGTCCAGTGACATCCCACTAGTCACTGCCTGCGATACTGAGAAGGACCCATTTATCCCTACTGCCTGCTACCTGTCTGCCAACCAGTTCTCTACCCACGTCAATACATTACCCCCAATACCATATGCTTTCATTTTGCAAACTAATCTCTTGTGTGGGACCTTGTCAAAAGCCTTTTGAATGTTCAAACACATTACATCTACTGGTTTTCCCTTGTCCACTCTGCTAGTTGCATCCTAAAAAAATTCTCGAAGATTTGTCAAGCATGATTTCCCTTTCATAAATCCTTGCTGACTTGGACAGATCTTGTCACTGCTTTCCAAATGTGCTGCTTTTTCATCTTTAATAATTGATTCCAGCATTTTCCCCACTACTGATGTCAGGCTAATCGGTCTATAATTATATATTTTCTCTCTCCCTCCTTTTTTAAAAAGTGTTGTTACATTAGTTTCCCTCCAGTCCATAGGAACTGATCCAGAGTCGATAGACTGTTGGAAAATGATCACCAATGCATCCACTATTTCTAGGGCTACTTCCTTAAATACTCTGGGATGCAGACTATCAGGACCTGTGGATTTATTGGCCTTCAATCCCATCAATTTGCCTAACACAATTTCCTGACTAATAAAGATTTCCTTCAGTTCCTACTTCTCGCTACACCCTCGGTTTCCAAGTATTTCCAGAAGGTTATATGTATCTTCCTTTGTGAAAACAGAACTAAAGTATTTGTTCAATTGGTCTGCCATTTCTTTGTTCCCCATTATAAATTCACCTGATTCTGACTGCAAGTGATCTACGTTTGTCTTCCCTAATCTTTTTCTCTTCACATATCTACAGAAGCTTTTGCAGACAGTTTTTATGTTCCCTGCAAGCTTCCTCTTATACTCTATTTTTCCGCTCCTAATTAAACCCTTTGTCGTTCTCGACTGAATTCTAAATTTCTCCCAGTCCTCAGGTTTGCTGCTTTTTCTGGCCAATTTATATGCCTCTCCTTGGAATTAACACTATCCCTAATTTCCCTTCTTAGCCACGGTTGAGCCACATTCCCTGTTTCATTTTTTTCTCCAGACAGGGATGTACAATTGTTGAAGTTCATCCATATGATCTTCAAATGTTTGCCATTGCCTATCCACCGTCATTTGCCAGTCTATTCTAGCCAATTCACATCTCATACCATTGAAGTTACCTTCCCTCAAATTCAGGATTCTCGTCTCTGAATTAACTGTGCCACTCTCCATCTTAATAAAGAATTATACCATATTGTGATCACTCTTCCCCAAGAGGCCTCGCACAACAAAATTGCTATTAGTCCTTTCTCATTCCACATCACCGAGTGTAGGAGAGCCAGCCCTCTAGTTGGTTCCTCGACATATTGGTCAAGAAAACCATTCCTAAGACACTCCAGGAAATCCTCCTCCACTGTATTTAGAAACATAGAAACATAGAAAATAGGTGCAGGAATAGGCCATTCGGACCTTCTAGCCTGCACCACCATTCAATGAGTTCATGGCTGAACATGCACCTTCAGTACCCCATTCCTGCTTTCTCACCATACCCCTTGATTCCCCTAGTAGTAAGGACTTCATCTAACTCCTTTTTGAATATATTTAGTGAATTGGCCTCAACAACTTTCTGTGGTAGAGAATTTCACAGGTTCCCCACTCTCTGGGTGAAGAAATTCCTCCTCATCTCGGTCCTAAATGGCTTACCCCTTATCCTTAGACTGTGTCCCCTGGTTCTGGACTTCCCTAACATTGGGAACATTCTTCCTGCATCTAATCTGTCTAACCCCTTCAGAATATTAAACGTTTCTATGAGGTCCCCTCTCATTCTTTTGAACTCCAGTGAATACAAGCCCAGTTGATCCAGTCTTTCTTGATAGGTCAGTCCCGCCATCCCGGGAATCAGTCTGGTGAACCTTCGCTGCACTCCCTCAATAGCAAGAATGTCCTTCCTCAGGTGAGGAGAACAAAATTGTACACAATACTCCAGGTGTGGCCTCACCAGGGCCCTGTACAACTGCAGCAACACCTCCCTGCCCCTGTACTCAAATCACCTCGCTATGAAGGCCAACATGCCATTTGCTTTCTTAACCGCCTGCTGTACCTGCATGCCAACCTTCAATGACTGATGTTCCATGATACCCAGGTCTCGTTGCACCTCCCCTTTTCCTAATCTGTCACCATTCAGATAATAGTCTGTCTCTCTGTTTTTACCACCAAAGTGGATAACTTCACATTTATCCATATTATGCTTCTTCTGCCATGCATTTGCCCACTCACCTAACCTATCCAAGTCGCTCTGCAGCCTCATAGCATCCTCCTCGCAGCTCACACTGCCACCCAACTTAGTGTCATCCGCAAATTTGGAGATACTACATTTAATCCCCTCGTCTAAATCATTAATATACAGTGTAAACAGCTGGGGCCCCAGCACAGAACCTTGCGGTACCCCACTAGTCACTGCCTGACATTCTGAAAAGTCCCTATTTACTCCTACTCTTTGCTTCCTGTCTGACAACCAGTTCTCAATTCATGTCAGCACACTACCCCCAATCCCATGTGCTTTAACTTTGCACATTAATCTCTTGTGTGGGACCTTGTCGAAAGCCTTCTGAAAGTCCAAATATATCACATCAACTGGTTCTCCCTTGTCCACTCTACTGGAAACATCCTCAAAAAATTCCAGAAGATTTGTCAAGCATGATTTCCCTTTCACAAATCCATGCTGACTTGGACCTATCATATCACCTCTTTCCAAATGCACTGCTATGACATCCTTAATAATTGATTCCATCATTTTACCCACTACCGATGTCAGGCTGACCTCCCTGTTATCTCTCCCTCCTTTTTTAAAAAGTGGGGTTGCATTGGCTACCCTCCACTCCATAGGAACTGATCCAGAGTCAATGGAATATTGGAAAATGACTGTTAATGCATCCACTATTTCCAAGGCCACCTCCTTAAGTACTCTGGGATGCAGTCCATCAGGCCCTGGGGATTTATCGGCCTTCAATCCCATCAATTTCCCCAACACAATTTCCCGACTAATAAGGATTTCCATCAGTTCCTCCTCCTTACTAGACCCTCCGACCCCTTTTATATCCGGAAGGTTGTTTGTGTCCTCCTCAGTGAATACCAAACCAAAGTACTTGTTCAATTGGTCTGCCATTTCTTTGTTCCCCGTCATGACTTCCCCTGATTCTGACTGCAGGGGACCTACGTTTGTCTTTACTAACCTTTTTCTCTTTACATATCTATAGAAACCTTTGCAATCCGTCTTAATGTTCCCTGCAAGCTTCTTCTCGTCCTCCATTTTCCCTGCCCTAATCAAACCCTTTGTCCTCCTCTGCTGAGTTCTAAATATCTCCCAGTTCCCAGGTTCGCTGCTATTTCTGGCCAATTTGTATGCCACTTCCTTGGCTTTAATACTATCCCTGATTTCCCTTGATAGCCACGGTTGAGCCACCTTCCCTTTTTTATCTTTACGCCAGACAGGCATGCACAATTGTTGTAGTTCATCCATGCGGTCTCTAAATATCTGCCATTGCCCATCAACAGTCAACCCCTTCAGTATCATTCGCCAATCTATCCTAGCCAATTCACGCCTCATACCTTCAAAGTTACCCTTCTTTAAGTTCTGGACCATGGTCTCTGAATTAACTGTTTCATTCTCCATCCTAATGCAGAATTCCACCATACTATGGTCACTCTTCCCCAAGGGGTCTCGCACAACGAGATTGCTAATTAATCCTCTCTCATTACACAACACCCAGTCTAAGGTGTCCTCCCCCCTAGTTGGTTCCTCGACATATTGGTCTAAAAAACCATCCCTTATGCACTCAAGGAAATCCTCCTCCACCGTATTGCTTCCAGTTTGGTTAACCCAATCTATGTTCATGTTAAAGTCACCCATTATAACTGCTGCACCTTTATTGCATGCACCCCTAATTTCATGTTTGATGCCCTCACCAACATCACTACTACCGTTTGGAGGTCTGTGCACAACTCCCACTAACGTTTTTTGCCCTTTGGTATTCTGCGGCTCTACCCATATAGATTCCACATCATCCAAGCTAATGTCCTTCCAAAATATTGCCTTAATTTCCTCCTTAACCAGCAATGCTACCCCACCTCCTTTTCCTTTTATTCTATCTTTCCTGAATGTTGAATAACCCTGGATGTTGAGTTCCCAGCCCTGATCATCCTGGAGCCACGTCTCCGTAATCCCAATCACATCATATTTGTTAACATCTATTTGCACAGTTAATTCATCCACCTTATTGCAGATACTCCTTGCATTAAGACACAAAACCATCAGGCTTGTTTTTTTAACACCGTTTGTCCTTTTAGAATTTTTCTGTACAGTGGCCCGTTTTGTTCTTTGCCTTGGGTTTCTCTGCCCTCCACTTTTCCTCATCTCCTTTCTGTCTTTTGCTGTTGCCTC
The DNA here is from genome assembly GCF_044704955.1 of Pristiophorus japonicus. Classification (NCBI taxonomy): domain Eukaryota; kingdom Metazoa; phylum Chordata; class Chondrichthyes; family Pristiophoridae; genus Pristiophorus; species Pristiophorus japonicus. The sequence continues at coordinate 1,713,672 of NW_027250777.1, forward strand.
CTTTTTGTTTCCCTCTATCTCCCTGCATTGGTTCCCATCCCCCTGCCATTCCCTCTCTGCACACAGCAGAAAGGGGCGAAACATGTACCCTCCGGTTAAGGAGGAGGTTCTAGAGGCCATGTGTATGAACGACTTGAGTCCTTTCTCCCGAGTGGAGAAAACAGTACAGCTCCATGGGGAGACTCCACAGGCTTTCGCCGACAGGTTGTGGCCGTTCTACGAAAGGGCCTGTCGTGGGGTTCTTGACCGGGCCCACCTGGCCCCTAACGAGTTGGCTCACTGGCTCCGCAGCCTGGTGGCAAACAGCTTACCTGGAGTAAAGGCAAAAGCCCAGGTCTGGTTCGATCCAAGAGATCCCAGAACCACCAAGGAGACAGTGGTCAGACAGTTGACCCTGGCTTAACGGAACGGGAAGGTCCATCAGATTAAACCCAGCCAAGGCAAGAGAGAATGGCATCAGGAAGGAGGGAACCCTCCCCACAAAGGGGGTGAATGTTTTGGGTGTGGGAAAAGTGGGCACTGGAGGAAGAACTGTAGGAACCCATGGAAAGAGACCAAGGGAAAGGCCACTTCCTCCCCAGCCCGTAGGGCCGGGGCAGGAACACCCGACTCATATGAGACACGCGTAGCCACCCTACAGACACTTATAAATGGACTGGGAGCAGTAGCTACCGCAACCGTTACAGTAGCCGGTACGGTAAATCCCTCTGCTCCAACCCACCCATGTGTATGACTAGAGCCAGCGCAGCCTGTGTACTTGTGTTCCCTAGAGTACGATGCCTGGAAGAGACCGTGCGTTACAATGGAGGTGGAGAAAGTGAACGGGACCTACCTGCTAGATACTGGTGCTTCCTGCACCCCTGTACATGCAGATAACCCGGCTACCTCACCTCTATCGAACGGGGTCCCGTACAGTCTAGTGGGGTTCACAGGCAACGAGCAAACTGGTTCGTTTTCCATCCCGCTCACCATTCAGGTAGGGACACTCAAAACCAAATGGAAGTGTGTCCTGGTGAAATTGGAGCAGAGGGAAGATGTATCCTGGGGGCTGATTTTATCATTAGCCACTAGGTCCTTTTGTATCTGAGGAACCACTGTCGATGGGGAGCCATAGGGACAGACAGGGAAGGTGAGGTGGCGGTGATCCCAGAAAAAGAGGCCAAGGGAACGTTGTGTACCGTGAAGCCAAAGGAGGGTTATGACTTGGAATTACTGGTCAGCAGCAACCCAGTGGAGTACCAGGCATATGTACGGGCACACCTTGCAGCATTCGCCACCCACAAACATGACTGTGGCAGGGTAACGGGGGTGAAAGTTAGTATAGAAGGGGACCCCATGACCCAACCACAAAAGCAATATAACTTCCCCAGGGAGGCAGAGGTCGTCCTGACAACGGCGCTGGGATCACTGGTAGAGCAAGGGGTGTTAAGACCGATAGCAACCCATGTGAACTCTCCACTGTGGCCGGTTAAGAAATGGAACAACTCATGGAGGGCCACCGTGGACTATCGAGTGCTAAATAAGAATATCCCTGCCTGTGCACACACTGTTGCAGCCGTAGCGGACCTCAGAGGGAGTATTCCAGCATCCGCGACCACTTTCACGGTGTTGGACATTTCAAATGGGTTCTGGTCCATTCTTTTAAATCGGGAGGACCAGTACAAGTTCGCCTTTACCTTTAAGGGCCAACAATACACGTGGAACTGTCTTCCCCAGGGCTTCCACAACAGCCCAGCATTTTTCACCAACGCATGGCGAACTGTTTAAAGGGCTTTAGCAGACCCCAGCAGTTGGTGCAGTATGTGGATGACGTGCTCCTGTTCATCGATCAGGGGGAGGAGCATGGCCCACTGCTGGCTGAGCTGCTGGAGCTGCTAAAAGAAGAAGGGTTTAAAGTAAAGCCGAATAAGGCACAGATCGGCCAGAAGGAAGTCAAATTCCTGGGGCTGACTGTGCGCGCTGGGGAAAGGGCCATAGACAAGACTAGAAGGGAGGCAGTACAGGAGTTACCAGCCCCCAACACAGTGACAGGGGTAAGATCCTTTCTAGGGCTCAATGGGCACTGCAGAGACTTCATTGAGGATTATGTAGCCACCGCAGCCCCTCTGCTCAGGCTCCTACACAAGGGGGTAGAGTGGGACTGGGATGAGGGTTTGTGAGGCAGCATTTAATCAGCTCAAGAAGGACTTGCAGACCGCGCCAGCCTTAGGAGCGAAAGATGTAGGAAAGGAGTTTTTCCTGGAGGTGGCAGCCAGCGGGGATAGTTTGAGCTCAGTGCTGCTTCAAGAGCGGCACGGCCAGCTGAAACCGGTGGTTTACTCCTCCAGGATCCTCACAGATGTGGAGAAGGGGTACTCCAACTGTGAGAGACACCTCCAAGCCACACATTGGGCAGTGAAAAGATCCTTGATCTTCACGGGAGGGTCTCCACTAACACTCCTAACCCACCACACACCTATTCAGATGCTCCTAGATGGGATGACCCGCATTGCTCGCTGGACCCTGCTCCTCTCCCAGATGAACCTCAGAGTAGAAGGTCCCCATGAGCCAAGGCTCGCAGCCAACCTAATCTACCGAGGGAAAGCCCACAGGTGCTCCGTCGAAGGGGTATGGGAGGTGAACATTGGTCTTCGGGCTGGGTTACACCCTACAGGCTGGGACATCTACGTGGACGGGTCCAGCATGGTATCTGCTGGTAAACGACTCACTGAGTGCGGAGCCTATGACCCAAGGGCAGGTATTGCCCGGGTAATCAAGCTCCGCAGCATCATGAGCACCCAGCATGCTGAACTGTCCGCCGTAATGTACATGGTGTCCCACCCCGAGGAATTACCTACCCCGTACACGATTTGCTCGGACAGGATGTTCACCTTCAATTCGTGTACAGAGTACCTGGCTATATGGTCCCGTCGCGGATACACGTCCGCTGACGGGAGACCCCTGGCAATCAAGCCCCTGCTGGAGAAAATCATGACAGCGGTGGGGAAAGAAGGAAAGGTCTGCATACATAAGGTGAAGGCCCATTCAAAAACTGAACCCCGTGCAGAGGGAAACCAACAGGCTGACAAACTGGCCAAAGAAGGTGCCCGCATGGGAAAGTTCTGGGACCCCTATGACACTGGCCGCATAGCAGCGGTCAAGAATAAGAACAGGGCAGCAGAGAGTACATGGATAGCTTTGGCCCCGGACTTAAAAACAGTTCAGGCACAGAACCCGGTCCTGATAGCTGTCCTGAACGCGCTAGCTAGAGGAGAGAGAGTAGAAGGTCCGTACGGCACAGCAGCCATTACCGTTAAGGAAGGCCTGCTGTTTAAAGAGGGACAATGGTTCGTGCCACAGCAGCACCAGAGGGAATTCCTAAAACTGGCCCATGAGGGTCCAGGAGCGGGACACCCCGGGCCTGAGACCACCTGGCAACGGGTGGAACAGGCAGGATGGTGGCCGGGACTCAGGGAGGATGTCCGTGGGTTCTGTGTGAACTGCCTGGTGTGTGCTACGAACAACCCTGACCCCCAGAAAAGGAAGGTGTCCCTAGGACACGTCAGGAGGGTAGAGGGACCATGGCAGTTAATCCAAATTGACTACATCGGGCCCCTACCCACCGCCCAGGGTGGCTACAAATACTGCCTAGTCCTGGTGGACGTGTTCTCAAAATAGGTTGAAGCCTTCAACTGCCGAACAGCCACCGCACTAGGGACAGCTAAGATTCTAGTGAGGGAAGTGTTCTCCCGGTGGGGACTCCCACAGTATGTGGAGTCGGACCAGGGGAGCCATTTCACCGGGCAGTTATTGCAGGCAACCTTAACCTGCTCGGCATTGAGGGGAAATGGCACATTGCCCACAATCTACAGTCATCGGGTAATGTGGAGCTTTTAAACTACACCATTAAAGAAAGGCTGCGGAAGGAGACAGGAGACTCACCCCAAAAGTGGGTGGAGGTCTTACCGTTGGTCCGAATGGGGATCCGAGCCAGCCAGTCAAAGAGCACGGGGTATTCCCCATGCGAGCTCATGACTGGCCGGATCATGCGGACCCCCACCCATGTCCTAGCTCCGGTGCTCACAGAAGGTCAGCTCAGAGAGGTGAACTGGGACTGGTTTGTCAGGAACCTGTTTGAACACCTCAAACAGATTCACTGGCAGGCTGCTAGTAACATGGGCAGACAGCATCAGAGTAACCGATTGCTGCTAGAACCCAGCAAACACCACGATTGGGAGATAGGAGGCCAGGTCATGGTGAGGAACCATGCTCGGGTCGGGGTTTGTGAAGCATTATATATGGGGCCATACATCATTGTCGACAAGGCAAGCCCGATGGTCTATGCCATAAAGCTGCCCTGCTGTACTAAGTGGTTCCACATCAACCAGTGCAAGCTGTACAATCCAGGGTCAGCCAAGCACAGAGGGCAGCCGGGAGGGGTGAAACGTCCTCAGGACAGGGATCCTCCGTTCGCCGCCCCCGACGGTGGAGGGCCCACAGGGAATGTGGCACGCTCAGAAACCGTGCCTTTTGGGACGGTGAATTGCAGTACTGGAGGGGCTATCCCACCCATCGTTTGGGATTCGGACGCACCCCCAGTAACCCAAGCCCTGAGAAGGACCCTCCGTACACCACGGCCAAAGATACCGTGGTCACCGGCATCTGAGCCTCAGCGATTCTACCCTAGGAGAAGGGCAGCCCGACAGGAAAGGCCGAAGGTCAGAAATACAGAGGCCACACAGAGTAGGGACCCCCAGCCAGCCGCCTCCAGCGGTGCGGGTCTCACAGGAGCAGTAGCATCGAGCTGTCCCAGAGACAAGGGTCTCCAGCTCACCGGCTGCGGGGAAACCCTAGCATCCAGAGGGCTATCAGACCGCACCTGGCATGGGCCTGACAGGGACTAACCAGGCCACCCGGAGACGGGTGGCGGCTGTACATAGCTCTAATTTTTAGTCTAAGGTAGCTGACTGCACCATTTTACATTTTAAGGTTTAGTTTAGAATTGAGGGTAATGTTGCAGTAATGTTTAGGTGATTGTTTTGAGTTTGTCTTGTGTGTCAGCCAGCCTGAGAGCAGTTCTCAAGGGCAGGATCCAGACATTACCAGGTGATGGACAAACCTCAGGAGACCAATTGATGTTGTTTAATTTTAATCTATGTTCTTCCTTCTGTAATGTGGTTGTACGTTGACTACATGCTGGTGAATATAATGTAATTGAAATGAAATGTAACTGTGCTGAAATGCAATTGTAGGGATGGAACCCCCTCCAAGCTGGGAGGGTGTAAACGTAAAAAGTTTGTACCTGTAAAGGGAAAAGTGTATATCTGTGGTGATGTTGCATAAGTGCAATGCATATTTTGGTATTAGTTTAGTTAATTTACAGGGAAGGTTATTTCTTGAGAGCCAGGAACTTTGCTCACCTGTAAGATGACACCATAAATGACATGGTATCACAGGGGGGGAATGTAGAATTTACCAATATCTCGCAAAGATGCCTGGTACCTTTCCCCTGCAGAGGAGAAGAATTCCTTTCTGGGCTTTTAAAATGAGTTTAAAAGGGCAGACGACGCCTGCAGGGGATAAAAGGGAATGCATTCATCGAGACCCCCACCCCCGCCCCACAGTGTTTGGACTCATAGGAAAGAGAATTCAAAATGGACCTAAATTACTGAAGCCTGAGATCCCCTAAACATCTATGGAAAGGAGCAGATCAATTTTAAGATTCTACAACATTTTGGCTGCGAAAAAGAGTTACCGAGTCCAGAAGGTGGGGCTAAACTCTGTGAAGCAAATTCATGTATTAAGGATCCCAGACTGTGTGGGGGGAACTCTTCACCCCATAAGAGATAATCGAATTACCCAATCCAGCACAATGGAAATCATGGTCAGGAAACTGGACAATCCTCAAACAATGTAAAACTAGTGATAGCACATTCTCACACCCTAATCGAGTTACTGCCGACAAAGGAGACATTTTAAAATCAATGGACAGAACAGTTTAAACAGAGCCCAAGAGATTTGATGGGAGATAACAAAGCCTTTTTTGGGGGATATATCTATCCCCCAGTTTTACAAGGAAAAACTAACAGAATACAAGACTGGAACTCGCACTGACTCGAACAAGGACATAGACTGGAACAAAGACACAGACACAAGCAGCCTGCTTCCTCTACAGTGAAGAAATGGAACAGTGAAGGAAACTACCAGAACTCATCAAGCACTGACCGAGCACGAGGCCCACGAAACGGAAGGTTGTCAGCAACCAAATTGACAATCACTCTTCAATCTACTTCTGAACGACCCAACGGGGGAGAAATTACCAAAAGGGACGAACTAAAACTATTCCTAACCAAAGAAAGTGGGTACTTACCACATACATCCAAAACGCAACTTAGCGCATCAACGGACGCACCCCAACCGAAGACTACGCAGTCCGAATTCCTCTCCTCTGTCCGGGGTACGGCTCGCCTAGAAGGCCAAGTGCAGCGAACCCCGAAACCACGAATCACCGGCAACTGTCTAAAAGGATTGGTGAGCATAGCCCCTGAACCCGAAGAGCTATAACTTAGTTAGTTGGGGGAATTGGGAGGGGCGAGGCTGGGATAACTTGTGTAAATGTATCTGCATTCTCCTCTTTACTCCATTTCGAGTTTAAGCTGTATTCTTTTCCCCACAGGCTGTAATTTGACAATTTATTCAATGTGCTGCACCCCTCAGTGTGTATTGGTGTGTGTGTGTTATTAAAGGTGTGCCTTTTACTTCTTTATAAACACAATAAAGCCATACCTTCTTCCTACCTTGAAACCGATTGTCTGTCCAAGTCTGTCACAGTCCCTTCATAATTCCAGTGTCGAGAACCAAGGGTCAGCGAGCGATTCGGAACCGCTCATATAAGGTCAGAAGGGAAAGCTGACCCCTGAAAACCACCCCTTACCACTGCCGGCCACAACTCCTTCATAACCGATCTTATTCCTCTCACTACTTCTTGACCCATGGATTCCTCGTGAGGTTGTGGTGACCTGAAATTTCTAAAATCTTAATTTAAAACTAGAACTCTTCAACATTCTTAAACTCATATCGTGCTATTATATACATCTGCCACCCGTCTCCGACTGGCCAAGTTAATCCCTGTTCTTCTCCTACCCTTATTCAGCCTCTGGTTTGCCTGTGTGGCCGGCGGTAAGGCGGTCTGTACCGCAGGACCCAGAGTGTTCTGACTGGAGGTGTGCCTGAGTCCCACATTATCGGGGGATTGGCCCCTCTGGGGCAACAACACACTTCCCCTTTAGGTGTGGCTGCTGAGTTCATTTCATTAACTGAGGGTTCTGCACAGCCTGGGGCTGTAGGCTGGGGACTCTCAGTTCGTGGCAGGTCCACCACGACCTCTCCTGTGAGTCGCTCACCGCCGAAGGCTGCCGGCTGGGGATCCCTGTCCGTAGACTGATCCCTGATCTTGGGTATTCTCCAACGGATGGCCAACCTTCCGGGGCTGACCCACTGAAACTGGGGCACTGGTGACCACGGTGTCTCCGGGAAGCGAGCCGGGACAGCTTTGTCAGGAATCTGTTTGAACATCTTAAACAGATTCACTGGCAGGCTGCTAACAACATGGGCAATGAACTCAGCACTTTAGCTTGAGTGTTCAGGACAGAACGCGCCCCTGAGCATATATGAGGAAAAAGCTCCAGAAAATATTCTCGGCCAGGGAGCTTTCGCTTGTGAGGTGAACGTGTTAAGCGCGACACTGCGGAAACATCTCCACTTTCAGCACCAGGTCAGACAGAAATGTGAAGCGAGCAGGTGGACTGCAGAATCCCACTTTTAAGGAGTTGGTCGTGGTGTCAAACAAAGAGTTTCACTAAATGATTAAAAATAAGAAATGTCAAAGTCGAACATGCAGCCCCAGAGGAGACTGCGATCTGAACACAGCACCTTAAACCACTCCGCCACCCTGAGTATTCAATGCTAGATGTGGCCACCTGCAGATTCATTTTGAACTTTTGTGTCCTGACACATGAAAAAAATGAGGGCAGCAGGCGTATCTCTGCCTGACACCGGGGAAACAGTGAGACAGATCTTGGAGCAAGGCTCTGGTTATTGCCAAACAGCAAAGGAAATATTTTCTGGAAGAACAATGTTGAAAATAATTGCAACCCCAACATGATTAGAACACACAACCTTTCAAGTTGGAGTCAGGCATGCTACCATTGCCTGACAAGGTCCACACATGAAGTCTGAGATGTTCGGCGATATGAAGGTTTCACAATACAAGAGGCTTTAAAATCCCCGCCCATTCCCACCAGGTGTCAGAAGCAGCGCTCACCTGCCAGTCACCGTATGTTTTTTTCTTAAACTTTTGTATTGTTTTCACGGGAAAGCATCATTAATTAACCCCTCACCTTCTTTTGCACAATGAAAGAAATGCTAACTGAGGGAGAGTCGATACTTCAATCATTTGTCCTGTGCTTTGGGGAGTGGGCAGGGAAGTGGACCTGAGTCCATGATTGCATCGGCCATGATCGTATTAAATGTCGGAGCAGGCTCGAGGGGCGTATGATTGACTACTGCTCCTATTTCTTATCTTCTTATGTTCTTATGCATGTTGACCCATTTTACTCACTGTATTTTAGGAGACTGGTTCAAAATCTTAATTGCTGATGACACCAGGAATCTGGGGCAACTTTTGTCAAATTTAACAGCACCGGTTATTCCGACCGTGCACAGAAAATAGAATCAGTAGTGAAGATAAAATCCTATGGTGCTCATTTTCAGATTCAATGCAGCAGGATTTCAAATAAAGTAAAATAATTTTACAGTGAAAAGATTTAGAAGTGTTACTTGTATTTGTGTCTTTAATTAAACTTTGTGGCGTCTGACTCCCGTTCATGCCTCTGCTGAATAAAAAAGGAGGGTTTGACGTTGACCAGACTGCACTGCCCCTGATATTTGTGAGCTCATCCTTTATATTCAGTGGTTTCTCGCCCTTTGATGGGCTGCAGTGTGGCGGATATCACGTTGGCCTCACACGCGAAAGGTCCCCGGTGGATCCGTTTTCTCTCACTCAAAGTTATCTATTTATTGGTTAAATAAAGAGCAATTCAGGATTAAGGGAGCGCTTTTGCCAGGAGAATAAATAGCAAATAAAAACAGCAAATTCTGCAAATCTCAGCAAATCAGGCAGCATTTGCCAGGAGGCTCAACTCGCCTCCGATTGTTCCCATTTGGCAAGTTTAAACAAAATGTTTCTGCCTGGGATCGAACCAGGGACCTTTTGCGTGTAAAGCAAACATGATAACCACTACACTACAGAAACCACTGGTACAACGGGCCCAACAGAGTGGAGTTGACCAGTGAGCTCCCTCTGCTGATCGGGAATGAGGAGGCTCACCTGAAACAACTTCTGTCCCACACTGCAAGTTCTCAATCCTTCTCCTCCACTGCCCTTTACAGAAATGTCACGGATCACCCAGCCACCGTGTTCACTTCCGCATCCTCACAGTGGGGCCACAGAGGCTCCTACCGTCTCCCCGCGATCAGTGAACTCACCCAGTTTGTATAATTAAACCCGGAACACGTGCCCGGCAAAGGGCAGGAGAAGCCAGGTAGTCTGTGAGCTCGGTCTATCACATAAATATTGGTCCTCATGGTGCTTACAGCAATTATTAATCGTCTCACAGACCTCAATTAATTTTATGCGATGAATTGATCGAGTATCGTTACCACGTCAGTGCGGCAGATCTTAACCCCTCGACCACCAGGGAACAGTTATGATAGATGTTGATATATTTATATATATTTATATAAGAACCTGAATATCAACGGCTAGCTACCTTGACCTCATGGCGAACAGCAGTGCATCTAACTTTGAGTGAAGTAAATTGTTCCACAATGAAACCCATTTCATCTTTTGTTCCCTTTTAAACGCTAGAAACTGAGACAGGGGGAATAAATAGAGAAATAAAAGCACAGGGATATAGACAAGAGGAAGAGAGAAGGGGAAAGATACTGTCCCCACCCAGAACTAATGCAGAAACCCCTCTGCTGCGCTCGGGGTGGCCACCCACAGCCTGGATACACTAACGGGACAACACCAGCGGCAGGTCGGGCCCATAAAAGGAAAGGCGAGCGGCCCTGGGAGCAGCTTGGAGGTCCCGGGAGACTGCTCCAGGGAGCAGCGCGAGCTGGTGCAGGAGGGTGGCGGCAGCGAAGTGTGATGTCATCAAGGTCCAGGTCAGTGATTGGAGCGTGGGCAGATACAGCAGGAGCGGCGAGATCGGGACGAAGGAGCGGCGAGAGACTGTGGAGGGATGTGATCGGGGCCCAGGGGAAGCATGAGTTCAGGGCCAGGGGCCCAGGGGAAGCACAGACCAGCCCACACTGTGATATGTGTGCACACTGGGTCCGTGCAGCAGAGCTGGTCTCCAGTCGTCTTGTTTAACCCTTGCCACTGGACGAATACATCGCTCTGTCAAGCCCGTGTGATGGCTGGGGTGCAACGGCCAGCACACGGTAAAAAAATCCACGCACAGGCATCTTCCACCCTTCAACATACATTTCAGGACTTGGAATATTGAAACACTGTGAACTCATCCTTTTTTGGCGAGGAAGCAAGTCATCCTCTCTTCGAGGGACTGCCTATGATGATGATGAACTGGATTTGCTGCAGTCCGCGGGCAGCAGGTGATGAAAGCGGGCGTGAGAGGGTGAGTGACAGGTGGGCACTGCTTCTGATGCTGTCTGACCCACGCTGGGAGTGGCCGGGGATTTTAAAGCCCTTTCATTGCACCAATGCAGGGTAAATGAAACTGTGTTTAAGAACCTTCATGTTTCCAAACATGGACAATTTGCACTGTAGACCTCGTGGTGCAACGGTAGTGTGCCTGACTCCCGATCAGAAAGCTCTTTATTCAAATCATGTTGGGATCATTGTTCTTCAAAAGTTGCAAACTTCTTTGCTGTTTGGCAATAACCTGACACTTGCTCCAATGTTTGTTTCCCTGGTGTCAGGCACAGATATGCCAGATGCCTTCATTTACTTCTTGTAACAAGACACAAAAGTTCAAAATTTAAATGAACTTACAGTCTGGATGGCCGAGCCGTCGAAGGTGCTGCGTTCAGTTTGCAGTCTGCTCTTAAAGCGCGGTTTCAAATCCCTTTTCTTATTTTTAGTCATTAAGCAAAACTCATTTGCTTGGCACCACGACCAGCTCCTTAAAAGTGGGATTCAGCAGTTCACCTGCTCGCTTAACATTTCTGTCTGACCGGGTGCTGAAAGTGGCGATGTTTCCGCAGTGTAGCGGTTAACACGTTCGCCTCACACGCGAAAGCTCATCGGGTGGGAATATTTTCTGGAGCTTTCTCCTCATGCATGCTCAGGGCGAGATTGTTCTCCTGTGAAAGGTCATATGATCAGAAACATGTAAGGATTAGGAGCTGGAGTAGGCCATTCGGCCCCTCGAGCCTGGTCCACCATTCAAGAAGATCCTGGCAGTTCTTCGACATCAAGTTTAAACATCTGGGGCGGAGCCAAAAGGCGCCTGGCTGCAATCAGTGACAAAAACGTGTGCATTAGCAGAAGCACAGCGAGCTCAGTTGATACAGCGTGAGATTTTTAATCTCAGATTCTCGGGTTCGAACACCAAGTTTGTTGATTATTTTTAACTACATTTTATGTTGCTTTCACGGGAATACATCGTTAATTAACCGATGATCTTCTTTTGCACAAATAAAGAAATTCTAACTGAAGGAGATTCCATAATTGGATAATTTATCTCTGCTCTGCAAGTTAACTCTTAAACCATAAACCATTTTACACACTGCTTTCGGGGTCTGGTTCAAAATGTTCATTGCTGGTAACATCAAGAGGAGACTGGGGAAACAGTGAGACTGACTTTAGAGCAAGGGTCTGGTTATTGTGAAACACCAAAGCAAATATACATTCTGGAAGAATAACATCGAAAGGAAATGAGACCCGACACCCAGAAAGAAGGGTTAAGACAGAAGATGAAATGCTGCATCCCTTTCTGCAAAAAATTCATTTCACAAACATTTCTCTGACCGAAGCTGCACAAAACAAAAATGTTCGTTTCAAAGTCATTCAACTCCCGAATTTCCGCTTCACCAGGATCTCCTGAATCAGATGCCTCTAGTTTTGCCGACTCAATCCATGTCCCTTTGCAATGTTCTGCTTCCACCCACACTATAAAATGTGCCGCTAACTTATAGAATCATGGAATGGTTACAGCACGGAATGCCATTCGGCCCGTCGAGCCCGTGCCGACTCTCAGCGAGTCCCACTCCCCCGCCATTTTAACGTAGCCCTGCAATTGTTTTTCCTGCAGACACTGATCCAACTCCCGTTTGAAAGATAAGATTGAGTCTGCCTCCACCACCCTTTCAAGCCGTGCATTCCAGATCCTAACCACTTGCTGCTAAATGGTCATCTCCTGTTGCTATGTGTAAAGTCTGGGAAACACGAGATCAATTCCTGCCACACTCACAGACTTCCTAAATATAGCACCGTCTTTCTATTCTCATAAAACCAGCTCCTGAAGTGCAAGCCAGCTGTGTAGGTGAAAGCTCTGGTTATGTTCCTAACATCACTTCAATTGCAGTGTTTCCGTAGTGTAGTGGTTGTCACATTTTCTTCACATGCGAATGATCTTTGGTTCGAAAGTGGGCGGAAACATTTTGAAAACCCGTTTAATTAAATATTAGAAAAAATGGATGTATTCGTATGAATGTTTCAATATTAACAAAACACAATCTCCCACAGCCTTGTTAAATTTTCTGATATCTATGTTCAGTTCTGTATACACTCAAACTCGACACTTGAACTGAATGCTCATAAAAGTATTGGAGTGGGAACTCACTGGATAACAGCACAGCTGGCAAAGTTTGCAGAATATATTCGTGACACCAAAGCACACAATGACAACTTGGAATTGTGCGGCACAGTATCCTCGGGGAAAACAGTTGAAGACCCTGAGAGGGCTTAAACCACCAACTTTTTGGTTAACAACCGAACACGCTAACCCATTGCGCCACAGAGACTGACACAAGTGCATACTGCAAGAAATCCCAAACCAGGGCGTCCGTCAGTTAAAGCTTCAGATTGCTCCGATCAGTTGCAACTTGTCCACTCTCAGTTGCACTTTTCCCAAATAAAGGGTGGGACATTCATTGTGGATGTGTGGAAGCAGTCTGATCCCGCACACTGCAGACACTTCCATGTCACTGCCAACCAGCTCTCCCACAACCGGTGTGATCTACCTTCCAGCCTTCTGGTGCCTTGTCTGTGACAAAGTATTCTGATTGTCCCGAAGCCTTATTAGGTTTGAATTCATTTTCAGCTCCTGACTGCGGATATTCCTGTGATTAAACGGGAACTAAATGCTTGCAGGGACAGTTGGATTCACCATGTCTTTGCTTGGTGAAATTTCAAAGATTGAACGTGACGCACATCAACCCCAAACCTCGTCACCTACTCGCTAACCGCTACACGCTGCTCCCGTGAGATGGAAGCCCAGTTGCTGTTTCAAGCTTGAATGCAGGTACAAGCAGAACTCATTCAAAGAAAGTCCAAGTCCCTGAGGCACCTGATTATTTGCACCAAACTCCTTTGTAAAGAGTTGAGGTTCATGTGGGGTGATTTGGGCACATCTTTCCCCATACTACAACACTTCAAACATAACTCAACGGCTGTAAAGCGCTTTGGGGCGTCATGAGCTCCTGAAAGGCACTGCAGAAATGCAAGTCTTCCTTTGCAAAATTTCTATGCAATTTCAAAACTCGCCGGCAAAATAATGGACTCGTCCAGGATTGGAACCTAGGACTTCTCACAAATTTAATTTAACTTCGACTCATCTAAAGTCACACCTTTAGATCAATGAACCAACTGCTTGACAATCATAACGATAATGTATAGCCATTATAAAAGCAAGTTTTTTGTGTGGCTACTCTTGATTAGAGAAGCACGTGAGACCGAATCAGTGACTTTGCTTTTTCGACCTGTCTTCTGAAGCGCCGCACGATCCCACTCCGACAGTCAATGAGCTGTTGGGACGTTAGTGTATCCAGGCTGTGGGTGGCCACCCCGAGTGCAGCAGAGGGGTTTCTGCATTAGTTCTGGGTGGGGACAGTATTTCCCCTTCTCTCTTCCTCTTGTCTGTATCCCTGTGCTTTTATTTCTCTATTTATTCCCCCTGTCTCAGTTTCTAGTGTTTAAAAGGGAATAAAAGATGAAATGGGTGTCACTGTGCAACAATTTCTCTCGCTCAAAGTTAGATTCACGACCGTTGTGCCATGAGGTCTAGACAGCTTGCCGTTGACATACAGGTTCATATATAAATATATATTTTTATATTTATACAAATTATCGAAGCTGTTCCCTGGTTGAGTGGTTAAGATCCCGAGCATTAACCCTTTCCATTCTCAATCAGTTCATCGCAGAAACATAATTGAGGTGTGTGAGAGGATTAATGATTGCTGTAATCGCCGTTAATAACCCCACTACTATCTGTTACAGAATGAGCTTGCACACTCTCCTGCTTCTCCTGCCCTTTGCCGGACACATGTCCCGGTTTTAATTTTACAAACTGGGCGAGTTCGCTGATCGCGGGGAGACGGTAGGAGCCTCTATGGCCCCACTGTGAGGATGTGGAAGTGAACACGTGACATTTCTGTAAAGGGCAGCGGAGGAGAAGGATTGAGAACTTCCAGTGTGGGACAGATGTTGTTTCAGGTGAGCCAACACATTCCTGATCCTCCTCTCTTCTTCGGTAATCCCGGAGTCGAGGATGACTTGCTTCCACATTAAAAATCAGTCGTGATCAGCACAGAGGGAGCTCACTGGTCAGCTCCCGTTTGTTGAGGTCACTGTGCCAGAGGTTTCCCGAGTGTCGTGGTTATCACGTTTGCTTTACATATGCAAGGTCACCGGTTCGATTCCGGGCGAGAAAATTGTGTTGAAATTTCCTATAGGGGAACAATCGGAGGTGAGTCTTATTTCCTGGCAAATGTTAACTGACCTGCTGAAATTTCCAGCATTTGCTGTTTTTATTTGCTCTTTATTCTCCTAGCAAAAGGAATCCCTTATTCCTTAATGGCTCTTTATTTCACCACTAAATAGATAACTTTTAGCGAGAGAAAATGGATCCATTGGGGAACTTTGGCTTGTCGGTATAACCGGTGCTGTTAAATTTGACAAAAGTTGCACCAGATTCCTGGTGTCGCCAGCGATGAGGATTTTGAACCAGACTCCTAAAACACAGTGTGTAAAATGGGATATGGTTGAACAGTTAACATGCAACGCACAGAACAAATGATTGAAGTATCGACTGTCCCTCAGTCAGCATTTCTTTCACTGTAGAAAAGAGGATGACGGGTTAATTAATGATGCTTTCCCGTGAAAACAACACAAAAGTTAAACAAAAACATACGGTGACTGGCAGGTGAGCGCTTCTTCTGATGCCTGGTGGGAATGGGCAGGGATTTTAAAGCCCCTTGCATTGCGGAATCTTCATATAGACGAACATCTCAAACTCCCTGTGTAGACCTTGTGGCGCAACGGTAGCGAGTCTGACTCCAGATCAGAAGGTTGTTTGTTCAAATCACGTTAAGGTCACTGCTCTTTTGGGTAATCCCGGAATTAATATTTTCTTTGCTGTTTGGCAATAACCAGACCCTTGCTCCAAGGTCTGTCTCACTGTTTCCCCGGTGTCAGGCAGAGAAACACCTGTTGCCCTCATTTATTTCTTGTGACAAGACACAAAAGTTCAAAATCAACCTGCAGGTGGCCATATACAGCACTGGATAGTCAGGACAGCCGAGCGGTCGAAGCTGTTGTGTTCAATCTGCTCTGAAAGTGTGGGTTTGAATCCCACTTCTTGCACCTTTTATTTTTAGTCATTAAGCAAAACTCATTTGCTTGGCACAACGATCAGCTCCTAAAAAGTGGGATCCTGCAGTTCACCTGCTCGCTCAGCATCTCCGTCTGACCTGGTGCTGAAGGTGGAGATGTTTCCGCAGTGTGGCCGTTCACACGTTCACCTTACTGTCATGCATCTCACACCACTCTACAGTTCTAAGTCATTTTGAACATCTCTTTCAGCCAGGTGTGGGTACCTTCAAAGGGGCTAAAGTTAAAATCTACATCACACAGGATGCCAGACCGGTCCATCACAAGGCTAGAGCTGTGCCTTATGTGATGAGGGAAAAGATTGAACACGAACTGGACCTGCGGGAAGGCATTATCTCATCCGTGGAATTTAGCGACTGGTCAAGTCCCATCATCCCCATCATGAAGCCTGATGGATCCGTACAAATCTGTGGGGATTACAAGTCTACCATAAACAGAGTCTCCCTGCAGGACCAATACCCGCTGCCCAGAGCAGAGGACCTATTTGCCACGTTGGCTGGAGGAAAACTTTTCTCGAAACTAGATCTTACATCTGCGTATATGACGGAAGAACTGACAGAAGAGTCTCAGCTACTCACCACCATCAACACACATCGAGGCCTTTTTATGTACAATCGATGCCCATTCGGTATCAGGTCGGCAGCTGCTATATTCCAGCGCAACATGGAGAGTCTGCTCAAGTCCATCCTGGGGACGGTTGTGTTTCAAGATGACATACTCATCACGGGCAGGGACACCGACTCCCATCTCCGCAATTTGCAGGAAGTACTAAGTCGATTGGATCGAGTAGGCCTAAGAGTTAAGAAATCCAAGTGTCTGTTTCTCGCGCCTGAGGTTGAATTTTTGGGCAGAAGGATTGCCGCTGATGGAATCTGCCCAACAGAATCAAAAACCGAAGCAATTCGTCTGGCACCCAGGCCCTGGAATATCTCGGAACTGCCTGCCTTTCTCGGGCTATTCAATTACTTTGGGAACTTTATGCAGAACTTGAGCACGCTGCTGGAGCCTCTCCACATGCTACTCAGAAAGGGGTGCGATTGGTTTTGGGGGGACGCCCAAGAACGCGCCTTCAATAAAGAACTCAATCTTCTATGTTCCAACAGTGTTTTAGCCTTTTTTGACCCAGGTAAAAAGTTAATTCTGACATGTGATGCGTCAGCGTACAGGGTCGGGTGCGTTTTACAGCATGTCAATGATGCGGGTAAATTACAACCCATTGCTTATGCCTCCAGGTCACTTTCGCGGGCGGCGTGCGGGTACGATATGGTTGAGAAGGAGGAGCTCGCGTGCGTGTACGGTGTCAAAAAGATGCACCAATACCTTTTCGTGGCCAAGTTCGGGTTAAAAACCAACCATAAACCCCTCACGTCCCCGCTACCTGAGTGCAAGGCAATAAACGCCAAAGCCTCGGCACGCATTCAGCGGTGGGCACTCATGCTGGTGTCTTACGACTACACAATAAGGCACAGACCAGGCACAGACAACTGTGCCGATGCACTTAGCATGCTACCCCTGGCGACCACAGAACGTTCGGACGAACAGGACTGTGAGATGGTCATGGCAATCAGTGCCTTTGAATCCACAGGTTCGCCCATGATGTCGCACCAAATCAGAGCCTGGACGAAAGATGCGTTTTAACTGGTGACTGGGCAGAGACCCGCGATGCCTGCCCCGAGGAGATCAAACCTTTCCATCGGCGCAGGCATGAACTATCACTACAGGCAGACTGCCTGATGTGGGCAGCCGAGTAATTATGCCCTTGCGAGGCTGAGAGGCGTTTGTCCGGGAGCTCCAAGGCGAGCACCCGGGGATCGTCCTAATGAAGGCCATAGCCAGATCCCACGTCTGGTGGCCTAGCATTGACGCGGACTTGGAGCTCTGCATCCGTCGGTGCACCATTTGTGCCCAACTCAGTAATGCCCCCAGGGAGGCCCCCCTAAGCCCCTGGCCCTGGCTCACAAAAACCGTGGTCGCGGGTGCATGTAGACTATGCGGGCCCATTCATGGGCAAAATGTTCCTCGTAGACGTTGATGCATTTTCAAAATGGATCGAGTTCAACATTTTAAACTCGAGCACTACCTCCACCACTGTGGAGAGCCTGAGAACCATGTTTGCAATGGACGGAATTCCTGACATATTGGTCAGTGATAATGGTCCGTGCTTCACTAGCGCAGAATTTCAAGAATTTATAGTTGACCACGGCATAAATCACGTTAAGACGGCACCGTTAAAGCCGGCCTCCAATGGCCAGGCGGAGCAAGCAGTGCAGATCATTAAACAAGGCATGCTCAGAATCCAAGGTCCCACGCTGCCGAGCCGCCTGTCGCGACTGCTGCTGGCATACAGATCTCGTCCACATTCGTTGACTGGGGTTCCCCCCGCGCAACTATTGATGAAATGAACCTGAAAGACCAGGCTCTCGTTAATCCTCCCAGACATGCATGAAATTGTTGAGGCTAAGCGCCGGAAGCTAACTGAGTACCATGACCTAAATTTTAGGGGGAGGTGGAATGAGACAGGGGACAAAGTGCTTGTGCTAAACTATGGCAGGGGTCCCAAATGACGTACAGGGACAGTAACAGGCAAGGAAGGAAACAGGCTACTGGTTGTACAACTGGACAATCGCCAAAGCTGCCGGAGGCATGTAGACCAAGTAAAAAGTAGATTCACCAACAATACTGCAGGACGAGAGGCAGACTACAGCATGGAACTCACACCACACCTGGTCGACAGACAGAGGGAACAACCTGAGGAAAGGGCAGTCTCAACAGACAGCCCAGGCGAGATACCAGCAATCACACTGAAAGTAAAACAGGCACCAAGGCAAACAACTGAACCACAACTAAGACGCTCCACGCGAGAGTGTAGACCACCTGAGAGTCTGAATCTATAAAGACAATAAGACCTTGGGGGAGTTTGATGTCATGTATCTCACACTACTGTATATAACTGTATCTTACCATGCTATACATGACTGTAACTAGATATGACCTGTAACCACAAGCATACGTTACCACCGGAGGTGCACTTGCAGGAGACACTGCAGACCTGTTCCACACAGGTATATAAAGGCAGGTCTCAGGCAAGTGTGGCACTTGAGAGCTGTGAAATAAAGGTGCAGGTCCAGAGTGACCTTGACTTCAGCATGTGCCTCGTCTGAGTCTGTACTGCAGGGCCAGGACTTTACACTTACAAGCGAAAGCTCACCGGGTGGGATTATTTTCTGGAGCTGTCTCCTCATGCATGCTCAGGGGCGAGTTTGTTCTCCAGTGAAAGGTTATAAGATCATAAACATGTAAGGATTCGGAGCCGGAGTAGGCCTTTCGGCCCCTCGAGCCTGGTCCGCCATTCAAGAGGATCCTGTCAGTTCCTCGACAGCAAGTTTAAACATCAGGGGCGGAGTCAACAGGCGCCTGGCTGCAATCAGCGACAAAAAGGTGCATTTGGCAGAAGCCCGGCTCGGTCAATCGGTCGAGCATGAGAATCTTAATCTTGGATTCAGGGGTGCGAGCCCCACGTTAATTGTTAAAACATGTCCCCTTTTACACACTGTGCTTTAGGGATCTGATTCAAAATGTTCATTGCTGGTAACATCAACAGGAGACTGGGGAAACAGTGCAACTGACTTTAGAGCAAGGGTCTGGTTATTGTGAAACAGCAAAGGAAATATCAATTCTGGAAGAATGACATCGAAAAGAAATGTGACACCGACACCCAGAAAGAAGTGTTAAGGCAGAAGATTAAATGCTGCATTCCTCTGTGCAAAAAATTCCTTTCACAAACATTTCTCTGACCAAAACTGCACAAAACAAAAATGTTCCTTTCAAATTCATTAAACTCCCGAATTTCCGCTTCACCGGAATCTCCTGAATCAGATGCTTCTTGTTTTGCCGACTCAATCCATGTCCCTTTGCAATGTTCTGCTTCCACCCACACTATGAAATGTGCCACTAACTTATAGAATCATGGAATGGTTACAGCACGGAAGGCCATTCGGCCCGTCGAGCCCGTGCCGACTCTTAGCGAGTCCCACTCCCCCGCCCTTTCCCTGTAGCCCTGCAATGGTTGTTCCTTCAGACACTGATCCAGCTCCCGTTTGAAAGATAAGATTGAGTCTGCCTCCAGTACATTCCAGATCCTAACCACTCGCTGCTAAATAGCCAGCTCCTGTTCCTATGTGTAAAGTCTGGGAAACACTGGATCAATTCCTACCACACTCACAGCCTTCCTAAATATAGCACCCTCTTTCTATTCTCGTAAAACCAGCTCCTGAAGTATAGTCCAGCTGTGTAGGTTAAAACTCTGGTTATGTTCCTAACATTACTTCAAATGCAGTGTTTCCGTAGTGTAGTGGTTGTCACATTTGCCGAACACGCGAAAAGTTCCTGATTCAAAATTGGGTGGAAACATTTTGAAAATATTGGAAAAAATGGATTGATTCATATTCGTTGTTCAATATTAACAAAACACAATGTCCCACAACCTTGTAAAATTTTCTGATATCACTGTACAGTTCTGTATACACTCAAACTCGACACTTGAACTGAATGCTCATAAAAGTATTGGAGTGGGAACTCACTGGATAACAGCACAGCTGGTAATGTTTGCGGAATATGTTTGTGCAGTCAAAACGCGCAATGACAAACTGGAACCGTGCAGCACCGAATCCTCAGGGAAAACACAGTTAAAAACTTTGCTTCTGGGTCGGCTTGAACCACCAAATTTAGGTTAATAGCCCAACGCGCTAAACCATTGCGTCACAGAGACTGACGCAAGTGCACACTGCACGACATCCAAAATCAGGGTGTCAGTCAGTTAAACCTTCAGATTGCTCCTACCGGGATGGAACTTGTCCACTCTCAGTTGTACTTTTCCCAAATAAAGGGTGGACATTCAGTGTGGAAGTATGGAAGCAGTCTGGTGCCGCACACTGCAGACACTTCCATGTCACTGCCAACCAGCTCTCCCACAACCAGTGTGATCTACCTTCCAGCCTTCCGGTGCCTTGTCTGTGACGAAGTATTCTGATTGTCCCGAACACGGTATTCGGTTTTAATTCCTTTTCTGCTCCCGACTGCAGATATTCCTGTGAATAAACGCGAAGAAAGTGCTTACAGGGTCAGTTCGATTGACCGTTTCTTTGCTTGGTGAAATTTCAAAGATTGAAAGCGACGCACATCAACCCCAGAAAATTCTGGAAACACTCAGCAGGTCGGGCAGTATCTGTGGAGGTGGGAAAGTGGGAATAATCGATGGGTTTGTTTGCGGCTTTGATCTGCTGCTGGGAAGTGAGGCAGCGCTGCAGGATGCTTTTTTTCGAGGTGTAAGCAGAGATTTCCGTCGTGTAACGGTTATCACGTTCGCCACACATGTGAAATATCCTCGATTTGAGCACGGACAGAAACATTGTTTTGGAGAATATTTTTCTGTGGAATACATTTTTTAAAATTAGCCCCAGGTTCCTTGTATCATGAGCGATGGGCATTTTAACTCACTCTCCTAAAATACAGTGTGTGCAAAATCAGATAGGGGATAAAACTTCATCAATGATTAAAGTTTCTTAACTCATTAAAGTTCAGTTCTTGAAGTTTCCATCAATTCATTTCATAAACATAATTGAAGTGTGTGAGAGAATTAATAATGGGCTTTAATCGTTAAGGACCCCATTACTTTATGTTATAGACCCAGGTTACATACTCTCTTGCTTCTGAAAGAGTTGAGGTCCATGTGAGGGTGATTTGGGCACATCTTTCCCCACATTACAAGTGTGTCAGGAAACCAACCATCCAAAGCCCTTTCATTAACCACAGGGGTTCCCGCAATTGTCTGGTCTCAAAGCGGTTTTAGTCCTTGTCAATATCTCTTGTCCATTTCCCGATGTTTCCCGATTCTGTCGGTCTCCCTGGCTCTCTTCAATCTGTGTGTGGCCACCTACGGATTGGATTTCAATGAATACCTGTGTTTGTGTTTTCAATAACAACAGAAAATGTTTCTCATATATTTCTTATGTTCTCTCCAAATCCTCGATATCCTTCCTAAATTGTGGTGCCCAGAACTGTAAACAGGATCCAACTGAGGCCTAAGCAGGGATTTATAAAGCTTTGGTGTAAGTTCCTCACCGGTGTAATCTATTTCACGTTATAAAGCCAAGGGTCCTGTATTCTTTTTTAATAACCTTATCAACTTGTCTACCCACCTTCAAATATTGCTGTGTGTAAATCTCTCGGTCACTCTGTTTCTGCATCCCCTTTAAAACAACACCATTTAGTTGAAGTTTCCAAAGATCACCACCGTGTGTTTCCCAGACCTTACACAGAGGGACATAGGAACAGGAGGAGACCATTTAGCCCCTCGAGCCTGTTCCACTATTCAGTGAGATCATGGCTGATCTGAGCTTGGCCTCAGCTCCACTTCCCTGCCATCTCCGCCTAACCCTTGACTCCCATATCGTTCAAAAATCTGTCTACCTCCACCTTAAATATATTCAATGACCGAGCCTTCACAGATCTCAGGGGTAGAAATACAAAGATTCACGCCCCTCTAAGGGAAGAAATTCCTCCTCATCCCCATTTTAAATGGGCAACCCCTTATTCTGAAACTATGTCCCCTCGTTCTAGATTCCCCCACGAGGGGAAACATCCTCTCTGTATCTACCCTGTCGAGCCCCCTCAGAATCTTACACCTTTCAAAGATATCATCTCACACTCTGCTAATCTCCAATAGGTAGATCCCAACCTGTTCAACCATTCATCATAAGACAACCTTGTGAACCTTCTGTGAAATGCCCCCAATGTAAGTTTATCCCTCCTGAAATGAGGAGAGCAAAACTGTACGCAGTACTCCAGGTGTGGTTTCACCTGTGCTCTGTACAGTTGTTGCAGGCCTTCCGTACTTTTATATTCCATCCCCCTTGAAATAAAGGCCAACTTTCCATTTGCCTTCCTAATTACTTGCTGTATCTGCATGCTAACTTTTTGTGATCAGGAAGGCCAATGGTATTTTGGCCTTTATTGCAAAGGGGATGGAGTATAAAAGCAGGGAAGTCCTGCGACAGCTGTATAACGTATTGGTGAGGCCACACCTGGAATACTGCGTGCAGTTTTGTTTTCCATATATACGAAAGGCTATACTTGCTTTGGAGGCAGTTCAGAGAAGGTTCACGAGTTTGATTCTGGAGATGAGGGGGTTGACTTATAAGGAAAGGTTGAGTAGGTTGGGCCTCTACTCATTGGAATTCAGAAGAATGAGAGGTGATCTTATCGAAACGTGTAAGATTCTGAGGGGGCTTGAGAAGGTGGATGCAGAGAGGATGTTTCCACTGATGGGGAGACTAGAACTAGAGGCATGATCTTAGAATAAGGGGCCACCCATTTAAAACTGAGATGAGGAGAAATTTCTTCTCTCAGAGGGTTGTAAAACTGTGGAATTTCCTGCCTCAGTGAGCTGTGGAAGCTGGGACATTGAAAAAATTTAAGAGAGAAATTGACAGCTTTTTAAATGATATGGGGATAAGGGGTTATGGGGAGCGGGCAGTGAAATGGAGCTGAGTCCATGATCGGATAAGCCATGATCTTATTGAATGGCGGAGCAGGCTCGAGGGGCCGTATGGCCTACTCCTGCTCCTATTTCTTATGTTCTTCTGTAAAAGGACTCCCAGATCCCTCTGCTCCACAGCATTTTGTAACCTCTCCCCATTTAAGTAATTATTAGCTTTTTTTGTTTTACCGACCAAAGTGGATAACCTCATATTTCCCACATTATACTGCAGCTGCCAATTTTTTGCTCACTCACTGACCCTATCTATATCGCTTTGCAGATTGTTTGCGTCCTCCTCACAACTTGCTTTCCCACCATATCTTTGTATCAGCAGCAAATTTGTCTACATTACAAACATGCAGAGCCCAGAACAAATTATTTTGCACCCTGGCGATGTTTTCCCATTGCCTTTGAAGGCGTATATCGCAGATTACCCAGAATGAAACCGTACATTTAAGATTTATACTATAAGGGAAAATTGCACCTTATTTTATTACTTCGAGGTGTTTCATTAATTGATTTGACATGCTGTATTTGTTTGAGGTGCTGTGGAAAAATGGATCCTTACTCATTGCTGACTCTAAGTTAGAACAAATGAGTGTTCGACAGTAAAATGAGCACTGCACTTTAATTGAGAATTACATATCCAGAGTTATAGTAGGTAGCCGCATACCGCAGTGAAGTAGAGCAGACCCGAGAGACTCAGCTAACATTTGGAAAGTAATCACTGAATTAACACAGAAGAGTGCAAAACATTCATCAGAACAATATACAATCAATACAATGTGTCTGATTGTGTTTGAAGGAACACGGCAATTGGAGAGAGAGCATCATTTCCAATTACATTACATAATAAGTCTGATCAACATTTTCCAGTTTTGGGACGTTTAGCTTCAATTTCGGAATTTTGCATTTAAACATATTCTATGTCATGGGGGACTCAAATCAGCGGCCGTAATGTGTTTGTTCAAACAACTGAAACTAATTTCAACTCTGTTGCATCTTGACTGTCCCAGTGGGGAGCCCACAGGATATAATTGAAAGGCTCCAGGAATATTTCAGAGTTTAATTCAGAGAGATTGCCTAAAGCATGAAGAGGCAGCATCGCTTTACACAGAAAATGCCTGATACGTCCTTACTACAGAGTATAAATACACATGAGGCCCATGCTTGAGAGAAGGTCAGTCTGTGACCTGTCCTTTATTCCTTCGCACTCAAGTGATGAAGGTGGGTGGAGCTTCCCCTTTCATACCTGAAGGTCCAAGTTAGGAGTATCTCCCACCTAGTGGTCAGTGTTCTCACGGTGTACAACTTAGCTCAGTTTATACATGGGTTACAATGCTGGTTGAATACATGACATCACCTCCTACCCCAAAGTCTTATTGGGATCACAGGTTGAGTCTCTCTCGTGGTTTACGCTCCCTTGTAGAGCGCCTGAGTTGGGGCTCCAGTTGTTGGGCGCTGGCCTGAGCGTCTGCTGTTTGCAGTGCTCAGGCCTGTCCGGACTGCCCACAGTGACTGGGCTCTCCTCCCTTTGGTTCCGGTGTTCGGTCACCTGTGGTGGAGTGAACTCTATATCGTTCTCTTCCTCTGCTTCTTCTATGGGGTTGCTGAACCTCCTTTTTGTTTGATCCACATGTTTGCGGCAGATTTGTCCATTGGTAAGTTTAACTACCAGAAAGTTATTTCCCTCTTTGGCAACCACAGTGCCTGCGAGCCATTTGGGCCCTGCAGCGTAGTTGAGGACAAAAACAGGGTCATTTACATCAATACATCATGCATTCCTGTCATGGTAGTAATATTGTGACTGGCGCCTGCTCTCGACAATTTCTTTCATGGTGGGGTGTATAAGGGATAATCGGGTTTTGAGCGTCCTTTTCATTAGTAGCTCTGCGGGTGGAACCCCTGTGAGCGAGTGTGGTCGGGATCTATAGGCCAACAGGAGGCGTGACAAGCAGATTTGTAGGGAACCCCCTTGGAATCTGAGCATCCCCTGTTTGATTATCTGCACTGCTCGTTCTGCCTGGCTGTTTGAGGCTGGCTTGAACGGTGCCGTTCTAACATGGTTAATTTCATTGTCTGCCATGAAGTCCTGGAATTCAGTGCTTGTGAAGCACGGGCCATTGTCACTTTCCAAGATGTCCGCTAGACTGTGGGCGGCGAACATTGCCCGTAGACTTTCTACCGTGGCAGAGGATGTGCTTGAATTTAAAATGTCACACTCGATCCATTTGGAGCAGGCGTCTGCGACAACCAAAAACATTTTCCCCATGAAAGGACCTGCGTAGTCCACATGAATGCGTGACCAAGGCTTGGCCAGGGGCTAAGGGGGACTTCCCTGGGCGCATGGCCCAGCTGGGCACATGTGTTGCACCTGCGAACACAAAGTTCCAGATCTGCGTCTATCCCTGGCCACCAAACGTGTGACCTGGCAATTGCCTTCATCGTGACAATGCCCGGGTGCCCATTGTGGAGTTCTCTGATGAACACCTCTCTGCCCATCTGGGGCATGACTACGCGGTTTCCCCACAGTAGGCAATCGGCTTGAATCGAGAATTCATCCCTGCCCCTGTGAAATGGTTTAAATTCCTCAGGGCATGCCCTGTACGTGGCTGCCCAGTCCCCATTCAGGACACATTTCTTGACTAGAGACAATAGCGGGTCTCTATTTGTCCAGACTTTAATCTGACGGGCTTTCACTGGTGAGCCTTCGCTTCCGAAAGCTTCAACAGCCATGACCATCTCAGCACCATGCTCGGTAACGCCCTCAGTGGTGGCTAGTGGGAGCCTGCTGAGTGCATCGGCGCAGTTTTCAGTGCCCGGTGTGTGCCGAATTGTGTAGTCATCGGCAGCTAACGTGAGTGCCCACCTCTGTATGCGGGCCGATGCGTTTGCATTTATGGCCTTGTTTTCGGCCAAAAGGGACGTTAGGGGTTTGTGATCTGTCTCCAGCTCAAATTTCCTGCCAAACAGGTACTGGTGCATTTTCATTACCACATATACACATGCGAGTGCCTCCTTTTCTACCATCCTGTAGCCCCTTTCTGCCTGGGACAGACTTCTGGAGGCATAAGCTACCGGCTGTAACTGACCCTTGGCATTGACATGCTGCAACACACACCCGACAGCATAGAACGACAGATCGCACGTTAACACAAGTTTCTAACATGGGTCATATAGCGTTAACAGATTGTTGGAACATAACAAATTGCGTGCTCTATTAAAAGCCCTTTCCTGGCTGTCCCCCCAGACCCAGTCACGACCTTTGCATAGGAGCACGTGCAGCGGCTCCAGCAGCGTGCTCAATTTGGGAAGAAAGTTGCCAAAATAATTCAGGAGCCCCAGGAACGAACGCAGTTCCGTCGTGTTACGGGGTCTGGGTGCTCTCTGGATCGCTTCCATCTTGGATGCAGTTGGGCTGGTCTCGTCTGCTGCTACCCTCATCCCCAGGAATTCTACCTCTGGAGCTAGGAAGACGCACTTCGCAGTTTTCAGGTGCAGACCTACCCGGTCCAGTCTGCGTAGCACATCCTCCAGGTTGTGGAGGTGTTATTCAGTATCGTAACACGTAATGAGGATATCGTCCTGAAAGACCACCGTCCCTGGAATCGACTTGAGGAGGTTTTCCATATTTCGTTGGAAGAGCGCGGAGACCGAGCGAATCCCGAACGGACATCTGTTGTACTCAAACAACCCCTAGTGTATCGTGATGGTGGTCAGCTTCTTCGACTCACTCGCCAGCTCCTGGGTCAGGTAAGCTGAGGTCAGGTCCAATTTTGAAAAAAGTTTGCCACCGCATAGCGTCGCAAAGAGGTGCTCCGCTCTCGGTAGTGGGTACTGGTCTTGGAGTGACACCCGATTGATGGTGGCCTTGTAATTGCCACATATCCTGACTGACCCATCCGCCTTGAGCACTGGCACAATCGGGCTCGCCCAGTCACTGAATTCGACTGGTGAGATGATGCCTTCCCTCAGGAGGATGTCCAATTCGCCTTCTATCTTTTCCCGCATCACGTGCGGCGCCGCTCTGGCCTTGTGTTGTACTGGCCTGGCGTCCGGGTTTATGTGAATCATTACCTTGGCCCCCATGAAAGTGCCAATGCCGGGTTGAAATAATGAGTCAAATTTGTCCAGGACCTGTGAGCATGATACTCGCTCCACAGAGGAAATTGCATTGACATCGCCCCATTTCCAGTTCATGACAGCAAGCCAACTCCTCCCCAGTAGTGCGCGACCGTCCCATGGGACAATCCAGAATGGCAACCTGTTCTCTGAATCTTTGTGGGTCACGACTACCGTGGCGCTGCCTTGCACCGGAACGATCTCCTTGGTGTAAGTTCGTAGCTGTGCGTCAAACGGCGATAATTTTGGCCTCCTGGCCTTGGATGCCCACAACTTTTTAAACTGTTTAATACCCATCAGGGACTGGCTGGCACTCGTGTCTAACTCCATTGATACTGGGATGCCATTGAGGAGCACTTTCATCAATATTGGTGGCGTCCTGGTGTATGAACTGTATACGTGCTCCACATGAACTCGCTGAAAATCAGCTTCCAGCGATTTCCCCCAGTGTCCATTTCTGCAATTTCTGCAGGCATTTTGCTCATCTCTGCAAACTCCGGCTGAATGTATGCCTCCACGCCTCCAGCATGAGTTACGGTTTGAAACAAAAGGTCCCTTGCCAGTCGATCGTCCCTGACTGCCCCTGTTATTGTTCTTGAGTGCACCATTAACAGGTGTTGATGGCCCCATGACTGGCCGTATTGTCCCTTGCAATGGCGTGAATCATTGTTTAGCTTGCCATTGTCTCTGTCTAACTCCCCCTCTGGGTTCGACTACATGTTGGGGCATGCCTGACTGCCCTTGTCTGCCTGGAGAACTGTGTGCTGCTTTAACAATGTTGAATCTCTGTCCCAACCATTCCTTAACACAGTACCTCTCGTCTGTTCTCCTAGTGGCCATGCTCGCGTGGTTTAAATCCCAGTTTCTTGTCGCCATTGATAGGTCCTTACTTCACAGTATAAATGCACACAAGGCCCATGCTTGAGAGAAGGTCAGTCTGTGACCTGTCCTTTATTCCATAGCACTCAAGTGATGAAGGTGGGTGGAGCTTCCCCTTTTATACCTGAAGGTCCAGGTTAGGAGTGTCTCCCACCTAGTGGTCAGTGTTCTCACGGTGTACAACTTCGGTCAGTTTATACATGGATTACAATGCTGGTTGAATACATGACAATGCCTACGACATTTTCCATCATTGATAAAATATTCTACGTGATCCTTGCAGTCACTGCTCTTCCTGGTCAGTGAATATAGTCATTGACGTTGTGTAACTCTGTGTGTGATCCATATTTGGCCTTGTTCTGTTTCTGACAATGTAGTGATGACCATTAAATGATAGGGGCAGTGACATAATTTCAAAAAATCGTAAGTCCACATTAGCCAAATTCCCACTGCTCATTTATGCCGTTCCTTTAACAGAAACCGTAACTCTGTACTCTGCAGACATGCAAATGATGAAGTTATTGCTGTTGTTGGAACACTTTGTATACTTCCACCTGCCCTCGGCCCTGAAAGCTCTCTTTCTTACAGGGAATCGCTGTCACAATAGAGTTGTGAGAGCTGAGAGGCACTGGGCAGACTGCAATATCTGACCGGACTGAATCTGTATTACTGGGACTATCTGTCATTGTACAACTGTATTGAGTGTCGTTCATTGACTGGGGTCGAACATCTGACCATAGTGGCCATGTAATTACTGGAATTCTTTGAGGATACAACGAGCATGGTGGATAGAGGTGTACCGATGGATGTGGTGTATTTAGATTTCCAAAAGGCATTCGATAACGTGCCACACAAAAGGTTACTGCAGAAGATAAAGGTACGCGGAGTCAGAGGAAATGTATTAGCATGGATAGAGAATTGGCTGGCGAACAGAAAGCAGAGAGTCAGGATAAATGGGTCCTTTTCCGGTTGGAAATCAGTGGTTAGTGGTGTGCCACAGGGATCAGTGCTGGGACCACAACTGTTTACAATATACATAGATGACCTAGAAGAGGGGACAGAGTGTAGTGCAACAAAATTTGCAGATGACACTAAGATTAGTGGGAAAGCGGGTTGTATAGAGGACTCAGAGAGGCTGCAACGAGATTTGGATAGGTTAAGCGAATGGGCTAAGGTTTGGCAGATGGAATACAATGTCGGAAAGTGTGAGGTCATCCACCTTGGGGAAAAAAAACAGTAAAAGGGAATATTATTTGAATGGGGAGAAATTACAACATGCTGTGGTGCAGAGGGACCTGGGGGTCCTTGTGCATGAATCCCAAAAGGTTAGTTTGCAGGTGCAGCAGGTAATCAGGAAGGCGAATGGAATGTTGGCCTTCATTGCGAGAGGGATGGAGTACAAAAACAGGGAGGTCTTGCTGCAACTGTATAAGGTATTAGGAAGGCCGCACCTGGAGCACTGCGTGCAGTGTTGGTCACCTTACTTAAGGAGGGATATACTAGCTTTGGAAGGGGTACAGAGACGATTCACTAGGCTGATTCCAGAAATGAGGGGGTTACCTTATGATGATAGATTGAGTAGACTGGGTCTTTACTCCTTGGAGTTCAGAAGGATGAGGGGTTATCTTATAGAAACATTTAAAATCATGAAAGGGATAGACAAGATAAAGGCAGAGAGGTTGTTTCCATTGGTGGGGGAGACTAAAACTAGGGGGCACGGCCTCAAAATAAGGAGGAGCCAATTTAAAACCAAGTTGAGAAAGAATTTCTTCTCCCAGAGGGTTGTGAATCTGTGGAATTCTCTGCCCAAGGAAGCAATTGAGGCTAGCTCATTGAATGTTTTCAAGTCAAAGATAGATAGATTTTTAACCAATAAAGGAATTAAGGGTTACGGGGAGAGGGCGGGTAAGTGGAGCTGAGTCCACGACCAGATCAGCCATGATCTTATTGAATGGCGGAGCAGGCTCGAGGGGTTAGATGGCCTACTCCTGTTCGTAATTCTTCTGTTCTTATGTTCTTATGTTCTTATAACACGGCGATGAGAATTGTACAGTGTACTGCAAGTGTGGTCCAAAGAAAGTTTGATACCAGTTCAACAGAACCTCACTACTTTTCAACACTATCCGACTTGAATTAACCCTTGGTGCTCCATTTTCTTTTTATGGATGTATAACCCGCATCACGACCTTTACTGTTTATTTGCATTTCAACTCTGAGATCCCTTTGCTCCTTGACCTCACTTAGATTCTTATTCTCACGTAGTATTTGACCTTATCTTTCTTACCAAAGTACATGACCTCACTCTGTCTGTGTTGGATTGAATTTGCCAATTCAATGTCCAGTGTACAAGATTATTAATGTCTTGTTGTAGTTTGTTGCAGTCCTCCTCAATAATGTCTATCAGCCCCACCCCAATTTGGCCTCATCTGAAAGTGTAGAAATTGTTTTTTTGATTCCAAAGTCTAAATGGACAATTTAAATTGTGAACAGCATTGGTCCCACACTGATCCTCATGGGAGTCCACTTTACATCTTCTGCACTCAGAATAACAGTCCTATACTTCTGCTTTCTGTATTGGGGTCAGCTCGCTATACATTCCACGACTTGTCCCCTAACACCGCAAGCTCTGACCTTATTCATTATCCTAATATGTGGTACCTCATCAAAGACTTTTTGGAAATTTAAGTATATTATATCGACCACATTACCCTGGTCTACTCTCCCTGTTACTTCTTCAATGAAATCAATGAAGTTGGTCAAGCAAGAATTTTGCTTTTGAATCCACGCTGATTATACATAATTATATTTTTGGTTTATAGATATTCTTCTATTCTCTACTTTAGTAGGGATTCCATTATTTTCCTACCACCGAAGTTCCACTGACTGGTCTATAGTTCCCCGGACATGTTCTATCTTCCATCTCAAATATAAGTATTACGTTAGCTATCCGCCATTCCTCTGACACTACACATTTTTCAAACTAATCATTAAATATTTGTAATAGTGCTCCTGCTATCTCTTCGCTGAATTATTTTAAAGTGTATGGATGTAATCCATCCAGACCAGGGGTTCAATCCTCCTTTCATTTGGTTCGTTCATTTAATATTTCTCCTCTTTACTTATTGCAGTTATATAATTTCCCATACATTATTCCACCGTCATGTCCATCTGCCCTGTGTCCCTGGTAAATACAGAGGCAAAGTAATTATTTCATATTTTATGTAATTTTTCCATCGCTTCATGTGATTTAATATTGTTCATCGATTTGTGGCCCTATTCCCATCCGACATTCTTTTTTAAATGAATGTGCCTGTAGAAAGTTAGATGAGCGATTATTTTATCAGCCAGCTAATAGTGGGAAGGATAAAGAGGTGTAAATTTAGGTAAAATGCAGAAAGATTCAAGATCTGTCGTGATAATGTGGGACTTCAACGTAAACTGCGAAAATAACCATGCAAAGGGAAAATGCAGGGGAGGATTTCCTGAAATCTGTATTCGAACTTTCTCCATCAGTATGTTTCCAGCACGATGGGGAAGAAAGCAGTTCTGGATCTCGGAAATGGATTAAGTAGAGCATGTTTCTGTGGAGGAGCATTGAGGAAACAGTGATCACAATATCATTAGGTTTAGAGTAGTTATGGAAAAGGAGAAGGTATAATCATGTGTGAAAATACCCAACTGTAGGAGGACTAATTTTTTGAGTTGAAAGGGATCCGGCCCAGGTAGATTGAAACCAAAGATTTCTCAGTAAAACAGTAAATGCACATTGGGAGACATTCAAAAAGGAGATAGATCGGGTAACGACTAGACACGTTCTCATGCAGGGTGCAGAAATAGCATGATAGCTAGCTACAGCTCGGTGGATGAATGAAGATCAACTAAAACACAAAAACGGAAGCTTGTGATAAACTTCAGGCTCATATTTCAGTAGAGAACCAAGCAGAATACAGAATGTGCAGAGAAGGACTATCAAAGGAGGAGGAAGTAGAATCAGCAGAAAACCAGGATATTCGCCCATACTACTTATCTGAGGAAGGACACACTTGCCTTGGAGGTGGTGCAACAGAGGTTCAACAGATTGATTCCTGGGATGAGAGGGCTGTCCTATGATGAGAGATTGTGTAGAATATGCCAATTCTCTCTGGGGTTTCGAAGAATGTTGCTTTCACAGGAAAACATCATTAATGAACGCATTTTCTTCTTTTGCACAATGAAAGAAATGCGAACTGAGGGAGAGCTGATAATTTAATCATCTGTTCTGTGCTCTGCATAAGAACACAAGAACCAGGAGCAGGAGTCAGCCATTTGGCCCTTCGAGCCTGCCTTCTTTTGCACTGAAACAAATTATAACCGTGAGTTTAAATTAGCAGTGCGGGATATTTATCGGGCACCTTTCAATGCTTCACAAAACCATTCCTTTCGCTACAGCCACCCGGGATCGTTTCCCGGTTTGGGAAGTAACTTTGATATCACCGTTTGTAATTGAAGTGGAGTAATTTTATTATGTTAGATGGATGTCCCAAAGCACTTCAGAGTGGTGTCAAAACAAATGAGTTTGCAATTAAAAACACTGAATGTCAGGAGTGGGATTTTAACCCACGCCTCCCGAGGAGACTGCGACCTGAACGCAGCACCTTAGACCGCTCGGCCATCCTGACTGTTCGATGCTTCAGTTACAAGTTATTACTCGGGAAAGTTTCAGACCAGGCGCTTGTTCAGTGTTGCTGGAAGGGCCAGTGATCGGGATATCCTCTCCCCCAGGGTTTTCCTGAGCCTGTGCTCGGTGCACGGGGAGGTTTGGCCCGGGTCTGAGGTAGCTTGCATCCCAGGGATGAACAATAACCCTCTGAGCTCTGGCACTGGGGAAGGGCGAATAATTAATGAGCCGTTTGTGGGTTTCAAATGCAACTTAGATCTGATGGAAGAAACCGATAGTGTTGTTTCACAGAATGAAAGAAATGCAAACAGGGACAATCGAAATTTCAATAACTGAACTTTAATAATTAGTGAAACTTTAACCCTTGATGATGTTTTATCCCCAATCTGATTTTACACACTCTGTATTTGAGTAGATTAGTTTTAAAATGTTCATTGCTCATGCGACAATGTACCCTTAATTGCTTTTGTTCAATTTAATTGCAGATAAATTTTGCTTCACAAATAATGTTTCCGCCCAGGCTCGCAACAGAGACTTTCGCGTGTGAGGCAAACATGATAACCGCTACACTACGGAAACTGCTGCTTAGCTCAGTGCCCAGAGAGAAGTGTTCAGCAACAAGCTGAAATGCTCAATCCCTCTCTCTGCAAAAAGTTCCTTTCACAAACATTTCTCTGACCGGAACTGCACCAAACAACAATGTTCTCCTTTCAAAGTAATTAAACTCCCCAATTTCCACATCTACAATTTTAAGGACAAGGACTGAAAGTGCTTTGCGATCAGAAAATTGCCGGAAACCCCTGTGGTTAATGAGAGGGCTTTTGATGGTTGATTTCCGTACACACCTTGTGTAATGTATTTAACACTTGGCGATCTGTATCACACCACCACCAGAGGGCCGACCTGTTGGAGTCCCAAGGAATTCCAGCATCCATTGGGAGCATGGTATATAAGCACTCTGGAGTCTTATTAAAGGAGCTAATGTCACACTTACTCATTGTTCACAGTACTCAGTTTCATTCTTTATTATGAGCGTATCAATTGGCGACGAGACAATGAACAACCACGCGAAAATGCAAGTAACAGTTGGTATAACTTGATAACAGCACAGCTGGCAATGGTTGCGGAATATATTCGTGCAGCCAAAACGCACAATAACAACCTGGAACTGCACGGCACCGAATCCTCAGGGAAAAACAATTAAAGGCTTTGTCCCTGAATGGGCTACGATCCACCAACCTTGCAGTTAAAAGCTGAACGCACTGATCCATTGCACCACAGAGACTGATAGATGCACATATTGCAAGACATCCCTGTGATATCTTCACAGAGCACAGCACACACAGCTTCCTAACATGCAGGCTGCTCTCTCGGAACTCTCCGGAAAGAGCCTGTTCTGTTTAATGATTAACTGTACAGTTGCAATACACAATACGTCCACATCCACAGTGTGGAGCTACAAGCATTACATGCTTCCAGACATTAAAATCCCAAACAAGGGTGTCAGTCAGTTAAAGCTTCAGATTGATCTGACCGGGATGGAACTTGTTCACTCTCAGTTGTACTTTTCCCAAATAAAGGGTGGGACATTCATTGTGGATCTGTGGAAGCAGTCTGGTCCCGCACACTGCAGAAACTTCAATGTCACCACCAACCAGCTCTCCCACAACCGGTGTGATCCACCTTCCAGCCTTCCCGTGCCTTGTCTGTGACGAAGTATTCTGACTGTCCCGAAGCCGGTATCCTTTGTCATCAATCGGGTTTTAAGTTGTTTCCGTAATTTTTACCAGCTGGACAGTCGAGGCACAAATTGTAGAGTGGAAAACTTGCGTGGACCCCGGTTTTCTAGTGGTTGATTTTCCTGGTTGTGTCCGTCGGTCGCGGTGGTCCGGTTAATGCCTGTTACCAAGTCAGTTGGTATTCATGTTCCACTGATTGGTTTTTTGAAGTTCTTTTCTCCGATGTCGTGATGTCTCTTCCTGTGTTTTCTGGCCGTGTGCTCTCGATCTTTATCTTGTTGTTCCAAAGTAATGGTCAGAAAAATAGATTGCTCTTGGCACGATAGGCTCCCAGTTATACTCTGAGAGGCTGCTTAATCTTCGTGCCAAATCTAATGTTTCTTTTGTTTAAGTTTTGCTGCCGATTGATTTTAAGTGGTCTTCTTTGTATAAGTGTTGGCAGACTAGCGAACTGAGACTTGATTAAATGTTTTAATCTGGTGTTGATAGACTTTGGGATGGTGATACTCCTTCTTTATGAACTGATGAACTCTTGTCCATTATAATAGCACTGCTTTGGATTCGGGAAGTCTGGGCTGAGCCAGATATTTCCATACATGTTGAAAAGGTGTTGGAATATGGATGTGATATTTGGGTCCTGTGGGTGGGGTGGATAATTTTTCTTCCGTGGTCGATTGTTTAAATGCTAATGTTTTCTGGGAGCCTGACTACGGTTAAACAGCTCCCCAAGACAAACTGATTAGCTACAATATCCAAACTCTAAATCCCACCCTTCGGTCACTGCAGCTTTTCCCCACAGGCCCAAACATGCCTTTTAAAATCCCAAACTTGGTTAAGAATTGTAGATTTCCTCCATATGCTTTTTAGAACCCCAACTTTATGTTTAATAGTCCTAAATCGAATTTCTTTTTCAGTGAGTCCAAACACTGGGGGGTTTCCATGAATTTTGGAATCTACATTGGCAGTCCCTTGGAATCGAGGAAGACTTGCTTCCACTCCGAAAGTGAGTTCTTTGGTGGCTGAACAGTCCTATACGAGAGCCACAGACCCTATCACAGGTGGGACAGATAGTCGTTGAGGGAAGGGATGGGTGGGACAGGTTCTGCTGTCTACACTTGATTTCTGCATGCACTCGGCGATGAGACTCGAGGTGCTCAGCGCCCTCTCGGATGCACTTTCTCCACTTCGGGTGGTCTTGGGTCAGGGACTCCTGGGTGTCAGTGGGGATGTTGCACTTTATCAGGGAGGCTTTGAGTGTGTCCTTGTAGAGTTTCTGCTGCCCACTTTGGCTCGTTTGCCATGAAGGAGTTCCGAGTAGAGTACTTGCTTTGGGAGTCTCGTTTCTGGCATGCGGACTATGTGGCCTGCCCAGCGGAGCTGATCGAGTGTGGTCAGTGCTTCAAAGCTGGGGATGTTAGCCTGAATAAGGCTGTTGATGTTGGTGCATCTGTCCTCCCAGGGGATTTGTAGGATCTTGCGGAGACATCGTTGGTGATATTTCTTCAGCAACTTGAGGTGTCGACTGTACATGGTCCATGTCTCTGAGCCTGACAGGAGGGCAGGTATTACTACAGCCCTGTAGACCATGAGCCTGGTGGCAGTTTTGAGGGCCTGGTCTTCAAACACTCTTTTCCTCAGGCGGCCGAAGGCTGCACTGGCGCATGGAGGCCGTGTTGAATCTCGTCATCGATGCCTGCTCTTGTTGATAGGAGGCTCCCGAGATATGGGAAGTGGTCCATGGTGTCCAGGGCCGCGCCGTGGATCTTGATGACTGGGGGGTAGTGCTCTGCGGTGAGGACAGGCTGGTGGAGGACCTTTGTCTTACGGATGTTTAGCGTAAGTCCCATGATTTCATACGCCTCAGTAAATACGTCGACTATGTCCTGGAATTCAGCCTCTGTATGTGCGCGGACGCAGGCCTTGGTGAGGCCTCACCTGGAATATTGTGTACAGTTTTGTTCTCCGAATCTGAGGAAGGACATTCTTGCTATTGAGAGAGTGCAGCGAAGGTTCACCAGACTGATTCCCGGGAGGGCAGGACTGACATGTAAAGAAAGACTGGATCAACTAGACTTTTCGTCACTGGAATTTAGAAGAATGAGAAGGGATCGCAGAGAAACATATACAGGTCTGATGGGATTGGACAGGTTAGAGGCAGGAAGGATGTTCCCGATGTTGGGGAAGTCCAGAACCAGGGGTCACAGACTAAGGACAAGGGGTAAGCCATTTAGGACCGAGATGAGGAGAAACTTTTTCACTCAGAGAATTCTGAACCTGTGGAATTTTCTACCACAGAAAGTTGTTGAGGCCAATTCGTTAGATATATTCAAAAGGGAGTTAAATGTGACCATTACGGCTAAAGGTATCAAGGGTATGGAGAGAAAGCAGGAAAGGGGTACTGAGGTGAATGATCAGTCATGATCATATT
This sequence comes from Pristiophorus japonicus, assembly GCF_044704955.1. NCBI lineage: Eukaryota > Metazoa > Chordata > Chondrichthyes > Pristiophoridae > Pristiophorus > Pristiophorus japonicus. Next base: position 1,750,932 of record NW_027250777.1, read on the forward strand.
GAATGGTGGTGCAGGCTCGAAGGGCCGAATGGCCTACTCCTGCACCTGTTTTCTTTGTTTTTATGTTTCTATGTTTCTATGCAAAGCACAGAAAAAAATGGTTGAAGTATCGACTCTGCCTCAGTTAGCATTTCTTTCATTCTGTAAAAGAAGGTGACGGGTTAATTAATGATGCAATCCCGTGAAAGCAACACAAAAGTTGAACAAAAAAAAATATGGTGACTGGCAGGTGAGCGCTGCTTCTGACACCCGGTGGGAATGGGCGGGGATTTTAAAGCCCCTTGTATTGTGAAACCTTCATATAGTCAAACATTTCCGATGTGCTGTATCGACCTCGTGGCGCAACGGCAGCGTGTCTGACCCCAGATCACGTCGAGGTCACTGTTCTTCAGGGTAATTCGGGAATTAAAATTTTCTTTGCTGTTTGGCAATAACCAGACCCTTGCTCCAAGGTCTGTCTCACTGTTTCCCCGGTTTCAGGCAGAGATACACCTGCTGCCCTCATTTATTTCATGTGACAGGACACAAAAGTTCAAAGTAAACCTGTAGTTGGCCACATATCGCCCTAAATAGTCAGGATGGCCGAGCGGTCCAAGGTTCAGTGTTTAGATCGCAGTATCCTCTGGAGGTGTGGGTTCACCTCACACTTCTGACACTTCCTGTTTTTAATCATTAAGTGAAACTCATTGTTTGACACCACGACCAACGCCTAAAAAGTGGGATTTTGTAGTCCACCTGCTCGCTTAACACTTCCGTCTGACCTGGTGCTGAAAGTGGAGATGTTTCCGCAGTGTAGCGGTTAACATGTTCGCCTCACATGTGAAAGCTCACCAGGCGGGATTATTTTCTGGAACTTTCTCCTCATGCATGCTCAGGGGCGAGTTTGTTCTCCTGTGAAATGTCATAAGATCATAAGCATGTGAGGATCAGGGGCCGGAGTAGGCCATTCGGCCCATCGAGCCTGGTCCACCATTCAAGAAGGTCCTGGCAGTTCCTCGACAGCAAGTTTAAACATCTGGGGCAGAGCCAACAGGCGCCTGTCTGCAATCAGTGAGAGAACGGTATGTTTGGCAAAATCTGGCGAGCTCAGTCAGAAAAACATAAGACTTTTAATCTCAGGGTCGTGGTTTCGACACCCACATTGGACATTTACATTGTTCATAGAATTATAGATCGAGAGAAGTTTGCAGCACATAAGTAGGCCATTTTGGCCAATCACTTCCACCCCGGCCAACAAGAGGCGATCCAGCTTCATCCCACTTTCCAGCTCTGGGTCCATAACCCTGCAGGTTACGGCACTTCAGGTGCACATCCAAATACTTTTTACTTGTGGTATCTACCTCCGCCATTCTTTCAGGCAGCGAGTTCCTGACCCCCACAAACCTTTGCATGAAGAATTTTACCTTCAAATCCTCTTTAAACCTTCTACCAAATTCCTTTCAATATATGACCCTGATTGTTGACCCCTCTGCTATCCACTATATCTACGCCCCTCATAATTTTATACATCTCAATGTTGTCTCCCCTCAGCCTCCTCTGTTCCAATGAAAACAAACCCAGCCGATCCAATCTGTCCTCACAGCTAAGATTCTCCACACCTGGCAACATCCTCGTAAATCTCCTCTGTACCCTCTCGTACAATCACATAATTACTGCAATACGGTGACCAGAACTACATGCAATACTCCAGCTGTGGCCGAACCAGTGTTTTATACATTTCAAGCATAACCAACCTGCTCTTCTATCCCATGCCTCAGCCAATAAAGGTAAGCATTCCGTCCGCCTTCTTACCCACCTTATCCAACTGGCCTGCTACCTTCAGGGATCTGTGGACATGCACTCCAAGGTCCCTTTGTTCTTCCACACTTCTCAATGTCCGACCATTTAATGTGTGTTTCTTTCCTTGTTTGCCCTCCCCAAATGCACAGCCTCACACTTCTCTGGATTAAATTAGTGTCACCTGAAAACGTTTTAATCATACCTCCTATATTTAAGTTTAGATCATTGATGTTATCACTAAAAGCAGGTGGTTTGTTGGTCTAGGGGTATGATTCTTGCTTTGTTGGTTGTTACTTGAAATTTGCAGAAAGATCCTGGCTTCAAATCCCAGATCAGCCTTGAGATTGCATTGAAATTTTGCAAAGAAGGACTTGTATTTCTGCAGCGTCTGTCAGGAACTCATGATGCCCCAAAGCGCTTTACAGCCGTTGAGTTGCCTTTGAAATGTTGTCATGTGATGAAAGATGTGCCCAAATCACCTCAACTCTTTGCAAACGAGTTCATAGAATCAAAGAAGTTTACAGCATGGAAGGAGGCCATTTCGGTCCATCGTGTCCGCGCCGGCCAACTCGAGGCTCTCCAGCCGAATCCCACTTTCCAGCTCGAGCTCCATAACCCTGCATGTTACGGCACTTCAGGTGCACATCCAAGCACTTTTTAAATGTGGTGAGGGTTTCTGCCTCTACCACCCTTTCAGGCAGTGAGTTCCAGACCCCCACAGTCCTCTGCATGAAGACATTTCCCCTCTAAACTTTCGGCCAATTACTTTAAATTTATGCCTCCTTGTTTCCCTCTGCTAAGGGAAATAGGTCCTTTCTATCCACTATATCTCGGAACCTCATCATTTTATACACCTCAATGAGGTCTCCCCTCAAGCTCTGTTCCATGGAAAACAAACCCAGCCTATCTAATCTGTCCTCATGGCTAAGATTCTCTACTCCCAGCAACATCCTCGTAAATCTCCTCTGCACCATCTTCAGTGCAATCATGTCCTTCCTGTAATATGGCGACCAGAATTGCAAGCAGTACTCCAGCTGTGACCTAACCTGCCCCACCGACCCCATCTCTTGTATTCTATGCCTCGGCTAATAAAGGCAATCATTCCATATTCCTTCTCAACCACCTTAGCTACCTGGCCTGCTACTTTCAGTGATCTGTGGACATGCACTCGCTGGATTCTGGGGAGGACCCAGCAGATTGGAAAACTGTAAATGTAATGCCCCTATTTAAAAAAGGAGGCAGACAAAAAGCAGGAAACTATAGACCAGTTCGCCTAACATCTGTGGTTGGGAAAATGTTGGAATCCATTATTAAAGAAGCAGTAGCAGGATATAGAAACATCGAAACATAGAAAATAGGTGCAGGAGTAGGCCATTCGGCACTTCGAGCCTGCACCACCCTTCAATAAGATCATGGATGATCATTCAGCTCAGTACCCCTTTCCTGCTTTCCTCCATACCCCTTGATCCCTTTAGCTATCAGGGCCACATCACCCTCTTGAATATATCTAACATCTGGCATGAACAACTCTGCGGCAGAGAATTCCACAGGTTAACAACTCTCTGAGCGAAGAAGTTTCTCCTCATCTCAGTCCTAAATGGCTTACCCCTTATCCCTTAGACTCCGACCCCTGCTTCTGGGCTTCCCCAACATCGGGACCTGTCCAGTCCCGTCAGAATTTCTATGAGATCCCCTCTCAGTCTTCCAAACTCCAGTGATCTCTCGATCCCTTGATTCCCCGAGACTCGAAAAATCTATCTAACGCAGCCTTGAATATATTCAGAGACTCAGCATTCACAAGCATGTGGGGCAGAAAATTCCAAAGATTCATATCCCTCTGAGTGAAGAAATTCCTCCTCATCTCTGTTTTAAATGGCCGACCCCTTAACCTGAGACTGTGGCCCCTGGTTCTAGACACTCCAGCCCGGGGGAAACAACCTCTCAGCATCTATCTTGTCAATCCCCTTCAGAATATTGTGTGTTTCAATGAGATCACTTCTCATTCTTCTAAACTCTGGAGAGTATCGGCCCATTCTACACAATCTCTCAACTTAAGACAGTCCTCTCATCCCAGGAATCAATCTGGTGAACCTCTGTTGTACCACCTCCCAGGCAATTATTTCCTTCCTCAAATAAGGAGACCAAAACTGTGCGCAGTACTCCAGGTGTGGTCTCACCAGGGCCCTGTACAATTGTAGCAAGACTTCCTTACTCTTGTACTGTGGGCTATATATTAGGTACTATGGGCCGAGTGCCCTGTTTTTTGGCTGTTTCGATGGTTGTATAAAAAGTTATTAAAATTGACAGTTGCTCGGGAAATATATTTGTATTTCCTTCAGTGTACTCCTTACTCTTCAAGGGCTAGATGTTCCCCAAGCAGTTTTGTCGGCGCACTGACCTCAAGCGCATCGACTTTGCGCGCTGGAAATGGCTCGCGGAAAAACTCGCCCCATCCTGGCCGCTGTGTACAGTCCCCGGAGTCCTGGCGTGGCGTCGATGGTGAAGTGGGGGGCGGAGCCAAATGCCTGCGCTGAAAACACTGCTGACACCTTCGCACATGGGCCGTAGGGAGAGAAAACTTGGCACTCTGCCATTTTTAAACAGTGTCAAACCCGATGAAAAGCACAGCAGCTTCTCAGCTTCTCCGGTCGCTCGGCGGGCTCTCCCCCTGTCCCTCCCCGATAAAACGCACAGCTCCAGCAGCTGCAACTTCTCCGGTCCACAAGCTCACACTTCTCCGGTGTGTAGAGGCAGTATTTCCCCTTCTCTCTTCCTCTTGTCTATATCCCTCGGCTTTGTTTACTGGATTTATTCCCCCGGCCTCATTTTATGTGTTTAAAAGGGAACAAAAGATGAAGTGTGTGACACTCTGGAACAATTTCTCTCACTCAAATATATCTATTTAGTGAAGTGAAATAAAGAGCAATTGAAGAATAAGGGAGAAGCCACTGTCACCCTTTTGACAGGAGAATAAACTCGCCCATGGCTGTTCATCCACAGAAAGTTTAAACATAATCTTCCTGCACGGGATCCTTCCGCGCGGAAAGCAAACGTGATAACGGCTCCACTGCGGAAAGCGCTCTGACCAGAAGTACAGCAGAGGGCAGCTGACCAGTGAATGCCTTCTGTGCTGATCGGGAATGTGTTGGCTCACCTTAAACAACTTTTGTCCCTCACTGACAGCTGTCAATCCTTCTCCTCCGCTGCCCTTTACACAAACATGTCACTGATCCCCACCCACCACCCCACATCCCCATCGTGTTATCTTCCATGTTAGCCCAGTGGGGCCGCGGAGACACCTACTCTCTCCCCACGGTTAGTGAACTAAGTCAGTCTGTAAAATTAAAGGGGAACAAGTGTCCCGCAAAGGGCAGGGGAAGGGAGAGAGTCTGTTACCTGGGTTTAATTGTTTGTCAAAGGCTACCCGGCCTGTTGTGTATTTCCAGCAGTTTCCTACTTTCACAGGTGGAGATACCGGGGCTGGATCATGTTCCTTAAATACAATGAGGTCGGGATAAAAGTTCCTCACATACTCAGGGCAAAATAAATGATTGAAGTTCTACAATGGATTAATTAATGATGTTTACATCAATGAATCTTTTTTTCCACATGAGATGCATGTAACTCTTTCTTCTAAGGTTTTAATTTTGATGGAAGTGCAATTTCCCTGGCCGGAAATCGACCCAGGGCCGCGGTGGTGACAGCGCCGAATCCTAATCACTGGACCACCAGGGAACGCTGCATTGCTGCATCGCTGCATCGTAATGCTTGGTGTCATTATTGTCCTTTTCAATCCACTTGTTTCACAACGAAACACATCGTAACCGTGATCTGAATTTAACGCCACGTCATTCTTTGAAATCACCTTTAAATGATTGGGTAAAACCACTCCTTGTGCCACCGAAAAACAACTTCGATTCCAGGTCAGGGCGGTAACTTCTGTAACAGCTTTTTTCAATTCAAAACCTTATAAAATTGAAGACATGCAGCTAATAAGAAAAAATAAGAATTAATTAAATCACAGTTAAATAACCGATAACCTTTTTCAGGATTAAATAAATATTAATATAGCTACTGAGGGACAGTAGTATCTTTAATCATTCATTTTCTCTTTACATGTGATGAATTGTTATCCCGATCTCATTTATGTGCTGTATGAGAAATTGTAAGTGTTTTTGACTCAGTTGTAAAACAATTGATTGTGTGTGTGTCTATTCTTGATAGGAGGAGCACTTGAGACCGAAGTTCCAGTTCGATATATGCATCAATAGAATCAATTTTCACCAGTTCCTTTAAACCCAATAACATAATTTATTTTGATTGGACTGGATGGAGGAATATGATCCATGTAAAAAATTGTTATCGTTTTACTTGTGCTGAATGCTCATAAAAGTATTGGAGTGGGAACTCACTGGATAACAGCAAAGCTTGCAATGTTTGCGGAATATATTCGTGCAGCCAAAATGCACAATGACAACCCGGAACTGTGCGGCACCGAATCCTCGGGGAAAAACATTAAAAGGCTTCGCCCGGAGATGGGTTTGGATTACCCACCTTTCAGTTACCAGCCGAATGCGCTAAACCATTGCGCCACAGATACACACTGCAAGACATGCAAAACCAGGGTGTCAGTCAGTTAAAGCTTCAGATTGCTCCGACCGGGATCGAAGTTATCCACTCTCAGTTGTACTTTTCCCAAGTAAAGGGTGGGACATTCATTGTGGATGTGTGGAAGTAGTCTGATCCCGCACACTGCAGACACTTCCATGTCACCACCAACAAGCTCTCCCACAACCGGTGTGATCTACCTTCCAGCCTTCCGGTGCCTTGTCTGTGACGAAGTATGGTTCAAAAGTTTTGGAATAGTTGGTTCCATGGTGTAATGGTGAGCCCTCTTGATTTTAAATCTAGCGATCTGAGTTTAAATCTCGGTGAAACCTAAATTCTTGTTGTCCCAGCTGCTGAAAATTTGGGACAAACAAGTGAAAGACACCTGGTGCTGGTGGGCAGTTTTGTTGCCTTTTTCATTGATGCTTGATCGACAAGTCTAGTTGTCAAATTGTGTGCTCAACCGTCAGTTATCTGCTGCAAATCACCGGAGGACAAATCACTTTGTTGTCTAATGCTGCCTTTGTCTGCACAATGTGTGCTGAGATTATCTGTGCAATATGCATTCCGCAGGATGAATAAAAGCAATGCTTTTTGAAATGCAGGCACTGCATGTTTTGCACTCGATAAAACGTTGCATTTTCTTTTCATTAATTTTATATTAATGCATTGCAATGCCAATGCACTTTTTACGTGGCAAGATCGATAATTAGCAGAGCGTAATGAAGACATCGCAAAGTTTCTGTTTAAAGAATGGACTCAGTCGAGAATATTTTGTGGATTTTATTTTTCTGAGACTATTTTCCCTGTGCTGGGGTCACCCTGCGCAGATATGTGAAAAAGCTGGCTTTGTTAAAACTCCAGAGACCGCATGGAAGTTCGCTCGGACAAAAGAGCTGTCAGTCATCCATTGACAAAAGAGCTGTCGGCCAGGAACGGGGGCCACTGACCAAGCCATTCTAATTTGCAGCTTGTGTCCAGAGAGAGCCCTCTCTCCCTCTCGCTCTCGCTCCACCGATCGATGTACCAGAGGAAGGGGCCGCAGTACTGCAGAAGAAGCCACCGAGACTGAAGACCAGGCAGTGACTTCCCACAGCTGAGCTGAGCAAGGAAACGGGGTGCGTGTGGTGGTGAACATGGTCGCGAGTGTCCCAAGCCAGTAACCAGATATCCCAGGTCAGCTGGGTAAGGGCTCAGGGTTCATGAGGAGGAATTTCTTCACCCAGAGAGTGGTGAACCTGTGGAATTCTCTACCACAGAAAGTTGTTGAGGCCAATTCACTGAATATATTCAAAAAGGAGTTAGATGAAGTCCTTACTACTACGGGGAATCAAGGGGTATGGTGAGAAAGCAGGAATGGGGTACTGAAGTTACATGTTCAGCCATGAACTCATTGAATGGTGGTGCAGGCTAGAAGGGCCGAATGGCCTACTCCTGCACCTATTTTCTATGTTTCTATGTTTCTAAATGTGGAGATGGCTGAGACCTTAAACAATTATTTTGCTTCGGTCTTCACAATGGAAGACACAGAAACCATGCCAGAAATTGCTGGTCACAAGAATGTGGGAAGAGAGGACCTTGAAACAATCACTATCACTGGGGGGTAGTGCTGGACAGGCTAATGGGACTCAAGGTAGACAAGTCCCCTGGTCCTGATGAAATGCCAGGGTATTAAAAGAGATGGCGGATGTTATAGCAGATGCATTCGTTATAATCTACCAAAATTCTCTGTACTCTGCGGAGGTACCAGCGGATTGGAAAGCAGCTAATGTAACGCCTCTGTTTAAAAAAGGGGGCAGACAAAAGGCAGATAACTATAGGCTGGTTAGTTTAACATCTGTAGTAGGGAAAATGCTTGAAACTATCATGAAGGAAGAAATAGTGGGACATCAAGATAGGAATAGTGCAATCAAGCAGACGCAGCATGGATTCATGAAGGGGAAATCATGTTTAACTAATTTATTGGAATTCTTTGAGGATATAACGAGCATGTTGGATCGAGGTGTACCGATGGATGTGGTGTATTTATATTTTCAAAAGGCATTCGATAAGGTACCACACAAAAGGTTACTGCAGAAGATAAAGATACGCGGAGTCAGTGGAAATGTATTAGCATGGATAGAGAATTGGCTAGCGAACAGAAAGCAGAGAGTCGGGATAAATGGGCCCTTTTCGGGTTGGAAATCGGTGGTTAGTGGTGTGCCACAGGGCTCGGTGCTGGGACCACAACTGTTCACAATATACATAGATGACCTGGAAGAGGGGTCAGAGTGTAGTGCAACAAAATTTGCAGATGACACAAAGATTAGTGGGAAAGCAGGTTGTGTAGAGGACAGAGAGGCTGCAAAGAGATTTAGATAGGTTAAATGAATGGGCTAAGGTTTGGCAGATGGAATACAATGTCGGAAAGTGTGAGGTCATCCACCTTGGGAAAAAAAAAACAGTAAAAAGGGAATATTATTTGAATGGGGAGAAATTGCAACATGCTGCGGTGCAGATGGACCTGGGCATCCTTGTGCATGAATCCCAAAAATTAGTTTGCAGATGCAACAGGTAATCAGGAAGGCGAATGGAATGTTGGCCTTCATTGCGAGAGGCATGGGGTACAAAAGCAGGGAGGTCCTGCTGCAACTGTATAGGGTATTGGTGAGACCGCACCTGGAGTACTGCGTGCAGTTTTGGTCACCTTACTTGAGGAAGGATATACTAGCTTTGGAGGGGGTACAGAGACAATTCACTCGGCTGATTCCGGAGTTGAGTGGGTTATCTCATGATGATAGGTTGAGTAGACTGGGTCTTGACTCGTTGGAGTTCAGAAGGATGAGGGGTGATCTTGTAGAAACATTTAAAATAATGAAAAGGATAGACAAGATAGAGGCAGAGAGATTGTTTCCACTGGTCGGGGAGACTCGAACTTGGGGGCACTGCCTCAAAATGCGGGGGAGCCAATTTAAAACTAAGTTGATCAGGAATTCCTTCTCCCAGAGGGTTGTGAATCTGTGGAATTCTCTGCCCAAGGAAGCAGTTGAGGCTAGCGCATTGAATGTATTCAAGTCACAGATCGATAGATTTTTAACCAATAAGGGAATTAAGGGTTATGAGGAGCGGGCGGATAAGTGGAGCTGAGTCCACGGCCAGATCAGCCATGGTCTTGTTGAATGGCGGAGCAGGCTCGAGGGGCTAGATGGCCGACTCCTGTTCCTAATTTTTATGTTCTTATGTTCTGATGTACCACTATCCCTCAGTAACCATATTATCATTTCTTTAATTCTGTAAAAGAAAGTTATCGGTTCATTGAACATGATTAAATGAATTAATTTTTTCACATTAGCTGCATGTTGACATTTATATAGGGCTATTAGTTTGAAAACTGTGTTGTAAATATTATCTCCCTGACCAAGAATCGAACCTATGTTGCGGTGGTACAAGGGGTGGATTCAGTGAATCATTTGAATGTGATTTCAAGTGGCGTTTACTGTAGTGTATGTAGTCACCTTTAGTAATGACTCCACGAGGCAGGGTATGATACTTAAACTGAGGAGACCTGTAGTCATTTATTTGAAGCTCCTCGAGTGAGGACACCAAGCTGTGTGCTCCTTTACATTCTGGGTTGCAGGTAACCTTTCGGTCTCAAGCAGCAGCATCCTCTGGTGTAGGTAAGGTGTGTACAGTGTAAGAGTACATTCAGTGTTGCATAGCAGTGTTACAGACATCACACATACACAACAGTTACAATCTATTTCGGTGTGAATCAAGTGAACTGAAAATGACAATAATTTCATGAACTATAATGATGCAGCAGTAAAACGGTCTGTCGGTCCCTGGTTGTCGAGTGGTAAGGATTCAATACTCTCAACGTTGTGTCCTGGATTCAATTCCCACCCTGGGAAGTTGTACTTTTAATTCAAAACCTTATAAAAAAAAGAGTTCATTTATTTTACAGATCTATATGCAAATCATGTATAAAAAATAAGAATCATTGACTTGAACATCATTAATTAATACATAAATTATTTTGTAAATCTTTTTCCATTTATTTTGCCATGAGCATGTGAGGAACTTTTATCCCGATCTCATTGAAATGCAGGCACTGCATGCTTTGCACTCGACAAAACGTTGCATTTTCTTCTCATTAATTTTACATTAATGCATTGCAATGCCAATGCACTTTTTACGTGGCAAGATCGATAATTAGCAGAGCAGAATGAAGAGATCACAAAGTTTCTGTTTAAAGAATGGACTCAGTCGAGAATATTTTGTGGATTTTATTTTTCTGAGACTATTTTCCCTGTGCTGGGGACACCCTGCGCAGATATGTGAAAAAGCTGGTTTTGTTAAAACTCCAGAGACCGCATGGCAGTTCGCTGGGACAAAAGACCTGTCAGTCATCCATTGACAAAAGAGCTGTCAGCCAGGAAGGGGGGCCACTGACAAAGCCACTCTAATTTGTAAAAGCACTTCTCACCTCCATCTCAGAAGGAGACACAGAACAATGAACCCACCAGCCTGGCCAGCCAAGGAGGAGCTGGGGCTTTCCCAACACAAAGGCTCAGAGAGATGCCCAGATTAAGGGCCATCAGCCCAATGCATGGGTGGGATGGCCCATCACTGACTAAGTACCCGTGCTTAGAAACAAAGGGGTTTTAAAGATTGGCGGGAAAGATAGGGGTAGCAAGACTCCCAGAAAGACAGGATCCTTTCCACTTTTTTTTTAGCTTGGAGCTTGGTGTGAAGCTTGGAGCTTGCAGCGTGCAGCTTGTGTCGAGAGAGAGCCCCCTCTCCCTCTCGCTCTCGCTCCACCGATCGATGTACCAGAGGAAGGGGCCGCAGTACTGCAGAAGAAGCCACCGAGACTGAAGACCAGGCAGTGACTTCCCACAACTGAGCTGAGCAAGAAAACGGGCTGCGTGTGGTGGTGAACATGGTCGCGAGTGTCCCAAGCCAGTAACCAGATATCCCAGGCCAGCTGGGTAAGGGCTCAGGGTTTTCTCAGAAGTGAAGCTTTTCAGGGCTATTCTGGGGAGGGTAATTCATTGGTAGGGGTGGGTTTAGAATCCACCAGGGAATTACTGCGTGTTACTAGGTTCATTTCTGTACTGCATGTATATTGATTGTAACCGGGATTTTATTCTCCACAGAGACAGTGATTTCGTTTAGCAGTGCATGTTTTAGACTGTGTATGTTAGACCAAATAAATATACTACGATTTATCACTGAATCATCCCTTTCCATGACTCATTTAATTTACACTCTGAATAATAATTCCCAGATCTAGAACTTTCGTAAGGTGGGGGCGATTCAAACCGTCCGTCTGGCAATTTGGCGAGGATCACAAACACTTACAATATTTACTAAAGGATATACTTGCTTTGGAGGCAGTTCAGAGAAGGTTCACTGGGTTGACTCTGGAGATGAGCGGTCGACTTATGAGAAAAGGTTGAGTAGGTTGGGCCTCTTCTCATTGAAATTCAGAAGAATGAGAGGTGATCTTATCGAAACGTATAAGGTAATGAGGGAGCTTGATAAGGTGGATGCAGAGAGGATGGTTCCACTGATAGGGGAGACTAGAACTAGGGGGCATAATCTCAGAATAAGGGGCCGCCCATTTAAATCAGTGATGAGGAGGAATTTCTTCTCTCAGAGGGTTGTAAATCTGTCAAACTCACTGCCTCAGAGAGCTGAGAAAGCCACGACATTAAATAAGTTTAAGACAGAGATAGCTTCTTCACTGATAAGGGAATAAGGCTTATGGGGAACGGGCAGGGATGTGGACTTGAGTCCATGATCGGATCAGCCATGATCATATTAAATGGCGGAGCAGGCTCGAGGGGCCATACGGCCTACTCCTGCTCCTCGTTCTTAAGTTCTTATGTTCTGAATAGCGACACACAAAAAAATGCTTTGATCATGGTTGCACCTTATCTTCACGTTTGTCAAACAGTTGGCTCGTTGGTCTCGGGCTGTGATTTCCCTTTGGAGATGTTCATTGAAATTTACGAGAGGTCCCAGAGGAGCCCTGATATTGCTCGCATATTTTGAAATTGCATCGAACTTTTGCAAAGAATGACTTGCATATCTGCAGCGCTTTTCAGGAACTCATGACGCCCCAAAGCGCTTTACAGCCATTGAGTTCTGTTTGAAGTGTTGTAGTTTGGGGAAAGATGTGCCCAGATCACCAAACATGAACCTCAAATCTTTGCAAAGAGTTTGGTGCAAATAATCAGGCATCTCAGGGCCGTGGAATTTCTTTGAATAAGTTCTGCTTGTACCTGCATTCAAGCTTGAAACAGCAACTGGGCTTTCATCTCACGGGAGGTTTGGGGTTGATGTGTGTCGCTTTCAATCTTTGAAATTTCACCAAGCAAAGAAACGGTGAATCCAACTGTCCCTGTCAGCATTTAGTTCCCGTTGAATCACAGGAATATTCGCAGTCAGGAGCTGAAAAGAAATTCAAACCTAATACCGGCTTCGAGACAATCAGAATACTTTGTCACAGACAAGGCACTGGAAGGCTGGAAGGTAGATCACACCGGTTGTGGGAGAGCTGCTTGGTGGTGACATGGAAGTGTCTGCAGTGCGCGGAACCAGACTGCTTCCACGCATCCACAATGAATGTGCCTCCATTTATTTGGGAAAAGTACAACTGAGAGTGGACAAGTTCCATCCCGGTCGGAGCAATCTGAAGCTTTAACTGACTGACACCCTGGTTTTGGATGTCTTGCACCTTATATGTCCATGAGTCTCTGTGGCGCAATGGGTTAGAGCGTTCGGATGTTAAGCAAAAAGTTGGTGGTTCGAGCCCATCCAGGGATGAAGTATTTAACTGTTTTTCCCCGAGTATTCGGTACCGCACAGTCCCAGGTTGTCATTGTGCGTTTTGGCTGCACGAATCTATTCCGCAAATGTTGCCAGCAATGCTGTTATCCAATTAGTTCCCACTCCAATATTTTATGAGCTTTCAGTTCAAGTAAAACGATAACAATTTTTTACATGGATCATGTTCCATCCAGCCCATTAGAAATAAATTATGTTATTGGGTTTAAAGAAACTGATGGAAATTGATTCTATTGATACATATATAGAACTGGAACTTCGGGCTCAAGTGCTCCTCCTATCAAGAATAGACACACACACAATCAATGGTTTACAACTGAGTCATAAACACTTACAATTTTAAACCATTCTCATACAGCGTGTAAATGAGATAGGGATAAAACTTCATCACATGTAAAGAGAAAATGAATGATTGAAGATACCACTGTTCCTCAGTAATTCTATTATTATTTATTTCATTCTGAAGAAGGTTATCGGCTAATTAATGGTGATTAAAAGAATTCTTACTTTTGCACGTTGGCTGCATGTCGTCAATTTTATCAGGTTTTAAATTTAAAAATGGGTTACAATGCTGGTTGAATACATGACCCCAAAATCTTTTTGGGATCACAGGTTGAGTCTCTCTGGTGGTTTACGCTCTCTTGTAGAGCGCCTGAGTTGGGGCTCCGGTTGTTGGGCGCTGGCCTGTGTGTCTGCTGTTTGCGGTGCCTCAGGCCTATCCGGACTGCCCACAGTGACTGGGCTCTCCTCCCTTTGGTTCCGGTGTTCGGTCACCTGTGCAAGAGTGAACTCTATATCATGTTCTTCCTCTGCTTCTTCTTTGGGGTTGCTGAACCTCCTTTTTGTTTGATCCACGTGTTTGCGGCAGATTTGTCCATTGGTAAGTTTAACGACCAGAGTCCGATTGCCCTCTTTGGCAATCACAGTGCCAGCGAGCCATTTAGGCCCTGCAGTGTAGCTGTGGACAACAACAGGGTCGTTTACACCAATATATCGTGCCCTCGCATTCCTGTCATGGAAGTTATATTGTGATTGGCGCCTGCTCTCAACAATTTATTTAATGGTGGGGAGTATAATGGATAACAGGTTTTGAGCGTCCTTATCAGTAGCAGCCCTGCGAGTGGAACCCCTGTGAGCGAGTGTGGTCGTGATCTATTGGCCAACAGGAGGCGTGATAAGTGGCTTTGTAGGGAACCCCCTTGGATTCTGAGCATCCCCTGTTTGATTATCTGAACTTTTCGTTCTGCCTGGCAGTTTGAGGCTGGCTTGAACGGTGCTTTTCTGACATGGTTAATTCCATTGCCTGCCATGAAGTCCTGGAATTCAGTGCTTGTGAAGCACGGGCCATTGTCGCTGACCAAGATGTCCGGTAGACCGTGGGCGGCGAACATTGCCCGTAGACTTTCTACCGTGGCAGAGGATGTGCTTGAATTTAAAATGTCACACTCGATCCATTTGGATTGGGCGTCTACTACAACCAAAAACATTTTTCCGATGAAAGGACCTGCGTAGTCATCATGGATGCGTGACCAAGGCTTGGCGGGCCATGGCCAGGGGCTAAGGGGGGCTTCCCTGGGCGCATTGCCCAGCTGGGCACACGTGTTGCACCTGCGAACACAAACTTCCAGATCTGCATCTATCCCTGGCCACCAAACGTGTGACCTGGCAATTGCCTTCATCATGACAATGCCCGGATGCTCATTGTGGAGTTCTCTGATGAACACCTCTCTGCCCATCTTGGGCATGACTACACGGTTTCCCCACAGTAGACAATCGGCCTGAATCGAGAGTTCATCCCTGCCCCTGTGAAATGGTTTAAATTCCTCAGGGCATGCCCTGTACGTGGCTGCCCAGTCCCCATGCAGGACACATTTCTTGACTAGAGACAATAGCGGGTCTCTATTTGTCCAGACATTAATCTGACCGGCTGTCACAGGTGAGCCTTCACTTGCGAAAGCTTCAACAGCCATGACCATCTCAGCGGCATGCTTGGTAGCCCGCTCAGTGGTGTCTAGTGGGAGCCTGCTGAGTGCATCGGCGCATTTTTCAGTGCCCGGTCTGTGCCGAATTGTGTAGTCATAGGTGGCTGACGTGAGTGCCCACCTCTGTATGCGGACCGATGCGTTTGCATTTATGGCCTTGTTGTCGGCCAAAAGGGACGTGAGGGGTTTGTGATCTGTCTCCAGCTCAAATTTCCTGCCAAACAGGTACTGGTGCATTATCTTTACCGAATATACACATGCGAGCGCCTCCTTTTCTATCATCCCGTAGCCCCTTTCTGCCTGGGACAGACCTCTGGAGGCATAAGCTACCGGCTGTAACTGACCCTTGGCATTGACATGCTGCAACACACACCCGACACCATAGGACGACGCATCGCACGTTAACACAAGTTTCTTACATGGGTCATATCGCGTTAACAGATTGTTGGAACATAACAAATTGTGTGCTCTATTAAAAGCCCTTTCCTGGCTGTCCCCCCAGACCCATTCGCGACCTTTGCTTAGGAGCACATGTAGCGGCTCGAGCAGCGTGCTCAATTTGGGAAGAAAGTTACCAAATAGTTGGGGAGCCCCAGGAACAAACGCAGCTCCGTCGTGTTACGGGGTCTGGGTGCTCTCTGGATCACTTCCGTCTTGGACGCAGTAGGGCTCATCCCGTCTACTCCTACCCTCATCCCCAGGAATTCTTCCTCTGGAGCTAGGAAGATGCACTTCGCCTTTTTCAGTCGCAGCCCTACCCGGTCCAGTCTGCGTAGCACCTCCTCCAGGTTGTGGAGGTGTTCTTCAGTATCGGAACCCGTGATGAGGATGTCGTCCTGAAAAACCATCGTCCCTGGAATCGACTTGAGGAGGCTTTCCATATTTCGTTGGAAGATCGCGGTGGCTGAGCGAATCCTGAACGGACATCTGTTGTACTCAAACAACCCCTTGTGTGTCCTGATGGTGGTCAGCTTCTTCAACTCACTCGCCAGCTCCTGGGTCATGTAAGCTGAGGTCAGGTCCAATTTTGAAAAAAGTTTGCCACCGGATAGCATCGCAAAGAGGTCCTCCACTCTCGCTAGCGGGTACTGGTCTTGGAGTGACACCCGATTGATGGAGGCCTTGTAATCACCATATATCCTGACTGACCCATCCGCTTTGAACACCGGTACAATCGGGCTCGCCCAGTCACTGAATTCGACTGGCAAAATGATACCTTCCCTCAGCAGGCGGTTCAATTCACCTTCTATCTTTTCCCGCATCACGTACGGCACCGCTCTGGCCTTGTGGTGTCCTGGCCTGGCTTCCGGGTTTATGGGAATCACTAACTTGGCCTCCATGAAAGTGCCAATGCCGGGTTGAAATAATGAGTCAAATTTGTGCAGGACCTGTGAGCATGAAATTCGCTCCACAGAGGAAATAGCATTAACATTGCCCCATTTCCAGTTCATGACAGCAAGCCAACTCCTCCCCAGTAGTGCGGGACCGTCCCCCGGGACAACCCAGAGTGGCAACCTGTTCTCCGAATCTTTGTGGGTCACGATTATCGTGGCGCTGCAAAGCACCGGAATGATCTCCTTGGTGTATGTCCGTACCTGTGCGTCAATCGGTGATAATTTTGGCCCTACTGGCCTTGGACGCCAACAACTTTTCAAACTATTTGATACCCATCAGGGACTGGCTAGCCCCCGTGTCTAGCGCCATTGATACTGGGATGCCACTGAGGAGCACTTTCATCATTATCGGTGGCGTCCTTGTGAATGAACTATATACGTGCTCCACATGAACTCACTGAACTTCAGCTTCCAGTGATTTCCCCCAGCGTTCATTTCTGCAATTTCTGTAGGTATTTTGTTCATCTCTGCAAACTCCGGCTGAGTTTGTGCCTCCATGCCTCCAACATGAGCTGTTGTTGGAAACAAAAGATCCCTTGCTCATCAATCGTCCCTGACTACCCCTGTGACTGTCCTTGAGTGTGCCATTAACAGGTGTTGATGGCCCCATTACTGGCCACATTGTCCCTTGCAATGGTGTGAATCGCCGTTCTGCTTGCCATTATCTCTGTCGAACTCCCCCTCTGGGTTCGACTACATGTTGGGGCATACCCGATTGCCCTTGTCTGCCTGGAGAACTGTGTGCTGCTTCAACAATGTTGATTCTCTGTCCCAACCATTCCTTTACACAGTATCTCTCGTCTATTCTGCTAGCGGCCATGCTCACGTGGTTTAAATCCCAGTTTCTCGTCGCCATTGATACATCCTTACTATACAGTAGAAATGTACACGAGGCCCATGCTTGAGAAAAGGTCAGTCTGTGGCCTGTCCTTTATTCCTTAGCACTCAAGTGATGAAAGTGGGTGGAGCTTCCCCTTTTATACCTGAAGGTCCAGGTTAGAAGTGTCTCCCACAAGTTCACCACCTAGTGGTCATTGTTCTCACAGTGTACAACTGAGGTCAGATTATAGAAAGGTTACAATGTTGGTTGAATACATGACAATAAGCACTTAAAATTTTAAACCATTCTCCTAAAATACAGTGTGTAAACGAGATAGGGATAAAAGTTCATCACATGTAAAGAGAAAATTAATGATTGAAGCTAGTAAAAGATCCTCTCGGAATAAGTGATCACAGTATGGTTGAATTTGTAATACAGATTGAGGGTGAGGAAGTAGTGTCTCAAACGAGCGTACTGTGCTGAAACAAAGGGGACTATAGTGGGATGAGGGCAGAGTTGGCTAAAGTAGACTGGAAATACAGACGAAACGGTGGCACAATTGAGGACTTTTAAGGGGCTCTTTCATAGTGCTCAACAAAAATATATTCCAGTGAAAAAGAAGGGCAGTAAGAGAAGGGATAACCAGCCGTGGATAACCAAGGAAATAAAGGAGAGTATCAAATTAAAAACCAATGCGTATAAGGTGGCCAAGGTTAGTGGGAAAATAGAAGATTGGGAACATTTTAAACGAAAGCAAAGAATGACTAAGAAAGCAATAAAGAAAGGAAAGATAGATTACGAAGGTAAACTTGTGCAAAGCATAAACACGGATAGTTAAAGCTTTTACCGATATATAAAACGGAAAAGAGTGACTAAAGTAAATGTTGGTCCCTTAGAAGATGAGAAGGGAGATTTAAAAATGGGAACTGTGGAAATAGCTGAGACCTTAAACAATTATTTTGCTTCGGTCTTCACAATGGAAGACACAGAAACCATGCCAGAAATTGCTGGTCACAGGAATGTGGGAAGAGAGGACCTTGAAACAATCACTATCACGAGGGGGGTAGTGCTGGACAGGCTAATGGGACTCAAGGTAGACAAGTCCCCTGGTCCTGATGAAATGCCAGGGTATTAAAAGAGATGGCGGAAGTTATAGCAGATGCATTCGTTATAATCTACCAAAATTCTCTGGACTCTGGGGAGGTACCAGCGGATTGGAAAGCAGCTAATGTAATGCCTCTGTTTAAAAAAGGGGGCAGACAAAAGGCAGGTAACTATAGGCTGTTTCGTTTCACATCTGTAGTAGGGAAAATGCTTGAAACTATCATGAAGGAAGAAATAGCGGGACATCAAGATAGGAATAGTGCAATCAAGCAGACGCAGCATGGATTCATGAAGGGGAAATCATGTTTAACTAATTTACTGGAATTCTGTGAGGATATAACGAGCATGGTGGATAGAGGTGTACCGATGGATGTGGTGTATTTAGATTTCCAAAAGGCATTCGATAAGGTACCACACAAAAGGTTACTGCAGAAGATAAAGGTACGCGGAGGCAGTGGAAATATATTAGCATGGATAGAGAATTGGCTGGCTAACAGAAAGCAGAGAGTCGGGATAAATGGGCCCTTTTCGGGTTGGAAATCGGTGGTTAGTGGTGTGCCACAGGGCTCGGTGCTGGGACCACAACTGTTTACAATATACATAGACCTGGAAGAGGGGACAGAGTGTAGTGCAACAAAATTTGCAGATGACACAAAGATTAGTGGGAAATCAGGTTGTGTAGAGGACACAGAGAGGCTGCAAAGAGATTTAGATAGGTTAAATGAATGGGCTAAGGTTTGGCAGATGGAATACAATGTCGGAAAGTGTGAGGTCATCCACCTTGGGAAAAAAAACAGTAAAAAGGGAATATTATTTGAATGGGGAGAAATTGCAACATGCTGCGGTGCAGAGGGACCTGGGGGTCCTTGTGCATGAATTCCAAAAAGTTAGTTTGCAGGTGCAACAGGTAATCAGGAAGGCGAATGGAATGTTAGCCTTCATTGCGAGAGGCATGGAGTACAAAAGCAGGGAGGTCCTGCTGCAACTGTATAGGGTATTGGTGAGGCCGCACCTGGAGTACTGCGTGCAGTTTTGGTCACCTTACTTAAGGAAGGATATACTAGCTTTGGAGGGGGTACAGAGACAATTCACTCGGCTGATTCCGGAGATGAGGGGGTTACCTTATGATGATAGATTGAGCAGACTGGGTCTTTGCTCGTTGGAGTTCAGAAGGATGAGGGGTGATCTTGTAGAAACAATTAAAATAATGAAAGGGATAGACAAGATAGAGGCAGAGAGATTGTTTTCACCTGTCGGGGAGACTAGACCTAGGGGGCACAGCCTCAAAATACGGGGGAGACATCCATTGTGGATGTGTGGAAGCAGTCTGGTCCCGCACACTGCAGACACTTCCATGTCACCGCCAACCAGCTCTCCCACAGCCGGTGTGATCGACCTTCCAGCCTTCCGGTGCCTTGTCTGTGACAAAGTATTCTGATTGTCCCGAAGCCGGTATTAGGTTTTAATTTCTTTTCAACTCCTGACTGCGGATATTCCTGTGATTAAACGTGAACAAAATGCTTACACGGACAGTTGGATTCAGCGATTCTTTGCTTGGGGAAATTTCAAAGATTGAAAGCGATGCACATCAACCCCAAACCTCGTCACCTACTCGCTAACCGCTACACGCTGCTTCCGTGAGATGGAAGCCCAGTTGCTGTTTCAAGCTTGAATGCAGGAACAAGCAGAACTTATTCCAAGAAAGTCCAAGTCCCTGAGGCATCTGATTATTTGCACCGAACTCCTTCGCAAAGAGTTGAGGTTCGTGTGGGGTGATTTGGGCACATCTTTCCCCACACTATAACACTTCAAATATAACTCAACGGCTGTAAAGTGCTTTCTCTCTTCCTCTTGTCTGTATCCTGTGCTTTTATTTCTCTATTTATTCCCCCTGTCTCAATTTCTAGTGTTTAAAAGGGAACAAAAGATGAAGTGGGTGTCACTGTGGAACAATTTCTCTCGCTCAAAGTTAGATACACGATCGTCGCTCCATGAGGTCTCGGCAGCTAGCCGTTGATATTCAGGTCCATAAATAAATATATTTTTTTGTATTTATACAAATTATCGAAGCTGTTCCCTGGTCGCGTGGTTAAGATGTCGAGCATTAAACCTCTTTCCATTCTCAATCAGTTCATCGCAGAAACATAATTGAGGTGTGTGAGAGGATTAATGATTGCTGTAATCGCCGTTAATAACCCCACTACTATCTGTCACAGAACGAGCTTACACATTCTCCCGCTTCTCCTGCCCTTTGCCGGACACGTGTTCGGGGTTTAATTTTACAAACTGGGTGTGTTCGCTGATCGCGGGGAGACGGTAGGAGCCTCTGTGGCCCCACTGTGAGGATGTAGAAGTGAACACTGTGGCTGGGTGATCCGTGACATTTCTGTAAAGGCAGCAGAGGAGATGGATTGAGAACTTTCAGTGTGGGACAGAAGTTGTTTAAGGTGAGCCAGCACATTCCCGATCAGCACAGAGGGAGCTCAGTGGTCAGCTCCCCTCTGTTGGGGTTACTGTGCCAGTGGTTGTCACGTTTGTTTTATATGTGTACGATCACTGGTTCGATCCCAAGTGGGAACTTTATGTTTAAACTTGCTGTGGATGAACAATTGGAACCGAGTTGAGTCTCCGAGCAAATACTGCCTGACATGCTGAGATTTCCAGCATTTGCTGTATTTATTGATTGAAGTATCAACTCTACCTCAGTTAGCATTTCTTTCATTGTGCAAAAGAAGGTGATGGGTTAATTAATGATGCTTTCCCGTGAAAGCAACACACAAGTTTAACGAATAAACATACGGTGACTGGCAGGTGAGCGCTGCTTCTGACACCCAGTGGGAATGGGCGGGGATTTTAAAGCCCTTTTTATTGCAGAACCTTCATATCGATGAACATCTCAGACTCAGTGTTTCGGCCTCGTGGTGCAGCGGTGGTGTGTCTGCCTCTTGATCAGAAAGTTGCGTGTTTAAATCATGTTGAGGTCCCTGTCCTTTTGGGCAATTCCAGAATTAATATTTTCTTTACTGTTTCACAATAACCAGACCCTTGCTCCAAGGTCTCTCTCAATGTTTACCCGGTGTCAGGCAGAGATACGCCTGCTGTCCTCATTTACTTCATGTGACAGGACACAAAAGTTCAAAATCAAACTGCAGGTGGCCATACATAATATTGAGCAGTCAGGATGGCCGAGCGGTCGAAGTTGCGGCATTCAGGTTGCAGTCTGCTTTGAAAGCGTGGGTTCCGTAGTGTAGTGGTCATCACATTCGCTTAACACGCAATAGGTTCCTGTTTAAAAACCAGCTGAAAACGTGTTCAATTATTTATGAGAAGCATTGAATAATGTGCATTTCTTGTTCAGTATTAACAAAGCATCATGTCTCCCAGTCCTGCTATATTGACTGAATATTCTGTACAGTTCGGTACACATTCAAACTCTACAGTTTCCAGCCCTGACGGTGCAGAAAGCCCCTCTCAAAGCTGCACATTCCGGCTGCTTTCAGTTGAGTTGTGAGAGATTATTGACGGATCCTGCAGCTGTGAAAAGGAATGATGTGTTAGAGGGGTCATCAAACGAGGCCATGTGGGTTGAATTAAATAACAAAAATGGGGCGATCACACTACTGGGAGTTCACTATAGGCCCCCAGGGAGTTAGAGGGAGATAGAAGAACAAATATATGGGCATATTGTTGAGAAGTGCAAAACCTATAGAGCTGTAATAGTGGAGGATTTTAACTACCCGAATATTAACTGGCAAAATGATAGTGTGAATGGTACAGATGGTGGAGAATTCCTAAAATGCATTCAGGAGAACTTCTTTATCCAGTATGTAACAAGCCCATCAAGGGAGGGTCGGTTCTGGACTGGGTCTTGTGATCGAAGAGGGGCAGGTATGAGGGGTATTAGTGGGAGAGCATTTTGGTGCGAGTGATCATACTCAGTAAGGTTTAGGGTAGTTATAGAAAAGGACAAAGGGGACCAGGAATAAAAGTTCTCAATTGGGGTAAAGCCAATTTTGCTGAGCTGAGATGGAATTTGGCCAAAGGGGACTGAGAACGGCTACTTGCTGGTAAATCAGTGTCAGAGCAGTGGGAGGCATTCAAGGAGGAGATCCTGAGGGCGCAGCGCAAGTACGTTCCCTAAAAACAAAGGTGGGACGAACAAATCTAGAGCTCCCGGGATGTCAGGGGCCATAGAGGGAAAGTTAACGAAAAAAAGGGAAGCTTATGACAGATACCGATAACTCAATACTGCAGAAACTCGAGAGGTGCAGAGGTGCAATTAAAAAATATATCAGGAAGGAAAGAGAGTGCATGAGAGAATGTTGGCAATTAAATCTGGGAAAACCCAAAGATGTTTTATAAATACATTAAGAGCACGATGATAACTAGAGAAAGAGTGGAGCCTATTAGAGTCCATAAAGGGAATCTGTATGCGGAGGCGGAAGGCTTGGGTAGGATTCTTTATGAATACTTTGCATCTGTTTTCACAAAAGAGAGGGGCGATGTGGACTTTGCAATGAGGGTGGAGAAGTGTGAAATATTAGATGAAATAAAGAGAGTGAGAGAGGAAGTAGTGGTGGCTTAGCAGCTTTGAAAGTGGATAAATCCCCAGGCCCGGATGAAATGTATCCCAGGCTGATAAGAGCAGCAAAAGAGCAAATAGCAGAGGCTCTGACCACCATTGTCCAATCCTCACTGGCTGCAGAGGATTGGAGCACTGCTAACATTGTACCTTTGTTTAAAAAGGGAGAAAGGGATTGAGTAAATACACGCTGGCCAGCCGAACCTTTTACAATTATTTGTAAAATTCATGAGGGACAGGATAAATCTTCATTTGGAAAGACATGGATTAATCAAGGATAGTCAACATGAATTTGTCAAGGGAAGGTCGTGTCTGACTAAATAGATTGCATTTTTCGAGGAGGTAACCAGGAGGGTTGATGAGGGCAGTGGTATGATGTAATGTATATGCACTTTAGCAAAGCTTTTGCTAAGGTCGCATTTGGAAGACTGGTTACGAATGTAAAAGCCCATGGGATTCAAGGGAAAAGTGGCAAGTTGTGTCCAAAATTTGTTCAGAGGCAGGAATCAAAGCGTAATGATTGCTGGGTGATTTTGTGATCCAGTGGGGTTCCGCAGGGCTCAGTGCTGTGTCCCTTGCTTTTTGTGGTATACATCAATGACTTGGACTTAAATGTTGAGGGTATGAGTAAGAATTTTGTAGATGACACGAAAACAGGCTAAGTGGTTGATAATGAAGAAGAAAGTGGCGGACTGCAGGAAGATATCAATGGACGTCTCAAAGCGCTTTGCAGCCAATGAAGTACTTTTTGAAGTGCGGTCACTCTTGTAGTGTGGGAGACACAGCCGCCAATTTGCACATGGCAGGCTCCTATAGGCAGCTGTGTGATGATGACCAGATCATCTGTCTCTGTGATGTTGATTGAGGGATAAATATTGACCAGGACACGAATCCTGGCCACATTGATCCTCCCACCACTTCACACTGTTCTCCGAGGGACCAGCGCGATGATACTAAAACAACAAGCGAAGTTGGTAAGCTATCCATGCAGTCCATCGGAATCCAGCCACACCACCTTATACCACGGGTAACATCTCTCCATGGATTCTGGAATCTGGATCAACAAACCATAATCCCATCTTATAAGGAATTCCGGGAGGTGCTTCAAGCTTTATTCCATATATGTGAACAGTTTTCAGGTATTTAAACAAATACCGACGTTTTTGAGATGGGCGTCTGAGTGACGTCATCAAAACCCTGGTCGTCATTTTGGAGCGTGAGCAGGAACATCGGCAGGGCCCAGGTACAGAGGAGTGGGAAGGTCGGGGCGGATGAGCGGTGAGTGTTTGTGGCGAGATGCGGTGAATGTTTATGGTGGAGGAGCGGCGACAGATCGTGGAGGAGGTGCGACAGATGAGGCTACTGGACCCAGAAGAGCCGAGGGCCCAGGGGCAGCACGGGCCAGCCCACACTGCGATATGTGTGGGCACTGGGTCCATGCAGCAAAGTTGTTCTCCTGTTGTCTTGGTTAACCCTTGCCACTGGACCAAGACCTCGCTCTGTCAAGCCCATGTGGTGGCTGGTGTGCAACGGTCACCCCACGTTAAAAAAATCCACACAAAGGCATCTTCCACCCCCTCAATTGGAGTCCAGGACTGGAACATCGGGTCCTTCATCGAAACACCTGTGAACTCATGGAAGCAAATTGTCCTCGATCGAGGGACCGCCTATGATGATGATGATCAATGTACTGGTCAGTTGGGCAGAACTGTGGCAAATGGAATTCAATCCAGATAAGTGTGAGGTAATGCATTTCGGGAGGTTTAACAAGGCAAGGGAATACACATTAAATGGTACGACACTGAAAAGTGTAGAGGAACAAAGGGACCTTGGAGTGCAGGTCCACAGATCCCTGAAGGTAGCAGGCCAGGTAGTTAATGTGGTTAAGAAGGCATATGGAATACTTGCCTATATTAGTCAAGGCATGGAATACAAGAGCAAGGAGGTTATGCTTGAACTGTACAAAACACTGGCTACACCACAGCTGGAGTACTGCGTGCAGT
The DNA here is from genome assembly GCF_044704955.1 of Pristiophorus japonicus. Classification (NCBI taxonomy): domain Eukaryota; kingdom Metazoa; phylum Chordata; class Chondrichthyes; family Pristiophoridae; genus Pristiophorus; species Pristiophorus japonicus. The sequence continues at coordinate 1,776,038 of NW_027250777.1, forward strand.
TCTGGTCACCACATTACAGGAAAGATGTGATTTCACTGGAAAGGGAGCAGAGGAGATTTACTCGAATGTTGCCTGGTCTGGAGAATTTTGGCTATGAGGATAGTTTGGAGATGCTGAGTCTGTTTTCTTTGGAACAGAGGAGTCTGAGCGGAGACCTGATTGAGGTGCATAAAATTGAGGGGCCTGGATAGAGTGGATATGAAGGTCCTGTTTCTCTTGGCAGAGGGATCAACAAACAGGGGGCGTAGATTTTAAGTAATTGGGGGAGGTTTAGAGGAGATATGAGGGGACATTTCATCACCCAGAGGGTGGTGGGGGTCTGGAACTCAATGCCTGAAAGGGTGGTCGAGGGACGGACCCTCACCACAGTTAAAAGATACGTGGATGTGCACTTAAAGTGCCGCAACCGACAGAGCTCTGGACCGAGAGCTGGAAAGTGGCATTAGGCTGGATAGCTCTGGGTCGGCCGGCGGGGACTCGATGGGCCGAAATGGCCTCACTCTGTGCTGAAACTTTCTGATTCTATGATTCTATTAATATATATATATATATATATATATATATATAATAAATACAATTATCGTAATTTTTCCTTGGTGGTCGAGTGGTTAAGATCCCGAGCACTAACCCTCTTTCTATTCTCAATCAGTTTATCACATGAAAATAATTGAGGTCTGTGAGAGGATGAATAATTGCATACCTCGGGAGCCTATTATCAGCGAGGGCAGGCATCGACGACGAGGTTCAACACTGCCTCCAGTGCGCCAGTGCAGCCTTCGGCCACCTGAGGAAGAGAGTGTTCGAAGATCAGGCCCTCAAATCTGCCACTAAGCTCATGGACTACAGGGCTGTAGTGATACCTGTCCTCCTGTATGGCTCAGAGACATGGACCTTATACATTGGCACCTCAAGTCGCTGGAGAAATACCACCAATGATGTTTCTGCAAAATCCTGCAAATCCCCTGGGATCACAGACGCACCAACGTTAGCGTCCTCAATCAGGCTAACATCCCCAGCATCAAAGCACTGACCACACTCGACCAGCTCCGTTGGACGGGCCACATTGTTAGCATGCCTGACACAAGACTCCAAAAGCAAGCGCTCTACTCGGAACTTCGACACGGCAAGCGAGCCCCAAGTGAGCAGGGGAAACGTTTCAAGGACCCTCAAAGCCACTTCATAAAATGCAACATCCCCACCAACACCTGGGAGTCCCTGGATAAAGACCACCCTCAGTGGAGGAAGAGCATCTGGAGGGTGCTGAGCACCTCGAGTGTCATCGCCGAGAGCATGCAGAACACATGCACACAGACAGCGGAAGGAGCGTGTGGCAAACCAGTCCCACCCACCCTTTCCTTCAACCACTGTCTGTCCAACCTGTGACAGAGACTGTAATTCCTGTATTGGACGGTTCAGTCACCTGAGAACTCACTTTTAGAGTGGAAGCAAGTCTTCCTCGATTTCGAGGGATTGCCTATGATGATGATGAATTGCTGTAATCACCGTCAATAACCCCGTTACTTTCTGTTACACACAGAGTTTACAGACTCTCTGGCTTCTCCTGCCCTTTTCGGGACACTTGTTCCGGGTGTAACTTTACAAACTGGGTGAGTTCGCAGCCCCTTATTCTAAGATTATGCCCCTTAGTTCTAGTCTCCCCTATCAGTGGAAACATTCTCCTTGTCAAGCCCCCTCATAATCTTATACATTTTGATCAGATCACCACCTATTCTTCTGAATTCCAATGAGTCGAGGCCCAATCTACACAACCTTTCCTCATAAGTCAACCCCCTCATCTCCAGAATCAACCGAGTGAACCTTCTCTCAACTGCCTCCAGAGCAAGTATATCCTTTCGTAAATATGGAAAACAAAACTGCACGCAGTATTCTAGGTGTGACCTCACCAATACCCTGTATAACTGTAGCAAGATTTCCCTGCTTTTATACTCCATCCCTTTTGCAATAAAGGCCAAGATTACATTGGCCTTCCTGATCACTTGCTGGTGATCTAGTTTGGAAGATATGAAGGCCAGCTTAACATTAGTCTTATTTGATTATTTTCTGTACCTGACCATGACATTTACATAAAAACATGTTGACTCTGTCGAATCATGTTATAATTTTCAAAGTGCCCTGACACCACTTCCTTAACAATGGATTACAGCATTTTCCCGATGACTGATGTCAGACTAACTGTCCTGTAGTTCCCGGTTTTCTCTCTCCCTCCTTTCTTGACTAGCGATGTTACATTTTCTACGTTCCGATCCGCTGGGACTGTTGTCGAATCTGGACATCGTGGTGCAACGGTTACGGGTCTTACTCCCGATCAGGAGGCTTTGTGTTCAAATCAGTTAATTTAGCTGTTGTTCTTCCGGAATTGATATTGTGTTTGCTGTTTCACAATAACCAGACCCTTGCTCTAAAACCTGTCTCACTGTTTCCCCAGGGGCACATTCATGTTACAATAAACATTCTGAATCAGATGCCTGAAGTACAGTGTGTAAAATGGGATATGGTTTAACAGTTACCATGCAAAGCACAGAACCAATTATTCAATTATCGACTTTCCCTCAGTTAACATTACTTTCACTGTGCAAAACAAGCTGATCAGTTAATTAATAAAGTTTGCCCGAGAAAGCGACATAAAATTTAACGATAATGATTCGCCCAACATGGGGCTCAAACCCACAATAGTGAGATTAAGAGTCTCATGCTGTATCTACTGAGCTAGCCAGGATTATGTAGATCACACATCCCTGTCGGTGATTGCAGCCAGGCGCCTGTTGGTTTCGCCCCATTTCCCAGTGTTTCCCGATCCTGTCTGTCTCTCTGGCTCTGTTTAATCTGTGTGTGGCCACCTCCAGTTTGATTTTGAACAAATACCTGTGTTTGTGTATTCAGTAAAAACAGAAAATGCTGGAAACACTCAGCAGGTCGGGCAGTATCTGTGGAGGTGGGGAAGTGGGAATAATCGATGGGTTTGTTTGCGGCTTTGATCTGTTGCTGGGAAGTGAGGCAGCGCTGCAGGATGCTTTTTTTTGAGGTGTAGCAGAGGTTACCATCGTGTAACGATTATCACCTTCGCTGCACATGTGAAATATCCTCGGTTTGAGCACGGACAGAAACATTATTTTGGAGAATATTTTTCTGTAAATACATTTTTTAAAAGTAGCCCGAGGTTCCTTTTATCATGAGCGATGAACAACTTAACTCACTCTCCTAAAATACAGTATGTGCAAAATCAGACAGGGGATAAAACTTCTTCAATGATTAAAGTTCCTTAACTCAGTAAAGTTCAGTTATTGAAGTTTCCATCAATTCATTGCATAAACATAATTGAGGTGTGTGAGAGGATTAATAATGGGCTTTAATCGTTAATGAGCCCATTACTTTATGTTATTGACCCAGGTTACACACTCTCTTGCTTCTGAAAGAGTTGAGATGCGTGTGGGGTGATTGGGGCAGATCTTCCCCCACATTACAAGGCTCCATCGGTACTTCATTGACTTTAAATCACTTGAGGATATCCTGAGTTGTTGAAAGGCCACGTAAAAATGCAAGTCATTCTTTGCAAAAGTTCTAACCGCAAGTTCAAACTTCGCCGGCAAATGGAGGCTCACCAAGAATTTGTTCTGACACACGACAAAGTCCTTAAAACTGGGATTCAGCAGTTCAGCTGCTCGCTTAACATTTCCGTCTGACCTGGTGCTGCAAGTGGAGATGTGTCCGCAGTGTAGCGTTTAACACGTTCACCTCACACGCGGGAAAGCTCACCGGGTGGAAATATTTTGTTGGAACTTTCTCCTCAAGATTTTTCAGGGGAGAAATTGTTCTCCAGTGAAAGGACACAAGATGATAAGAACGTAAGAATTAGGAACAGGAGTCTGCCATTCGGCCCATTTTAATGTTTTCAAAGTGATTTCACCCGGGGACCTTTGGTGTGTTTGGGGAACATGATAACCACTACACTGCAGACACACGGTGGTAGATGTTGTCTTAGGAACATAACCAGAGCTCTAACCAACACAGCTGGCCGATACTTCAGGAGCTGGTTTTACGAGAATAGAATGACGGTGCTATATTTAGGAAGGCTAAGAGAGTGGCCGGAATTGATCTCGTATTTCCCAGACTTTATACACAGGAACATAGGAACAGGAGGAGGCCATTTGGCAGCGAGTGGTTGGGATCCAGAATGCGCTGCCTGAAAGGGTGGCGGAGGCAGAATTAATCTTATCTTTCAAAATGGTTTTGGATAAGTATCTGAAGGTACAATATCTCAGAGGTGCGGGTAAAGGCCGGAGCAGTGGGACTAGCTGAGAGTCGGCACGGGCTCGACAGGCCGAACAGACTACTTCCGTGCTGTAACCATTCCATGATTCTATATTATGTTTAAACTTGCTGTGGATGAACAATCGGAGGCGAGCTTAGTCTCCTGGTAAAAACGCTGATGCTGTCTGGCCAGCTGAGATTTCCAGCATTTTCTGTTTTTATTTGCTAGTTATTCTCCTGGCAAAAGGGTTCCCTTATTCCTTAATTGCTCTTTATTTCACTTCAATAAATAGATAACTTTCAGTGAGAGAAAACGGATCCACCGGGGACCTTTCGCGTGTGAGGCCAACGTGATATCCGCTACACTGCAGCCCATCAAAGGGCGAGAAACCACTGAATATAAAGGATGAGCTCACAAATATCAGGGGCAGTGCAGTCTGGTCAACGTCAAACTCTCCTTTCTTATTCAGCAGAGGCATGAACGGGAGTCAGACGCCACAAAGTTTAATTAAAGACACAAATACAAGTTACACTTCCAAATCTTTTCACTGTAAAATTCTTTCACTTTATTTCAAATCATACTGTTGTAAGGGATGGTTTGCAGGGGGTCAGCTTTCCCTTCTGACCTTATATGAGCGTTTCCGAATCGCTCCCACACCCTTGGTTCTAGACCCTGGAATTATGAAGGGACTGTGACAGACTTGGACAGACAATCGGTTTCAAGGTAGGAAGCAGGTATGGCTTTATTGTGTTTAAAAGAAGTAAAAGGCACACCTTTAATAACACACACAGACCAGTACACACTGAGGGGTACAACACATTGAATAAATTGTCAAATTACAGCCTGTGGGGAAAAGAATACAGCTTAAACTCTAAATGGGGCAAAAAGGAGAATGCAGATACATTTACACAAGTTATCCCAGCCTCCCCCCTCCCAATCCCCCCAACTAACGAAGTTATAGCTCTGGGGGGTTCAAGGGCTATGCTCACCAATCCCCTTTTTGAAAGTTCCAACTCCAGGGTTCGCCTTCGTTGTCCCTGGGGTTCGCCTTAGTTGTCCACGTTCTGTAGTCTGTACCCCTTGGTAGCGTAGGACCAGCTTGTCGAGTGGAAAAATCTTCGGTTTTGTCGGGTTAGTTCCGGTTGACTGTTGGGTTGGTCGCAATGGCCCGCAACTTTCCAATTGTTGTTTTGACAGCCTGTTTGCTGTTGTGGTGCTGTCCTTCTGGGTTTTAGAGGTTCCTTTCGCTGATGTTTCGGGATCCCACTGTTCGATACTGGTGTAGAACTTATGCAACGAGACTGCTGACTTAATAGTGTCTCTTGAAGCACACCTAACTGCCAGAACAGACTTCAATTATACTAAAAATGGCATCTTTATCTTCCATCAAATCTAGCTCAGTTCTTTGTTTCGATTTTTCAGCAAGCTAACTGAAACTTGATTAAGTGGTTTTAATCTGGCGTTAATAGGCTTTTCGAAGTTGGTGAGCTCTCCATTGTGCTAGGCTGGCCTGAGCCAAATATTTCTATGCCTGTTGAAAAGGTGTTGGAATATGTATGTGACATTTGGGTCCTCCGGGTGCAATGATAAATGTTTATTCCATCGTTGATTGTTTAAATGCTAATGTTTTCAAGGGGCAAGTTTCGAGGGTATACAGTTCCCAGACAATTTGATTAGTTCCAATGTCCAAACTGGCCCTTTATATATTGACCCCACCCCTTTTCTTGCAGACCCAACATACACCTTTTAAAAATCAAAAATTCGATTCAAGTTCGTAGTTTCTTCCATGTGCACTTTAGGATTTCAAACTTTCTGGTAGATAGTTCCAAATTAAATTCCCTTTCCTATGAGTCCACTGGGGTGTGGGGTGGGGTCTCCATGAATGCACCCCCTTTTATCCCCTGCAGGCCTCGTCTGCCCCTTTAAAATTCATTTGCGTCCCAAAGTTTTCCTTCCATTTTAAAAGTCCAGAAAGGGATTCTTCTCCTTTGCAGGGGAAAGGTACCTGGAATCTTTGCGAGATATTGGTAAATTCTACATTCCCCGCTGTGATACCATATCACTTATGGTAACATTCTTCGAGCTGAGCAAAGTTCCTGACTCCCAAGAGATAATCTTCCCCGTAAATTAGCTAAACTAATACCCAAAATGCATAACACTTATGCAACATCACCATAGATGCACATTTTTCCCTTTACAGGTACAAACTTTTTACATTTATATCCTCCCAGCTTGGAGGGGGTTCAATCACTACAATTGGATTTCAGCACAGTTACATTTCATTTCAGTTACATTATATTCACCAGCATATCGGCAACGTACAACCACATTACAGAAGGGAAAAAAACAGAGATTAAAACTAAACAACATCAATTGGTCTCCTGAGGTTTGTCCATCACCCGGTAATGTCTAGATCCTGCCCTTGAGAACTGCTCTCAGGCTGGCTGACACACAAGACAAACTAAACCTTAAAATGTAAAATGGTTCAGTCAGCTGCCTTAAACTAAAATTAGAGCTATGTACAACCGCCACCCGTTTCCGGGTGGCCTGGTTAGTCCCTGTCAGGCCCATGCCTTGTGCGGACTGATAGCCGCCTGGATGCTAGGGTTTCCCCGCAGCCGGTGAGCTGGAGACCCCTGTCTCTGGGACAGCTCGATGCTACTGCTCGTGTGAGTCCCTCACCGCTGGAGGCGGCTGGCTGGGGGTCCCTACTCAGAGCGGCCTCTGTACTTCTGACCTTCGGCCTTTCCTGTCGGGCTGCCCTTCTCCGAGGGTAGAATCGCTGAGGCTCAGATGCCGGTGACCACGATATCTTTGGCCGTGGTGTACGGAGGGTCCTTCTCAGGGCTTGGGTTACTGGGGGTGTGTCCGAATCCCAAACGATGGGTGAGATAGCCCCTCCAGTACTGCAATTCTCCGTCCCTATAGGCACGGTTTCTGAGCCTGCCACATTCCCTGTGGGCCCTCCACCGTCGGGGGCGGCCAACGGAGGATCCCTGTCCTGAGGACAGTTCACACATCCCGGCTGCCCTCTGTGGTTGGCTGACCCTGGGTTGTACAGCTTGCACTGGATGCTGTGGAACCACTTAGTACAGCGGGGCAGCTTTATGGCATCGACCATCGGGCTTACCTTGTCCTCAATGCTGTATGGCCCCATATATAATGCTTCAAAAACCCCGACCCGAGTATAGTTCCTCACCATGACCTGGTCCCCTATCGTGGTGTTTGCTGGGTTCTAGCAGCAATCGGTTACTCTGATGCTGTCTGCCCATGTTACCAGCAGCCTGCCAGTGAATCTGTTTGAGGTGTTCAAACAGGTTCCTGACAAACCGGTCCCGGTTCGCCTCTCTGAGCTGACCTTCTGTGAGCACCGGGGCTAGGACAATGGTGGGGGTCCGCATGATCCGGCCAGTCATGAGCTCAGATGGGGAATACCCGGTGCTCTTTAACTGGCTAGCTCGGATCCCCATTCGGACCAATGGTAAGACCTCCACCCACTTTTGGGGTGAGTCTCCCGTTTCCTGCCGCAGCCTTTCTTTAATGGTGTAGTTTAAAAGCTCCACATTACCCGTTGACTGTGGATTGTGGGCAATGTGCCATTTCCCCTCAATGACGAGCAGGTTAAGGTTTGCCTGCAATAACTGCCAGGTGAAATGGCTCCCCTGGTCCGACTCCACATACTGTGGGAGTCCCCACCGGTAGAACAGTTACCTCACTAGAATCTTAGCTGTCCCTAGTGCGGTGGCTGTTCGGCAGGGGAAGGCTTCAAGCCATTTTGAGAACACGTCCACCAGGACTAGACAGTATTTGTAGCCTCCCTGGGCGGTGGATAGGGGCCCGATGTCGTCAATTTGGATTGACTGCCATGGTCCCTCTACCCTCCTGACGTGTCCGAGGGACACCTTCCTTTTCTGGGGGTCAGGGTTTTTCGCAGCACACACCAGGCAGTTCACACAGAACCCACGGACATCCTCCCTGAGTCCCGGCCACCATCCTGCCTGTTCCACCCGTTGCCAGGTGGTCTCAGGCCCGGGGTGTCCCGCTCCTGGACCCTCATGGGCCAGTTTTAGGAATTCCCTCTGGTGCTGCTTTGGCACGACCCATTGTCCCTCTTTAAACAGCAGGCCTTCCTTAACGGTAATGGCTGCTGTGCCGTACGGACCTTCTACTCTCTCTCCTCTAGCTAGCACATTCAGGACTGCTTTCAGGACCGGGTCCTGTGCCTGAACTGTTTTTAAGTCCGGGGCCAAAGCTATCCCTGTACTCTCTGCTGCCCTGTTCTTATTCTTGACCGCTGCTATGCGGCCGGTGTCATAGTGGTCCCAGAACTTTCCCGTGCGGGCACCTTCTTTGGCCAGTTTGTCAGCCTGTTGGTTTCCCTCTGCAAGGGGTTCAGTTTTTGAATGGGCCTTCACCTTATGTATGTAGACCTTTCCTTCTTCCCCCACCGCTGTCAATATTTTCTCCAGCAGGGGCTTGATTGCCAGGGGTCTCCCGTCAGCGGACATGTATCCGCGACGGGACCAGATAGCCTGGTACTCCGTGCATGAATTGCAGGTGAACATACTGTCCGAGCAAATCGTGTACGGGGTAGGGATTTCCTCGGGGTGGGTCACCACGTACATTACGGCGGACAGTTCAGCGTGCTGGGCGCTCATGGTGCTTGGGAGCTTGATTGCCAGGGCAATACCTGCCCTTGGGTCATAGACTCCGCACTCAGTGAGTCGCTCGCCAGCAGATACTGAGCTGGACCCGTCCACGTAGATGTCCCGGCTTGTAGGGTATAACCCCGCCCAAAGGCCAATGTTCACCTCCCATACCCCTTCTATGGAGCACCTGTGGGCTTTCCCTGGATAGATCAGGTTGGCTGCAAGCCTTGGCTCGCGGAGGCCTTCTACTCTGAGGTCCGTCTAGGAGAGGAGCAGGGTCCAGCGAGCAATGCGGGCACTGCTCACCGTCCCGTCCTTAATCCTCCTATCTAGGAGCATCTGAGTCGGTGTGTGGTGGGTTAGGAGTGTTAGAGGAGACCCTCCCGTGAAGATCAAGGATCTTTTCATTGCCCAATGTGTGGCTTGGAGGTGTCTCTCACAGTTGGAGTACCCCTTCTCTACATCTGTGAGGATCCTGGAGGAGTAAACCACCAGCCTCAGCTGGCCGTGCCACTCTTGAAACAGCACTGAGCTCAAACTGTCCCCGCTGGCTGCCACCTCTAGGAAAAAACTCCTTTCCTACATCTATCACTCCTAAGGCTGGCGCGGTCTGCAAGTCCTTCTTGAGCTGATTAAATGCTGCCTCGCAACCCTCATCCCAGACCCACTCTACCCCCTTGTGTAGGAGCCTGAGCAGAGGGGCTGCGGTGGCTGCATAATCCTCAATGAAGTCTCTGCAGTACCCAGTGAGCCCTAGAAAGGATCTTACCCCTGTCACTGTGTTGGGGGCTGGTAACTCCTGTACTGCCTCCCTTCTAGCCTTGTCTATGGCCCGTTCCCCAGCGCGCACAGTCAGCCCCAGGAATTTGACTTCCTTCTGGCCGATCTGTGCCTTATTCGGGTTTACTTTAAACCCTTCTTCTTTTAGCAGCTCCAGCAGCTCAGCCAGCAGTGGGCCATGCTCCTCCACCTGGTCGGTGAACAGGAGCAGGTCATCCACATACTACACCAACTGCTGGTGTCTGCTAAAGCCCTTTAAACAGTTCGCCATGCATTGGTGTAAAATGCTGGGGCTGTTGTGGAAGCCCTGGGGAAGACATTTCCACGTGTATTGTTGGCCCTTAAAGGTAAAGGCGAACTTGTACTGGTCCTCCCGTTTTAAAGGAATGGACCAGAACCCATTTGAAATATCCAGCACCGTGAAAGTGGTCGCGGATGCTGGAATACTTCCTATGAGATCCGCTATGGCTGCTACAGTGGGTGCACAGGCAGGGATATTCTTATTTAGTACTCGATATTTCACGGTGGCCCTCCATGAGTTGTCCGGTTTCTTAACCGGCCACAGTGGAGAGTTCACATGGGTAGCTATCGGTCTTAACACCCCTTGCTCTACCAGTGATCCCAGCTTCGTTGCCAGGTCTGCCTCTGCCTCCCTGGGGAAGTTATATTGCTTTTGTGATCGGGTCATGGGGTCCCCTACTATACTAACTTCCACCCCCGTTACCCTGCCACAGTCATGTTTGTGGGTGACAAATGTTGTAAGGTGTGCCCGTACATATGCCTGGTACTCCACTGGGGTGTTACTGACCAGTAATTCCAAGTCGTAACCCTCCTTTGGCTTCACGGTACACAATGTTACCTTGGCCCCTTTTTCTGGGATCACCGCCACCTCACCTTCCCTGTCAGTCACTATGGCTCCCCATAGACAGTGGTTCCTGAGATCCACTAGGATCTAGTGGCCAATGATAAAATCAGCACCCAGGATCCATTTTCCCTTCTGCTCCCATTTCATCAGGACACACTTCCATTTGGTTTTGATTGTCCCCAACTGAATGATGAGCGGGATGGAAAATGAACCAGTTTGCTCATTGCCTGTGAACCCCACTAGACTGTACGGGACCCCGTTCGATAGAGGTGAGGTAGCTGGGTTATCTGCATTTACAAGGGTGCAGGAAGCACCAGTATCGAGCAGGTAGGTCCCTTTCACTTTTTCCACTTCCTCATAACGCACGGTCTCTTCCAGGCATCGTACTTGAGGGAACACAGGTACACAGGCTGCGCTGGCTCTCGTCATGCATCTGGGTGGGTTGGAGCAGAGGGTTTTACCGAACCGGCTACTGCACCGGTTGTGATAGTTACTGCTCCCTCTCCGTTTATGAGTGTCTGTAGAGCGGCTACGAGTGTCTCATATGAGTGGGTGTTCCTGCCCCGGCCTTACGGGCTGCGGCTGGAGTGGTCCTTCTCTTCGTCTATTTCCATGGGTTCCTACAGTTCTTCCTCCAGTGCCCACTTTTCCCACACCCAAAACACTCGCCCGCTTTGTGGGGAGGATAACCACCTTCCTGATGCCACTCTCTCTTGCTTTGGCTGCCTTTAATCTCATGGACCCTCCCTTTAGAGGAGGGTTCCTCTGTCCCTCTACTGTTCCGGTAAGCCAGTGTCAACTGTCTGATCACTGGCTCCTCGGTGGTTCTGGGATCTCTTGGATCGAACCAGACCTGGAATTTTGCCTTTGTTCCAGGTAAGCTGTTTGCCACCAGGCTGCAGAGCCAGTGAGCCAGCTCGTTAGGGGTCAGGTGGGCCCGGTCAAGAACACCACTACAGGCACTTTCGTGGACCGGCCACAACCTGTCGGCGAAAGCCTGTGGAGTCTCCCCATAGAGCTGCACTGTCTTCTCCACTCGGGATAAAGGACTCCCGTCGTTCATACTCATGGCCTCTAGAACCTCCTCCTTAACTGTAGCGTACGTGTTTCGCCCCTTTCTGCTGTCTGCAGAGAGGGAATGGCACAGCTCGCTGTCTAGTGAGAAGCTTAGCCTGCTCTGAATTATCGCACCCATTAATATCCCCTGTGTGTTCCACTTCCAGGAAGTGTACCGTGGGATCCCCCTGTTGGGTGAGCTTACTTAGGTAGCCTATCATAGCCCTCAGTTTTTGGGTGTCGTGGGGAACTACGAAGTTATTTTCTCGGGGTCCTGCTGCCCCATAAGCATCAGGCGGGCCAAACTTCTGCTGCCGGACCGGGTGCATTGGCCCTGGTTCCGGCCCTTCTTGTATTGGCTCGCCCTCTTCCCTCTGCTGCCAAACCGAGTTAAAACTCAGGGCTGCCGGTGTTTGTAATTCACAATACTTGCCTGCTCTGCACTCTGGCTGACACCCCTGCTGCCCTGGGCCATTCCTGGGAGCTGCAGGCAGTGACTGAGGGGTTCCTCCTTGCTCAACCAGGTGTTCCTGGGCTAAAACCGGTTTATCAGGCACACCATGCCTTTAGCCCGGGCTAGAGCAAGGTTCAAGCTTTGGGTCTGCTGCTGGCAGGGGCCGTGGTCTCCTGCCTCAAATTCCCTGGCACTGGCGACCTTATAGGCTACCTGAATGTCTCTCATCCTCTCCCCGTACTCTTTAACTTGCTTGGCGAGGCAGGAATTCTCTTCCCGCAACACTGGTTCGCTATTCTTGGCTTCAATAATCTGACACTGCAAAAGGTCCAGTTGGGTTTTGTGCCTTTCTTTAGTGAGCTCTCTACTTTCCTTTAACTGTCCCACCTCAGTCCACATCCTTTCCCCGACTGTGGCCCTTGCGCTGGACCTCTCTTCTGCCTGTCTCAATATTCCCTTTAATTTCTCATTCTCCTCATTTAGACGCCGGATCTGTTGCTGAAGGCAAATGAGCCAAATGGCCTTCTCTATCGACGTTTTGTGGTCCTTGCTCTCAGTCCATTGAGCTGCAGTTCTTCTGGACGTTCAGCATACAATAGATCGAGTACCCACTCCTTAGCCACATTTACCCTCTTAAACACATATGAGGAAATCTCCTCTTCCATTTTGCTTCGGTTCCTGAAACCAGTCTCTCTCTTATCACGTCCCTTGTACCAGTGTCCCATCTGGGTCGCCATTATGTAAGGGGTGGTTTGCAGGGGGTCAGCTTTCCTTTCTAACCTTATATGAGCGGTTTCGAATCGCTCCCACACCCTTGGTTCTTGACCCTGGAATTATGAAGGGACTGTGACAGACTTGGACAGACAATCGGTTTCAAGGTAGGAAGCAGGTATGGCTTTATTGTGTTTAAAAAGAAGTAAAAGGCACACCTTTAATAACACACACAGACCAATACACACTGAAGGGTACAACACATTGAATAAAGTGTCAAATTACAGCCTGTGGGGAAAAGAATACAGCTTAAACTCTAAATGGGGTAAAGAGGAGAATGCAGATACATTTACACAAGTTATCCCAGCCTCCCACTCCCAATTCCCCTAACTAACTAAGTTATAGCTCTGAGGGTTCAGGGGCTATGCTCACCAATCCCTTAAGACAGTTGCCGGTGAATCGCGGTTTCAGGGTTCGCTGCACTTGGCCTTCTAGGCGAGCCGTACCCTGGATGGAGGAGAGGACTTCGGACTGCGTAGTCTTCTGTAGGGGTGCGTCCGTTGATGTGGTAAGTTGCATTTTGGATGTATGGGGTAAATATCCACTTTCTTTGGTTAGGAATAGTTTTAGTTGTTCCCTTTTGGTAATTTCTCCCCCGTTGGGTCGTTCAGAAGTAGATTGTAGGGTGGTTGTCAATTTTGTTGCTGACAACCTTCCGTTTCGTGGGCCTCGTGCTCGGTCAGTTCTTGATGAGTTCTTGTAGGTTCCTTCACGACTCCATTTCTTCACTCCGGCTGCTTGTGTCTGTGTCTTTGTTCCAGTCTGTGCTCTGCTTCTCTCCTGTCTTCTGCTTGTTTCTGTGTTCTGCTAGTCTGCGTGCTGCTCCTTGCTGGTCTTGCCTTGTAAAACTGGGGGATAGATATATCCCAAAAAAAGGCTCCGTTATCTCCCATCAAATCTCTTGGGCTCTGTTTACACTGTTCTGTCCATTGATTTTCAAATGTCTCCTTTGTCAGCAGTAACTCGATTAGGATGTGAGAATGTGCTACCACTGGTTTTGCATTGTTTTAGGATTGTCCAGTTTCTTGACCATGATTTCCATTGTGCTTGATTGGGTAATTCGATTATCTTTTCGAGGGTGCATAGCCTGGGGTCCTTCATGCATGAATTTGGCCCCACCTCCTGTATTTGGAAACTCTTTTTTGCAGCCAAAATGTTGTAGAATCTTAAAATTGATATGCTCCTGATAGAGAATTCAAACAAGCTACATTTAGACAAGTTGAGAAAACAAAGACTCTAATGACTATGTGCAGTTCAGCATGTTGCATTAAGTCATCCATCAACTTGACATTTTAGGACCTTGGGTAGCGAGCCAATTAAAAGGTTAAAAGACTATTAATTGAGCCAATAATGTCAAAGAAGGTGAGTTCTTTTCTGTAAATTGATCCAGGTATAAGTACAGCCATTTTGACCATGTGGTCCAAGAAGAACAAAGACCTGGCTTAAAGCCAAAAACTTGTTACTGCTGTCTGCCAAAAATAAAGAAGTTAAAACTACAATCGGAAGTCGTATTTCATTGGAAATTAAGAGATCTAACAATTTTGGCGTCACGAACACGATCGCTGAGGAAATAAATTTAATTTTGGACATCGGACTGACATATTGAGGTAAGGACACCTCTTTCTAAAAGTCCTCGGTCAAAAGTCTAAATTTGCCTCTCCTTCTACGCGATTCCGAAAGCCTCCGGTTTGCGAACCCTCTGGTTGTTCGTCGGCTCGAGGTCCCATAGACGTCTAAACTTCGGCGGTGTGTTCGTTAATTAATCACCGACCTATTGATCGGCTGGAAAGCCTACGACTCGAGAACCCAGTAAAGAAATGATGGCAACAGGAGATAAGAGCAAAGAATTGCCTACAACTGTTAAAGGTGGGCAGGCACCACCTGAGGTTTCGATAGATGAAATCCTCGAACAATTGAAAGAATACATAGAGCAACAATTCAACTTATCTAAAACCTGTATTAAGATCGAACAAAAGTACGGAACCTCCAAAGGACAATGGTCCTTGGACGAGATTAAAAGGGTCTGGGGAGAAACGACCCATATGAAAAATAAAGAGTGAACTAGATGGTCCCTAGCGGTTATGGGCCAGATTCGAAAGCGGAAGGAAATTATAATGCGTTCCCAACATGATCGAGAACTGACCAGTACAAAGGATCAATTGCAAGCAGTTTGTGCATAGCTGTGACAGAAAAAGCTTGAACTTGAAAAGCTGTAAGTGGAAGTTAAAGATCTTAAAGGTGAAATTAAAGAATGGAAAAAATCATTAGGTCAAGAGACAGTAATAGGAAAAGCAAATGTATTGATCAATTCCCAGGGTAACCATGTTTGGATAAATTAAAAGAGCAAACCCGAAGACACGGCCGAGGAATAGATACGAATTCTGAATCCTTCGACGATACAGGGCCGGAGGATGACGAATTAGGGGTGCGCTTTGCCCCGTTTAAAAAAAGACGAGTTGTAGTCAAATCAGAAGAGATTGCGGATAAGAGCGGAACAAAAAAAACAAAGAAAAGGGTGTACGAAGAATACTTAGTTCATGATCCGGCGGACCCAGAGGTAATTGATAAATGGTCCAAGGAATTGCCCAATCCAAAGAAAGGGGGAGTACAAACGTGGGACCAATTGGACCGCTTAAGAAATATATATCAACTTCATCCCTGGGACGGAGTGCAAATTCTGACCATGATGGTGCCAAAAACACAGGGAAGAAAATTGCACGACAAGGTAGAAGAAGCTTTGGGGCAGAATGATCAAGAATTAGACGCAGGATGCGAGGCGATTAAACACTGGCTGCAAGCCTTCAGTCCAGCTAAGACAGACTGGGGAAAAATTGCAGCCTGCCAACAGAAAGGAACAGAGGATGTCCTGGAGTATGACGAGCGGTTTAGATGCACGTGGCTAGAACATTTGGGTATGAATAATATGGATGAGGAAATGGATGAACCCTTTTGGACCCCTGAAAGCAGCTTTCGTGGCAGGTCTAAAGCCAGAACTGTCAAAATGCTGAAGGTAGTGTTACCGGACTGGGAAGGTAGAGGAACTACCTTTTAAGCATTGGTGGATCGATGCAACCAATTAGATGGGGACATGGGAGCTAAAGTCCGAGCTGTACAGGCTATGGGATGGAAATCACAGGATTCCGATAAACAGTTAGTAGGTAAATTACCCGGAAAATGTCATTATTGTGGGAAAGAAGGTCACTGGGTCAAGACGTGCAGGGCCAAACAGAAAGGTCGTGGCTGGGGAAGAGGACGCAGCCAGGGATACAATTCAGCCAACAAGCCAGGCTTGTCACAAGATCACGACCTCATAGAAGCATTTAAGCGACTGACAATACAACAACAGAAGGAGTTACTTGGGATAGCAAAAAATGATTAGAGCCCACCCTGGCCCCCCTCCTCGCACTAATACAACAAAGGGGAGATGGGCTATATATAACTGTGAGGGTGGGTGATAAGGATGTGGACTGTCTTTTAGACACAGGGGCGGAATTAACATGCTTATCCCTACAATATGGAGACTTTTTGCCGTTGGATGGTAGGGCACGTACAGCCTATGGAGTTGGGGGTCATAAAATGGAAATTAAAAGGACAACACCGGTACTTATCGGGCTGGGTCCACATGAACTAACCACGCCGGTCTGGATAGGCCCAGTAGATCAACCCCTTTTGGGAATGGACGTTCTAATCCAAGTAGATTCATCGTTGCATTTCGAGGATGGTCGGGTGACATGGTCAATTAGAACTTTGAAGAAAGAAGAATTGAAAGAACACCCGATATGGGCTAAAGATAAGAATGATTGTGGCCTACTCCAGATGGAGCCTGCGTCATTAACAGGGACCAAGCCTCCATGCACTAAACAGTATCCCATCAGTCCAACTGCCATCGCGGGAATCTTACCGGTTATTCAGCAATTGGAGAAACAAGGGGTGCTTATTAAAACGCATAGCTCCTCCAATAGCCCCGGGTGGCCGGTACAGAAATCTAATGAGACTTGGCGTTTGACTGTCGATTATAGGAAAGCTAACCAGTGTATTGATCAAAAAGCTCCTTTGGTCGCAGATCCCTCCACCATTTTTAATGCCCTCAAACCGGAACATAAATGTTTCTCGGTTATATATATGACCAACCGATTTTGGTCGGCGCCTCTGGCACCGGAGATTCGACAGTGGTTTACTTTCACGGTCCAAGGACAACAGTATACTTGGACCCGGTTACCGCAGGGTTTCCACAACAGCCCTACGGTATTCCACATGGCTTTACAAAGCCATTTGCGAGAATTACCTCCCCTGTCATCCACAGTCATCCAATATGTAGACGATATGCTGCTAGCTTCAATCACGGAAGAACAACATGAACAAGATTTACGAGCTTTGCGGGATCACCTTCGGCTGAAAGGACATAAAGCCAGCATCAACAAAGCACAAATATCCCAAGAAGAGGTTGTATACCTGGGACAAAAAATTTCACAAGGAAAGAGAGAACTTACCCAGGATAGAACTGCAGCCATTCGGGCTGCTAAAAAACCCACCACTATTCAGGAACTAAGGTCTTTTTTGGGATTGTGTAACTTTAACAGAAATTGGATTGACTCCTTCACACAGCTTGCTCAGCCACTGAATGATATTTTAAAGGGGAAACGTGCCTCTAAAGAAGCCATCACCCTCACAAAAGAACAGCAAGAGGCCTTCCTGAGTTTGAAAAAGGCTTTGTGCTCGGCACCGGCTCTGGGAATCCCCGACAGTGGTAAGCCATTTATCCTGTTTGTCCATGCGAAAGAAGAATATATGACAGCCATACTGACACAAAAACATGGGGATCAGCAAAGACCGATTGGCTATTATTTGGCAAAACTGGATGCGGTAGCCCTCGGATGGGGAAGTTGCCTAAGGGCCATGGAAGCTACATGTCGAGCAGTAATGACCACTGCGGGTCGAGTCCTCGACCAAAAGCTGATTGTCAAGTGTCCCCACACCGTACACGATTTGCTGTCTATGAATAGAATGTCTCAGGTGACAGCAGCAAGATGGACCCACTGGACAGCAGTTTTGGAAGCTCCTAATCTCCATATCGTCCGGGCCAGCCCGGTTAATCCCGCAACTATGCTCCCGATGTCAGAATCGAGGGAGCAAGAGGGGGGAGAATGTGAAGAGCATGACTGCGTGGAGATTTTAAAAGAAACAGAAGAAGCAGCCTTAGCAGCAGAGGAGCCTCTGCACAACCCAGACCTCATCCTGTTTACAGATGGTTACTCCTTTGTTGAGAATGGTACCAGAAAAGCAGGATGGGCAGTTACAATCTTATATGAGGTAGTGGCAAAAGGATGTTTACCCTCAGGAACGTCAGCACAACAGGCCGAGTTACGGGCCCTGTCAGAGGCATGTCGAATAGCAGAAGGACAGACAGCTAATGTCTACACAGATTAGCATTATGCTTTTGGAGTCGCTCACGACTTTGGTATGTTCTGGCGGAAAAGAGGTTCATCACTGCTGCTGGTACACCTATCCGAAATAGAAACGAAGTCCGAGACTTACTGGAGGCCATACAATTACCTCAGGAAGTGTCCATCCTGAAGTGTAAGGCCCATACCAAGGAAAATACCACAGAAGCACAGGGAAATGCCCTAGCCGACCAGGCAGCTAAAGATGCCGCCTCAGAGGGCGTTCCTCCAGAAGAACCAACACAGATGTGCAGATTGAAAGCACTCAGGACTCTGACACGAGACCTTCAAACAATGCAAGGCAAGTGCCCCCGAGAGGAAAAATGAACATGGATTGAGGCAGGAATTAAGCTCTGCGAAGATGGTGTCTGGAGACAAAGAGTTACCGACAAGCCAGTCGTGCCACAGGCGCTTATGCCTTTTTTAGCCCAACAGATCCACTCGTGGGGACACTTGGCCTCACAACAGATGATGGCATGGTTCCAGAAAAGCTGGTGGGGTCGGGGATTTAAAAAACATGCCCAGCTGGTAACAGACCGCTCTTTGGTCTGCCAGAAAAATAATTCTGGCCCATCACAGTAATGCCCCAACTGAGGCCCCCTGCCCCTGTCAGACCATTCCAGCATCTGCAGGTTGATTATATATCTCTTCCTTCATGCCAAGGATACACTAACATTATTGTCATGGTCGACAGATTCTCTAGATGGGTAGAAGCTGTCCCAACTAAAAGAGCCACGGCCAATCACACTGCAAAGGTCTTGTGTAAGGATTTCATTCCCGGATGGGGAATCCCGAGTTGCATTGACTCAGATCAGGGAACACACTTCACAGGTGCTGTCTGCCAAGAAGCCTGTCGGTTACTGAACATTACGTGGGATTTACACTGTCCTTATCATTCACAATCATCAGGACAATAGAATGAATGAATCGAACTCTGAAACAACGGCTTGCCAAATATCACCAAGAAGGAACACCATGGCCCCAGGCACTATCAATAGTGCTATGTAGCATTAGGGCAACCCCAAACAGAACTACAGGTCTCAGCCCATTTGAAATTATAACAGGAAGACCCATGTCGCTGCCAGGAACTATTGATTTACGGAAAGCTGATGTTCACTTAATGAGTGACACTTTGTTATCATACTGTCAAAACTTAACCAATGCTATTAGTTCTGTTTCCCGACAGGTATTGGCAGCTTGGGGTAATCCACCCGAAGGAGGACACGACATCATCCCGGGAGTCTGGGTGTATGTGAAAAAGTTGCATAAAGAACCTTTGGGTGTCAAGTGGGAGGGACCTTATCAAGTGTTATTGACCACCCAGGCAGCTGTTAAAGTCCAAGGAAAGAAAGCTTGCATCCACGCTTCACACGTTAAACGAGCACCCATAACTGAAGCTGAAATCTAAAAAGGACAATTACTTTTTGCGAAAATGTATAAATTTACTGTATTATTGATTGTAGGTATTCCAGGCATAGGCCTACTTCTTACTAGCCGACCTTCTGCACCAAAGGGAAATAGTCGGGTAGCAAGGGAATTACATGTAAATACCTTTTTATATATGTCATACATTTATGCCAAACAAGGTAACATTTCTAGTTGTTGGGTGTTTGTGCATATTCCTATTCACTCAAAGGGAGGGATTCCCTTGAGGCCAGTTCCCTTGAATATCTCGGAAATGGCTGAGTGGATAATTAATCAAAATAAAACAGGCAATGCGTTTCAGGATACGAAAAACTGGGCACGTAAATGGAAGTCAGCAGGTTACAATCTGACTACCTTTGAAGGGGGATACTGACCGTGCTACAATAATTCCAAACGGCCCCAATTTTTTGTTATCTCAAATACAACGGGAATAGGAAGACCGGGGGAATGGGTTTGTCTGATTAGAAACATCAAAGGAGGCCAAAATATGGGGTATAGTAACTGCTCCCGGAATTATAACATAATCAAGCCAAGGAACCGTCCAAACTGGCCTGATGTGGGAATTTTGAACATAACCGGGATTCTGAATAAAACAAATGGAAAAGCTTGGACAGGCCCCGGAGTGTTGCTGACAAAGAAACAGCTAACATTCATTGCATATAATGGCACCTATTGGGTGTGTGGCCACAAGTCCTACCCTTGGCTGCCCCAGAATTGGATGGGATCCTGCTATTTAGCCTACATTGTGCCTTATATGTATCATATAAAGTCACTGTCGGAACATTTACACCGTCCAAAGAGAGCTATCACAGAAACAGAGAGGTTCTTTGCCTATCTGATCCCTGGGTATGGGACCGCCAAACTGCCAAGGGAATCCATTAACATGGCATCCGTTGTGGAACGAGTAGCCAATGATACCTCAGAGGCCCTAGTTAAAATCAATGCAGAAATGGTAGCAATCCGCACAGCAGCCCTCCAGAATAGACTGGCCCTTGATTACATCCTGGCTGAAAAGGGAGGTACTTGCACCCTACTCGGAACTGAGTGTTGCACATGTATCACAGATAGCTCCGAAGAAATTACCCACTTAGCGGAGCATATCCAAAAGGAGGTAGAAAAACTTAAGCAACCCCCATCATTCACTTTGTGGAGTGGAGCCACTGAATGGCTCGGTTCAATAGGAACTTCATTGGTGGAAGTTTTAATTCTATTTGTTGTAACTGTTTTACTTTTATATTGTTTGTGTATGTTGATTAAATGTTGTTGCGACCAGGCGGCTGTAGCTGCTGTCCCGCAGGTGAGACACCTTGCAGGTCCCAGCAGACCGTCTGTACGTGGCACAGGAGTATGTTATGCTTGAGGGAAGGTTGTTTACTCGTTGAGTTAAGATATTGATTTGGATTATATTGGAATGAGGTTAATTAACCTACTAAAACCAAACTTCCATTGTGGCCATGATGGAACTCGGGTTGGTGTAAATTTGTGTGGAAGCTACTAGTCCGGACATGTGGCGAAACACATCAACAAATTTTAGAAGGATGTATGAAATTATTTTGTAGAATGTTTAACCAGAGATGCCTGATGTTTTATGATTCAGTTTGTGAAAGAATCAAAGGGGGGATTGATAGAGAATTCAAACAGGCTGCATTTCGACAAGTGGAGAAAACACAGACTCTAATGACTACATGCAGTTCAGCATGTTGCATTAAGTCATCCATCAACTTGACATTTTAGGACCTTGGGTAGCGAGCCAATTAAAAGGTTAAAAGACTATTAATTGAGCCAATAAGGTAAAAGAAGGTGAGTTCTTTTCTGTAAATTGATCCAGGTACAAGTACAACCATTTTGATCATGTGGTCCCAGAAGAACAAAGACCTGGCTTAAAGCCAAGAACTTGTTACTGCTGTCTGCCAAAAATAAAGAAGTTAAAACTACAATCGGAGTTCATATTTCATTGGAAATTAAGAGATCTAACACTCCTTCTCATAGATGTTTAGGGGATCTCAAGCTTCTGTAATTTAGGTCCATTTTGAATTCCCTTTCCTATGAGTCCAAACACTGGGTGCGGGGGGGGGGGGGGGGTCTCCATGAATGCATCCCCTTTTATCCCCCGCAGGCTTCGTCTGCCCCTTTAAACTCATTTTAAAAGCCCAGAAAGGGATTCTTCTCCTCTGTAGGGGAAAGGTACCTGGAATCTTTGCGAGATATTGGTAAATTCTACAAGTGCGCCAGATTTAACCACTCGACCACCAGGGAACAGCTTCCATACTTGTCGATATATTCAGATATATTTATAGATGAACCTGAATATCAACGGCTAGCTACCGAGACTTCATGGCGCAACGGTAGCACTTTGAGTGAGAGAAATTGTTCCACAGTGATGTCCATTTCATCTTTTGTTCCCTTTTAAAAACTAGAAACTGAGATAGCGGGAATAAATAGAGAAATAAAAGCACAGGGATATAGGCAAGAGCTAGGGAGAACGGGAAAGCTACTGTCCCCACCCAGAACTAATGCAGAAACCCCTCTGCTGCGCTCGGGGTACCCACCCACAGCCTGGATACACTAACGTCCCAACAGCTCATTGACTGTCGGAGTGGGACCGTGCGGCGCTTCAGAAGACAGGTCGAAAAGTCAAAGTCACTGATTCCGTCTCAACTGCTCTTCCAACCAAGAATAGCAACATACACAAAATATGTTTTTATAATAGTTACACCTTATCGCCGTGCTAATCCAAAAGTTGGCTCGTTGGTCTAGGGGTATGATTCTCGCTGTAGAGTTGATATTGAAAATTTGATAGAGGTCCCGGGTTCAAATCCGCTACGAGCTCATACTTTTGCAAAGAAGGACTTACATTTCTGCAGTGCCTTTCAGGAACTCATGATTCCTCAAAGCGCTTTACAGACGTTGAGTTTTGTTTGAAGTGTTGTAGTGTGGGGAAAGATGTGCCCAGATCACCCCACATGAAGCTCAACTCTTTACGAAGGAGTTTGGTGCAAATAATTAGGTGCCTCAGGGACTTGGACTTTCTTTGAATGAGTTCTGCTTGTTCCTGCATTCAAGCTTGAAACAGCAACTGGGCTTCCATCTCACGGGAGCAGCGTGTAGCAGTTAGCGAGTCGGTGACGAGATTTGGGGTTGATGTGCATCACTTTCAATCTTTGAAATTTCAAGAAGTGAAGATATGATGAATCCAACTGTCCCTGTAAGAATTTTGTTCGGGTTTAATCACAGGAATATCTGCAGTCAGGAGCTGAAAAGGAATTAAAACCTACGACCGGCTTCGGGACAATTAATATACTTCGTCACAGACATGAAGCTGGAAGGCTGGAAGGTAGATCACACCGGTTGTGGGAGAGCTGGTTGGCGGTGACATGGAAGTGTCTGCAGTATGCGGGACCAGACTGCTTCCACACATCCACAATGAATGTTCCTCCATTTATTTGGGAAAAAGTACAACTGAGAGTGGACAAGTTCCATACCGGTCGGAGCAATCGGAAGCTTTAATTGACTGACACCCTGGTTTGGGATTGTAAAGTCCTGTCCCCTCAGTACAGATTCACACGAGTTATGTCGTGAAGTCAAGGTCACTCTGGACCAGCACTGTTATTTCACAGCTCTGGAATGCTGCATATGCCCTTATTTACCTGTCTCTTGCAAGTGCACCCCTGGTGGTAAGGTATGCTGCTGGTTACAGGTCATATCTTATTACAGTCATGTATAGCTTGTTAGGATACAGTTACATATAATAATGTAAGATACATGACATCACCCTCCCCCAAGGTCTTATTGTCTTTATCGGTTCAGTCTCTCAGGTGGTCTCTGCTCTCGCGTGGAGCGTCTGATTTGTGGTTCAGTTGTTTGCCTTGGTGTCTGTTTTTCTTTGGGTGTGGTTGCTGGTATCTCGCCTGGGCTGTCTGTTTCGATTGGTGTGATTGTTGTTGACTCATTGGGCTGTCTGTTGGGATTGCCCTTTCCTCAGGTTGTTCCCTCTATCTGTCCACCAGGTGTGGTGCGAGTTCCACATTGTAGTCTAACTCTGGTTCAGCAGTGTTGTTGGTAAATCTGCTTTTGACTTGGTCTACATGCCTCCGGCAGGTTTTGCTATTGTCCATTTGTACTATCAGTAGCCTTTTTCCTTCCTTGCCAATTACTGTCCCTGCAAGCCATTTGGGACCCCTGCCATAGTTTAGTACAAATACTTTGTCCTCTATCTCATTCCATCTCCGCCTCGAATTTCTGTCATGGTACT